>NC_064858.1:35352132-35952132 GCF_024139225.1 Suncus etruscus | reverse complement strand
GGGGCCAAAGAAACAAACAAAAAACAACAACAAAACCAAAAACTACTGGGGCTCTGCTAATTCAGGCAATTTTATTTAGCTCCCACATGTCTTAATTTCCTCCTCTGTAGAATGGGCATAATAAATACTAACAGGTATTTCTACTTCTTTGTCCCCTGTGGGCCTGAAATCATGCCAGTTTTTACTATCAAAGGCAATGTCTGAATTCTTTCTTACCATAAATCCTTACAATAAGATGAATGTTCTTTCTCCCAAAATTCTCATTGTTTCTAGTAAACTAGCCAATTTATCTCTGCCAGTAAGATTCCAGGGCAGGCACCATTTATCACAGGGAAGGGATGGGACAGATATGCAAATGAACCCAGAAGATCCAGAGACGAGGCTCCTTATATCAAACCAAAAAGACTGCGGACCCAAAGCTGTGGCAAGAGATTAAAAAAGGGCATTATGTGATTCTCAAGGAGTCATTCATCAAGAGAATATACCAAGCATCAATATTTAAGTACTCAGCAAAGACCCAAATACATAAAGTAAATATCAGCTGATTCTAAGAGAAAAATCTAGCAATCCAGTAACAATAGAGATGATCCCTGCCAGATTACAGTATGGAGTGACAGTTTGGACTGAAAATAAGAGGAATTTCCTCAATTGACACCAGTGGAGAGATTGGTGATGTGGAATACTATACACTTGAAACACAGCCATGAATAATTTTTAAAAATCAGAGTGCCTTAATAAAAAGAAAGAAAGAGGGCCAGAGCGATGGTGCAGCAGTAGGGTGTTTGCCTTGCTTGCAGCTAACCCACAACGAACCGAGGTTCGATCCCCGTGCCCCATATGATCCCCCATGCCAGGAGTGATTTCTAAGCACAAAGCCAGGAGTAACTAACCCCTGAGCGTCATCAGGTATGGCCCAAAATCAAAAGAAAAAAGAAAAAGAAAGGAAGGAAAGAAGGAAGGAAGGAAGGAAGGAAGGAAGGAAGGAAGGAAGGAAGGAAGGAAGGAAGGAAGGAAGGAAGGAAGGGAGGGAGGGAGGGAGGGAGGAAGGAAAAGGAAGGAAGGAAGAGGAAGGAAAGAAAGGGAAGGAAGGAAAAGGAAGGAAGGAAGTAGGGGGGAAGAAAAGAAGAAAAAGAAAAAAGAAAAAGAAAGAAAGCAAAAGAGAAAGAAGGTAAGAGAAAGAAAAAAGCAAAAGAGAAAGAAAGAAGGTAAGAGAAAAAAGAAAGCAAAAGAGAAAGAAGGAAGAAAAGGAAAGGAAGAAATAAGGAAAAAGAAAGCAAAAGAGAAATAAGGTAAAAGAAAGAAAAAAGAAAAAGAAAGCAAAAGAAAGAAAATAAAAGAGAAAGTAAGAGAAAGAAAGATTAAAAAGAAAGCAAAGGAGAAAGAAGGTAAAAGAGAAAGAAAAAGATAAATGAAGAAAAAAGGTAAAAGAAAGAAAAAAGCAGGGCCCGGAGAGATAGCACAGCGGCGTTTGCCTTGCAAGCAGCCGATCCAGGACCAAAGGTGGTTGGTTCGAATCCCGGTGTCCCATATGGTCCCCCGTGCCTGCCAGGAGCTATTTCTGAGCAGACAGCCAGGAGTCACCCCTGAGCACCGCTGGGTGTGGCCCAAAAAAAAAAAAAAGCAATAAGGTGAAAGAGAAAGTAAAAGAGGAAAAGAAAGAAAAAGGAAGGAAGGAAGGAAGGAAGGAAGGAAGGAAGGAAGGAAGGAAGGAAGGAAGGAAGGAAGGAAGGAAGGAAGGAAGGAAGGAAGGAAGGAAGGGAAATAAGAATGAATAAAATTTTAGGAAAGATTGTTTTTGGGGTTTTGTTTGTTTGTTTGTTTGGTTTTGGGTCACACCGGGCAGTTCTCAGGGATTACTCCTGGCTCTATGCTCAGAAATAGCTCCTGGCAAGCTCGGGGGACCACATGGGATGCGGGATTTGAACCACCGACCTTCAGCATGCAAGGCAAATGCCTTATCTCCATGCTATCTCTTCGACCCCTGTATTTTTTTTTCAGAATAACTCACTCATTTATTTGAAATAAATCAAATTAAATCATATTTTTTCTTTTCAGTCTGCCACTTATTATACATTGTCTTGAAGGAGGTTTATGCAGGCACTGGGTGACCCCTGTATTTTTTTAAATGGGAGAAGTGCCCCTGCAATCTCAAGTTCGCTGAGCCTCAAGAGGTGAAGAGACTTTCAAACTTTCTTTTAAATTGAATCATAGTGAGATAGAGTTAAAAGTTATTGATAGCTGAGTTTCAGTCATACAGTGTTCCAACACCCATTCTTCACCAAAGCTCATTTCCCTCCACCAATTTCCCTAGTTTCCCTCACATTCCTCCCCCCCCCCTTTCTTTCTTCCTCTCTCCCCTTCTCTTCCTCTCTCACCTTCTCTTGGGTACTTAAGTTGTTTCTAGATTCTGGCTAATATGAATAGTGAGTGCTGCAATGAACATAGGAGTGCAGATGCCTTTTCTGCATTGTGTTTTTGGGCCCTGGAATATATACCAGGGAGTATTATTGCTGGGTCAAATGGAGGTTCAACTTCAAATTTTTTGAGGAAAATCCATATTGTTTTTTCAAAAGGTTGCACTAGTTGACATTTCCACCAACAATGAGAGTCACTTTCTCCCAGCATCATGCCAACACTGGTTGTTCTTGTTCTTGTTGATGTGTGCCAGTCTCTGTAGTGTGAGTTGATTATCTTCTTGTTGTTTTGATTTGCATCTCCCTGATGATTAATGGTGAGAGCATTTTTTTTTTTCATGTACCTTTTTGGCCATCTATATCTCTTCTTTTAGGAAATTTCTGTTTATTTCTTCCCCAGTTTTTGATGGGGTTGGAATTTTTTTCTTGTTAAGCTCTTAGATATTAACAGCTTATCACATGGGGATTGGGTGGATACCTATGGGCAGTCTTTGTATCCTGGTCATTTGAGTTACAGATGCGTCTTTGTTTAATGTAGTCTCATTTGTTTATCTTTGCTTCCACTTGCTTGGCCGGTGGTCTATCAT
Source organism: Suncus etruscus (assembly GCF_024139225.1). NCBI lineage: Eukaryota > Metazoa > Chordata > Mammalia > Eulipotyphla > Soricidae > Suncus > Suncus etruscus. Next base: position 35,949,131 of record NC_064858.1, on the reverse strand, counting down.
CCTTAAATGTCATGGAGAGTTTTGCCTATATTTTAGCTTCAATGGCATGGAGAGTTTTGCCTATATTTTCCTCTGTGTACTTTATGTTCAGGTCTGACATCACGGTATTTAATTTATTTTTATTTAGCCTTTGTGTATGATGTGTAGAGAGAGGTCTGACTTCATTAATTAGCATATAGCGAACCAGTTTTCCCAGCACCACCTGTTGAAAAGGCTTCCCTTGCTCCATTTTTTTTTTTTGCTACTTTATAAAAAATTTATTTATTATACCAGTATGCCTGGAATGTCAGGCTGTTTACTTCTATTTCACTGATCTGAAAGTTTATCTTTATTCCACTATCATGTTGTTTTAATAACTAATGTCTTGTGGTAAAGTTTAAAGTTGGGAAAAGTGAGGCCTTCCATCTTCTTTTTCCCAAGGATTATTTTAGTTATTTGTGGAAGTTTATGGGTCCAAATGAATTTTAGGAGTGTTTGATCTATTTCTTTGAAATACTTCATGGGTATCTTATAGGAATATGGGTAACTTATAGGAACTGTATTGAATCTGCATGATGCTTTGGGAAAGATTGCCATTTTAATTACATGAGCTGGAGGATGTATTTCCATTTTCTCATATTATCTTTTGTTTTTGTTTTGTTTTGTTGGGCCACACCCATGGCGCTCAGAGGTTACTCCTGACTCTGTGCTCAAAATCAGCCCTGGCAGGCACAGGGGATCAAACCTGGGTCAGCCATGTGCAAGGCAAATGCTCTACCCGCTGTGCTTTATCGCTTCTACCCCCTCTTTTATTTCTTGAAGTAGCATTTTGTAGTTTTCTTTGTATAGGTTTTTCACCCCTTTAGTTGATTCCAAAGTGCTTGATTTTCTGAGGCACAATTGTAAATGGGATTGTTTTTTAAATATTTCTTTCATTATTTGTATATAGGAAAGTCATGAATTTTTTTGCACGTTAATTTTATTGCCTATCATTTTACTTTAAAAAAATTTATTGTTGGGCTGGGAAGGTGGCGCTAGAGGTAAGGTGTCTGCCTTGCAAGCGCTAGCGTAGGACGGACCGCGGTTCGATCCCCCGGTGTCCCATATGGTCCCCCAAGCCAGGGGCGATTTCTGAGCGCATAGCCAGGAGTAACCCCTGAGCTTCAAACGGGTGTGGCCCAAAAACCAAAAAAAAAAAAAAATTTATTGTTTCAAGAGCTGGAATGGTAGCACAGCAGTAGGGTGTTTGCCTCATAATCAGCTGACTCAGGATGGACCTCAGTTCAATCCCCAGCATTCCATGTGGCCCCCCAAGCCAGCAGTGATTTCTGTTGCCACCCCCCAAATCTATTGTTTCTAGGAACATTTTTTGTAGAGTCTTTAGAATTTTCTTTCTTTTTCTTTTTTACTTTTTTTGTTTTAGTTTTTGTGCCATACTCAATGATGCTCAGGGGTTACTCCTGGCTATGCGCTCAGAAATCGCTCCTGGCTTGGGAGACCATATGGGATGCTGGGGGATGAAACAGTGGTCGGTCCTAGATCAGTTTGCTCAAGGCAAGTGCCCTACCGCTTTCACCACCGCTCTAAATATAGTATCATATCATCCATAAAGAGTGAAAGCTTGACTTCTTCCTTTCCTACCTGGATGCCCTTATATCTTTTTTTTCCTAATTGTAATGGCAAATACTTCCAGTACTATATTGAATAGAAGTTGTGAGAGTGAGCAACCTTGTCTTGTGCCTGATATTAGAAAGAAGGATTTTAGATTTTTTTCCCCCATTGAATATATTTGCTATGGGCTGTAGCTAATACCTTGATGTCATCAAAAAAGTTCCTTCAATTTCCTTTTTGTTGAGAGTTTTTATGAATGGGTACTGGATCTTATCATATGCTTCCTCTGCATCTTTATATGATCCTATGGTTTTTATTTTTTCTTTTATTGATATGGTATATTATATTGCTTATGTTAAGCCATACTTGCATCCTTGTATGAATCCTACCTGGTCATGGTGTATGATCTTTTGGATTCATTGTTGGTTTCTACTTAATAACATTTTGTTAAGGATCTTTGCATCTGTGTTCATAAAGTATAATGGCCTTTTATTCTCTCTTTTGATATAGTCTCTGTCTGCTTTTGATATCAGTAATGTTTGCTTCTTAGAAACTATTTGGGAGTGTTTCTGTTACTTCTGTTTCCTGGAAGAGCCTGAAAAGAATTGGCAATAAGTCCTCTTTAATGGTTTGAGAGAATTCACTAATGAATTCTTCTGGCCCTGAGCTTTTGTTTTGGGGAAGACTTTTGATTATCATTTCAATTTCCTCAATAGTGCTAGGTTTGTTTGGGTATTCCAAATCATTGTGATTCAATTTTGAAAGGTTATAGGGAGCCAAGAATCTATCCATTTCAACTAGTTTTTTTTTTGTTTTGTTTTTTTTTTGCTTCATTGTATATTCTCAAAGTAATCTCTGATGATCCATTGACTTTCTGTGACATTTGTTGTGATTTTCCCTCTTTTGTTTAGGATTTAATTTATTAGGATTCTCATCCTTTCTTTGTAGTCTTGCTAGTGGTTTATCAATCTTATTTATTTTTTCACTGAACCAATTTTTTTGGTTTTGGTTTTGGTTTTGGTTTTCGGGTCACACCCGGCAGTGCTCAGGGGTTACTTCTGGATCTATGCTCAGAAATTGCTCCTGGCAGGCTCAGGGGATCATATGGGATGCCAAGATTCGAACCAATGACCTGCATGAAAGGCAAAGGGCCCTACCTCCATGCTATCTCTCTGGCCCCACAGAACCAATTCTTTTTTTTTTTTTTTTTTGTGGTTTTTGGGTCACACCCGGCAGTGCTCAGGGATTATTCCTGGCTCCAGGCTCAGAAATTGTTCCTGGCAGGCACGGGGGACCATATGGGACGCCGGGATTCGAACCGATGACCTCCTGCATGAAAGGCAAACGCCTTACCTCCATGCTATCTCTCCGGCCCCACAGAACCAATTCTTGATTTCATTGATCTATTAGATTGGTTGTTGGTTTTTGTTTTTGTTTTTCTTTGAGATTCCAGTTCATTAATATAGGCTCTAAGTTTTATTATTTCCTTCTTCCTGCCTGCTTTGTGGTCCTTTAGTTGGTCATCTTTCAGTTTCTTAAGTTGTGCAGTCATGTTGTTTATATGGACCCTTTCTTCCTTTGTCATGTTTGCAAGGTTGAATTTTTGGGCCCAAAAAATAGCACAGCAATAGTGTGTTTGCCTTGCATGCAGCCAACCTGGACCAGCGCAGGTTTGATCCTTGGCATCCCATATGGTCTCCCGAGCCTGCCAGGAGTGGTTTCTGAGCATAGAGCCAGGAGTGGTTTCTGAGCATAGAGCCAGGAGTAACCACTGAGCATTGCCAAGTGTGACCCAAAAACCAAAAAAAGAAAAAGAAAAAAGAAAAGAAAATTATTTTCTCTCCAACTAAATCGTTGTTACTAGCTGGGCATTGCATTATTTCATTTGTTTCTGAACTTAAGTGACTTCAGCTATACATTGGCATCTAAACTGGTGGGTTCTGGGAATAACAGTATTAAACAAAAATGAAGTTGTCCAAGAATTCAAAGCACTATTGCTGATACTGCAGCTTTTGTTCCAGCTGCCAAGTCTTCCAGAAGTACGAGAAGGCTGGAGAGGAGCATCCAAAAGAGTCTTGGTGATATTCCCAAATACCAACAGACCAGGACTTTGGGCCAGATTGGTACTTCTGCAGAGAATCATAGAGGAGTGATGAAGCAAGGCAATTAGGCAAAGTGGCAATTATGGGCAATGGGTGCAGCAGGAGTGGCTTTGGCAGAGCGGAGACTTGGTCCTCCCTCTCTCCCAAGATTGCCAGCTTTCAACTGCATGGCCAGTGTACTCATGATTTTTCATGGCTTGGTTTATATCTCTTTTGAGAACACAGTGAATCTATGGAACTGGTCAGGTGCAGACATGGGCCTGAACTTTCCTCTTAATACTGCTTTTATTATGTCCCACAAGTTCTGGTAGCTCATATCCTCATTCTTATTTGTTTCCAGGAATCTTGATTTCCTCTCTGACTCACTGGTTGTTCAGTAATGATTTAATTTCTGGGTGTTTGTGTTGCTTCTCCATTTTTTTGTGATTAATATCTATTTTCAGTACTTCAAGGTCCTATTAGATGTAGTTGGTATGATTTCTATCATCTTGACTTTGTCAAGGTATGTTCTGTGTGCTCTATTCTGCAAAATCTCTCAGAGAATAATGTGTCTTTGGTTTATTGAGAATGAAGAGCCAGGTGTATACAATAAGCCCCTCTCTACCATTTTTTCCTTCTAAGAGAGTTAACTCCTTACTGAACTTAGTCTAGTTGATCTATTGAGAGGTGATGTTATAGTGATTTGTAGTCTCCTATTCCTATTGTGTTGCTTCCTTCAAGTCTATTAGCAGTTTAAGTATTTTACTGATCCCTCATTAAGTGCAGACATATTTATGAGTGTGAATTCTTTGTGATGTACATGCCCCTTGATCATTAAGAAATTACCTTTGCTGGGGCCGAAGAGATAGCATGGAAGTAAGGTGTTTGCCTTAAATGCAGAAGGAAAGTGATTCAAATTCTGGCATCCCATATGGTCCCTCGAGCCTGCCAGGAGCAATTTCTGAGTATAGAATCAGGAGTAACCCCAGAGTGCTACTGGGTGTGACTGAAAATCCAAAAAATAGAAATTACTTTTGCTATCTCTAATAATCTTTTTGAGCCTGAAGTCTATGTTGTCTAACACTACTATGCCACCCAAAATTCCTTTTTTTTTTTTTTTTTAAGTTTTTGGGTCACACCCGGTGGCACTCAGGGGCTAATCCTGGTTCTGCATTCAGAAATTGCCCCTGGCAGGCTCGAAGGACATATGGAATGCCGGGATTCAAACCACCATTCAACTGCATGCCAGGCCAACACCCTACCACTGTGCTATTTCTCCGGCCCCTCACCAAAGCCTTCTTGAGGGAGCTATTTGCTTGAAGAATTGTCTCCCAACCTTTGAATTTGAGTCTGTATGTGCTCTGACTGTTCAAATATGTTTTTTTTTTTTTAAGTAGTAGAGTGTTTGGTTCAATTTTCTAATCCATCCTGACACTCTGTGTCTCTTAATTGGTGTGTTGAGTCCATTGGCATTGATTATTGCCATGGAGTTTTATGCATTTTGAATAGAAATTTGGGGGGGGGGGTGAAGTTCCTGGGCTGTTGTTTATCTGTGAAATTACTCACTGTCCCCTCAAATCTGAATGAGAGTCTGTCTGGGTAAAGTATTCTTGGTAAGGCACTCATTTCATTGAGTTTGTTGTGGGTTTTTTTTTTTTCACTATATGCCACTATTATCTTAGGCCCAGATAATTTCCTTTGGCAAATGCTATAAATCTTATGTATGCTCCTTTGTGTGTAATTTCATTTTTTTTTTTTTTTTGGATTTTGGTTTTTGGGTCACTCCTGGCAGCGCTCAGAGGTCACACCTGGCTCTACACTCAGAAATTGCTCCTGGCAGGTATCCCACATGGGATACAAAGATTCAAACCACCGACCTTTTGCACGCAAGTCAAACGCCTTACCTCCATGCTATCTCTTCGGCCCGTCATTTTTTCTTTTTATCTCTTTGCTTTCAATATTCTATCTCTAGCTGTGGTTTTCTCACAACAATGACTTTGACTATTACTTCTTCATAGGGGTTTTCTTCCTGTCTCTCTGCAACCCCATAATTCTTATGTTATTTTCCTTGAATTGATCCCAAATTTCTCTTGTCATCTGTTCATTTATTTTGAAGAATTTTTTTATCTTCTATTGTTTTTTTCATCTTCCATCTGAAGGTTTTCTGCACTTTATCATCACTATTACTTCAGCAGCAAATGAGCTGATGGAACTTTCCAATGAATTTTTAATTTCATTTACCAAGATTTTCAGTTCTGACATTTCTATTTGTATTTTTCTTGTTTCTGCTCTCTTACCCTTTTGTGTTTTCTTGGCAGTAAGTTCCATTGTTTCTTTGAGCTCATTGAATATTACTACTCAGAACACCACTTCAGACAGATTAAATAGGGGGTTACTTCTGATGAGTCATTTATGGAATAAATAATGTTAAAAAAAAAGAACATTTCCAGTATTATTCACAACATCTTAGGTCTGAAAGTCATCCAATGCCTCAAAATAGATAGATAAATAATAAAATTGTGGCATATGTAGACAATGAAAATCTACTCATCGAAAACAAAAGAAGAAATCATACAGTGTACTGCTATCCGGATGAAACTGAATGATGGTGTGCTAAATGAATAAGGAGGAAAAGGACAAATATTGAATGATCTTACTCAAATGACATAAGAAATGAAGCAATCAATTAGACAACAGAAGTGAATTGAGGTTTCAGAGTAAGGTGATAATATGGAGAGGAAACAATGAAAGGGGCAAAGGACAAGAGATGAAAGGGACAAGGGGATTGTGGGGGATGTTTATTGATGTGGGTGAAGCAGTATTGCAAGTACAAAACAACTACATGAAAACTGTTGTAAATCACATTATTTCAACTTAATAAGTTAGATGTTTTTTCAGAAAGAACATTACAGATGGTGGGTTACTTTTCTCCATGATAAGAGGAATCATTTCGGTGTCCAATTCTGTATGATGAGTTTGGAGGATCACTCATAACCATCTTAGATTCTATACTATTACATAATCCAGATGTTTCAAGGGTAGAACTTGTGTTCTCACCCCCCCTCCAAAGGAAAAAAAATGTGCCCATGTGAAGAGAATGATATATTTCCTGGCTTAGCTGTGGAAATTCTCTAGTAATGCAAACATCTATCAATCATGATGGTGTGCATGCTTAATTCAGTTCATTAGACTTTGACAAAGCTTCAGTGAAAATGAGCATTTGTGTGGAAGTGACAAGATCAAGTAAAGGGGCATTAAGGTTCTTGGGGAGCCAGCTATGGGAGAGTAAATATCAGTGGTAAGGAGATTCAGGAAAGATATTGTGTGGCTTAAGATTTGTTGTTTGTTCTGCTGGGACCAGTTCTGTCTCTAGTGATTCAATAAGCATCTTAGTCTCTTTCCTGGGGAGGAAGCAAAAGCAATTTTTCTTGGTCTGCTGCTGCTAATTGCCTTTAACTCAAACTCTGTGTGTCAAAGAGGACTGACTGTTCTGGGTTAGCTGACTAAAGCCTGTCCCAGGTTGACCCTATAACAAACTATAATTCCTCTCCTCCTTTTTCCAAATGCTTCCATAGAACTCAGCATTCTATCATTGATTCCTTTCATCTCTATTCTCATTTCATTGATTTTTATCCTTGAGACTGGAATAAATATGAGGCAAAGATGAACCTCCAAATTGTGTGGTGCTTATTCTAAACTCCATTCCTCTAGTATTTCAGGTCTTTTTATTTTGTTTTGTTTTCTTGTTTTGTTTTTTGGGCCACTTCCAGCAGTGTTCATGGGTTATTCCTGACTCTGTATTCAGGAATTACTCCTAGTGTGCTAGGGTGACCATATGGAATGCCTGAGATCGAACCCAAGTCAGCCTCAAACAAAGCAAATGCCCTACCCACTATACTATCACTCCAGCCCAAGCCTTTCAGGTCTTAAGATGGGCTTGTTGTTGTTGTTGTTGTTGTTGTTGTTACTGCTGCTGCTGCTGTTGTTCTCCTCCTCTTCATATTCTTCTTCTTTGTTGTCTTCTTCCTCTTTCTCTTCTTCCTCTTTTTCTTCCTCCTCCTCCCTCTTCTTCATCTTTAGCTTCTTTGTCTTCTTCCTCTTCCTCTTCTTCCTCTTTTTTGTTCCTCCTCCTCCTTCTTCCCTTCTCTTCCTCCTCCTTCTATTCTCTCTCTCTCTCTCTCTATATATATATATAGATATAGATATAGATATATACATATATATATACATATATGGTTTATTTTTTGAGCCATGCCCCATGGTACTCAAGCCTTACTTCCAGTTCTGTGCTCAGGAATCACTCCTGGTGGTGCTTGGGGAACCATATAGGATACCCTGAATCAAATTTGGGTCATCCGTATGCAAGGCAAATACTCTACCCACCAACTATAGCTTCAGTCCTAAGTGCCTAACTGGGTTGGAGAATAGTATGTAAGTTGCTTGCCTTATCTACAACAGACCCTGGTTTGAATCCCTGACAATGATTTGGTCTCCAAAAATGATTACCCCCCCCTACTCCAAATTATATAAAGATGGAAAAACTCTCTACTTTTGCTGAGAGCTTTCTGTCCACTCATTCAAATTGGGGCAAGAGATTGTTCCCCAGGGGCCAGTAAGGTGGTGCTAGAGGTAAGGTGTCTGCCTTGCCAGCACTAGCGTAGGACAGACCTTGGTTCGATTCCCCGGCATCCCATATGGTCCCCCCCCCCAAGCCAGGGGCAATTTCTGAGCACTTAGCCAGGAGTAACCCCTGAGCATCAAATGGGTCTGGCCGAAAAACCAAAAAAAAAAAAATAAAAATAAAAAGAGAGAGATTGTTTCCTAAGACATTATTTCATTAATATAACCATTATAAGTTGGAATTCAAGATTAAGCAAATTGAAAATAAATATAAAACTGAAAATTCAAATACACTAATTAGACACCCAAGGACATTTCTTGGAAAGCGATACCAAAAAAATGAAATGACAAAAATTATATAGGGGTCACTTTAGAACAATGAAAGTATGAAATGAAAGTAGCTGCCTAGCTGAGTAATGTTTTCACTAGTAGTGCTTTCACTCACTTTCTCTTATACAGACATTAAAATTCTATGTAGGGGCTGGAGAGATAGTGCAGTGGTAGAGTGTTTGCCTAGCATGTGGCTCACCCAGGATGAACCTGGGTTCAATCCCTTGCATCTCATATGGTCCCCCAAGCCAGGAGCAATTTCTGAGCACACAATGAGGAGTAAACCCTGAGTGTTATAGGGTGTGGCCCAAAATTAAAAAAAAAATAAAGTGGTATTCAAATAGCTTACATTTTAAAACATGCAAAGGTTACAGCAGGATATGTAGCTCAGTGACAAGGCACTTGTTTTTTGTTTGTTTGTTTGTTTTTTTATTGTGAGGCCCTGGTTCTATCTCTAGCCAGGCACAAGGAATCTAAAAATGGCAAGTGGGGTCTCCATTGTTTGGTGGGTGGCTGATCCTGTTCCTAGGGATTCTTCTGTTAGTTTCTACATTACTTTCTCTGGCATCAGCTTTTTCTCTTATGCTGCACAGAACCAGAATGTGATACAGAGCAATTCAAATAAAAAAAAAATAGACTTCCTAGAATATCTGAAGAACAATTCCAAACAGAAACCATAGAGAAACATGGATGAGAGAGTCCATTTCTTGTTCCACGAAGGGGTCATTGTGACCACACAGTTCCACGGGACACCCCAATAGATGGATTACAGAGTGAGGGTGTGGCATGAAGAGAGAAAGAGAGTAGAACATACAAGGCAGCTCACTGTTGTTGTCATGGAGGAAGAAAATATACATGAAAAATAATTAAAAATGAGGCCGGAGTAACAGTGAAGCAGACACTGATGGCATTTGTTTGCATGTGCTGACCCAGGTTCAAATCTGGCATCCTAAGGTCCCAGATGGTCTCCCAAGCCCACCAGGAGTGATCTCTGAGTGCAGAGCCAGGTGTGCTTCCCCACCACCACCAAAAATAGTAGTTCACTGACTAAAGTTCACCAATTGTTTACCACATCAACTCTCATTGGTCTCTCATGAGTTTATTTGCCTAATATCTAAATGACTTGCTCCTCCCTCACTCATATGAAATAAACTTCAGTTCCTAATTTACTCTTCATACTTTTCTTCTCCTCATTCTCCCACCTTCCAGAACTTTGATCATATATGTCTCTTTCAGTTAAGAAACTGGATAGTGGGGCTGGAGAGACAGTACAGCAGAAAGGGCACTTGACCTTTTTCCATCCAATCCAAGTTCAATTCCTGGTGCCTTATATGATCCCCAGAGTTCAGGAGTGATACCTGAGCACAGAGTCAGGAGTAAGCCCTCAGAACTGCTGGCTATGGAGTAAAAAAGGAAAGAAACTGAGGCCAGAGTGATAGAACAACAGTGGGGTGTTTGCCTTACATGCTGACTACCCGGGACAAACCCAGGTTCGATCCCTGGAATCCCATATGGTCCCTCGAGCCTGCCAGGAGCAAGTACAGAGCCAGGGATAAATTCTGAGCACCGCTGGATTTACCAAGAAAAAGAATCTTGAAAGTGGTCCAAGAATTTAGGATTTAGATGCTTAATTTGAGCACCACAAACTTCAGCTCTGTCCCTGACACCGCATAAAGTCCACTGAGCACTGCTGGAAGAGAACTCTAAGCACAGAACAAGGAGTGAGCACCTTTGAGTGTGACTAAATCCTTTTACCTGCCCTATAAAAGACTGAATTTAGATCATAAATAAAACCATACCAAGCCATTTTTTTCATAGATGGGAAATTTTAGCTTTACACTGTGACAGTCTGTCTTTGGGGGCCTTTTGGTGGCCTTTGTTCTGCCACTGGGTTTGAGAGGAAACCAGTTCCATTGAGAGAAGTTGACCAGTGGAATTGGTCTCTTAAGTCTTCCAGGAGTGTGAAGGGGACATGGGGGAAGGCCAGCAAGACCAGTAAAAGGATGCCAGAACCACTGGCAGATCCTTGGCCTCTCTCTACCTAGGTGTCCTACCCTGTAAAATGGGTTTCTGCCTTCCCACCACTCAGTGAAGAGGAGAACTCAGGTAGGTACCTGGCACTGAGTAGGTGACCAGTAAGCACCAGTTCAACTGGTAACTGGCAAAAGGTGTCTCCGGAAGACGCCCACTAACTGACCTGGAGGCAGGGGGCGTGGCCTGCATGAAGGTGCGGCTCACAGAGTCCGGTTACAGGGCCAAGGTCAGTCCCGTCCCGGATAATACCAGGGCGGGGCCTAATGCGGAAGTGCCTGCTTTCCCTGACTCCCTCTTGGCCCTGAGCCTTTGGGGCTACTTAGGGAGCCTGTGTGGAGGCCCCAGCAGATACGCAGCTGAGGAGCCAGGGAGCCTTGAACTTCCTCTTGAGAGTGGGAGAGAGGGACTCAAGTGCAGGACTGCCTGGCTGCACAGGACCTGAACAGAGCCACTGACAGCTGTCAGAGCAGGGAACCAACCCCCTGAGACCCTTGACTTCATCGCCGCCTTCCTAGGAGTGCTTCTTGCTCTAACTTGGGAGACATTATCTTGGTGCTGAGATATTCTGATCAGGTAACCTCCGGGATTCCAAGCACAGGCCCAGAAACTAGATGCTGGGCTTCAAAGAGAAGGGAGAGAAGTGACTTGGCTTTCTCTTTCATTTCTCCTTGGGGACAGACAGGAGCTTTGGGACACTGCAAAGAGGACAGGGGCTGACGGAGGTGGCTCAGCTGTGGTCCTAACTGCCTGGTTCTGACTGCTCAAGCTTCTTAAGACACCCACCCCTGACCTGCTGGCTCTGAACTTGAGGGCGGCCTTTTGCACGAGTGGGTGATAAACTGTGTGTCAGGGCTCGCAGTCCCTTCCACTCTACACCAGTGACTGTGTCCTGACTCCAGATTCTCTTCATCCTTATCTTTCCCACCTCCTCTGATGACTGATCTCGGGGCTTCATACTGAGCTCAGGGGGAACCCAACTCACTTTCTGGCTGAGAAACCAGAAACCAAGTCTCCTTTTTGTCCAGCAAGAATTTTCACTCCCAACAATGTCAAATATGCATCAGCCTATGACAGTGGTCGGCAACCTTTTTTTCAACTGAGCCAAATCTCACCAAAACCACGATTGAAATTTATTTTGAGAGCCACACAGGGTGTGCACTGACAGAGGCTAGGAGCAGAGTCCTGACTCCTGGAGCGGCCGCCTGGCACACAGAAGAGCCAAATTAAAAGTGACCACTGGATGACACACCCAGTTCGGTGTGACATTTCTATCAGCAGTCAATTTTGTTCTAGATATGCGTGTCCCACACTGTGTTGAGGTTATTCTCGTGCAAAACAATGACTTCCTCTTGGTTTGAGATCCAACTTGACTGGCTGCCCTGACATGTATCAGGGAGCAGGATAATCCTCTGTTAGTTCCTGTGAAATTTAGAAAGCACATAGTGGGTGCCTGGCACTGTGCTGGATGCTGAAAGTTCTCAGCCTCGTCGCAATGTGGTTCTAGCTCACAGAGTGAAGGTAGCCCCTGCTCTCCACAAATAGCACATTCCTGGGAAATGCAAAGATGCGATCACCACTGATTGAGATGGGAACTGTTAGTGTTTCAGGACACACATACATACACACACATACACACCAATAATCACCTACTAAATCATGACAGCTAGCATGTCCCATGAGTATACAATCAAAGCAGGCATACTGGAAGAACATATACAAGCATAAAGCAATATCTGGGGAAGGAGCTTGGCTGATATCTCACCAGCTTAGGGACCTGCTTCAAACAAAACATATGCACATAGCTTTGGGTATGAAAGAGAAACCCTCAGGGCCAGTGAGATAGTATGGCAGGGAAGGTGCTTGTCTTGAACTTGACTGACCCAGGTTCGAGCCATGGTATTCCATATGGTCCACTGAGCCTGCCAGAAATGATGCTTTTTTTGTTTTTTAGGTCACACCTGGCAGTGCTCAGGAGCTACTCTATGCTCAGAAAGCACCCCTTGCAGGCACAGGGGGCCATGTGGGATGCTGGGATTCAAACCACCATCCTTCTGCATGAAAGGAAATGCCTTACCTCCATGCTATCTCTCCAGCCCCCAGAAATGATTCTTGGGCACAAAACCAGAACTAATCTCTGGGCACCACCAGGTATAGTTCCAAAACAAGGAAGAAAAGAAAGAAAGAAGGAAGGAAGGAAGGAAGGAAGGAAGGAAGGAAGGAAGGAAGGAAGGAAGGAAGGAAGGAAGGAAGGAAGGAAGGAAGGAAGGAAGGAAGGAAGGAAGGAAGGAAGGAAGAGAAGGGGGAGGGGAGGGGGAGGGGAGGGGGAGGGGAAGGGGGAGGGGGAGGGAGGAGGGCGAGGAAGGGGAAGGAAGGGAAGGAAAGGGAAGGAAAGGAAGGAAAGAAGGAAGGAAAGGAAGGAAAGGGAAGGGAAGGAAGAAAGGAAAGGAAAGAAAGGAAAGAAGGAAAGGAAAGGAAAGGAAGAAAGGAAAGAAAAGAAAGGAAAAGAAGAAAGGAAAGAAAAGAAAGGAAGGAAAAGAAAGGAAGGGAAAGAAAGAAGAAAGAAAGAGAAAGTGAAAGAAAAGAAAAGGAAAGAAACAAAGAAAAGGGAAGAAAGGAAAGAAAGGGAAGGAAGGAAAGGAAGGAAGAAAGAAGGAAAGGAAGGAAAGGAAGAAAGGATAGAAAAGAAAGGAAGGGAAAGAAAGAAAGAAAGAAAGAAAGAAAGAAAGAAAGAAAGAAAGAAAGAAAGAAAGAAAGAAAGAAAGAAAGAAAGAAAGAAAGAAAGAAAGAAGGAAGGAAGGAAGGAAGGAAGGAGGAAGGAAGGAAGGAAGGAAGGAAGGAAGGAAGGAAGGAAGGAAGGAAGGAAGGAAGGAAGGAAGGAAGGAAGGAAGGAAAGGAAAGGAAAGAAAGATAAGAAAAGAAAGAAAGAAAAGAAAGAAAAAGAAAAACTCTCAGACCAGATGCTCGTGGTCTGTCATGAAAGCCATGTGCCATCTAGCACTTTCAAACAGTGGTCGATACCTGTACCACCTTTCAGTCTTCAAAGCTTCAAGAAACCCACCTATGATACTGGAGCTATAGTGTTGCAGGCAAGGCACTTGCCTTGCATGGAGCCAACCTAGATTAAATCTCCACCATCCCATGTAGTCCCCTGAATTTGCCAGATGTGATCCCTGAGCACAGAGCCAGGTGTAAGTAAGGCCAGACAGAGCATTGCTGGGAATGCCCCTCTACCCAAAAAGAAACCCAAACCCACCCATATTCTTCTTTCTGCCCACCCTCTCAAGTACCCAAAATCCATCCAGCTACTGGAACCTCTTCTCTCTTGCAAAATATTGGACCTTGCAAGTAGCTAGGTTTCCATCTCCTACTGGTTCCAGTGGCTGTTCCCTCTCCCCGGCTCTGTAGACTTGATTTTCAGAAAGAACACTGGCTCTTCCATCCCTGGTAGCCCTCCTTTTCACTCTTTTTTTTTTCCTTCAAGCTGTGCCACACGTGTCCAGCTCATGCTCCAGACTCCCTCCCCATCGCTTCCAGGTTTGCCTGGGGGCTGCTGACTGACCATGGACTGGTGTCTTTGCAGGCCTACTATGTGCACCGCCAGCCTGAACGACCTGGAAGAGATCCCTCTGGAAGAGGATGACTCCGGGAGTGTCGAGTTCCAGATCTTGGCTTACTACGTCAAACACCACGTCTTCAAAAACCACTCTACTCTCTTCTCGCCCAAACGGCCCAGGACACGCAGCCTGGGGAAAGGACTCGGGAGTTGGGCGGCCAGCGAATCGTGGCCCTCGCTGCCGTGGGCGGCCAGACAGTCCTCGGCCCCCGAACAGACCATCAGTCTCACCAAGAAAAAGTCTTCTTGGAGAACGCTCTTCGGGGTCGCGGAAAAGGAAGAGTTCCAGAGCGCTTGTGAAGTAGATTCTGAGAGCCCCAAAGTAGAGAAGTGCCAGACTGGACCCCAGGGACAGCAGTGGACCCGGTCCCTCTCGAATGTGGAACAGCGCGTGGAACCCAAAGGTAAGCAATGGTCTCCTGCCCACCTTCTGGGTCTTTCCCTGGGCTCACATTCATGTGGGAATATGTCCATGGACCCTTGCTCCCTAAGTTAGTAGTATTAAGAATCGCTTCTCCTAAGGCTTTTGAGACCAGGAGTGACTTCTGAGTGCAGAGCCATAAGTAAGCCCTGATTATCACCAGATATTCCTTCCAAAAAAAGAAGAGAGAATCACTTTGCTGTTTTTAATTGGGGGCCATATCTTGTTCACGCGCTCAGGGCTTATTACTGGCCCTGTACTCAAGAGATCATTTCTGGCAAAGCAGGGCTAGCCACATTCAAGGCAAGTGCCTTAAAACCATGACTACCTCTCCATTCCTTGCCATGCCCATTTTTCTCCTCCAGACTGGACAGAAACCCAAGATGGCACTAAAGTAGCCCAGGAAGGATTTGCTGCACCACAGTCTCTAAATACATGTTCTGAGCCAGGGAGAAAACACCAAGGACTAAGCACATGCTTTGCATGTCAAAGGCAGGATTTGGTCCCCAGCACTGTACAGTTCCCAGAGCACCACTGGGGCAAGGTCCCTGTATACAGAGCTAGGTGAAGACCCGAACACCACCAGATGTGGGCCCCCAAACAAAAAATAATTTAAAAACACATCTGGAGACTGGAGAGATAGCATGGAGGTAGGGTGTTTGCCTTGCATGCAGAAGGACTGTGGTTCGAATCCCAGCATCCCATATGGTCCCCTGAGCCTTCCAGGAGCGATTTCTGAGCATAGAGCCAGAAGTATCCCCTGAGCGCTGCCGGTGTGATCCAGAAACCAAACAACAACAAAGCATGTCTGCTATGCAAATTGCCAGCCTCCCTCTTCATGGACCAATACAAAAGTCAGAACTCTGGACACACGAACTCAGGTCTTTGAATTTCTATCGGATTTGGGAGGACAGAGATCTCCCACACATGCAAAGTCTCTGGGTGGAAGTACTTTTCAAGATAGTAAGCAACTAAGAAGCCTGTGGGCAAGACCTTTCTTCATGGGGCTTTTCTCCGAGACTTGCCTTCTCTCTACCCAAACTTGTTTCAAGCCTCAAGACTTCTTCCCCTGCCAAGGGCTTATTTGGGGCAGCCCACACCTAGATGGGCTGGAAAGTCGGGGACTGTGTCTTTCTGGTCAGCCAACAGGTGGCAGCAGTGCTTCACTTTTTAAATGTGATGTAGAACATATCACGCTTTGAGGGGGGCCAGAATCGTGGTCCC
Organism: Suncus etruscus; assembly: GCF_024139225.1. Taxonomy (NCBI): domain Eukaryota; kingdom Metazoa; phylum Chordata; class Mammalia; order Eulipotyphla; family Soricidae; genus Suncus; species Suncus etruscus. Next base: position 35,933,218 of record NC_064858.1, on the reverse strand, counting down.
CAGACAGCTTTCCAGTCTCCCCATCTTGTTTCGAAGGAGAAAGGGTTTGGGGATGCACAGGGTGGTTTGTGTTCACGGGTTACTCTGGTTTTGCACTCGGGAGTCACTCTGGGTGGGAATCGGGGGACCATCTTGGATGGCGGGGATAAAACCTGGGTCGGCCACATCAAGGCAAATGCCCTATATACTGTATATCGGCTCAGAACTAGCGTTGCCATCTTCAAGGAAATATCTATGCCCCGCCTGAGAATTTCAGAAGGAACACTATGGTCAGGGTTATCATACACACACACAGGCAATTGCAACCTTTCACCTAGGCCTACCTGAGACAGCAATGCTTGGGATTTGGATCTGGCTGAAGTAATGCCTGGCATAGGCATTATTTTCTTTTTGAAAATTTGAAACACCAGTTAGTTGGCCTAGTGGGGACACTAGGTCTCCTGAGTAACACTTGGGAGGCCTCCAGATTAATTGCTTATAAAAACATGTAGATAATGAAATTCTACAGGGACCAAGCTAATGGCTAAATAATATACCCTACAGATACAGCTACATGAGGACCCCTCAAAGAAAGAACTAGAAATGACCACAGGCTCCCCCTGCTAGCAAAGCTGAGGGAAGAAGCAGTTCCAGGTCCACCGCTCAAAACTCATCACACACACATACAGGCTCAGAGAAGCAGGAGGGACTGAGTACACACAGCAGTCTGAGGAGGGAGCTGAGCCAACCCCACAGCCCAACACCCAAATCCTTTTCTCCTCCTTTCTTTCCCTCCTTGTTTCCTTCCTTCAGTCTCTATCTGCCTTACCTTCCTTCCATCTTTTCTTCCTTCCATTCTTCCTTCCTTCCATCCTTCCCCTCTCTTCTGCATTCCCCTCACCCTCTTCCTTCCTCCTTCCTTCCTTCCTTCCTTCCTACCTTCCTTCCTACCTTCATCTTTCCTTTCTTTACTCTTTCTCTATTTCTTTCCTTTCTTCTCTCCTCTCCTCTTCTTCCTCCACCTCTCCCTCCTTTCTCCCTCTTTCTTTTCCCTTTCTATTTTCTTTTCTTTTCTTTTTTTTTTTTTTTTTTTGGTTTTTGGGCCACACCCGGTGACGCTCAGGGGTTACTCCTGGCTATGTGCTCAGAAGTCGCTCCTGGCTTGGGGGACCATATGGGATGCCGGGGGATCGAACCGAGGTCCGTCCAAGGCTAGTGCAGGTAAGGCAGGCACCTTACCTCTAGCGCCACTGCCTGGCCCCTCCCTTTCTATTTTCAGGGCACACCCAGCAGTGCTCAGGGGCCCATTTTGTATGTCATTGTTTGCAATGAAAGTGCTTTAACTATGTTCTCCAGACTCTGTGTCTTGGGGCTGGGAACACAGCAGCAGTATTCATGGACAACAGCAGTATTCATGGTCTCCTTCCTATACATTGCAGAGCTCAGGGACCTTGTGACCATCAAACCTTCCCACCCCTCTTGGAGCTCTCTTCCCAGCCCTTGTTGCACTTTTTGGCTTTTGATGGTGAGAAGAAAAATCCTCCTCTGATTTCTTCCCATGATCAAAAACAAGTACCAGTAAAGGTCTCTCAACAGAAGGGGCTGCCCGCCTCAGCTTTAAACTTGTGTGATCTGTCCTCCCTTCTCACTTTCCTCTCTCCTTGCTTTCTTGCCTCCATTATGTGAGTGGTTACTCAGTTGTGCTTTGGCTAAGCCCTATGAGGCCCTATGAGGGCCTCTCATTCTATTTCCATCTCGACCTAGAGAGAGCGCAGCTTAGCATGTGCCTTTCCTTTGGTTCTTTTAACCCTAGGCCATGGTTTAGCATAAACCACTATTTCCAGCACTCAGATACCATAGTTCAATGAGAACTTGGAGGTTCTGTCCCAAGACAAAAATCTCTGTTAGAGGCCTGTTAGGGGATGTAAAGACTACTTTCCAAAGCTATGCTTCAACAGTTTGCAGCATGTTATAATTAAGATTAGGTCCAACAACATATAGTAGGAAAATAGCTGTGGCTTCAATAATATAGAGATTTTTCTTCCTCTCTCATTAATATTAGTAAATTTTGGTGACCCAAACCTGGTAACTGGAACTCCATGCTCTTAATGAAATTTCCTTTCTACAATCTCCCCTCTTACATTCCAAAGTGGATGCTAGGGCTCCAGCCATCGTGACTACATTCCAAAACAGGAAGAAAGATAAGCATTGAGAAGACAAGTGTTGACTATTCTCTGGATAACTCAATCCCCCATGAGAGTGCTTTCTCAAAACTGCACCCAACTTCTTAAATTTCACAGGCCACTCCTTTACTGCAAGGAGTTTGGAATATGTTGTTTTCTCAGCTGGTCCCATTGCTACCTGTGATGTTTTAAGAGTCTGTTACTCAGAAAGAAGAGAAAATGAGTACTAAGGAAAACAGCAGCCTCTCTCATGGAAAATCTCTTCTAAATTTTTCTGCCTTTGCTTTTTCAAAGAAATGCCTTATCACACACCCTGCTTTCCTGGTCTCTTTGGTTCTGCAGTGACCTCTCTAAAAGACCCCAAAGGAGCAGGGGAGGGAGTGAAGAGATAATACAGCAAGAAGAACTCTGTCTTGCATTTGGCCAGTTCAGGTTGAATATCTGACATCTAAATACCCACAGCAGCAGCACAAGGAATAATTCCCAAGTGCAGAGCCAGAATGAGCACTCAGCATCACTGGGTACAAGACAACAGCAACAACAAAAAGACCCACAGGTTGGGCAGCCTACCTGTTTTCTGAACACCCCTTCACATATCAGATAGGTCCAACCAACTCTGACAAGAAGAAAATTGCTGGGGCCAGAGAGATAGCATGGAGATAAGGGTGTTTGCCTTGCATGCAGAAGGACGGTGGTTCAAATCCTGGCATCTCATATGGTCCCCTGAGCCTGCCAGGAGCGATTTCTGAGCGTAGAGCCAGAAGTAACCTCTGAGCGCTGCCAGGTGTGACTCCAAAACCAAAAAAAAGAAAATTGCTCCCCTTTTTTCCTTCCCAGTTTTGTAAACAGGAATATTTCTTTTCTTTTTGTTTTTTGTTTTTTTGTTTTTTGTTTTTGGGCCACACTCAGCGGTGCTCAGGGGCTACTCAGAAATCGCTCCTGTCAGGCTCGGGGCATCATATGGGATGCTGGAAATCAAACCCGGGTCTGTCCTGGGTTGGCTGTGTGCAAGGCAAACGCCCTGCAGCTGTGCTATCACTCTGGCCCTAAACAAGAAAATTCAAATGGGCCTTAGCTAAAGCTAGTTAATCTGTTTCAGAATGTGTTGATCATGTCTCAGGAGCACATTTTATCTTGCACCATCTAGTCATACCTTCCAGTCATGGAACTCAACCTCCAGGGTTCGACAGGGCACTTCCAGCCCTGCTGTTTGTCTTGCACATGGCAGGGGCTGAGGGTGGGCTGGGATGGCCTTTGGGGACTTCATGGACTAAAGCCTCATCCCCCCCATTCTTCCTAGATAACTTGACCTTACCAGCAATACCCTGCCCATTTCCTGGGAGGGGTCTTGGAAAAGGTAGATAAGGCTTTAACCAGAGGGGATTACGCCCCCTTTTTGGTCTTTTGCCTGCATGGAGGTCAAAGGGAAGATGGCTGAAAGGAGTTAAGATGCAGGGCTAGCTAAGAATGGCTGAATGCTTAAAAGGTTATGATATAGGCCACACATGTGGTGGATAGGGCATGAATAAAGTTGATGCTTCCTGAAGCCTGCCTGTGAGTGAGTTCAATACCCGTCGCTTTCCTGGACCCCAGACCCACTGGTTGATGGGGGATGAAGCCACGTGGACATGGCCTAAGAATAAAGGCCTCCATCCTTCTCAACCCAGCACAATCGTTAATTATTTAACACTACAATGGACCTTCTCCTTATGCAAGATGGACACAGACAGCTCTGCTGCTGCAATTAGAGAAGAGCCACCTACTGGCTTTCTTTCCCAGACCTGGGGCCTCAGCACAGGACAGGACTCCCAGGGAGGCAGCCTCTGGATGTGACTGGGCCCATGCATGGCCATCGGTGAGCTGTACTAAGGTGATTCCAAAATGGGAAGTCCATTTGTTTTATTAAAGTGAAAAGGAAAATGTTGGCCTATCCACGTTATGGATAGATCATCCCTTCAGTGAGTGCCCAGAAGTGGAACAAGTCTATAAAAGTGAAATGAAGTAAAGAAGTTAATGACAATCAACACTGAAACCTTTACTTCTGAACAACTCATCAACCTGGCAAAGACATCTTTGACTGTCCCATCTATGACTGCTTAGTTACTATGTGTTTTCAATAGAGGCCACCCTATTACGGAGGAGAAACACGCGCACGCGCGCACACACACACACACACACACACATATTCACACATATTCACACATGCTCATGCTCAGGGTCACACCTGGAAGTACTGGGTATGGGAGTAGTAATGCAGTGCGGGGTGTAGAACTCAGTTCCTCAAGAATGCAAGGCATGTGCTCTGCCTTGAGCCACATCCCTGGCCCAAAGCCACCCCAAACACTGCATTCCAAAATTCGGCTGTGCAATATAACTGGACCTGCATCAAGTGTCCTTGGAGGCCACATGCACTGTGGCTTCCTGGCTCCACGATGGCTCTGGGAACCTATCAGTGTTCACCAAGCATGTGATACTGCAGGCCAATGAGAGATACTTGCCTGAATGCCTGCTTGAGGCTTGAGTAATGACTGGCCTGAGAGCAAGCAGAGACAGTTCTGTCAGTGACAACCCCGAAGCCTTGTCAAACGATTGAATGCCCTTCTGTGAGGTAGGGGCCAGTTCTCCGGTGCACAAAGGGTGTCCAGAAAAAAGAAAGAATAAAAACAAAAGCCCAATGAGCATTCCCTCAAGCAAAGAACCCAGCCCTCTCTTATTGTTTCTTCCCTGGGCAAAGGAGAAGGGGGGACCCTAAGTTTGCAAGATATCAAAAAGAGGGTGCAAAGGGACTATTGTGTTGGGGTGGCAATCATTCCCCTTGTGAACTTCCCTGCCCCAGGCTCTGCCAGGCAACTGCCAGCAGTCTCCAAAGAATGGGGCCTCTCCGCCCCCCATTCGCCCCTCACTCTGGCTGGGGTTTGCCAGCAAGACTACTGTGCATACTAATGAGCCTGTTTCTTTACTTCTCTTTCCAGCTGTGGACCCCAAAGTGGTCTCGGTTGCCAAACGTGTTGCTGAGATCGTCAACTCCTGGCCACCCCTGGAAAACCAGGGACCAAGTCTCGGGTCCAAAGGGAACTTTCTGCATCAGGTGCCCGTCAACTCCTGGCCACCTCTGGAAAACCAGGGACCAAGTCTCGGGTCCAAAGGGAACTTTCTGCATCAGGTGCCCGTCAACTCCTGGCCACCTCTGGAAAACCAGGGACCAAGTCTCGGGTCCAAAGGGAACTTTCTGTATCAGGTGCCCGACATCCAGCCACAGGGAGCCAACACCAGGATCCGCTTCGTCGGTGGCGGCAAGATAGGTAATAAACCAGCCCTGATTTGGGCTGGGCATGCATCAAGGAACCCACCCCCTGCCCAACGTGGGAATCGGGGACACCGGACAAGAGGACAGGGCAGCTGGGGGGCTACACAGCTGTCTGAATTCCACTGCAGATCCAATCCACTTGTCCAAACTCACTGCTGAGTCCTAATAAAAGTCTTGGATGTAGGTGAAGTGGGAGGATAGGCACACTGGAGGTGCTCTGGCTCCTTCTCCTACTTATAGCTATCTCCCCACACTCTGGGGCAGGGACCCAGCAAGACCTCTTTCTCCAGAGTATCTGGGTCTCCCCATCTTGTGAGCCTGAAGACTGCCAAAACTGAAAGGGAGAGTTGGGGAACAAAATTAGTGAGAGGTTGAGTGAGGGTTCCGGAGGATAAAGGAGATGCCTTGGTGTGTGTGCATAAAAAAGGCGTCTCCCTTCACTGTGTGCGCTGGAGAGTGACCCCCAAAACCCAGCCATGCTCTGGGTTATGTCTGTCATGAGCAGCGCCTGCAGTGTCCCCTTTTGGGGAGGAGGGTCACACAGAGCCAGCCTCCCACTGCCCCCCCAACACAACCCAGCATCTCCCACTAGCCCATCCCTAGCCCTCTTGGGCAAATTCCTCTGCTGATCTAGGGGACAGGAGGGCCTGGTCTGTTCTAATAAGGAGGTGCACTCTCCATCCCTCACTTCTCCTGATTTCCTGAAACTACTTCCATCCTCTTGTTAGCAAGTTTTGAGGATGTGGCTCAACAGTAAAACCAAAACCTTGAGCAGGAGAGATAGTTCATTGGGTAGGATGCTTGCCTTGCACACAGAAGACCCAGGTTCAATTTCTGGCACCCCAATTTGACCCCCTGAGCAACTCCAGAAGTGAACCCAGAGCCAAAAGTAAGTCCTGTGCACAGGCCTAGAGCTCAAACAAACCCAAAAAACTACATGCAGGGGGGTCCAGAGAAAGAATACAGCAGGAAAAGTGTGGCCTTGTATGTGTGAGATCTGGGCTCCATCTCTAGCAAGCACCCCACAGACCCTCCAACCTCCACCAAAAAAAAAACAAAAGATAAGTGTTAGCAAGTTTTTAGACAAGAAAAAGCCTTCCTTCCTCCCAATATGTCCTACACATAGGTTCACAGTTGTCTGTGAGGAGGCTAGCCAGTGAGGAGGGAGAAAATTTTGCCATCTCATGCTTTCACTCACTTTTTTCTTTCTTTCTTTCTTTCTTTCTTTCTTTCTTTCTTTCTTTCTTTCTTTCTTTCTTTCTTTCTTTCTTTCTTTCTTTCTTTCTTTCTTTCTTTCTTTCTTTCTTTCTTTCTTTCTTTCTTTCTTTCTTTCTTTCTTTCTTTCTTTCTTCTTTCTTTCTTTCTTTCTTTCTTTCTTTCTCTCTCTCTTTCTTTCTTCCTTCCTTCCTACCTTCTTTCTTCTTTCTTTCTTTCTCTCTCTCTTTCTCTCTCTCTTTCTTTCTTTCTTTCTTTCTTTCTTTCTTTCTTTCTTTCTTTCTTTCTTTCTTTCTTTCTTTCTTTCTTCTTTCTTTCTTTCTTTCTTTCTTTCTCTCTCTTTCTTTCTTTCTTTCTTTCTTCCTTCCTTCCTTCCTACCTTCTTTCTTTCTTCCTTTCTCTCTCTCTTTCTCTCTCTCTCTTTCTTTCTTTCTTTCTTTCTTTCTTTCTTTCTTTCTTTCTCTCTCTCTTTCTTTCTTTCTTCCTTCCTTCCTTCCTTCCTACCTTCTTTCTTTCTTCTTTCTTTCTTTCTTTCTTTCTCTCTTTCTCTCTCTCTTTCTTTCTTTCTTCTTTCTTTCTTTCTTTCTTTCTTTCTTTCTTTCTTTCTTTCTTTCTTTCTTTCTTTCTTTCTTTCTCTCTCTCTTTCTCTTTCTCTTTCTCTCTCTTTTTCTTTCTTTCTTTCTTTTTTTTTTTTTTGGTGTTTGGGCCACACCCGGCAGTGCTCAGGGGTTACTACTGGCTGTCTGCTCAGAAATAGCTCCTGGCAGGCACGGGGGACCATATGGGACACCAGGATTCGAACCAACCACCTTTGGTCCTGGATTGGCTGCTTGCAAGGCAAATGCCACTGTGCTATCTCTCCGGGCCCTCACTCCACTTTCTTATAAAGGCATTCTATAACTAGTATGCATTTAGTGTGCTATAATAAATCCACTGTGAAAGATCATGTGAAAAAAGTGGGAGATCAAATGAGTTTAGAAATGAGGTGAAGCCCCCACCCCACCCCCAAAGCAGGCCAGGACCCAAGACATTAGACTAACTTCTTTGGAGAGAGAAGCCACAAATTTGTCTCTGCAATCTGCCTTCATCCCTTACCCTCCCACCATGTCCCCTCCCCATCAGTTGATGCTGAAACTGCAATGACTGGAGATCAGACACACACTGTTGTACTGCTGGCATGTTTTTCTATGGTGCTCAGATGGGTCACACCCTTCTGTTGAGGTGTTTGCACCCACCACGCATCTCTTCTGCCCCAACAATGACCCCAGACAGCTGATCGGCCAGGATTGAGCAATGGCTCAGTGTAAGTGGCAGTGGACCTGATCTCACAGTTCTTAGGCACTAAGGAACTCCTGACCCAGGCTCTAGACTTTCTTTTTCTGGTATTTTTTGGGAGGAGGGGTGGGGGTGAGGATGGAATCCAGAACCTCTATTTGTGAGACAGACATGTACTCTATTTCTGAGTCCCACCACCCCTCCCCTGGCCCCTCAGCTTTTTAACAGCTAATACAAATAGGGGTGTAATCCAATAGGGAATTTTGTGCTGTCCATATGGAAAAAGCCCAACATTTAGGAAATGCCTAAAGACCAGAGAGGAATGTGCCTAAATAGCCTTTGGGAACGGATCATGGGGAGCAGAACTAATGTGCCCAACATCATTCTTACTGTAAACAGAATGATGGATTTCATGGTGAGAATTGGGGGGGGGTGTAGAAGAAGGGGGAAAGAAGAGGAGGCTAGAGAACGGAGGTTCTGGGATAATATGTGCCTGATAGAAGATGCCAGGTATGATTTCACTGGCTCTGAGCACTGCAAAGCATTTACTTTTCCTTCTCAACCTCTAGCCAGACACAAGTATTATTCCTGGAAAATTTTAAGGTTTTTTTTTTCCCCCTCTTAGAAGAAATAACTGGAATTTTCTCCTGGCAGATATAGAAGACCATGCAATCACCAGAATTGTCGAGCTGTTGAAATATTCAGGGGATCAGCTGGAAAGAGAGGTAGGGGCTTCTTGAGCTAATGTATCATCTCTCTCTGTGCCTGTGCATTGAAACATGGGACACAGAGCCAGGTTTGCACCCCAGGACACAGCCTTTGTCCTGTGCAGAGGTCTGCTTCCCACTTAATCCTCAATTTTATTTCCTTTGGAGTCAAACTACTTCATGCTGGCAGCCTCTCCGAAATGAATCACTTTGGAAAACATAAGAGAACCTTCTGGAACCTTGCTAGAATTCTTTGGAAATGAAAAAAGTAACTTTGTTATTGCAAGAATAAGACACCAATAAATTAAAATGTGCTGAGTAGAATTATAAACCTCTTTCCCCATGTAACCGATTCCCCAGTGAAGCTGAGACTCATTTTCCCTGCAGCCTGGATTTTTCAGCTCACAGAGACCCCAGACCTTGAACTTTTCTAAAATCCTTTCTTAGAACTGCTAAGCTGGTCTTTCTTGTTAGTTTGGCCAGAGAGGCAAGTGGGTGTTAACTGTAAAACTTCTGGTCTCCTCTCCTAGAGTAGTGACAAGTTGTGATTTTAATCAACAAAGTAGAAGAGGGGCCAGAGCAGTGAGTAGGGCACTTGCCTTGCATGCAAGCCAACCTGGATTAAATTCCTGCCAACCTATATGTTCTCCGGAGCCCTCCAGGAGTGAACCCTGAGTGCAAAGCCAGAAATAAGCCTTAAGCACTGCTAGGTATGCCCTATCCCTCTCCATTAAAAAAGAAAAAGGAGGGGCCAGGAAGGTGGCACTAGAGGTAAGGTGTCTGCCTTGCAAGCGCTAGCATAGGACGAACCACAGTTCGATCCCCCGGCATCCCATATGGTCCCCCCAAGCCAGGGGCAATTTCTGAGCTCGTAGCCAGGAGTAACCCCTGAGCATCAAATGGGTGTGGCTCCCCCCCCAAAAAAAAAGAAAGAAAAAGAAAAAGGAAAAGGAGGGCCAGAGTGGTGGTGTATAGTTAGGGCATTTGCCTTGCATGCAACTGACCCAGGACGGACCGTGGTTTGATCACCTGATGTCCCATATGGTCCTTCGAGCCAGGAGAGATTTCTGAGTGTATAGCCAGGAGTAACCCCTGAGTGTCACCAGGTGTGACCCAAAAATCAAAAAAAAAAAAAAAAAAAAGGAAAGAAGAGAGGACTGGAGAGATGGTACAGCAGGTAGGAAACTTGCCTAGCATGCAGTCAACCCATGTTAGATACCCAGCACCTCATATGGTCACTGAACCTCTTCAGGAGTAATCCTGAAGTGATCCAGAGCCAGAAGTAATGCATGTATCCTCCAAACAAAAAAAGGATTATAATAAAAATGAACTCTTCAGGGGCTGACTTGCTACAGGTTCAGTCAATGGAACCCTGCCAAGGGTTGCTCTGAACACAGAGCCAGGAGTAGCCCCTGAGCACTGCTGGGTGTGTCTCAAATCTTCCTCCACTTCCCTAAAGGAAGTGCTAGGCTTCTGCACCTGAACATGACCAGCATTGGTGGGCTGTTCTCCCATCTGCCAACCAGGCGTGCTCTGCAGCGCCTGCAAGTAGCTGCCAAAGATGGCGCCTGGAGGTAAAGAGGGCAAGGCAGATACAGCAAAGGAGAAGCTGAAAGAGAATACGGGGCAGCCTTGGGTCAAGGGCTGATTTGGGAAGGATGAGTTTGCAGGCACCAGGATTCCAGAGAGAGCCCACAGTTCAGTGTAGACCTGGGCAACCAGTAGAGTGCTGCAGGATTCTTCCTAGCTCAGGGGTTCTGGGGTCCTCAGACTTCCTCCTTCTCACCACAATGTGCAAGAGGCTGCCCAGGCTTGGCCACTCCCTTCCCACCCTCAAATCAGTTTCTGTACTTAACACACTGCTGACAGGGAGATGTTCCTAGACAGTAACAGTGAGGACCCCCATGGGCATCCCCATAGCAGTTGAGTCCTGTGTCCCGGAGGAGGAGCAAGCTAGCCTGGGGAAGTGTTTCTTCCTGCTTGGTGGCTTTTAGAGGTCCACTAGACAATCTTAGGGAACCAGGCTCAAATTCTGGGTCCAGTCTTTGAAGAATCTCCCCAGCCCCTGAATAAGCTGTTCGTCCAGTCCTGGGATGGATACTAGCTTCAGTCTGGAGCTTAAGTCCAATTTCTTCCATGGAGTCATTGGGCTAGAGGCATCCCTGCTCATTCGTGCTTCAGGTGAGCATCGAGATGGACCCTTGAGGTTTAAGAAGTGTGTTGGTCTCCCCTGTAAGTTCCCTTTACCCACAATTGCCATAAGACACCATAACCCCAGCCGGCTGCTTCTTCCTCAAGGCCAACTAGCAGGTTTCCAAAGAGGCATCTGGTCTCTGTTCCCACACATGTATGTCTTCACACCTACAGAATTTTCCAGGGTGGCTGCACTCACCCCAGCACCCAACTGGAGGCAGAGTGTGGCTCTAAGCCCCAGAGAGGAAAAGCAGAGATGCATGTAGAGAGGGGTCAGGAATGAAATAGACTTGGAAGGGCCATGGAAAGGAGTCAAGGATTAGAGGGCAGTTAGGAAAATTTGAGGCAGTCCCAAGCAATGCCCAGCCCTGCCCCTCATTCCAGACCATTCCAAGAAATTCTCAACTATTTTAGCTGGTGTTTTAGTACTTGGGCTGAGGATGCTGGGGATGTAGTTTAAAACAGAGCACTTGCCTTTTGTGTACGTTGGCCCACAGTTTGATCCCCAGCACTGTGAAAGCTAGTAAGAATCTTGGGCTCAGGGGCTGGAGCAATAGCACAGCATTTGCCTTGCATGCTGACAACAAAGGATGGATTCCCGTTCGAATCCTGGCATCCCATACGATGGTCCCCCGCAAGCCTGCCAGGAGTGACTTCTGAGCATAGAACCAGGAATAACCCCTGAGCACTGCCGGATGTGACCCAACCCCCCACCCCCCAAAAGAAAAGAAAAGAAAAATCTTAGGCTCAATACTGAAGCTGAGTATGCAGTCAGGGGTGTAAACACAAGCAGGCTCGGGGGACCATCTGGGATTCTGGGAATCAAATCATCATCTCTCCTGGGTCAGCTGCATGCAAGGCAAATGCCCTACTGCTGTGCTATTGCTCTGGCCCCTGGAGTTCAGTCTTAGCACATACAAAGCTGAGCTATCTCCCTTATACTCCCTGACCATTGAGCTACTTCCCAGCCTGGTGAAAATTATTTTGAAGTGATTTCTATACTCTGGGGGCTGGAGTGATAGTATAGCAGGTAAGGCATTTATTTGTCTTACACACAGCCAACCCTAATTCGATCCTCTGTATCCCATATAATCCTCCAAGCCAGAAGTGATTCCCAGGAGTTAGTCCTGTGTATCAGTGGGTGTGGTCCTAAAACAAACAAAAATCCTGTATTCCAGAACCATTCTGAAAAGGGAGGCTGGGAGTGGAGGTGGTCACTATGGTATATGGTCTGCCTTTCACTGTCACAGGGAGCATCGTCAGAGATGAAAGAAAGGTGAGGGTGACTCATTTGCCCAGGATTATTCCCCATCGAGGAAGTGGAGGAGGCATGTTGGCCAAGCATCCTCTGGCCCTGTCCTTGAGGACATATCCTCTCGCAAAGCATCATGGTTACCATTTGGAGCCCAGAATAGAGGGCCTGGGGCTCAAGCACAGATGATACTTGCTCACTTGTCTACTGGCAGTGCTCAGTACAGGCTGCCGGTATAATGGACAGGAAGTATGACTAGAAAACTTCTATCCCCTCACCATCTGTTCAGCTGTCCCAGTGGCCACGCTTATGCTTCTCCTTTTTCTGCAGCTGCAGCGGGATAAGAATTTGATGCACAGCTTCCAGGACGGGCTGTCCTACTCCATTTTCAAGTCCATCACAGACCAGTTTCTCAGAGGTGTGGACACCAGAGGAGAGTCCGAGGTCCGAGCTCAGAGCTTCAAGGCTGCTCTTGCCATTGATGTCATGACCAAGCTCACGGCCTTTGACACCCACCCCATGAATCGGGTACTGGGTTTCGGAACCAAGTACCTGAAGGAGCACTTCTCGCCCTGGGTCCAGCAGCATGGCGGATGGGTAAGTGCTTTCCACTTGACGGTGGATTGGGGCAGGGCCAGAGAACAGACACAGCAGAGTAAGTCCTCAGAGCATAGCCAGGCATGATCCCTGAGTGCAGAGCCAAGATTCAGCCCTGACTGTAGGTGTAGCCTCAAAATAGTAGCTGGAGCAATAGTACAATGGTTAGTATTTGCCTTGCATATGTCCAATCTAGGTTTGACTTCTGTCACCTCATATGGTCCAATGGGCCCACAAGATGTGGTCCCTGAGCACAGAGCTAGGAATAAGCCCTGAGCACCACTGAATGTGGCCTTAAAACAAAAATTCTGATCTAGGAGATAGTAAAGCAGTTATGGCACTTGCTTGGCATGCTTCTGACCCAGCGCCTTGTGGCCAACACTGCCAGGGAGGCCCAGTTTACCTCCACCCCATCTCTACAATGCAGGGCCTGAGCAGCATTGTATCCTTGGGCCCTTGTGCCAAACTGATGGCCAAGTAGGTTGAGAATGACTTATGGGGCCAGGAGTGACTCCTGAGCACTGAGATGGGAGTAGACCATGAGCACTACTGGGCATAGCCACAAGGGGAAAAACAAACAAGTAAAAAAAAGAATCTTTCCAGGGGCCAGACCCATTGTAAAGTGGGGAAGGTGTTGGCCTTGCATGTGGCCAAATAGGGTTTGATGATCCCCAGCATCCCATATGATTCCCTGAGCATTACCAGGAGTAATTTCTGAGCGCAGAGCAAGTGTAACCCTGAGCACTGCTGAGTGTGGCCCAAAAACCACCCCCTCACCCCCGCAAGTAAAGAATCTTCTCAGAGTTCAGCGGTGAGGTGCTGGGGAGTGTTTCGAATGAGAGGGATCTGTGAAGTGATCTATGAGATCAGACAAGTTGAACAGCCAGGGATGTGTCCCCGCTGACAGAAACACATTTTCCATGCTTGTCACCATCATCAATAAATATCTGCCACACTCTCAGGGGTCCTGGGGGAGGGTGCTGCAGTCAGATGCAGCAGGAAATGAAGAGGTGCTGGAGTTTGAGATGAGATTTCAGTTCCCAATGATTCCACAGGCCCTGGGAGTGCAGTAGGGAGGAGCTGAGGGTCTCCCATACTCTGAGGCTGACAGGGTGTTGGCAGGGGGGAGGGGGGATCCTCAGAGATTGAGGGTTTGTGATTTTTTGTCATGGCCACTTTGATCCAGACTTTGACAGGGGCTCAGTGATAAAAAAAAAAGGGGGGGGGGCTGCAGTGATGTTTTCAGGCAAATGATGTTTCAAATCACCAGGCCTAGGAGGCTCCTTCACCCCACTCCCTCAGCCTCAGCAAACTCCCCACTATCAACCAGTTGCTGAGTTTGTGGGACCCTGAGGGGCAGCTTTGCTGATCTGTCTGTGCCCTGGAGCTCAGCTGCAGCTAGGGTGCTGCTGGTGGATCTGTCCACTTCTTCCTGCCCTTAGCAGTGGCAAGTGTGGCTCTGTCCCGACCTGCCCAGCATTAACAGGACCTCCAGTAGGCTGAGTTTGTTGGTGACCCCAAAGGAAAAAACAACTGATCTGCCAGAGGCAAAGTGGTCTTGAGTGGCTCCTACGAGGTCACCATCTGCCATTTCCTCCTATTTTTGATTTGGCAGCAGAAGCTCTCAACTAAGATGCCTATGTGGTGCCAAGAATCAAATCAGGATTGGCAAATGCTCCCCCACTATCTCTCCAGTTTTATCTCTGTGTTTAAAATTCAGAATACCGGGCCTGGAGAGATAGCACAGCAGCGTTAGCCTTGCAAGCAGCCGATCCAGGACCAAAAGTGGTTGGTTCAAATCCCGGTGTCCCATATGGTCCCGTGCCTGCCAGGAGCTATTTCTGAGTAGACAGCCAGGAGTAACCCCTGAGCACCGCCGGTGTGGCCCAAAAACCAAAAAAAACAAAAACAAAAAAAAAAAATTCAGAATACCTCAGTTGTGCATCAGGAGGATCAAGTCCTCTTCACTCTGCAGCTTTAGTCTTCCCAGGGCCCCTTGCAGCCCTCCTCTGACCCAGGTCCTTCCTGGTTCTTCCAGCACTACTACTGTAAACACTATAAACAGAACTCAACATTGCTGTGAATTCTGTTTCTGTGCTTTCCCAGAAAGATGCAGCATCAACTGGGTTCTCGGGACAGTTCTCACATGTCTGTTTCCTTCATCACTTGGGCAGAAATGTCAAGCCTGGTCTGTGAATAACATGGCTGTATAACCACTCTCTTTCTCTCTCTCCTCTCTGTGTGTCTCTGTCTCTCTCTCCTCTCTCTCATACCTATATTCTATACTCACACCCGCACACTCAAACTCACACATTTGCACATATTCACATACACACTAATCAGACTTAATTCAATGCAAAGTCCTTTGTTTCAAAGGATACCATTCATGAAGGAAAAAGGAGTCAGAATGGAGGTAAATGCAAATTATCTGCAATTGGAAGTATTTAGAATGTATAACTAACTCTTAAGACTCAACAGTAGGGGGCTGGAATGATAGTAAAGTGGTTAAGGTGCTTGCCTTCTATATGGCGACCAGGTTTCTATTCTGACATCCCATTTGGTCACCAGGAGTGATTCCTGAGTGCAGAGCCAGGAGTAAGCCCTGAGCACCAAACCCCACAAAAAGAAAAAAATCCTCAGCAGTAAGAGATAAATCTCCCATTTTTGAAATAAATTTTGATTTTGAAATTATTATTCTCCAGAGATCTACAGGTAGTGGGCACCAAAGAGATCCCTTTGACATAAAAACCATGGATACAAGCTACTTCCTAGCCACTAATTTGGCTAACTTTGTTTTGTTTTTTGAGGGTCACACCTGGCAATGCTCAAGCATCACTCCTGGTGATGCTCAAGGAACCTCCAATCCAGGTTGCCTATGTGCAAGGCAAATGCCCTACTCACTGTACTCTCTTCCACCCTCTGACTAATTAAGACAAGTGTAGGAAAGAATACAGGGGTTAAGGATCTTGCCTTGCATGAAGCTGACCCCAGTTTGAGCATCTACATGGTGTCTGAACACTACTAGGTATAGTCAAAACTCTTCTCAAAGAAAGAAAAAGAAAAGAACAAATATCGAAGCCAGAGAAATGGCTCATATGACTGGAGGCCCAGGTTTGCTCCCCAGCAACATACTATCCCTCAAGTATTGCTGGGAGTAGCCCCTGAGCACCAAGATTTATCCCTTTCCTGGTCTGAGGCATGCTCACAAAATCATGACTCTTGGATGGGTTTGGAGCAGAGGTAAAAGTGAGGAGAGTTAGAGAAAATCTACATTTCTTTTCTTTTCTTTTTTTGGTTTTTGGATCACACCCGGCAGTGCTCAGGGGTTACTCCTGGCTCCATGCTCAGAAATCGCTCCTGGCAGGCTCAGGGGACCATATGGGATGCTGGGATTCGAACCAATGACCTTCTGCATGAAAGGCAAATGCCTTACCTCCATGCTATCTCTCCGGCCCCAAGAATCTACATTTCCCAAGAACCATGTTGGAAAGTTGAAACCACTTCATGAAGGAGATCAAATGAGACTGAACAGGAGGGAGACAGTCGCCAGCCTCTGCCACTTCCATGGGCCCAGGTGTCCTGAGGCTGGCTGGATGTCACTAGAGTGTGGGGGAAGGAAAATTCCATGCACAAGCTTCCCAGGGAGTCAAGGGTCTCTCTGTCCTTCAGTGCATCCAGTTTTCTGATGCCATGGCAAGCCTATGAATAGGTTATGCACACATTATTTCTGACCAAACATTGTCTATGCTCAGGGTCAGAATACTCCTTTCTAACTCAGGTGTTACTCCTGACAGTGCTCAGGGGATTGAACCGCCAGGCCTTCCACATGTAAAACCTGTCCTTCAGCTCTGAACTATCTCCCTTGCTCTTTGCAGCCTTAAGTACAGCTTGTAAGAAAGCCTTTGTCCACTTAGTCTGCTCGCTTTTTGGGGAGTGGTTGGGTCCTTGATTGAAGAGTTCCTGGGAGGCCAAATCACCTTTCCAAATCTCCCTCCCACAATTAATCCCTGGGCTCCAGTAATGCCTAGAAGAGAAAGATGGGTCATGGTATGTTTTCACATCAAAACATTCAAAAGTGTACATTTACAATGATTTTTCTTCCCCCATCTCCAGGAAAAAGTCTTTGGGGTATCACAGGAGGAGGTAGACTGATTCAGCGAGGGAAGGCTGTTGATCCAGAAGACCCACAATCTGGCCTGGTTCCTGTACTGTGTCTTGGGGCCGATTGCAGTGAAATTGAAAGCACAAAGGCAGAAGAAAGGAGTATTCAAAATCCTTCCTCCTGAGGCAGCCAGAGAAGCCTGGTTGTCTCTAGTGCTCATCGAATGCAACCTCATGGCCTTTCTTGCGCACAAGCTCAGGCCCTCTGGTTGAGTGTCTGGGGAAGGCTAGAACTACCCACATAGCAATTTCCCCATTCACATGTTCGGACCAGACCATCATCCAGTCGGCAGCATTAGGTGGGTGCATTACTGACATCTGCTCACCTCCTGAGGTAGAAATCATAAATTCTGCATCTGCTTACTCTTTGGTTTCTGGACTATGTTCTTTTCAGGCCACACTTGTGATTCAGGACTTATTCCTGGCTCGATGTTCAGGGATCACTCCCAACAGGGCTCAGAGGACTATGTATAGTGCCCGGGGTTGAATGAAGCACAGCTCTGTGTGAGCTACGTACCTTAAACTCTGTGCTTGCTCTCTGGCCCTGATAGTTTAAAACTACATTTAGATGACTTGAGACTTTCTTTCAAGCCTGTTGGTGAGAGTTAGACACAGCTCAAAGAAACTTGAATTTACCTCCACATCCTGTCTCATGCATGAGCTGCTCTTTAGACTCATTTCTCTGTAAAACTCCATTGGCAGTTTCAAAACTTCCAGTTTGGCAGAAAACAGTTCACCCTACCATCATCCATGAACTCTGTGACCTCACCGTCTCCTTCTCCAGGACCCTGGGACTCATATTTGCGGCTGTATCATAATTAGTAGATGGTAAAATCCACATGTGGAAAGACCACAGTCAAAGGCATACATGAGAGTTCAAATCAATAACGCACCGTAGTGCTGAAAGTTGCCTCTTCCGTCAAAGCAGTAGTGGACTGCCTTGGTGAAATGAATACTGTTCCAAAGTGTTTTAGTGAGTAAAATAGGGCCATAATAAGTACTTAAAACACACATAAATTTTAAAAAATACTATCAAATTGGAAGCTCTTATAATTTTAGAGATCTCTAGCACCCAATAACATAGCCTGATGTAAAACAGGTGTTTAATAAGTGAATCAGTCAGGTAAATCCCGTCCTCCAGTATCTCTCCTTCACCCCTCCACCCCCTTGCACACTAAGCCCTTCATTGACACAGGAACAAGTCTGCTTCTGCCTCTGGAACCAGCACTTCTGCTATAACTTGACCATCCTGGTCTCTATCCTCCTACTGCTTGGACTTCTGAGCCTTCATGGGATAGTATCTTTCCTATTTTGCCACAAATCCGACATATTCCAGCCTACCTTGCCACTGCACCCCACTACCTGCAGAAACCTTGGTGAACCATCCTTTAATCACTGAGGAGCTGTATTTGATCCCTTTCCCTATGAGATGGTCCATCAGACCTCATGGATAGCACACCAGAGAGCTGAAGAAGCCCCAGACTTCCGGGTAGACTAAACTCTCTGGATGACAAGTGTCATCTCATTTGTTTCCCTAACGCTTGCCATATGTGGGGACCACACATGCTGTCTGTTCCCCTCGCCACATTGCTTCCACCCAGAAAGCAGACTGGATGTGTTGGGATGTGTGGTACGTGTCAGCTGGGCTGACTCCACAAGGGTTTCCAAACACCTGCCCATTCTGGCCGAGCTATAACCGCAGCTGAACTTACTCTCCTGCTTGAATAAAACTTTTAAAGGACATGTCTTAGGACTCTGGTGCATGAGGTGCTAAAGAGTGGCCCCTGAGAAGTAAAGCAACCCCATAGGATAACACTAAAATACTGCAGGGAGTGTCCAACCCCATGCTCTTTGGAGTTCCCAGAACCCACTTCCAGTGTCAGTTTGAGGCCCTTCCCTAAGAGGCAGTTCTTGGCAACAGCAGTGGGAGGGAGGATTCTGCTCCATCTAGCTGAGTCTACCAGGAGACTGTCCCAGTCCCAGGACTCCAAGAGCTGCCAGGCACCACTCAGCCCCCACCAGCGGCTGGTCCCTTGCGTCTTGCCTGCTGGCCACAGGCTCAGAACCCAGGAGCAGTTCATTTTGTGGAGCACATCTCGTAGAACTGATCCCAGTTCTTTCACCCGGACGAAAAGCAAAACTTGGAAGCCAGCTAAGAAATGGGAGAAGGAAGTTATGGAGAAAGGGGTTGCACCTTCCCCAGAGCTCAGACTACAGTCTGGAAACGCTCCTTCCTTGGCCCCTGGGGCTTCTCTAGAGATTTTACTCCTCGGACAAGAAGCACAAACTCATATATCTCAACCTAATTCCAACATTTCTCATAGTAAGCATTATCAGGGCGAGCTTGGTTATTGTAGGGGGGAGGTTGTCGGAGATTAGATCAATTGGCTGCATGCAAATACTCTACTTGCTGTACTATCTTCATTCAGTCCATGGTTAGGGTTTTTTTTCCCCCCATGATTAGGTTTTTTTTTTTTTTTTTGAAAAAAAAAAAAAAAAAGTTGGAAAGGCTGAGCATGGTTTGGGAATCTGTACATCCCTTCTCCTCTCTAACTTCTTCTCAAGTTGCTTTTTCTGGTAACCAGCCAACAGTACCAGGTGTTACTCCAAAGTTAGCCACTGAAACTCAACAAGGCTCCCCTGTAATGCTCATACTTGCTTCCAAGGCATTGGGAGTTGGGGGCCAGGATAACGACCGAAGAGCAGGGAACTAATTCTCAAAGATCACAATAACACGCTATTCTGTTAGTTCAGAACAATTGCTGGTTCTTCCGAGGAAAACCTGAAATTTATAAGGGGGAATAAACTCCCCAAAGTGCACAGAGAACAGAGCAGGATCTATTTAAATGGGTCCCGATCAAAATGTCTACATTCACTCAAGCACTGGGTGGAATACTGAGAATTTTGCCTAGGTGGAAAAAAAACAAGCGCTTGATTAAATGTACTTCTGGTAGGCCGGAGAATACAGGAGAGCTGAAAGGAATAAACTAGTATCAAGTAGCTTGTTCAGGAACAAGCTCAGAAATCTTTCTAGGATCACAAAAGCAGTTGGCACCAACAAGGTAACAATATCTGGCACTTAATAATTACAAGACATGTTTTTTTTTTTTTTTTTTTTTTTTTTGGTTTTTGGGTCACACCCGGCAGTGCTCAGGGGTTATTCCTGGCTCCAGGCTCAGAAATTGCTCCTGGCAGGCACGGGGGACCATATGGGACGCCGGGATTCGAACCGATGACCTCCTGCATGAAAGGCAAACGCTTTACCTCCATGCTATCTCTCCGGCCCCAAGACATGTTTTTTTTAAAAAAAGGCAACAAAATGAGATCCATTATAAGGACAACAAGCAAGCAGTATTAATCTACATTCCTGATAGCATTAGACAGAGAAAAACTAATGTTATTTAGAGTCCTCCAGCGTGTTGGCTTCACCTGAGCAATGAAAGAGGCCAGGCCCCAAAGGGGACTTTGGACACACTGCCAGGTGTGACCCAAGAAAATAAATAACTAAATAAAATAAAAGTGGGGCCAAAGCAATAGCATAGTGGGGAGGGTGTTTGCCTTGCATCTGGCTGACCCGGGTTTGATCTCCAGCATCCCATATGGTGGTTCCCCTGAGCACTGCCAGGAATGAAGCCAGAGTGCAGAGCTAGGAGTAACCCTGAGCACCACTGGGTTTGGCTCTCTCTGCCCCAAGTTACTGGAAGACAAGTAAATCCTTATTGGAGGTGGCAGAAATTTGAGGCACAAAGTAATATCATGGAGGAGGAACTGGCCACGGCTGTATACATCCAACATAGTCTTCAAATTTCTGGTGCTGTGTTAACCAACAGGAGCTGGAGGAGATTCAAGCTACTTCCTCATAGCTGGGATGAAGTGATGAATCTCAGCTCTGGGACCATTGGTTCCGTTGCCCCCAAGAAATCTGGCAGGGGTGAGGGCAAAAAACCCCAAAAAACAAGAAACAAGATTTCTGGCAGGTCTGGGGAGCCCAGGCTGGGATTTCTGGAAAGGCAAAACCTCATGGTGGGGAGCAGAGGAGGACCTGGATCTACTCTACAGTATAACTAATAAAAATGGCAGTGTGGTGGTGGTGGTGGGAAAACTACTATAGTTAATTCCATGTATTTCAATAAGTTGGAAGAAAGGTCAAATGCCTAAAATTATAAATGAATCAAAACAAACTTTTTTTTTTTTGTTTTTGGTTTTTGGGTCACACCCGGCAGTGCTCAGGGGCTACTTCTGGCTCTATGCTCAGAAATCGCTCCTGGCAGGCATGGGGGACCATATGGGATGCCGGGATTTGAACCATGGACCTTCTGCATGAAAGGCAAACACCTTACCTCCATGCTATCTCTCCGGCCCCAAAACAAACTTCTAGAGTAAAAAAAAAATTTTTCTAACATTAAAAAAAAAAGAAAATGGGGGCTGAAGAGATAGCACAGCGGTAAAGTGTTTGCCTTGCACGCAGTCAACCTGGACAGACTCAGGTTCGATTCCTGGCATCCCATATGGTCACCAGAGCCTGCCAGGAGAGATTTCTAAGTGCAGAGCCAGGAGTAGTCCCTGAGCTCCAAAATAAAGTGAATGAATGAATGAAGTAGCCAGTGAAATAGCTCAAAAGGCTAGAGTGCATGTAAGAGTTCAGGGTTTGATCCCTGGACATTCATATTTTCCCAAGCACCAAAAGAAATGACTCCTGAGCACTGACCTAGGGGCAAACCTTGAACATTGGTAGGTGTGGGCCAAAACCAAAAAATTCTCAAAAACATGGGTTTAGATGAATAAAAACAGGATAGTTAAAATACCACCTAGATGGGGGCAGAGCAACAGTACAGTGGGTAGGGCATTTGCCTTGCATAATGCCAACCCAGATTTGATCCCTGGCATCCATATGGACCCCAGAGCCTGTCAGGAGTAATTTCTGAGCGCACAGCCAGGAGCAAACTAAAACACCTAAGAAAAATTGAAGCCATTAATAATACACCTGGTTGTTTTTTGCTTGTTTTTGGGTTTTGGGTCACACCTAGCAATATGTAGGAATCACTCCTAGTGGGCTGGGGGAGCCATACGGATGATGGGATGAAAACTGGACTAGCCATGTGTAAGACAAGGGCAATATCGAGTATACTATAGCTCTAGCCAATAGCTATTAGTTTTGGTGTGTGTGTGTCTGTGTGTGTGTGTGTGTGTGTGTGTGTGTGTTTGTGTGACAGAGAGAGAGAGAGAGAGAGAGAGAGAGAGAGAGAGAGAGAGAGAGAGAGAGAGAGGCTCTTGCTTACATACAGTAGACTTTGATTCAGTCCCCACACCACATGGTCCCTTAACACTGCCAAGTGTGGGCCTGGAGTCCTTTGAGCACCACAGAGGGGGCTCAGGTAAATCCCTGGCACTTGCAGGGCCTATGCAGCACTGCAACCTCAGACCCTATCAATGAACTTAGTTAGGTTGAGATTTGCTGGGTGGGATCCCAGCCCCCCCCACCAAGCTAATGAAATAAAGGCATATCATAGAGAAATAAATGACAGCAAACATTTTTTGATGAGTAACACATAATCAAGATATTCAAAGTATCAAAAATAAACCGTCAAGACAGAATTATATACCCAACAAAAAATATGCATAGATGAAAACAAGACATTTTGAGATGGGGCCGTAGAGATAGCAAGGAGGTAAGATGTTTGCCTTGCATGGAGAAGGTCGGTGGTTCGAATCCTGGCATCCCATATGGTCTCCTGAGCCTGCCAGGAGCTATTTCTGAGCATCGAGCCAGGAGAAGTCCCTGAGCACTGCCGGGTGTGACCCAAAAACCAAAAAAAAAAAAAAAAAAAAAAAAAAAAAGGCCTACCTAAAAGCAATGAATTGTGGGATTTATAAAATGCAGAATGAAGTGTATGACAACAGTAGTACTAGAAGACATGGAGGTGTAATTGTTAGTGACCATACAAGACATGAAGCATAATTTCATCTAAAAATGTAAAGGCTGCAGCTAAAAACAACACATAAGAACTACAATTTTTAAGTTAATTAAAGTGAGAAAATTGAAAAAAAAATTATTTAAACTAGGCAGCTGGAGAGACAGTATAGGACTCAGGGGTCTCAAACTCGCCCTCCGTACAACATTTTGTGGCCCTGCCCTAGAGGAATCTTTTTTTATTTTTTGTTTTAGTTGTTTGGGTCACACCCCCCAATGTTCAAGGTTTACTACTGACTTTGCACTCAAGGATCACCCCGAGTTTGCCTCCTGCGGCCCGCAGGTGAATTGAGTTTGAGACCCCTGGTAGGTATTTTAAGTACTTGCCTTGCATGCACCTGTAGTTGCAACTGGGGAACTATGGTTTCCCAGAGCACTGCTAGGAATGGCCCATGAACACAACCAGAAGAACTGACTGACGTAACACTAAAAACAATTATTCAGGGCCGAAGCGATGGTACAGTGGCAGGGCATTTGCCTTGCAAGTAGCCAATCCAGGACAGATGGTGGTTCAAATCCTGGAATCCCATATAGTCCAGGAGTAACCAGAGTGCCGCTGGGTGTGACCCAAAAACCAAAAATAAAAAATAAAGGGATCAGGGTTTGATCCCTATATGAACAACATCAGGAACATGCCCTAAGCTGTGTGTACCAGGTGACCTGAAGTGGGGGGATGAGGATGGGGATGGGAGAAGAATGTGGGCTGGGACTGGATAGTACAAGAGTTAAGGTGCTTGCCTTGTATGAGGCCCTGGTTTGATAACTGGCACCACACAGTCAAGCACAGCACCATGTGGAGTAGTTGCCCGCCTCCCTGTCAGCAGAGTCAGGAGTAATTCCAGACTGACATCCTGACTAGCTCCTCAGGAAAGAAGACAAACAGGTTGGTTTATTCAGTAAAACTAATCATAAGTGAAAATGGTCTAAACATCACAAAATGCAGATTACTGGATTGCCTTTTATGTTTTTTTTTTTTGGGGGGGGCCATAACTGGTGACGTTCAGGGGTTACTTCTGACTATGTGCTCAGAAATTGCCCCTAGCCTGGGGGACCATATGGGTCGCAGAGGGATCGAACTGTTGTTGATCCTAGGTTAGCCACCTGCAAGGCAAATGCCTTACCACTTGCACCACCACTCCAGCCCCATGGATTGCCTTTTTTTTTTTTTTTTTAAGACAGGGGTTGCTATAAGTAGCCTAGAAAAACCCACTTTAAATATAAATACACTGGGGCTGGAGTGATAGCACAGTGGTAAGAGTGTTTGCCTTGCACACGGCTGCCTGGGGCAGACCTCGGTTTGATCCCCCAGAGTCCTGGTATGCCAGAAGTGATTTTTTCTGAGCACATAGCCAGGAGTAATCCTGATCATCACCCAGTGTAGCCCCAAAACCAGTATGTGTGTGTGTGTGTGTATGTATATATATGTGTGTGTGTGTGTATATATATATATATATATATATATATATATATATATATATATATATATATATATATATATATATATATATATATGCATATGTATATAAAAACACTGTCACGTCAAAGTAAAATGCTGGAATGGGCAGAATAGAGGTTAAGGAACTTGCCTTGCATGTAGATAACCCCAGTTCTATCCCCAATACTAGTACATGGTCCCTGGAGCACAGCTAAGAGCAGCCCCAGCAAGAAGGAGGCCTCTAGTAGAACTAAAGCAATAGTACAGCAAGGAGGCCTACAGCCTTCCTGTTTTCAATGTCTGGTATCCCATATGGTCCCCAAGCTAGCCAGGCATGTCCCTGAGTGGAAAGCCAGGAGTAATCCTTGAGGACCACTGGGTGTGACCCAAAAACAAATATGCCTCAAATCGTAAATAGCTCCCTTGTACTCTTTAGTATGTCTTCCAAAATACTGATCAAAAGATGATATTGCTTGGGCTGGAAAGATAGCATGGAGATAAGATGATTTGCCTTGCATTCAGAGGGACGGTGATTTGAATCCTGGCATTCCATATGGTCCCCTGAGCCTGCCAGGAATGATTTCTGAGTGTAGAGCCAGGAGTAACCCCTGAGCGCTACTGGGATTTTGGGTCATACCCAAAAACCAAAATTGCTCTATTAACATCAAGAACAATGAAAATTATGATATAACAAAAAGGGAGTTAATTTATCAACTGAACATAACTATATTTATATGCAGCTCCTGCTGTAAGACTTTTCTATTACCCCTCAGTATCACAAAATCCTCTGTACAATGAACTGAAATAATTACCTGAAATGCCTTTTCAAAGGAAGATGTCTCAGCAGCCTGATTCTCCCAGTGATAGGGTTAAAAGGGGAAGTCATGAAAAGATTTGAACTATGGCCCTAAGAAATGAATTTTTTGGTGGGGCCGGAGCAATACAATAGCACAGTGGTTGGGTGTTTGCCTTGCATGCAGCTAATCCAGGACAGAAGATGGTTCGCATCCTGGCATCCCATATGGTCCCCTAAGCCAGGAGCGATTTTTGAGTGTCGCCAGGTGTGGCCCCAAAACCAAAACCAAAAAAAAGAAATTATTGAAATGTCCTAACAGTGGGCCTACATACCCTATCAGGGGTCTCAAACTCAATTTACCTGGGGGCCGCAGGAGGCAAAGTCGGGGTGATACTTCTTTTTGGGGGTGATACTTGAGTGCAAAGTCAGTTAAGTCTTGAACAGTGGGGGGTGTGACCCAAACAACTAAAACAAAACAAAATAAAAAAAGATTCCTCTAGGGCAGGGCCACAAAATGTTGTACAGAGGGCCGTAAATGGCCCATGGGCCGCGAGTTTGAGACCCCTGGGATGATCGATTAGAAAATCATCTCAACATTCTTGCTCGTTTTACCAGTCCAAAGGAAATGCCCACATACACATACCCTTTTATTAAACAGGTCATAAGAGGGGAAAGTTTCTGTCTTTCTCTGGTAGAAATCCTTAAAAGGGCAATTTCCAGAATTTAGGAGCTTCCCTACCTTCTTTCCCTTCCCTTAAATAAAATCTTTCCTGAGTGTGGCCATTCAATCTCTGCACCCTTGTTTTCATTTTGATGGCTGAAGGACAAGACCTTGATTGAGCTCTGGAGCCCACTGTAACATGGGCTCACTGAAAACAGCAGCTGGCAGACAAACTCTTTCCTCCCTAGTATAGAATTCTGTATTTTCCTCTTCTTAAACCTCTCCCAGAGCAGTATTGTATTTTGAGATGCAAACAGTAGGTGTGTGCTTTTATGTATCTAAAACGTTTTAACAGATCACAGCAAAACATAATCAGTTGTTTTCATTCTTGCTGTAAAAAAGCAAAAGACATTTTAGTTTTTCCAGTTTTATTATAAAAATCAACATTTCATTTATTACAGCTCGGCTTATTGTAATAATCAAAAAGGGAGTTTGTACAAGGTATTTTTATACAGTTTACAATTAAAGCACTTACTTTACAAAAAAATGGGGGAAGAGTGGACAAGGGCTGACCAAATGTTGGCCATTAAAATATAAATACATCCTTGCAAAGCACCATCATACCAAAGTTCATGAACAAGAAACACCAGCAGACTTTAAGACAATGACAAAGATTAAAGCTTAAGAAAAAAATTTTAAAACACAAAGGATAAACATCTGAAAGCAGCACCAGATCCTTCACTTGCAAATAAGGCTAGTCCAGCTTAAGCTTCTTGGTTTCCTCTTGGCTCATTTAAAATTTTCATTAACCCCAGATACTTAAACATAACATTAGATGTAAGCAGATTTACTTTTATCTTCTTTGAATATTCATTTTAGGCATATTACGTGCATATAAATGCAGACATACACACATATTTCCTGCCCTGTTTAAATGTGATTAAAAGAAGAATGGACAGTAAAGTAAAAGCACGGTCTTTAATTCTTTGGTTAATTCTGGACATACCCAAATAACCAGTGAAAAATTTAAAAATTAGTTTTCACTAGATTTATAGTCTACTTTTGAGTTCAAGAAAATCACTTAAACAATTTTATCTACAAAGCATGGGGATTGTTTTAAAGCAATGGATTTGAGGATGGCTTGAGGATGCCTTCTGAGAAAGAGTAAGGTTACCTAGGCTAAAAGGAGGAAGAGATAAAAAAACTAATTTCTTTCTGAATCTCAAGAATCTACCTACCTCCTGCCCCTCACTCAGACAGAGGCTTAGTTTAATAGAATCACAACTTAAGGGAGAAAGTTAAAAAAAAAAAAGTAGGATTACATTAATATTCTGGGCTGGAGATTCACAATGTTCATAACTAAAATTTTTCAAAAAATTTTTATGACTGAGGTTCAAGTTCTCAAAAACCTTGAGAATTTCAAAAGCTGAATTTTGAGGCTATTATGAACTGGTGTCTTCCCAGAAGTCAGTACCACGTACTAATGCTTTGTAAAGTTATGTTATTTCTCTTGGCTCATTTTGGGCTTGAGGAAAAATTTTTATTCTTAAGCTTAAGAATTCTCAGAATATGCTTTAAAGAATTTTCTATTATAAATCTCTTTATGACTCAGACCACGTCTACAGTGTATGTATGGTCTCAGCTGTGGATGGTCAAACACTAGAAGCCAAATGACAGCCATGTACTGAAACCCAGACTTCAGACATCAGGCAGCTTAAGCGCTGTGTTTATCTTATGCATACTGGAGGTGTAAAAAGGGCCAAACTGTTCAAAGCCTGGTATATGTGATGGTAACCAACTCAATTCTTATGAGTGCAAACCAATGAAGTGAAAAGTTTTTCTCTGTCAAAAACAAACAGAACCCCATTATTTGAAGAGTCTAATATTCTACTGACCTAGAGGAAGGCTAACCAGAAATCCATTTCACAAACTGTTTCTAAGATTATAATCTCAGGGGCCCGGAGAGATAGCATAGTGGCGTTTGCCTTGCAAGCAGCCGATCCAGGACCAAAGGTGATTGGTTCGAATCCTGGTGTCCCACATGGTCCCCCGTACCTGCCAGGAGCTATTTCTGAGCAGACAGCCAGGAGTAACCCCTGAGCACCGCCGGGTGTGACCCAAAAAACCAAAAAAAAAGAAAAAAAAAAAGATTATAATCTCAGACAAGAGTTAAAAAAAAGAGGGGCCAGAGCAACAGCACAGCAGTAGTGTGTTTGCCGTGCATGCAGCTGACCCAGGCGTCCCATATAATCCCCTAAAGTCAGGGGTGTCATTGGGTGTGGCCCCCAAAACCCAACCCTCCCCCATAAAAGAAGAGCAGCACCTCATGTACAGAGAAGCTGACTTATTTAGGGTCTCATAAAACCTGAAAGCAAACACTATCAACTATGAATCTATTGGTCTCAATTCACTTTCATTAACAGGTTACTTAAATCAGAACTCTAATTCTACTTGAAATATTGGGTTTTTAGAGCAAAACAGAAAGATCTTCCAAGAAAAAAAAAAAAAAAGAATTTCTACCTGCATGAAAGTAGTTCTTTTTAGATCGTAATATTAAACAACTTAGTCTTAGACAAATTAACTTGGGGGAGTATTTTTAAAATAACAAACACAACCTTTAATTATAAATTTTAACTTCTCAAGGCTTCCTTCATCCACTAATTATTGGATGAGATGTACTAAGGTATTTCTAAACACTATTATCCCTTTAGAAGTTGTTCTCAGAATTACCAAAAGGTCAGTATTTATTAGTGATATATTAAATATTTCATATTAAAATGAAACATACTATTTCATAATGTGCAGGGTAAGCAAGTATTAAAGTGTAATACATCTTCATTAAAGAAATAGTAATACTGGGATAAAGAGATAGCACAGCAGGTAGGGTACTTGCCTTACTAACACAGGGTCGATCCCTAGCATCCCATATGGTCCTCTGAGCACGGTCAGAAGTGACTCCTAAGCATGCTGGGTGTACACAAAAGCAAAAAATAAAATAAAATAATAATACTGAGAAAAGTCCAACGCACAGTTTTGGGTTATTTATTTATTTTTTTTTGGCCCTTTATGAACACACTATTGTCTGACTTAAGCAGCAATATTTCTTTGGCTACTGTCCAAGTTATGAGCCGGTCTCAATGTAGACTGGTTTCCCAGGACAGTGCACAGAAAGTACTCTGTTCTCAAGTTCACTTCTTATCACTTTTACTTATCAACAGTAAGGGGCAAACTCTGAGACCTATATTCAAAATACTGACTTTCATAAAGAATCTAATGGAATTTTACTTTTTCTCCATGGATCAGAATTAGCAATACACTAAATTTAAGACTTCCCCCCAATGTGTATTGTAACAGATTCTTCATTGTCAGTTTTTCTAACTTAAGATCATTGTTTAGTAATCAAGAATGAAGAACGTTTACTTCAGCTTAACTGTCCATGTTACCCGAGGGTCTTTTTCTTTTCAGATTTTTGCCATTTCTGCCACTGAAAGGTACTCCCCTCAAATACTAAAAGATTATTTTTCAACTATCCCAGGAAGCATGATGCTAAGACTAAGCTGAACTGCCTTTAAATAATTTCAAGCAAATTGGCACACAAATTAGTATTTTTGCAAGAGGCCATTGCCATCGCAGCACAAGCACTGAACTGATAGAGAACGAGGCAAGATTCTCCTTTGTTCATTATAGTGCATGTTTCCATGTAGGAAGCCCACCAGATAAAGACATACATTAAAAAATGTAAACATAGAGAATTCTCAAATACTAAGTGATACCCAGTTATCTTTCCACCTTCATTCAAGCTTCAAGTGCTCCTAGTGTCCCAGAAAGCAACTTCAATATCCATCCCATGTTGGACTGTGAGCACTTCATTCTATCACTGTGAAGCCAGTGCTAGCCTGCCTGATGGCTCAACCACTTCTTTACAAGTTAAATGCAGTGTCTCAGATCCCTGGAGGATGTCCCCCACACTCTTAAGTATTAACCGGAAACCCTATTTTTCTCTTCAGTTAAGTTTTTAATTGCTTAAAAAATTACATCATCCGGGGCCGGAGAGATAGCATGGGGGTAAAGCGTTTGCCTTTCATGCAGGAGGTCATCGGTTCGAATCCCGGCATCCCATATGGTCCCCCGTGCCTGCCAGGAGCAATTTCTGAGCCTGGAGCCAGGGATAACCCCTGAGCACTGCCGGGTGTGACCCAAAAACCACAAAAAAAAAAAAAAAAAAAAAACAAAAAACAAAAAACAAAAAATTACATCATCCCTGCCAAAATTCTGAATCCTTTCTTTTGTTGTTTTCTCCTAGACCTTAAAATCCAGATGCCGCAGCAACACAAAATGTACAACAGAGAAAAAAGCAAACCAAAAAACCCCACCAAACTCCACATTCAATAACCGACCAATACCTGGAAAAATAAAAATTTCATTTTAAAACATTCACTTTTAGTAGAAAGTGCTGTCAAAAGAAGGAAACTAATTTCTAGCAAGGAGTCAGGCACACTAGCAGTCAGGGAAACAGATGACAAACCAGTCTTCCACGGTTTCCTCCACCTAGTCTGAACTAAGTAAGCTAAACTGCTACTCCGCATTTTCATTTACTCTGTGTTGTTTAAATCATTAAGCTCACAGTGGGATAAGAGAATATGTACATAATGGGCCGGAGAGATAGCATGGAGGTAAGGCGTTTGCCTTTCATGCAGAAGGTCATCCGTTCGAATCCCGGCGTCCCATATGGTCCCCCGTGCCTGCCAGGAGCAATTTCTGAGCATGGAGCGAGGAATAAACCCTGAGCACTGCCGGGTGTGACCCAAAAACCACGAGAAAAAAAAAAAAAAAGAATATGTATATAAATAAGGTGAATGTAAGGTTAATTTTTGGATAGTCTAAAAAGAATCTAACATTCACAGTGGGTAACAGAATGATATTCAACTCTTGTCATACATTAGAAGAGAGATGTATGGAGAAACATCATTCTGAGAATTGGCCAAGAGAACATGAAAACTTCAGGAACAGTTAATAAAGGGTAAATCTAGTGATAACAGAAAATTCTTTTTAGGGACCAGAGTGATAACACAGTGGTAGAGCATTTGCCTTGCAAGCAGCTGACCCAGGACGGACCCAGGTTCAATCCAGGTTCAATCCCGGATACCCCATATGGTCAGAGCCTGCCAGGAGTAATCCTGGAGCACCGCTGGGTATGGCCCCCAAACAAAAACAAAACACTTTTAAATAGATTGTCTCTAAAACATATTGTTTTACTAAGAAAAAAAATATATAAATGACTTCATACTGTGATTTTATATGCTGAAGGTACTGCAAGGATATGACTAATTTACAACAAAAGAAATGGCTAAATTTGTAACTCTTAAACACTGACTATATGTGTGTTGCAAAGACATTTTAATGAGAATTAAAATAATCATGAAAGTAAAGAGGAATAATAACATATCTAACTTTTGATCATTAGGCAGAAATTGCTGTCAAATTGAAGAGCTAAGCCAACTGGGGAATGAAACTAGAAGAAACATGTTAAAAAAAATTATAAAATTCTATTTACTTAATCCTCAGGTAAAAAGCTTTGAATAAATTATGGTACCTTGGCATAATGGCCTCTAAAAGCTGTTAGGGGAAGAAGAAAACACCAGAAAAGAGTTGGCTGCTTATAGAGATGGGCAGAGCAGGGCAGTGTCAGCAGGGACAGCAACAATGGATCAGGTTTTTATGAAAATCTATTTCCTCACTATATAGTTTGGATTCCTAGGGAAAACAAAGCCCTCTGTCCAAAGTTAGTGTTGACTTTTTTTTTTCTCTTCCTCTTCATGATTTCTTAAACTTGTTGGGCCCTCCAATATTAAAATGAAGGCTATTTGGCAACTTCCAAGTATCTATGGTTTGCTGCTCTGAGATGGATTTGAATTTTTTTCTTGTACTTCTTTTATTTTTGGTATCAATACTAACCAGATATTCCTGGTCAGTGATGCCTTTATTCCTGTTTCCTTGTACTCAAGTCACTTCACTGGGTTTAAGGCATGCTTTGTGTATAGTTTGCAAAAATAAAACTTTTAGTACAAATTTATTTTTATACAAATTTTTATGGCACAAGCAGCAAATCTGCTGTTTTAAGAAAATATATAAATATCCTTTTCTTCTGTACAAATATCTCCAGTATCCCTTACCCCTTTATAATTTTAACTGTACACGGTCTGCCTCGTCCTTCTCAATAGCTCCCTCCCCCCCTCCAGATCTCCAGCGAATCTGTATTTACACGTTTGCATTGAAGCCGGCAGAGGAGGAGGGCCCGTCCTCAGGAGGAGTCCGTGCAGGGTGAGGGTGGTGGCGGATAGAGGTGATGCGAGTAGCTCCTCTCCGTGTACGGGGAAGGTGGGCAGCTTTCATAGTTCTCTTCTGCTGACAAGTACTGGCTCCGGGGTGTGGGAGGTGGTGGCACAGGCTCTGAGTCATAGTTCAAGTCACTAGTGTACCCCTTGGCTGTTGCCACTGAGGTAATTCTCCTGCTGGGAGCATAGTCACTGTCACAGACATCTGTGCTGCAGGGGGTTGTAGGGGGTGCAAAGTGCCGGTAACTGTACGGCCTATAGCTGGTATGGGAAGAAAGTAGAAACAATGTTTATGAGGCAAGAGCTGACTCATCAGAAGCTACTAGAACTAAAGACAGACACAACTAAGGTTTAAATTTGCACAGACTAATTAGAAAGAACAGGACAGAAATATAGAAGTGAACACAATTTAGTCTCTTGGGTGTGCTCTTCTATCCTTGTTAAATCACTACATAGAATACAAAAAGAAATGGTTCTTTAATGGCCATCTTTGGAAAATCTCTTTTACATTTTGCACTTAATCTGCATTCGGTGGCTTTCTCACCGATTCCTAGTCTCTAAGAAATGGATCTTTATACTATGCAAACACATCAACCAACATGAAGAAACTCAGTATTATTTAACCACTCTATAATTGACCTAATCAACATTCAACAATATTTAAAGATTTCACTCCTTCTTTAAAGGTCCCAAGCCCTACCAGAAATGATCCCCAAACAGAGCTAGGAGAAAAGCCCTGAGCACAACAACATCCTGTACCTCTTAAAAAAAAAAAAAAAAAACAAAAAAAAAACAACGAATATTGTAGAAGCCAGGCAGACTTCTGGCAGGGCAGCCCCGTAGGAGCATGTTTGTGCCACTACTGTTAAAAACAGAAAAGAGAATCACTGAGGAGGGAATCTGATTTCCTACAGATAGACAAACAGATGATTGGAAGAGAAATTTCAAATGACTCATGCTAGGGGGCCAGAAGATGGTTCAGTAGCCAACCTGCCTGCCTTATACTGGATCCCTAGAGCTGCCAGAAGTGTTAAGTTCTATTCTGGGAGCTCTGTTGTGATTTGGCTACAGCAGTCAGAAATGAATCAATTCTATATAACATAAAGGATCAGTGATTTTTCTAGTATGCATTTCAGACATCTTTATTTCTTGTTCATCTACCTTTTCAAGTCATTTTTTTTTAATGGAGGTGAGACCCACAAACAGCAGTACTCAAGGCTTACTCCTGGCAGTGTTTGGGGGAACCATATGGTATATAGGAGATTGAACCCAAGTTGGTCACTGACAAGGCAAACACCCTACTACTATGCTATCACTCCAATACCATGATTTTAACTGAGGTTGCAGCATTAATAACCAAAATGGAAGTCACTGGAGACAGAGGGGAAAGTACTAGTGAAAACAAGTATTAAGTAAAGATCTCTCAGAAGAGATGCAAGCCTAGCAGCTGAAAACTCTGGGTCATGCTTGGGGAAGGGGGGGGGGGAGGAGTAATGGGGTGGGCCAAGTCCCTGTCTGGCTAAAGCCCCAGCTGCTGTATCTACACCCCACATCTGCCACCAAGCAAATGGCCCACATCATTCCTTCAAGACTAATTTTCATAGATGCTAAATGAATTATTCCAAGTATACTGATTTCGGAAAGTGAGAATACTAGATTACTCTGGAAGAAGAGAGGGTAGCCTCCCCCTGTATCTCACAGCTTCGGCTCTGTAAACACTGGCCTGGCTTTTCTGCTTCACAACTAATCTTAGAGGAGATGCATGGTGCTGAAACTCATTGGCCCAATTCTATAGATCTAAAGTTTTGAAGTGTTCAGAGCATGTGCAGCTGACAGATTTTACAATATTGACAGCCTACTAAGATCACACTAAATTAAATGGAAAAATAGCATAGAAGATAATTAAGCTCAAAAAAACTGGGACAGGAGCCAGAGCAATAGCAGATCAGTAAGGTGTTTGCCTTGCACGCATCCAACACAGGACAGACGGTGGTTTGAATCATGGCAGCCCATATGATCCCCCAAGCCTGCCAGGAGCGATTTCTGAGCACATAGCCAGGAGTAACCCATTTTCAGCCGGATGTGACCCAAAAACCAAACCAAACCAAACCAAAACAAAAAACTGGGACTAAGATGGAAGAAAGTTTGCACTGGCACTGGGATTTGGTATAGGTACAGTGAATGAAATAATTTGTATTATGAATAATTTTGTAAACCATGGTATTTTAAAAATTAAAAGAAATGCAAAAATAAACTATGTAGAAGATGCTCCCCCAATGAGTTCTGGCTTTTCTCTAAGTCCTACTTCCATTTGAAACTTTTCATACCATTTATAGTCTAAA
Source organism: Suncus etruscus (assembly GCF_024139225.1). Taxonomy (NCBI): domain Eukaryota; kingdom Metazoa; phylum Chordata; class Mammalia; order Eulipotyphla; family Soricidae; genus Suncus; species Suncus etruscus. The sequence continues at coordinate 35,898,809 of NC_064858.1, read as the reverse complement.
TATAATAAAGATAAGGTAAATAAGACAAAGATAATCTTATTTTTTGTTTGTTTATTTTGGGAAGCCACACCCGGCGGTGCTCAGGGGTTACTTCTAGCTCTGCACTCAAGAATCACCCCTGGCGGGCTCAGGGTATGATACAGGATGCCAGGGATCAAGCCCAGGTCAGTAGGTACAAGGCAAGCGCCCTACCCAATGTGCTATTGCTCCAGCCCATATGATCTTATTTCTTATCTATCCCTATTTGCTTTCTCATAAGGTAATGTGGCTGAAGGGGATTGGAGGTGACAAGAACAAATGTTAAAAAAGAAGTGATACAGGGCCGGGAAGGTGGCGCTAGAGGTAAGGTGTCTGCCTTGCAAGTGCTAGCGTAGGACGGACTGTGGTTCAATCCCCTGGCGTCTCATATGGTCCCCCCCAAGCCAGGGGTGATTTCTGAGCGCATAGCCAGGAGTAACCCCTGAGCATCAAATGGGTGTGGCCCAAAAACAAAAAACAAAAACAAAAACAAAAAAACAAAAAACAAAAAAAACAAAAAAAGGAAGTGATACAGAGAGCCACAAAATAACAACCCATGACCCCAAGCCATGATTCCACTTGGGGCTTGCTTTGTCCAAAAAATAGTTATATGGACTGCTGAGCAGGTTCATAAGGATTTCTTTTACTACCAATATTGATATGCTGTCATAGACATTTTTAGCTTTTTATTTTTATTCTTTTGGTTTTTGAGTCATAGCCGGCCCTGCTCAGGGGTTACTTCTGGCTCTGTGCTCAGAAATCGCTCCTGGCAGGCTTGGAGGACCATATGGGATGCCATGACTCGAATCCCTATCCTTCTGCATGCAAGGCCTTACCTCCATGCTATCTCTCCAGCCCCAGAATTTATAAGCTTTTAGCTTACTGTTCAATCAGGTGTGAAGTCGTGTTATTTCTTGGCATAACATTTAAAAGACCCAACATTTCTCATGGGAAGGTGGATGAGGGGAAGGTAACAGAATTAACAATTGTTTTTAACATTATGATTTAAACAAATGTTAAAATTGTTGACTCAAGAAACAAAAAAATGTGCTTAATTTGAAACATGGAAAATTGTTACTCTGAAAGTATCTTTATAATTTAAGAGAAATAATCAGTTCAAAGAGAAGCAGATTTGAAACCTCTACAAACTAAATTCTGAATAGAATATTATATGTAGCTTCCACTTGACTTTTATACTGGACAATAAAAACGGGATGCTAGGAAACACCTTATCATCTAGAAGATAACAGGCATTTGATCATGTGATAAACACTGGCACTAAATGCTTAGACAAGAGTTATCAGTTTGCTAACTTCCTAATGGTCTTTTAAACACAATCAGAAGGTGCAAATTAACACACTAGCAACTAATCTGCTCCAGATTCACAGATCAGCAAAGGTATAATTCCATCGTTCTAGTTTACAACTATATTTCTCTAATTTTAGTGAGCTGATTTATTTTGAAACTACATTAAGACTTCTTCAATGTAGAATTAAAGTAACAGATGGAAGCAAGAGCTGCGCTTGAACTTCTTCCAAATTTATCCTCAATACCACTGATATTTTTAGCTGTCAAAGATCCTAAGATACTATCTTACACCAAAATTCAACTCTTAAGACTATCAATAAACTTCGACCTAAATAGCTACCTATTCTTGAAATTAACTGCTCAATTTGGCAGTTTCTTAGGATACTGCCAAGCTAGGGAATTCTAGTTAATAACGAAGAGTTCTAGTTTATAACTGTGATTCTTGTAAAAAATACATAATGCCCCGAATAAAAAAAGACATGTGGCAGGGAAAATGTCAGCATTACCAAAACAAGAGACCCATTCTTTCAAGAATTCATTTAGCTTACATAGAACCTACACCTAGAATAAGCTCTTTTTTTTTTAAAACGGTGTCTGTACATTACCTGTAGGACCTATGACTGGATGGACTATTTGAAGAATAACCAAATTCCATAGTGTAATGGGATCGTTCCGTGGCTGGGGATGGAGGAGGGTTCAAAATCTAAAAGGAAAAATAATTAATAAAATAAGTCCATCCCAGATAGAGGTTACGAGACTTCTGTTCAATTTCTCTCTTCATTTGTTTCCATTTCTTTTCATTACACAACACATTCCTGGCTGAAAGAACTAACTCTGAGTACTACTTTAGAGTTGTGGCTGGCCACTCTCTGGGACACAATGTCCCCATGACTATACAGGGCCTGGTGATGAGAGAAAAATCTTTCATCAAGTGATCTGAGTTTAGCACTAATGAGTTCTGATTTTTCATACTACATTTAGAGAAAAATTAGGGGCTGAGAAATTCCAGGTATATTTCTTTTGAGAGATACTAATTAGTAGTTCAACTTTTACCTGAAATAGGCAATTAATGCCCAGTGCTTTCCAATGTGCTGGCTATTACACAGTAAATGAACTAGACAATGGATAAGTGTTAGTACAGTGGTAATAAGCAAATCCTTCTATACTAGAAGATTTTTACTTTCCTAACACTGAGTAATCATATTTAAATTGGTTAAAAATCTAAGCGCTTGGGGCCGGGCGGTGGCGCTAGAGGTAAGGTGCCTGCCTTGCCTGCGCTAGCCTAGGACGGACCGTGGTTCGATCCCCCGGTGTCCCATATGGTCCCCCAAGCCAGGAGCAACTTCTGAGCGCATAGCCAGGAGTAACCCCTGAGTGTCACCGGGTGTGGCCCAAAAACCAAAAAAAAAAAAAAAAAAAAATCTAAGCGCTTTGTTTATCTTAGTGTTAAAAGTGAGACCAACAGAAACTGATGACTTACTGCAGGAAAGTAAGTGCCTTTAGTGCTTGAAGAACTACTTGAAGATGCGCCTGTGACATGAGCCCGGTCATAGGGGGGTCCACTGCTTCCTCCCATGATACTGAGAGAGCTGATCATTGATTTACCTCGAGACATCCCTAAAAATCAATGAGGATAAAGAATGAGATGAACAAGATTAACAAAAACACATGAAATGAGTTTATTCAAGCCAAGATTCAAAAATTAAATAGTACATATAACTGGAAAACAATTCATGACCCCTTTTTCAAATAATTGAAAGCAAACACTTAACAGAGAAATTAGCTCCTATCCCTTCCCTTCCCAGGATGAAAGGTCTTCAAAAGAAAAGGTTCAAAAAACTTTATATCCTTACTAACAGAACTGAACTTTAGCAACTTTGGGAGGAACATGGTGAGAATGGTGTGGGGGATACTGGCACATTTATAGTAGGTGTGGTACATTAAGCATTCCCTGCCTAAAGCATGTTTAAAACCATGTTACTTCAATTAAAGATAAGTTTTCCACCTCTAGATGACTTGGGAAAAAGACTGTGAAGAGTGGAGCTGTAAAAGAAGAGTACAAAGTTTTTTTTTTTTGGTGGGGGGACCACACCCGGCAGTGCTCAGGGGTTACTCCTGGCTATCTGCTCAGAAATAACTGCTGGCAGGCACAGGGGACCATATGGGACGCGGGGATTCGAATCAACCACCTTAGGTCCTGGGTCGGCTGCTTGCAAGGCAAACGCCGCTGTGCTATCTCTCTGGCCCCAAGAAGAGTACATAATATATGTGTTCATAAGAAAACTAATTTTTTGTTTTTGGACCACAGCCAGCTCTGCTTAGAGCTTACTCCTGGCTCTGCTCCCAGGGATCACTCCTGGAAGAGTTTAGGGGATTATTATTGGGATTGAAAGGCAAACAAATGCTTATCCATTGTACTATCTCTCGGTTCCCCCGGAAACTATTTTAAGAGAATAAATATAATGTGTGGGAGTTTTTTTCTTTCTTCATTTATTTATACAAATGTTGGAATTACAATCACCAATGCTTAAGCAGAAATGTCAAGTGACCAATTCTCTAAATTCCACTAAGTGAAGACAGGTTTCACATCAATCATTGAATCCTGCGCAGTTTAACAATATGCCAGTTTGCAAGAATTACAACCAGAATAAATTCTTATAGGGCTTTTGCCTGGCAGCCCTTTCTCTACAGTCATTGAAACGGGCTGCTTTTCATTCAAAGCACTGGAAAGATGTGCTCCCTAGAGCAACGTGGTCTAGCTAAGTACAGAAATGCACACATATCCTCTTTAGGCTCTGTGGTAGTAAACCTGAGATAACTGGTGGTTATGATTTCTCTCACCAAGCAGCTGACTGATTCTCCTTCAGTACAGCACAATCCAAAGTGCTGAGAAAAGAGCCCATAGATTTGCACATGTATTTGCTTCACATCTCTTGGCAACTTCTACCATACCAAACATGGGAGATTTTGTGTAAAGAGAAAGTGCTAAAATGTTTTTCTTATACTTTTTAGACTCCAAATAGTCGACTCTGACATAGGTTTCAGGTAGCATTGTTCCCATAAAGGAAATGTGATTCTGGCCTAACTTCAGTTTTTGAATGGCATTAGTCTCAGCTCACCTGGAAGAGAGCCTGACAAAGAACTTGGGTGAGGCACATAACCCAGGGGCACAGAAGCTGGTCCATGGACTACATAGTCATTAGTCATAGTTTCCCCATCTCCTTTCATACGTGGACACAACATCCTTTGGCAAATAAAATATATGGTTCCAGACACAAAAATGGTGACAATCACTCCAATAACAGAACCAACTGTATTGGTGGCTTGTGGTGCTGGCTCCTCAGTTGGATCTAAAACAGAAAGTAGAACTTTTCACATAATAGAAACACAAAAAATTCACATTTGACTTTTTAACATTTTCTTTTTGGGACACCAAGGTGTGCTCAGCTGTGTGTGTGGGCCAACCTGGCAGTGTTTGGGATACTATGTTATGTCTGAGCTTAACCTGAGCCTCTGGTATGCAAAGCATGTGCTTAGTCCTTTGAGCATCTCTCTAGCTCAGAAAATTCATAAAAGCAATAAAAAAAGATTTCTATCAGAACCTGAGGCAACTGAAAAGATCTCCAATATTTTTCATTTTATAAATCTGTTTATATAATGCCTCATCTTACATGAGTAAATTATTAATAAAAATAAACTGTTCCTAAATGAAAGAAACACTATACACTGGGAAGTTTAACTATAAATTACCTTACTTTTTTGCTCTATAAAACGCACCTGATCATAAGATGCAGTTATTTTTTGGGGGAGAGGGGGGAGTCCACACCTGGTGGCACTCAGGGGTTCCTCCTGGCTCTGCACTTAGAAATTGCTCCTGGCAGGCACAAGAGACCATATGGGATGCCGGGATTCAAACCACTGTCCGTCCTGGATCTGCTGCATGCAAGGCAAAGGCCTTACCGTTGTGCCATCTCTCCGGCCCCAGATGCACATAGTTTTAAAATGCTTTCCTTCCCTGCATTCAGGCTTCAACTCCACGCAGCATTCACTCCATAAGACACAATTTTGAGGGGAAAAAGTATGTCTTATGGTATGAAAAATATGGTAATTTAAAAAGGATGTTGAGTAAATTAAGCACTCATTATGGTCTTAAATACATTTCAAAAAAGAAATGCTACAGGGGTGAAGGTATATGCTTTGAGTGCAGCCAACTCTAGTTCGATCCATGGCATAACATGAGACCTAGAGCAAGTCAAGTGGCTTGAGTAATACTTGGCAATACAGAGCAAGAAGAGCTCTGTATGCCTGGGCCCTCAGATTGAGGGACTGGCTCAGTTGGCCAATAACTGCTAGAAGAGCATCAGATCACACTAAAAAAAGGAGAAGGAAGGTCAGCAGCAAAAGAATGAAGAACAATTATCATGTTTTATTAAAAGTTCTGAGAAAAGGGACAGAGCAATGGCACAGTGGTAGGGTTTTGTGCACAGCAGACTCAGGACAGACCATGGTTCGATCTTGTGGCTTGATCCCCCAGCGTCCCATATGGTCCCAAGCCAGGAGCAATTTCTGAGCACATAGCCAGGAGTAACCCCTGAGGGTCACTGGGTGTGGTTCAAAAATCAAAAAAAAAAAAAAAAAAAAAAAGAAGTTCTGAGAAGAGCCTATAGGTTTGGCTCAGCATGAAGTAACAGTTAATGCCAGTTAACTACTTGCATTGTTTGCAAGCACACACCTCTGATTTTTATATTTGATATTACATTTGATAAATGGCATTCACTACCAGTTAAGGAGAATAAAAAGTTAGAGTTGAGCATCTGTTCTCATTTAGCAATGATTAAATACCTTCAGGGTCTAGAAGCGAGAGGGCTGGAGCTGTGACATTTGAGTACTAATATTAAAAGGTTGGGACACTAAAGGAATATATCAATGTTAGGGGTAGAAGAAAATAGCCAAAGAGTTCATCCAGTTTAAAACCTATTCTATTTAGAAGGCAAATTCTTTCATCCTAACTATCAGGCTATTAGTTTACGGTTGTAGATACCACCCCCACCCCCCAATCCACTTAAAAACACTTAAAAAAATCTGCTTAGAGGCGTGAGAGACAGTATAGCAGGTAAGGCTAAGCAAGCACACATGGTCAACCAGGTGCTCCATATGGTCTCCAGATGTCAGACAGAGGTGGACCCCAAGTGCAGAAGCAGAAGTAAGTCCAATACACCACTAGGTGTGGTCAAAAAAAAAAAAAAAGCCATTCAGTAATTTATTCCTTTCTTACTTCAGCTCTATGAACCACATAACTCCAACTGCAGGCGCTTTCGAGTTTCACCCAGCGCCTCTATTTGTCTTCACTACTTTATGAATTTGATTCATCGCTTGAGCTTTACTATCAACAATATACTGAAGAGCCCAAATCTCTTTTACGATTTACAGAGTATTACAGGCAACAATTTCCTCAGCACAAGTTATGATGTTCCAAGGGCTATTTTTTCTGTTTATTTTGGGACTTCACCCCACAGTGCTAGGGGGTCATATCCAACAGTGCTTAGGGATCCTGCAGTGCCAGAGATAGAACCCCAACTGGTTGAAGACAAAAAACAAACACTGAGTCATCTCCTCAGAACCCCAACCTATGGGCAACAATAATAATGTAACACATCTTTTGTTCTATTTCTAAAAACATTCTAAATCTCTCAATACCACCAGTGCTTCTCTTAAATTAGATCATCTTCCACCCGAATGACAATAGCTTCTTAAGTATTTTAAAATTACTAGGGGCTGGAGTAATAGCACAGTGGTAGGGCATTTGCCTTGCTTTGACCGGCCTGGGATGGACCCGAGTTCAATCTTCAGCACCCCAAATGGTCCCCAAGTGCAGAGCCAGGAACAATCCCTGAGTGCTGCTGGGTGTGGCCCCCAAAGCCAAACCACACACACAAATTACTATGAATCTATAAATCATTAGACAGAAAAACAACTTAGTGGGATGCAACTAGCATTTAAAAATAGACTGTGGGGCCGGGAAGGTGGCGCTAGAGATAAGGTGTCTGCCTTGTAAGCGCTACCAAGGAACGGACCGCGGTTCGATCCCCCGGCGTCCCATATGGTCCCCCCCAAAGCCAGGGGCGATTTCTGAGCACATAGCCAGGAGTAACCCCTGAGCGTCAAACGGGTGTGGCCCAAAAACAAAAACAAAAAATAAATAAATAAATAAATAAAAATAAAAATAGACTGTGGGGGTGGGGGGTCAAAACAGATCATGTTGGAAAGTATCTACATAATATGAGTAAATATGATTTTGAGTTTTGGTCCTGATTGCTTCACCCACATCTCTTGATGCAGTCAAAAAAATCTAAAGCAAACAAATTAACAGACTTCACAGCCTCTATTCACATCACCTCTATTGCACTTGTTTTATATTTTTTATGTTTATAGTTTTATCAGCAGTCATGCCAGTCCATAGACTTAATCAAGTTTGATTTCAATGACTCGATTTTTGTGGAAAACGGCTTAGGCTCTTTACAAGACCAAAGTTCTTGAAAATCTTTTTTTTTTTTTTTTTTTTTTTTTTTGGTTTTTGGTTTTTGGGTCACACCCGGCGGTGCTCAGGGGTTATTCCTGGCTGTCTGCTCAGAAATAGCTCCTGGCAGGCACGGGGGACCATATGGGACACCGGATTCGAACCAACCACCTTTGGTCCTGGATCGGCTGCTTGCAAGGCAAACACCGCTGTGCTATCTCTCCGGGCCCGAAAATCTTATCTATATGTTGTTTATCACTGACATCCTTCAAGATGTAGCTGATATTCTGGTAATTTCATTTACATGTAATTTTCCAAAATGTCTGTTTAGTTTGCTTAAGGGTGCTCCATTTGCCTAGGATGCAGCTTCTTCACTTGTCAACAGAATTAACACTACTCAGTGATTAATATCTAACTTCTTTTAGGGCAAGAATGCCAGGGATCAAACTCAGTGCCTCATATATATGAGGTATGTCTTCTATCAATTACTGGGCTACAGAAATAGAAATAACGCCTTGGTACTCAATTTTTTTGTTTTGTTTTGTTTTTGGGTCATACCCAACAGTGCTCAGGGGTTACTCCTGGCTCTATGCTCAGAAATTGCTTTTGGCAGGCTCGGGGGACCATTCGAAATGCTGGGATTTGAACCACCATCCTTCTGCAGGCAAGGCAAACACCTTGCTTCCATGCTCTCTCTCCGGCCCCGGTACTCAATATTAATGAATAGAAATCTCCCTTTGTGAAACCTATCTTTATTCCTACAGATTTTACTTTGATCTACTATTTGTATAGGTCTCTATGACAGCACATTTGCTACTATTTACCATAATGCTGTATCAACAGTACATATTGGCTATTTTTTATATATATCTAATCAGTTTAATATGCATACTTTTGTTTGTTTTTGGGCCACACTCGGTGACGCTCAGGGGTTACTCCTGGCTCTGGGCTCAGAAATCACTCCTATCTTTGGGGGACCATATGGGACACAGGGGATCAACCCAGGGTCAGCCGTGTGCAAGGCAAATGCCCTACCACTGTGCTATTGCTCCCGCCCCTATGCATAATTATTTTAATAAACAAATCAGAGAAAACTTTGTGGATAGGTATTATATCCTCAGCACTTACCAGATGGCGAGCAAAAGTACACATTCTAAAATCTATAACAAGCTGTCATTTTAGGTCTGTATAACATCAGCTTACAGTCACTAGGAAGATCAAGACATTTCTAAACCTAAAATCCCATTAAACCAGTTTTGCAACAGTAGCGTGACTCACACTGAATTTCATTCACAATTAAGATAATTTGAAATATGTTTTGTTAAGAACTAACTGGTCAAGTTGACAAATCAGCTTAAGAGTCTCTATGCTCGGGCCCGGAGAGATAGCACAACGGCGTTTGCCTTGCAAGCAGCCGATCCAGGACCAAAGGTGGTTGGTCGCCCATATGGTCCCCCGTGCCTTCCAGGAGCTATTTCTGAGCAGACAGCCAGGAGTAACCCCTGAGCACTGCCAGGTATGGCCCAAAAAAAAAAAAAAAAAAAAAAAAGGAGTCTCTATGCTTAAGAGTGTATGGTTGGGGCCCGGAGAGATAGCACAGTGGCGTTTGCCTTGCAAGCAGCCAATCCAGGACCTAAGGTGGTTGGTTCAAATCCCGGTGTCCCATATGGTCCCCCGTGCCTGCCAGGAGCTATTTCTGAGCAGACAGCCAGGAGTAAGCCCTGAGCACTGCCGGGTGTGGCCCAAAAACCAAAAAAAAAAAAAAAAAAAGAGTGTATGGTTGGGGCCGGAGAGATAGGTAAGGCATTTGCCTTGCTTGCAGAAGGTAGGTGGTTCAAATCCCGGCATCCCATATGGTCCCCCAAGTCTGCCAGGAGTGATTTCTAAGCAAAGAGCCAGGAGTAACCCTTGAGCGCTGCTGGGTGTGACCCCCCCCCCCAAAAAAAAAGTGTATGGTTGGCTCAGGTTATCTTATGTTTTATGTAAGATTCTTTTTTTTTTTTTTTTTTTGATTTTTGGGCCACACCCGGTAACGCTCAGGGGTTACTCCTGGCTATGCGCTCAGAAGTCGCTCCTGGCTTGGGGGACCATATGGGACGCCGGGGGATCGAACCGCGGTCCGTCTCCTAGGCTAGTGCAGGTAAGGCAGGCACCTTACCTCCAGCGCCACCGCCCGGCCCCTTGTTTTATGTAAGATTCTAAAGTCATCAAGAAATGTTCTTGTCATCTCAGGAAAAATATGACATTGTAAATAAGAACTTACATTCAGGAAACTCTTAACAATAAAGAACCCGGGGCCGGGAAGGTGGCGCTAGAGGTAAGGTGTCTGCCTTGCAAGCGCTAGCGTAGGACGGACAGTGGTTCGATCCCCCGGCATCCCATATGGTCCCCCCCAAGCCAGGGGTGATTTCTGAGCGCATAATCAGGAGTAAACCCTGAGTGTCAAATGGGTGTGGCCCAAAAACCAAAAAAAAAAAAGAACCCAAAACAAAAAATGGGGAACTTTTAGGTTTAGATAACTGATTGATTTCCACACTAAGAATATTTTTCCCTCCCTCCCTCTCTCCCTCCCTCCTTCTCTCTCTCTCTCTCTTTTTCTTTGTTTTTGGGCCACACCCAGCAGCACTCAGGTGTTACTCCTGGCTCTACGCTCAGAAATTGCTACTGGCAGGCGCAGGGGACCATATGGGATGCCAGGATTTGAACCACCATTCTTCTACAATGGAAGGCAAGCGCCTTACCTCCATGCTATCTCTCCGGCCCCACTAATAATTTCTAACTTTAGATTTGGCTAAACCACATATTTTACTTATATGAGGATGTCCAAATCCAGATTGTTATCTTTAAGAAACTATTAAAAGCAAAGTACTTTTTAAACCTGATATAATTAACACTTATATTTAATAAATATTGATTATAAATATACCTCACACATAATTGATGTCATAGTTTTTCTCTTAAAATACAAAGTTAGTCATACTTACAACAATCCAGTTCGTCTGACTTGTCACTGCAATCCACATTATTATCACATTTCTTGTGTTTTCCAATGCACTGACCATTGGCACAGCGGAACTGATCAATTAAACAAAGTACTGGAGGAAAATGCAAATAGTTTCCTTATTTTCACTAATACTCAATTCAGGCAAGAATCAAAAGTACTTCCTAAGTATAACTTAGATACAAGTCAAATTTACTGTTTTTCTTTTACTATGGCAAAAATTAGTAAAGAGAAAATAAATAATTATTTTTAATTATAATGAATAAATAAATACATTAATTTAAAGTTTATTGATAAGGACTGTTACATACAGAGTAACTAATTTTGGGCCTTATATCTCAGTTGGCTAATTTGTAACAAGGACAAGTTTCATACATGGTAAGTAAATTGAAAGAACAAAGTGATATGACCACTGTGTTTAGAGATCACAGTCAAAAGTATACTTGAAATACTCCTGATTTACCACTAAGTCAAAGCAAAACTCTAAATGTCAAAAAATATAATGCACAATAAATGATATGACGGTGTTTTAAGAACCCTGGATACCTTCACAGTTCTTCTCATCCGATTTGTCTTGGCAGTTTGCATCTCCATTGCATCGGAGGGCACCGTCAACACACTGCCCGCTGGCACACTGAAACTGGGACTCTGAGCACACGGGACAATTGAGCTCATCACTGTGGTCCTCGCATTCAGTAAATCCATCACACCGCCATGCTACAGGAATGCAGTCAATTTCCCCCGTAAAACAAGTAAACTGCTGTGGAGAACACGTGGGGGGTTCTTCAAATAAGCAAGGGGGAGGGAGTGACAAAACAGAATAGTTACACAGAGCTACAAAACACCTAAATGAAGCTCACTTAATAACAAAACATAAATAAAACAATTTATAATAGATATGTACAATTTGCAAGACTAATGATAAATATAAGGGTACTTCAAACACTTATACTACATTTATAGTAGAATGCACATGCCCTTTCACTATCTGTAAAGAGGACTATATATTGGATATAGTCAACATCACAATACAAAACTTAATTTTACCCCATTAAGCCAAATGCGTTTTTTATCTTAAGTACTATGATTTATTTAATCATTAGTCAAGCCATGATTAATTCGCTGATAAACCAATACCTTAATTTTATCCCCATTAGCTATTGTCAGCATGAATCTACACCTTTGAGACTTTAAACTGTCAATGAAGACTAGTCCTGCATAGAGAGAGTAAGTAGCTACATGCAGCTATTTAAATTCATTACATTTAATTATGTTCTCTAGCCAACAGTGGCTACATTCTTGGATAGTTGAGTTACAGAGCATGTACATTTCATGGAAGTTCAACTCAACAGCATTATATTATGATCTGAGAGAGCTTTCCAGTTCAGGGCACTTAAAATTGTTTAAAATGAACTCATTTAAAAAACTTTAAACAACCTGAATAGTAGTTGATGACTCAAAGGGCTACAGTACATGTTTTGCATAAGAATCCTAGGTTCAGTCCATAGCATCCTGAGCATCACTAGATGTGGCCCCCAAAAGATATCAAGGCTCAGAAGGGGAGAAAATAAGTCATCAGAGGTAGGTTTTCAAATCTTGGGACACCTTTCACCAACAGAATGTTCCATGCTGTACCAAAATCATGGCTCAGGGCTTGTGTCATAAAGTACGAAATCTAGTTCCCAATCTTTCTGTTCCTCCCTATGAATAGGGAGTAATAATAATGCTTATTAGCCCACAGGGTTGCTGAGAAGCCTCACTATTATTATGTACTGAAATGATTGGTCCTATATTTGGCTCACAAGTCAATAAATTTGGTATAATTATTCTAATTCAGCCCTCCTTTTGACCACCTGTTTGACCTTGCATGTTAATTAAACTCTCTGAGCCTGCTCCCGAGTATTCTTAAAAAAAAAAAAAAAAAAAAAAAAAAAAAGCATGGGGGCTGGCGAGATGGCATGGAGATAGGGCATTTGCCCTCCATGCAGAAGGATGGTGGTTCGAATCCCAGCATCCCATATGGTCCCCTGTGCCTGCCAGGAGTGATTTTTGAGCATACAGCTAGGAATAACCCCTGAGTGTTACCTGGTGTGACTCAAAAACAAAAACAAAAAGCAGATTATCTTTGTTGTGTTGAATTTTCAGGGAGGATTTGATAAGCTTATAAAATGTTGGTTAGTCTTATATCAGTTTATGGTCATGATGCTTATGCTTAGTAACTATATAAATTCAGTTATTTACTTCATTCTTCCATCATTAGAAGTTTGTCCCTTTTTATTAGGGGGGAGGGTTGGTTCACACCCGGTGGATATCAGGAGTTACTCCTGGCTCTTTGCTCAGAAGTCACTCCTGGCAGGCTTGGGGGAACCATATGGGATGATGGAATTCGAACCAGGGTCTGTCCTGTTGACTGTGTGCAAGGCAAACGCCTTAATGCTGTGCTATCACTCTTGCCCCCTGCTTTTATTTATTTATTGGGGTCTTTTTGGGGGTCACACCCAGCAGCACTCAGGGGTTACTCTTGGCTCTGCGTTCAGAAATCGTTCCTGGCAGGCATGAGGGACCATATGGGATGCTGGGATTCAAACTACTGTCCGTCCAGGATCGGTTAAATGCAAGGCAAACACCTTACCATTGTGCTATCTCTCTGCCCCCCCCCCCTTTTAAAGTGGTCTTTTTTATTTATTTATTTTTAAACTTTATTGACTGATTGGTTTTTGGGTCACACCCAGCACTGTCCAGGGGTTACTCTTGGCTCTGCACTCAGAAATCATCCCTGGCAGGCTGGGGGACCATATGAAATGCTGGGAATCAATCCAGGTCCCTGACGGGTCGGCTGCATGCAAGGCAAATGCCCTACACTGTGTTATCTCTCCAGCCAATGCTTTTATTTTTTTTAACTAAAAAATTTAAATTGGGCCCGGAGAGATAGCACAGCAGTGTTTGCCTTGCAAGCAGCCGATCCAGGACCTAAGGTGTTGGTTCGAATCCCGGTGACCCTTATGGTCCCCTGTGTCTGCCAGGAGCTATTTCTGAGCAGACAGCCAGGAGTAACCCCTGAGCACAGCCGAGTGTGGCCCATAAACAAAACAAAAAAAAATTTTTTTTAAATTGTTTAATTTTTTGCTAATTAAAGAAACACTATAGTCTCCATTAACTGAATTGAATTAGAGCAATTTCCAAGTGGAACAAGAGTTAGGAATAAGCATTAGAGTTTGATGCTACTGTATAATGCCCTAACAAATGAATATACCATGTGTTATGTATGTCTTCATAGAACTGGACTTTTTTTTTGGGGGGGGGCCACACCCTGCGTTGCTCAGGGGTTACTCCTGGCTGTCTGCTCAGAAATAGCTCCTGGCAGGCATGGGGGACCATATGGGACACCGGGATTCGAACCAACCACCTTTGGTCCTGGATCGGCTGCTTGCAAGGCAAACGCCACTGTACTATCTCTCCGGGCCCGAAACTGGACTAATTTTACTGGAAAATTATCACCAGTGATATGTTTAAAGTATCATTTTGCTATATAAATAATATATATTAAATTTAAACAAAAGATACTGCTTTTACTGGAAAAATACATAAATGGACAAAACCTAAATTTAGTCATCATTGGCAGCAGAATCAACTTGTCTATAATCACTTAGGATTTAATTTGTCTTTTGAGGGATGGGGGACATAACTGATGATACTCAAAGAGGTAGTTTGGAGACCATATATAGTTCTAGGAATCAAACCTAGGTCAGTTAAGTGCAGACAAATGCCTTACATGCTACACAACCTACCTTTCCCTGGCCCCTTACATTTTTAAAAGACTGTATTTTATTACTGGGAAAGCAATCATTTACAGAACATTTTCCAATAAGAGTACTTTCTTCTTAGATCCAAAGTCAGAATATTATTAGAACATAAGAACGTAATATTTTGAACATAATATTTCTAATTACCATGAACACAAGAACAAGATGGTGAACACTGAGACCTGCCGAGAAGATCACACACATACCTCCACATGACAACTCATCTTGCAGCAGAACCAAGTGCACAGGGCAGGAGCACCTCGTAGTGCCGTCCCCTTTCACAAGACAGATGTGTGAGCAGCCACCATTATCCTGAGCACAAGGGTGTTGTCCTACAAAAATAAAAAAAAAGAAAAAGAAAACAACAATAAAGCAAGTAAGAAAATGAAGGCCGGTTTAGGAGGAAAATAAAATCACATATTGACGGATCACCAAGGGAACCATAACACATTAACATCCTTGGTACAATCATCTAAGACTGGGAGTAGTGACTACTCTGAAAGTGTTTTCCTTTTTGGAGGGCCACACCAGGCTGTGCTCAGGGCTTATTTCTGACTTTGCATTCAAGGGTCCCCTCCTGGTGGGGCTCAAGAGAATAAATGGGGTTCTGCAAGAATTGAACAAGGTTAGCTGTGTCCAAGGCAAGTGTCTTACCCGCTGTATTAATCACAGATGTGTTCTAATAAAAATACTAGGCAAAAATGATAAGCTACTTTCAAAACTTTTCAGTGACTTAAAATATTTATAGTTTCTAATGTTGAGAGTTAAAATTTTATTCAAGAAGGAAAAACAACGCACTTATTAAGGAAAGTCTTCTCTGGGGCCTGAACAATAATACAGGGGTAGGGCATTTGCCTTGCATGTGGCTGGCCCAGGTTCAATTCCTGGCACCCCATTGATCCCCTGAGCCCACCAGGAACAATTTCTGAGTGCAGAGCAAGGAAAAACTCCTGAGCATGGCCAGGTGTGCTCAACCCCCACAAAAACTAGGTCTTCTCTAAGGTTATATATATATATATATATATATATATATATATATATATTAATTGTTTCTGGGCGACATCTGGCAGTACTTAGGGTTTACTCCTGGCTTTGAGCTAAGGAGTTTTCCTGGGGGGGTTCAGGTGACCATATGTGGTGTTGGAATTTTGTATTGGAATTTTGTATTGGAATTTTTTTTTTTATAAATAATGAGCAATGTGTATTTACTTCTACACACGTACTAAATAAAGTAGGACTATTAAAATTGAATGCAGGTAGGAGAGATAGTATATTGAATAAGGAGCTAGACTGCGCATGGCTGATCTGGGTTTGAATCCTAACAAACACCTTAGTATCTCCTAAACTCTGACCACCACAGGGTGTGGCCCAAACACATCAAGAAAGAGGTTGCATATATAGGAAAAGGTCTATACACGCTTTTAGTTTGCACTTGCTGATGAATAAGGTTAGTTCATGCAACTATATTCATGATTATATAATCTATATATATATATGCAAGGATATCATACATATGTATATATGTATGCAAGGATGTTAGGACTCTGTCTCAGCACCCCCAGTCCCTGAACACCAGTGCGAATAGCTCCTGGCTTGCCACCTCAAAAGAAATAAAAAAATAAACTATAAAATTAAATCTTTGGGTTTGGGGTTAGGATGTTGGGTGCTGGGACCACACCTAATAGTGTTCTGTGCTTTTCCTCTCCCCTTCCCCCTCTCGTTTATTTGGTCAGACACTGCAATTGTCAGGTTACTCCTGGCTCTGTCTGCATTACTCAAGGATCACTCCTGCTGCTGCTCAGGCAAACTGATGTGATACTGGAGATCAAACACAGGTTGGATATATGCAAGACAAGCATCCTACCCGCTGTACTACTGCTCCAGTCCTCTCTTGGGCTGTTCTCTTAACAAGTATTTCTGTTTTGTTGGGGCCACACTCAGCTATGTTCAGGGGTTTCCTGGCTCTGCATTCAGTAATTACTCCTGGAAGACTTGGACCACATGGGATGCTGGGGACCAAAAATGGGTCAGTCGTGTCCAAGGCAAGTGCCCTACCCTCTGTACTATCTGGCCCCTTACCTAGTATTTTTAAAGGAGCTAAAGGAGAAGTTTGGCAAGCAGAATATTTATAATATCGGAAAACTTTTGAAGATGAGCAAATCATTCTTTTCCACTACTCCTGCATCTATAAAGGAAAGATAGTTAATTTTAAAAAGCTACCAGCTAAATTTGGGGAAAAAAAAAAGAAAAACAACTTTAAAAATAATAAAATGTTAAAAAAAATGACAAAACTGTAAAGCATGCAAGAATCTTGAAGATAAAGAGTTAAGAAGCATTAAAAAAACAAACAAAAAACCAAAAGACACCAGCTTAACTTTATCAATTCTACCTGACTTCCTCATCACAGAGTCCTGTGATTAGTATTCTCTAACAGTACTTACTATACTCTTGAAGGTTCAGTTCCTTAACTGCATGGATGTCACTGAGCTGAGCGATTCGGGCCTGGACTTTGGTTCTGCTCTCTCGGCCCATCATGTCAATTTTTTCAATCATTTGTTGCTGCTTGTCAATCCAATATAGCCAGTTTTCAAACACAGTCAGTCCCACAGGTTGCAAGATATTGGAATCTTCTAATACGATACGGTTGGCACCTTAGAAAGGAAAATGTTGAAAAGGAATGATTCATATGTGTTGTCATTTAGCAACTATTTCGTGAGTATCAAGTAAGTTCTAATAGTATTGAAAAGGAACTGGTAAAATCTATCTTATGAACTAAAAGTATAAACACACACACACACACACACACACACACACACGCAACCAAAGGCAAGGTGCCCCAAACATGACACACACACACACACACCCACACGCGCGCGCGCGCACAACCAAAGGCAAGGCACCCCAAACAACATGACCAACTGAATTTGATCACTGGCACCCTATCTGATCCCCCTAGTCTACCAGGAGTGATTCTTGAGTGCAGTCAGGAGTAAGCTCTGAGCACCACTGGGTGTGGCCCCCCCCCAAAAAAAAAACCCAAAAATTTAAGCAGTTTTCAAACGTTCCTTTTTAAAAAGATAAATTTTCAAACTAGATGTTTAAAATGCTCTAAAATATAAAACATACATAAGTGGTATTTTCAGGATTGAGATGTTTGCCTTGTATGAGACTGACGCCATTTTGATCTCAGATGCTGCACATGGTCTCCTGAGCACTGCCAGGAACAGTTCTTGAGAACTCTCAAGTATGACTCAAAGCCCTGCCCTGCAAAGTATCATTTTATGGGGCTAGAGGGGTTGTACAGGAATTAAGGTAAGCTTGCCTTGCATGTGGCTGACCCCAATTTGATCCCTGGCACAAGTTTCAAGTTTCCTATAAGGACTATTAGATTGACCCTCTTGGTAGAGAGCGGAGTTGGACACATGACCCAAGTACTGTGGGATGTTCCCCTCTAAAAATCCTCTTTTGGATGAATTATGGTGGGAGCCCAAAGCTCTCGGCCTTCAGAATTTGCTGTGTATACCTGAGGCAAATACCCTATGTAGCTACACAGAAACAACTGACTCAGAGATTGCATGGTTCTAGTCTCAACCATTACAGTTCCATACACAGATCTAAAAAAATCAATATATTGTATTGCTGAACTATAAAAGAGGTCTTTTATATATACCCTAGGCCAAAATGTATACACTCAATTACTACCAGAACCATTTCTCCCTTCTTCGAGGGGGGGAAAAACATTTCCCCTTCTTTATAATAGTCCTTAAATTATCTATAAAACTTTTTTGTGGTTCACATTTAATGAGTTCAATCAACAATTTCAGTAGAAAATATTTTCATCTTTATTTATTAGTGCTATTGGTTTATAGTTATCTCTTTCTAAAGAGATATTTGGTCTTTATTCAGGGTAATTTCAACTCATAATTAGCTTGAAATTTCCTCTTCAAATTTTTTCACCATTTTGGTAAGACTGATGTGATTTAAATTTTTTAAATGTTTAATAAAATTCTGCAGTGAAGTTACTTGGTCCAGAAGCTCTCTGTGTTGAGGTGTGTATCATAGCTTCTAAAAATTTTAATATGATATGTATTCATTATTAGAATATCAAATAGAATAATTATCCTGTTCTAAAATTACCCATGTTCCACTTGTTTATCCTATTCCTCCTCAGCTCCCATCCTTAGCAACTACTAATCTCACTATGTTTAGCTTTTAGAGAATTTCACTTAGTTGAGATCTTATAATATTCCAATAAATTCCTTCAGATTGAAAATTTTCCATCTAAAACATGCATTTAGGATTTAACCTCGTATTTCCATTCTCACTAGATAATATTAATGATGTTATAATTTGGAAAAATTAATTGCAATACCAGGAGATCTTAAGTTCTCAGTTATGAAAAAAGAACAAAATGGGCCCAGAGAGATAGCACACTGGTGTTTGCCTTGCAAGCAGCCGATCCAGGACCCAAAGTGGTTGGTTTGAATCCCGGTGTCCCATATGGTCCCTTGTGCCTGCCTGGACCTATTTCTGAGCAGACAGCAGGAGTAACCCCTGAGCATCGCTGGGTGTGGCCCAAAAACAAACAAACAAACAAACAAAACAAAAAAAAAAGAATAAAGAACAAAATAATTTAAGCAAATGTTCTTGCAACTCTATTATAATGGACAGAAACTAGAAACCCTAATGGCAACTAGCAGGCAAATTCATAAGCTCTCTATAACCCTCACAACTGGATGAACTAGGTACTCATATAGTACTACACATGAAACTAGTACACATTTCAGGTGAAGCTGCACATCAAAAGCATATATTTTATTTTTCTAATTATGTAAAATTTGAAAATAATAAAAATCTAGGAATCTGGGAGTTAAATCAAATGGTATCTTAGTTTCATCCCCAACACTGCATGGAATCTCAGGCACTCCAGTGATAGGCACTCTGAGATAGGCTGGTGGGCCCCAACTCTTCTCAGCCAAAACAACACTGGAAATGGATCCCGAATAATTAATTATAGAGAGATTCACTTTCCCAAACTGCATAAGAAACAACACCATAATTTTGTCAAAGCTCATTTGATTATCTACAGAATATATGTGCATTGGAGTTTATAAATTTTAAATAAAACTTTGAAATTATAAAAAATATAACAATTTCAGTATAAAAGGAACTATTAACGATATCTATCAAAAATTGTAAGTCGCAGGGCCAGAGTGGTGGCACAGTGATAAGGCATCTGCCTTGCCCATGCTAGTCTAGAACAGACCGCGGTTCGATTCCCCGGTGTCCCATATGGTCCCTCAAGCCAGGAGTGATTTCTGAGTGCATAGCCAGGAGTAACCCCTGAGCATCACCGGGTGTGGCCCAAAAACCAAAAAAAAAAAAAAAAAAAAAAAAAGGTAAGTCACTACACTAGAAGAAATAACTTCCCATTGTTAAAATAGCCATCCTACCCAAAGCATTATATAGATTCAATGCTTTAAAGTCCCAATGCCACTCTTCAAGGATATAGAACAAATGCTATTCAGATCTGTAAGGAACTATAAGACTCCTCAGACAGCCAGAGCAATTCTGAGGAAAAAAGACAGGAGGCACTGCAATCCCTGACTGTATTGTCAAACTACAGTAAAAGAAACTGTCACCTCAAGCCCATGGTAGACTATAAACAAGTTTAATGTTCTGTCCTAAATAGCTATTTAAAATGATGGTCAAGGGTCGGAGTGATAGTACAGTGGATAGGGTGCTTGCCTTGCATGTGGCTGACCAGGGTTTGACTCCTGGCATCACATATAGTCCCCCATGTCTACCAGGAATAATACTTGACTGCACAGCCAGGAGTAAGCCCTGAGCATGGCCAGGTGTGGCCTCAAAACAAAACAAAACAAAACAAAACAAAACAAGTGATGGTAGAGCCCAAGCTCAGCCCGACAATATAGGCCCTACTTAACACTTCCAGGAGGAGCCTTGGAAGCCCCCAAGCATGGCCAGGGTCATGCATTTGTTGCTTAGGTGGGTATCATCCAGAGTAGCCCTCCTCATTGGTCTCCTATTTTTCTGTTCTTGACCTGATGAATTCATTACCTGAGGAGTGGCCCAGGGGACTAGTGAACATAGGAGCTGGAAGCACCAGATATTTTTGGACAAAGCAAACAGCGCAAGTGATTTGGTTGAGTCTGAAAAAGGAGTATGGCCTGACAGTATAAGGTAGGCATTACCAATCACCTTGCTAACCATATAGAAGATTGAAGAAATGTATTTTTAGAGACACTTTAACATAGGAGTGCTACATGACTTAAGTTTCATGTATGAGGGCCCGGAGAGATAGCACAGCGGCGTTTGCCTTGCAAGCAGCCGATCCAGGACCAAAGGTGGTTGGTTCGAATCCCGGTGTCCCATATGGTCCCCCGTGCCTGCCAGGAGCTATTTCTGAGCAGACAGCCAGGAGTAACCCCTGAGCACCGCCGGGTGTGGCCCAAAAACCAAAAAAAAAAAAAAAAAAAAGTTTCATGTATGAACTTTAAAATTATAAGGTTTTATTTTGTAGGCATTAGGGGGAGAATTCATATAGGTATTTTGATATATGGCATTAAACAGAAAAATCTTTCGTTTCCATTAAAGTCAATTTATAGTGTCCAGAGATTAAAAATTTTAAGAGGTAAATTTTAAGCAAATAAATTTAAAAACTGGGTACAGGAAGACTGAAATACAAACTTTCAGTTGTACAACAGAAAACTGTTGTAAAAAACAAAAGATTTCCAAGGATAACTCTGATAAAGTTAAACTAAAGTAGTTATAAAGGAAAACCTGACTAGATTACCTGACAGTAGTGAAAGATCAGCCTCACGGACATTGGTGCGGGACATAAGGAGATGTCACCAATGTTTCTGTAGGACCCTCAAGACAAGATAAAAACCTATCAACTTTGGGGGCGGGCGAGGTGGCGCTAGAGGTAAGGTGTCTGCCTTGCAAGCGTTAGCCAAGGATCAGGACCGCGGTTTGATCCCCTGGCGTCCCATATGGTCCCCCCCAAGCAAGGGGCAATTTTTGAGTGCTTAGTCAGGAGTAACACCTGAGCATCAAACGGGTGTGGCCCGAAAAACAAAACAAAACAAAACAAAACAAAAAAAAGTGAAAAACCTATCAATTTTGTTTTTTGTTTTGGAGTCACACCTGGCTATGCTCAGGAGAACAAATAGGGTACTGTGGGTCCAGCCCAGGTTAGCAGCCTACAAGATAAGAGCCCTACCCACAATATTATTTTTCTAATTATTTTTGATTAATTTTGATGGCAAAAAACAAAGCTATTAAAAGGGTGGGGTAAATCTTAAAAATAAAAAACAAGGGGCTGAAGAGATAGCAGTGGTAGGGCATTTGCCTTGCATGTAGAAATGGTTCAAATCTCGGCATCCCATATGGTCTCCCAAGTCTGCCGGGGGTGATTTCTGAGCGTAGAAGCCAGGAGTAGCCCCTGAGTGCTGCCGGGTGTGACCCAAAACCAACAGCAACAACAACAAAAAAACTGAAAAAAGGAAAAATGAGGACATTTATGTAATACATAGTATCTTCCTCTATAAAATAGTATCAAGATATTAATTATTAAACAGAACCTAATCTATAGATGATACTCCTGCCAGGATCGATTTCTGAGTGCAAAATCAGGAGTAACCCTGAACACTGCCAGATGTGCCCACCCCCTAAATCAAACAAACAATAAAACCTTTTTATTGGGGGGAGGGGGGAGAGTTACACCCAGAAGTACTCAAGGCTTATTACTCCTGGTGGTGCTCGGGATGCCGGAGATCGAAACCTGGAACCCTGAACAGCTAGCTACACACAAGCCAAGCATCCAGATTGCACTAGCCCTCTAATTTTTCACCTGTGCAAGGTATGTACTCTAGTCCTTTAAGCCATGTCCCAGAGTACATTCTACTTTTCAAAAGAAGGAAAGAAAAAGGAAAGAAGGAAAGGGAAGGGAAAAAGGAAAGAATATAAATTGAAAGGTGAAAAATTACCTTCAATATTTGATACTAGTAACTATATCAAGACAATATAAGAGGTACCTAAGAACACAATACTTTTGAGATTTTATTTAATTATAAATCTAATAAACAAAAATGCAAATGCTCTAATTTTTCTTAACCTTTTACTGTGCTAATTTTCCAACCCTCTCAATTTATATTTTCACATTTCTCAAGAAAAATACAAACATATAGGAATCAAAGCAATAGTGCAATAGTACACTGGGTAAGGTTCTTGCCTTGCATGCAGTGCAAGCATACATATATATCAGGGGTCTCAAACTCAATTTACCTGGGGGCCGCAAGAGGCAAAGTCAGGGTTAGGCAGGGCTGCATAAGGGATTTTGCTTACCAAATATTCGCAATAAAAAAAAAATCACATTAGTAAGAAAAAAATATTGCATTAAACATTTGCATACCCCTAACGGAACTGCTCGAAGTATGCAAATGTTTAATGCGATTTTTTCTTACTAATGTGATTTTCATTGCGATTATTCGGTAAGTGAATAATCACGAATACTGTGATATTTGAAGGCCGGCCGCGGGCCATAAAATGTTGTAGGAAGGGCCGCAAACGGCCCGCAGGCCGTGAGTTTGAGACCCCTGATATATATAGTATATATTTTGAGATATTTTTATACTAGTAAATAAAATGATCTACATACAACTGTAATGTAGCATAGTTAAGTAATATACAGTTTCTACACATTAGTTTTAAATTTTTAACAAAACTAGATTGGGAGAGGGGTGTCTCCTGAGCAGTGTGCATGGGGGAGAGCGTCTGAGAGTGGGGGCTGGGGCCTACTCTTGATAGCACTGAGTCAATAGGACCAAATGGCTAAATACTAGGGTACAAGGATGTGGTGCAGTGGGTCACCAGGATCATGCTCAAGGGGCACTAAGGCCACACCCCATGATGTTTGAGGACCTCCAGGGTTATACCTGACAATATTTGGGGGGCAAGTGGTACAAACAAGACTTGGACACTTAAAAGTATGCAACCCTAAATTTACCCTGTGCTACCTCCACAGCCCTAGATAACATTATTATGCAACTAAACTTAAAAAATAATCATCCTTCTACATCAGTGTACAAGCCTACCTTATTAAAAAAAAAAAAGAAAAAAAAGAAAATCTCTAGTGGTCAAAGAGACAGTAGAATGGAAAAGGCATTTGCCTTCTTCTATACATGTGACTAGGGTTAGATCTCCAAAACCATCAGGAGTGATCAATAAGCAGAGCAAGAAGCCCTGACCCAAGCAAAGTTGGGTGTGTCCCTCAAATGACAAACAGAAAAAAATCCTGTAATATTTACTTGATATATAATTCTTTGTGATAGAATACACAAGAAACACTCAGTAAATACTCTTGCACAACAGTGTCTGTAATTTTATATTAGAGCTAACTCATATAAAAGGAAAGTTTATGACAATGTGTTCTTTTTAAAAGATCTACCAATGTCGACCAAAGTGCAAGAGAGCCTGCCATTTTATACCAAACCAGGCACTGTTGGATGCTAACTTACACCTTTTTTCCACTTCTCTAGACATTGATGTCTACTTCAAATTCACGTTCCAAATAGCTAGTAAGAACAGAGATTATTTGGTCATCAAAAATTGAAGGAAGAGGGATGAATTATGATTGTAGAGGACTCAGAGAATGAGAGTAAAAAGTATACTGAAACATACTACTGATATAATCAGGTCAAAGGCCAAGAATGTACAAGAATGTAAATATCTTCTGAGCTTAACTGTGTGTTTGTGAAAGGCAAATACCAATCGACTTAAGTAAAAAACTAAACTTTCTTCCCTACAGTTATGAGACTAACCTGGAAGGTATTTTGAGTATAGTAGTAACATGAGGAGAAACTATGCTTCAAAAAAAAAAAAAATGTTTTTTTTTTTTTTTTTCTTTTAAAAAAGAAGTATATAAACTTCAATGGAGGAAAAATCAGCAAGTTTTTCAGAGGCTAAAATTCAGGCCAAAGTAGAAGAGAACAAAAATCAAATTAGAAAAGAATTAGGAAAAGACACTGGAAATATATTACTTAAACAGAGTCAAATCAAGAAATTGGCAAGTTATTTGATAAGTAGTAGTAAATATTTTAAAGGCTAAAGAAACTGTGCTTTCCAACTAATGTGATGCTGCATTTCACAAACAAAATCATAGAAAAAAACAGATAAAGCACAAGACTAAGGAGATAACAGTTTAAAAGGCTGAAGTGGATACAGTAAATCATGAGTTTGATTCTTAGCACATAATCCAGAGAAATCTCAGAGCACTGAGTCAAAAGCAGTTCCTGAACACTGCTGGGTGTGGCGAAAAATAAAAACAACCAAATCATAATAAAATGAAAAAAAGATTACAAATGTTGTGTCTGAGACAGTTCAGTAGGTTAAGCATATATAAAGCACACTTTGCATATAGGAGGCCCTGGTATGAACCCCAGAACTGCATGGATCTGAGCCTAGCCAGATATGGCAAAAAGAAAAGCAACAATAAAATACAAGTGTTAGTGATAAATTATCTCAATATCTCAAATCAAAATAGGAAAACACATCTTACATACCTGAAAGATCACTACTTTCAATTCGCCGGAGGTCTGAATCAGCCCAAAAGAGTTTACCCAATCTGCTATCCAGGGCTAAAGCAATTGGTTTACTTAAACCACTAAAAAAGAGGACCTCACGCTCTGTTCCATCCAAAGCAGCTCGTTCAATTTTGGGAGACCTTTCCTGAAGATTAGTAAAATACATATACCTGGAGATAGGAAAAAACAGTAAGTTGATCACATACAAAATGAAAATATTCTTTTTCTAAAAAATAATATCTTTATTTAAGCACAATGATGAGAATATTCTTAAGACAAAAAGGAAGTGGAATAATAGTTTTAAAGTTCATGTTTTTTGAAAGGTTGTGGGGTATGTTTATTGCTTTAATAGCAGTGATGAAAGTACACAGATGTTCTCAGGGATCTAACTTATATGGATTAGCAAAAAATCTGCATGATTAAAACATTAGACACGGGGCCGGAGAGATAGCATGGAGGTAAGGCGTTTGCCTTTCATGCAGGAGGTCATCGGTTCGAATCCCGGCGCCCCATATGGTCCCCTGTGCCTGCCAGGAGCAATTTCTGAGCCTGGAGCCAGGAATAACCCCTGAGCACTGCCAGGTGTGACCCAAAAACCAAAAAAAAAAAAAAAAAAAAAAAACATTAGACACATGCATGCCTATGTCTGTATGATGAATAAGTTAAATCAAAGAGAAATAACCAGAGCAACATGGACACAATTAAAAAAAAAATCTTTCTCTACTTAACTCACTTTATGGATAAAAATAAGTCATATGAATAATTACTTATATTTAATGCCTATGCTACATAACTCTTTTAAAATAAGTCATTTTCCATGCTAAATTCCTTAGCATTCATTCAGAAGCAAATATGTAGTTTATTAAATGCAAAGCTCTGTAACAAACAAAAATAAAGTTTTTAACATAAAGGAACCTAAAGTCTAGTAGAAAAATATATGAGAGAGAAACAAGTCTAAGATGTAGCCAGAAAAAACTAACTACAGAGGTAGGATCCTAAATTGGAGCTGCTTCAGTAACATACCCTTTCTCTGGATTCACCACAATGGCCCGAGGTCTGTCTTGTTCCCCTTTGAGCACCACTCCAATTGATCTCCCGTCTAATCTTGTTACATTAATCACATTGGTAGCCTCACAAGTCCAGTAGATGTAGCGGCTATAAATGTCGATGCTGAGATCATAGGGCTGTATTTCTAGGTTCTGATTTGGAACTGAGCTCACAACCACTGTAAAGCCCTGGGGGGGGGGGGGGGAGAAAATCAGAAAATCAAACTTAATGTCAGTCACTGTGACCACACATCTAAGGTCAAATCTCAGGAAATGTTTTACCAATTAGTTTTTTTTTTTCTTCAAAAAAACCCAAATGTGCTTCTTTATTAACAAGCATTTCAAAATGTTTTTTTGTTGTTATGACACATAGCAGAGAGCTGATGCCATAATAATTGTTCTAAAAATCTGATTGTGTAGGGGCCAGAGAGATAGCATATCGGTAGAATATTTGCCTTGTACGCAGCCGATCCAGGATAGATGGTGGTTTGAATTACGGCACCCCATATAGTCCCCCATGCCTGCCAGAAGTGATTTCTAATCACAGAGCCAGGAGTAACTCCTGAGCATTGCTGGTGTGACCCAAAAACCGATCCCCCCCAATCTGATTGTGCATTTATCAGAGATGGGAGCAAAAGTGGTAGATGTCTCCAGTAAATGGACATAATCAGCGCTAGAACCACACCCTAGATTACTTTAAGCACTAGTTCACCTACAGGAGAAAATCTGCATCTGCAAACGCCTCTACTAGGGAAGGCATTTGAGCAACATATGGAGTAGGAATTCAAAACCAGAGTCCAAGGATGCGGCAAAACATCCCACAATGTATATATTAGCAATTTATTAAAAAAAAAAAACAACACACAAACAACAACCAGTACTCAGCCCCAAAGTGTCCACTGTACTTAGGTTAACAAACTCTGCTCTTAGATCTGAGAGATGTCTCATTGCACTGAGCACTTGCTTTGCAGGGGCCAGGTCTTGGTTTGATCTCTGGCGCTGCAACATTCTCCAAGCACTGCCAGGAAGGACGACCCCAGAGCCCAGATAGGAAACAGCACCAAAGCAATGCTGGTATGGGTGTGGTAAAACCCAAAAAAAGAGGAATGAAAAAAGAACCACAATTCTAGCGCAAGTAGTAATTAGTCAAAACTACATATTATATCAATCATGTCTTTTTCTCTAATCTTCCTATCTACTAAAAAATTTTTTGTAAAGCCATGCAAAATGAAAGGCTCTGTTCATGTTTTATCTGAATAAGTTATACTTACTTTCCCAGAATCTCTAAGGTAGCATCTTCCTTACTGATACTATCACATTTGTTTGCTGGGTCCTTGACTATATAATTACTGCTATGATTACTATCTACTAGTTATCACATTACTTAGTCTAAGGTGCATCTGTCATTTATCTCTATAACCTCACCTGTAATGATTCCTCAGCAACCTGAAATCCATTATCTCCTGGTCCTTTTTCTATGTGAGGACATATCAAATATAATAATCTAATCTTTTTAAGTACATTTAAAAAATCCAACACTGCCACAAAACCAAAGAATAATAAATTAACATATTCTACACATTTGCTTGCATAGGAAAGCTTATTAAAATAAAATATTCATGTATTTATTCCATGAGGATTCAACCAGTTACCTGCTTTAAACTTTAGTGAGATTGTGTTGTGCACTCCCTCTCCACTGAAACTTGAAATAGAAGTTCAATAGCAGTATAATTATTGAGTCCCTACTAGAAAACAGGTAACTAGCTATGTCCTTTATAATCCTACCAGTAGGAAGTTCCTTAGAATTGTAGGGTAAAAAAAAAAAAAAAAAAAAGAGGTGCCAGAGCACAGCAGTTGCCTTGCACGCAGCCAATACAGGACGAACCCTGGTTCGAATCCTGGCATCCCATGTAGTCCCCCGAGCCTGCCAGGAGTGATTTCTGAGCACAGAGCCAGGAGTAACCCGAGCGCTGCCGGTGTGACCCAAAAACAAAAACAAACAAAAAGAATTGTAGAACAGCTGTTATGAGGCAAGGTCTACCTTATTTCTAAGCTTCCAATAGTCTAAACAAATAGAATAAGACTAAGTTATATATATGGTTGTAGTGACAAAGTTATTACCAATATATGAACATATGCTACTGTTAACCTAATTTAGATCATATTTACATTACAACAGCATTTCAAAACAACATAATAGCTTTATTAAAAAACTACTTTAAGATCATTTGAAAAAAAGGGAGCTACTAGATCAATAATTTGTTTCTAGGCATAAGAAATTAATTTGGGGGGCTAGAGAAATAGGACAGTGGTAGGGCATTTGCCTTGCACTTGGCTGCCTTGGATGGACCCGGATTCCATCCCTGGTATCCCATATGGTCCCCCAAACCTGCCAGAAGTGATTTCTGAGTGTAGAGCTAGGAGTAACCTGAGCACCACCAGGTATGGCCCAAAACAAAACTAAACTAAAAATTCATTTTGAACTGGGTCCTGAAATTACCTGGCTGCCATCTTCTTGTGCCTTTCGAATCACATTTTGTCGTGAGTCTATCCAATAGAGCTGTTTGTCCAATGGGTCATAGTCAATGGCTCGGACATTCCGAAGACTGTGGATAGGAAGGATGATGTCAGGGCTTTGCTGTTCATCAATCACCATGCGGTTGATGGCACTCTTCTGACTGAAGAGTAAGAAAGTAGTTGGAGCTAAAAGAAAAAGTAAATAAGAAACACAATGACTCCAAGTCCTAGCAGTGATGGCTAACCTTTTTGAGCCCGAGTGCCCAAACTGCCACACAATGCCCGGTCCTCCCAGTGGCCAGTCTGGCCATGTTGCCAGATGAGCTGCAAAGCAGACTGCAGCACACTCACCTCCCACAGTGCCGCATATCTTAATTGCGCACCCCTTCCCGCGTGCCACCGCTGGCACACGTGCCATAGGTTCACCATCGTGGTCCTAGAGCATTCAAATACTGGTCAGGCTGCTCACTGTATCTCATACAAAGCAGAGATATTGAGGACAAAATCCTTTGATTTGCCCCCAAATACTCCTTTCAAGGTTATATTAATCAGCACACTAGTAACCAATCTGGCTATGGTTCTACCCAAGGTATAGCTATCTAACCACTTTTCCCTACTGGGTCCACAGAAATAGCACAACTTTTATAAAAAAAATTCAAAATCTTATGTCTGGACATATGGCTCAAGAAGTAACACACATTCATAACTCTCCTAGGCCCTGCATCTACTTCCCAGCACCACAAAACCCCCAAGCAATCCTGGGGGTGACCTTGGTAGCCCACATAGCCTAACAAGTAGCCTATTCCCAGCACTGTTAAGTGTAGCCTCTAGGAAAAAAGAGACAATTTCTCCTTGTCTACCATGTGAATACTTTGGCTATCCCATAAACTATTCTCAGTGATGGCAGGAAGCTGAAAATCTCGATAGGTCAAAGGCGAAACTAGAGACTGTTTGAGTTTCTGTTTTCTATCTAGACACTTGATCTTGAATGAGTCACTGGACCTCTGCGGGGTCAAAGTTTGCTCAACTCCAACACATGGTTACCACTATCTGATCCCATATGTTAAGCTACACTAAGATTTTCCTATGTAAGTAAAAAGTACTTAAACAGCTTTAAAGGATTGGAAAGACAAATAGTAGATATTTAGACAAATGGTACATAAGCTTCACATGCAGAGGCTCCAAGGTTTATACATAGTTCATGGTCGCTGAACACAAGTGAACATAAACCTGGTGACCCACAATACTACTGGCCCAAGCATTAAAACTTTACAGAGCAGGGCGAAGAGATTGCATGGAGGTAAGGCATTTGTCTTGCATGCAGAAAGACAGTAGTTCGGATCTCGGCAACCCATATAGTCCCCTGAGCCTGCCAGGAGTGATTTCTGAGCATAGAGCCAGGAGTACCCCAGGAGTAACCCAAAAACAAAACAAAACCAAAAAACGAACTTTACAGAGCAAGGCTAAATATCAGAAGGAGAGGCCAATGAACTCTGCACAGTTCTGTGAATGACCTCCATCTCAAAATTGTGGGGTCTGGGATATGACCCAGTTGTAAAAAATACATGCCTTTTATACATGAGACCTGGGTATGGTACCTGGTCAAAAAAATTTGTAAGGCAGTATGTAAAAATAAAAATAACTTTCTTGGGCCAGAGAGGTAGCACAATGGTAGGGCTTTTGCCTTGCATGCAGCCAATTCAGGACGCATGGTGGTTTGTATCCTGGCATCCCATATGGCCCCTCCTGTGCCTGCCAGGAGCAATTTCTGAGTGCAGAGCCAGAAGTAACCTGAGAAACCCCCCCCCCCCGCATGACCCAAAAACCAAAAAAACAAAAACAAACAAACAAACAAAAAACACTTTCTTGATCTATTTATTATTTTGGCTACCCTGGCAGTGTTCAGGGGATCATATGGGATCCTGGGGATTAGGCCATATATGGTGTTAAGAGATCAAGCCAAAGTTGGCCACATGCAGGGCAAACACCCTATCCACTATACCAGTGATGGCTAACCCTTTTGAGCCTGAGTGCCCAAACTCAAGTAATTTCCTCAAAAGTGCCAGCATGACAATTCGATCTTAATAACAAAATTTTAGTATCCAAAAACTATACGGCATGTGCTGCATATCTTAATTGCGAACCTTCCCGCATGCCAGCTGCAAGGCCTTCGCGTGCCACCACTGGCACACGTGCCATAGGTTCGCCATTGCGGCTATACTATCTCTCTCACTGGCCCCCAAAATAATTTCAAAATTTTATTATCAGAAAGAGACAAAGTTGTTAAACTCTCATGGACTGCAGATACAGGTTTTATGTGGCATTGTTTATGTGAGAAAGCGATAAGGAGAATGAGCTAGAACAATTATCTACTCAAAACTAATACTTTATCTCTAACCCTCATAACATAACATAATTTCTATTTCTATTTTCACCAAAAACATGTGTTCTGATGTTAAGCTGATGCCCTAAATCTATGAAGTGGGGAAATATAATAGGAACATTTCCTTTTGCCAACTATTAGTTTCTATATATCTAGCCCAACTTTTTTGTTTTGGGCTATATCTGCTGTGCTACAAAGCTCACTCCTGCTGGGACAAAGGGGACCAATACAGGGTACCAGGAATCAAACTCAGTCACATGCAAGGCAAGTGTCTTAGTCATTATCTTTCTGACCCTTACCTAGTCAATTTTAGTGAAGTAAAATGTCAATATTTGATAACACTACTGACAATAACACTAAAAGGGACCGGAGATATAACATGGCATTTGCCTTGCATGCAGAAGGATGGTGGTGCGTATCCCGGCATCCCATATGGTCCTCGAGCCTGCCAGGAGCGATTTCTGAGCGTAGAGTCAGGAGTAACCCCTGATCGCTGCCAGGTATGACCCAAAACCAAAAAACAAACAAACAAACAAAACAAAAAAAGCAACAACACTAAAAATAATTAAATGATAGATAAAAAGGTTCATAACTGGAGCTGGAAAGCTAGTATAACATAAGGTACTTGCCTTGCCATGTGCCCAACCCTAGATCAAATCTAACTCCCTATTGGATCTCCCAAATCCACCTGGAAACAGAAGTGATCCCTAAGTACAGAGCCACAAGTAGATCTTGAACACAGTGAGATGTGATTCCTAAACAAAACTAAAAACCAAACCAAACCAAAATTCATAATCATATTCTATTATTTTTATGTTATCAATCTTTTAAATCCCATAAAACTTTGTCACCAGAGAATAAAAATATAAACGGCCATGCACAAACTCATTGCTTTATATCCCAATAATTCCAATTCTTTACAAGTTATAATCCCTAGTTGAATTTAGAGTAATTTGCACCCAAATGTTGTATTGAGTTAAACCTAAAAAAAAACTTACTGGTACCATAAAAATACCCTGCTAAACACAACATGAAGTTCTGCTTTAAGTTATTCATTTGCTTAAAGTCCATACCTAGGCTTGCCAGACTTAGAAATTACTTCAATAACTACCAGAACTCTCTAACCTGGAGTCCAGCAAATAGTCCAACTTTTGGAAATTTTACTTTATTAGTCAAAGATAGATTTAGCTCCTTAATTATGTCTTAAACTTAACTTCTCTTTGAGTTGGTTTTAAATTTCAATAATTCTATATTGCTGTCCTAAAAATGTTGACTAAGACAAGCCAAAGGAGGTTCTAAATGCTTATTTCAAAATGCTTATAAACATCAATAGTTAGAATCAAAGGTCCCAATACTTTTAAGCTGAGTACACTGAAGTTTTCATTTATTTAAAAGTCTAGACTTAAAAACTGAATATATATATATATTTTTAATGTAAAGCATCCTATCTAGTTTATATAACCACATTCTCTTCATCTCCTGCAGAACAGTGCTTTAAAAAGAATCAACAAGCTGTCCTGGACTGCAGGGATAGTACAGGTGGCAGGATGGTTGCCTGCATGCAGTCAACCCTGGCTCAATTACTGGCATTGGGGGGTAGGTATTCCCTAATCACTATCAGGAGAAGTATCTGAGTGCATAGTCAGGAGTGTGCCCTAAGCATCACCTGGTAACCTAACACCCCCTACAACCTGACAAGATGATGAGCACAACAGGAAAAAGATTTACAAATAAGGAGCACTAGTAATGTTAGGATGAAACGATGTAATTTTAAAGAGGGTAGAGTATGTCTTACTGTATCAAATCACAAGCAAATATTTAGAGGTAAAGTATGTCTATAAAATTTTGCAGAAAGAACACTAATAGAAGAAATAAGCAGTTGATAGTCCTGAGGTAGGAGTAAATGGCACATCTAAACAGCAGTGAGACTCAGATGGTTGTGATGAAGAATGAACAAAAGGAGTCCAAGACCAGCTAAGGCATGTGCCTTGAATGTAGATTCAGGGTTTAATTCCTGGCACCACATATGGTCCTCAGAACACCATCAAGATTGATTGGAGTGCAGAGCCAGGAATAGCCCTGAATTCTGCCAGGTGAGGCCAATAAAAAAATGCATGGGAGATAATAGCAAAGGCTGAGGTTAAAAAGAAAGAAGGGTGGGAGACTGGGGGTAAGGCTTGGGTTACAGATCATGAAAGAACTTGTATGCCACTACAAGTACTAGGTTCTTGCTTGCTGAAATAGTCACTGTAAGATTTTGGACAGTAAAATAAATGATCTGTTCTAGCTTCTGGATAAATAATAAATTAAATCATAAATCAAGATTAAATTGCAATGTTTGAAAACTTTCTAAGGACAGTAATTCTGTGTTAAAACTTTTCTTTAATCTGTTTTGGATTTTGCCTAATATCCTTACATTAATATTAAGTAGCATGTGTTTAAAAAGTGCACACACACACGCACACACACACAAAGTGCACAAAAGGTACTCTCTTGAAGCACTGCTCTCTATTACTGAAAGGTATGAAGAGAGATACCAAGGACACTCAGCACTGATTTCTCAACCTTTACTCACCAGCTAACATGAGGGTATGAACACCTAAAACAACAATGACCTCAAAAGCTTTTTACATCTTGTCTCTACTTGCTATCAGTTATTAATCTCATTTTCTCCTTCCATTCAAAGTCAGACTTCTTGAAAGAGATGCCTGTATATAGCACTTGTTCATTCCTCCATTTACCTTTTGATCTACTCAACCTTTCACCACGACACCTTCCACCAAAAATTCAACAGGAAGTCTCATATTACTCAACCACTCAGCAGTTATTCAACAGTTCATTTTTGAAACAATTCTACCTTCCCTCATCTGGCTTCAGTATCCATTAGCATTTCCTCTTTAACCAGAATTCCTTAAGTTAAGATCCTTCGGTTCTTTACCTGAATACCAAGGGTCCCTAGAACCACTGGGGAGTCCGCTTCAAAAAAACTTCAGTTTGTTCTCTCCATCCTCTAAGATACTAGTCTTCATATATACATGAGTCATAACTGACGTTTATAATTAAACCATTTTATTATTTTGTTTTTATTGATATGAATTCATTACTTAAAAAAAGTCAAATATATTATAGCTCCCTCCCACCCAATAATAAATAAAAAAAATCTGAATTCATGACTGGATGGGAGATCTGGTAGGTGTGGCCCCCATGTCCAGGGTACTTGTGTGCTAATTTCCTTTCTAGCCATTGTTTTGTACTGGATTTTATTTCCTTGTCTGCACTTTCAGCCTGGTCTCTTATATACCTAAATGTTTTAGCTTTAGTATATTGTATCAAGTTCAAAAGACAAGGAGGCTGAATTTCAGAGCTCTCTTTGCTGTACTACTTTTTCTAAATGATGCAAAATATGAGTTCTGTACATATAGCATGCATGTGAGACTATGTCTTCAATGAAGTACACAAATTTTTGTACTAGATTTTAATGCCCAAGGGTACATGATACGATTTTTCTATAGCATCAACTATAGACATAAATCGAGTAACCAAAAAACCCTGCATATTATTTTACTGTAATACTTTCTCTTTCATAAAGGATGAACTCTAAAGTTCAACCTTTTAATTCTAGAAAGAGCACAAACTATCTGGTTTTTCAAATCCTAGTTTTCCTTCAAGTTTCACAGTCTCTTTTTGGGAGAAATGCAGCTTACCGCTACAAGTCCTGTTGTCAGCATTAAGAGAGTAGTGGGCGGGGCATCCACAAACAAAACCTCCAACTGGCACTGCCAAGCAGAGGTGGGAGCAGTGCCCATTGCTGGAAGCACATTCATTCCATCCTGCCTGTCTAGAGGAATGAAAGACGAGGATGTCCATCACATAATCCAAATGGCCCTGAATGATGGTGCGGTTTTGGCCACTGGTTTTGTTGGCACGCTCAATGCTGCGTCGGCTCCAATCCGTCCAGTAGATGTAATCTTGGTACTGAGTTAAGCCAAAAGGATGAGGCAAATCATCTGCTATAACTTCACGGTTGAGTCCTATTTATGGAAAGGCAGTTAGAAAGGGGGATGAAATATGTAAGCATGTAAGAGCAGCATAGCCAAAAAGCAATGGAAAAAAAGGAAAAGAAATCCAAAATATATAAAACATGAAATTAAATTTGTTGCTAGCTTGAAACAATTCACATGAATAATTCTGAATTAAAGGAG
This sequence comes from Suncus etruscus, assembly GCF_024139225.1. Lineage (NCBI taxonomy): Eukaryota > Metazoa > Chordata > Mammalia > Eulipotyphla > Soricidae > Suncus > Suncus etruscus. Next base: position 35,863,407 of record NC_064858.1, on the reverse strand, counting down.
TTCTCAGAAACCAATTCATTTGCAATCAAAACCCATCAGACATATCTTATTACTGTTAGTCACTGAGTCTGAACCTCTACAAATGGTTTACTTTGATTTTGGTATATTTTTTTAATCCAGAGTTTATAGTTCAACTGTTTTTTCTTTGTATAAAAAGAAAGTAATGTATACATTGTATATTACTATCAAAGAGTCACTTCAAGACTATCTAGGGAGTTATTACTAACTCTGTTACCCAATAATAATAAAATTTCTCAAACAGAAACCTGTGAGTCCAATTTCCTGGCTTACTAAGGACCTTATACTCATATTTTTATCTAGCCAGTGGTGAATGATAGGTTTTGTTTGTATATAGAAAAAAATGATACACCATGTTTGGATAAAAAAAGTACAGCTTACCAAGCATATTTGAAGATTCTATTAAGTTGGTATCTAGGTCTGTCCAATAAAGTCTCCTTTTAGCATAATCAATAGTTAGGCCATTTGCTCGCCCCACATTTGGAACCAGTGTGGTTCGTTCACTTCCATCCATAGCAGCTCTGTCTATCTTAGGTTTTCCACCCCATTCAGTCCAATACATAAATCTGTATTCAAAACAATGAATAAATAGTATTTTACTTTTAATTTCCTGGGGAGTAGTCATATTCATGCATAGCTATAAAATTTTTTGAATAAATAAAAATTTTTTTCTGAAGAAAACACAATTATTAAGGCTAGACAAAAAAGACAGTTATATGATTTTTTTTTTCTATTTTAGCACCCTTAATTGTTTCATAGCACAAAGAGGAAATGAATCAGCTTTTCTTAGTTTTTACAACGATTTCATTCCATCCAAAACTTAGGATTTAGGAATAAGTCAAATATGTTCTTATTGCAGCACTTGCATTTATAAAACTTAATACTCAGAACAAAAAATATTAAAAAAAAGCACTGGTCTCAGAATGTTGTTCATTGTTGAATATGCTTATATATTTCTCAAACATAGAATTGGAGCTTTAAATTTTTTATTTTACTAATTTTTTTACAATTAACTTGTTTTTTGGGTCACACTAGTTGTGTTCAGGCCTAGTCCTGGCCCTGGCAGTGTTTGGAGGATGAATGTGGTGACAGGGATTCAAACCAGGCATGATGAGATAAAAATCACGTATTTCTGTACTCCATTTTTTCTTTTTTTGTAATTTTATTTTTTCTATTCATTAATTGATTTTTATTTATTTTTAATATCTTTATTAAAACATCTTGATTACAAATATGATTGTGATTAGGTTTCAGTCATATAAAGAACACCCCCCCCCCTTCACCAGTGCAACATTCCCACCACCAATGCCCCAAATCTCCCTCCACCCTACCCCAACCCCACCTGTACTCCAGACAGGCTTTCCAGTTCCCTCATTCATTCACATGATTATGGTAGTTCTCTGTGTAGTTATTTCTCTAACTGCACTCACCACTCTTTGTGGTGAGCTTCATGAAGTGAGCTGGAAGTTCCAGCCCTTCTCTCATTGTCTCAGGATTGTTGCAAAAATGACTTATTTTTCTTAAAACCCCCACTTTTTCAATTTTAAAATTACTTTTCAACTTGTCTAACCAACTCTTCCCAAGTTACAAGAGTACATTAAAGATAAAAATAACTTTAAAAAAAATTAAAGCAGTTTTTTTTAAAGGCCAAATACCAAGAAAAGTTATTTAATTACAGTTCAAGGGAATATACTATAAGAGAAATAACTTTGTAATATGTCTACTGCGTAGGAATATACTTCAACTCCTATGAAATTTTTTAAATAAAGAATATTCTTTTGCTATTCAAATTTTTTACTTTACTAAACCCAAGAGCAGCCCAACAGTATAAGCTTTTTATAGATGAGGAGACCAAAATATTCAAGAAAATGTGAGGAATTTGATCTGATTTCTTCAAACTAATCATAATGGCAGTTCTAAAACCAGAATCAACTCCATAAGCCAGTTCTTAACATGTAAGAACATTCATTTATAGGCCTGTCAGCTAGCTCATGGCTGACTAACAAGCAGTATGTGAGGAGCTGGAGCAATAGCACAGCAGTAGGGCCTTTGCCTTACATGTGTCCAACCCAGTTTCGATTCTCGGTATCCCATATGGTCCCCCAAGTCTGACAAGAATGAACACAGAGCCAGGAGTAACCTCTAAGTGCTTCTGGGTGTGGCCCCAAAACAAACAAAAAGAAGAAGCAATGTATGAAACATACTTTTCTGAAAGTTCTAGTTGGTCTCAGGCTTTGTTTGCATTTGTACTTTCCAGCAGACAAGCACGGGTAGACCCATAAGCGCCAGAGAAACAACTGTGAGATTTATCTCACAGTTGTCAGCAGCCCAGAAGAGAGTCCTTAGTCTTGCTGAATACTAAAATATCGGTCTGCTAATTCATACTTAAAGATCATCAGGATCAAACACAAGGCAGCATAAAGAAGCTCTTACTGATGTGTATGCCATTCTAATCAGATAGTGAGTTTGTCAATCAGGGAATTTGATTCAAATATACTGGGTCTTTTTGTTTGTTTTGTTTTTTTGGGGTTTTTTGGGGGGCTATACCTGGTAATGCTCAGGGATTACTCCTATGCGCTCAGAAATCGCTCCTGGCTTGGGGGCCATATGGGACGCTGGGGGATTGAACTGTGGTCCGTCTTAGGTTAGCATGTGCAAGGCAGACACCCTACCGCTTGTGCCACCCCTCTGGCCCCCAAATATACTGTTTTTAATTGCAGATACGGAAATACTGCTAGCTTGCATCCTCACATTATATTACTGAGTTAATTCTAACAGATTTGGAATCTGGTATAATTTGGGAGAAGGTACAAGGAAATACAGACTGGATACCTTAAAAAATGCTATTTAGTTAGTATATAAATATAACTAATACTTTTTTTTTTTTTAACCCGGCAGTGCTCAGGGGTTACTCCTGGCTGTCTGATCAGAAATAGCTCCTGGCAGGCACGGGGGACCATATGGGACACCGGGATTTGAACCAACCACCTTTGGTCCTGGATCGGCTGCTTGCAAGGCAAAAGCCGCTGTGCTATCTCTCCGGGCCCTTAACTAATACTTTTTATGGGTCCACAGTGTTAACTGGAGTAGAGGAGTTTGGGCTATCCCTGACCATGCTCATGTTGGCAGTTTCTGGGAGACCATATGTATAGCTGTGTATAGCTGGGATTAAATCATATACATATGGTCTCCCAGAAACTGCCAACATGAGCATGGTCAGGGATAGCCCAAACTCCTCTACTCCAGTTAACACGGTGGACCCATAAAAAGTATTAGTTATATTTATATACTAACTAAATAGCATTTTTTAAGGTATCCAGTCTGTATTTCCTTGTACCTTCTCCCAAATTATATCAGATTAAATCATGATCAACTGAACACAGGAGCTACTTTGCTCATACTTTGTACTTTTCTCTACCCAATGTTAAAAATTCAAGAGTAAAGAGTAAAGTATTATTGATGATTATTAGTAAAGTCTCAACTAATGGCCTTAAAATAGTCTATCACTTTGCCCTTGGTTATCTGAAATAAACTGCCATTATCAACAATATAGTAACTACGCAGAGCTGGAAGTCTCATGACCAACTGACTACAAGTTGGTGGAAACAAATCACTATCAATGCTCTTGCTCTTCAACTGGGAAGGCAACAATACCTAAGACAACTAAGAGTTGCCCTGAACAATATGTTTGTGCTCGAAATCAGAACCCATTTTAGCAGCCATAAAACAAAGGGCTTTGGCAAGATTGACTAATTCTTGGATTATACAAATAAAAGTGAATCCAACATAACTGACAAATTATGGTCTGGATGAGAAGTAAAAAGAAAGGAACCCACGGGCCCGGAGAGATAGCACAGCAGCGTTTGCCTTGCAAGCAGCCGATCCAGGACCAAAGGTGGTTGGTTCGAATCCCTGTGTCCCATATGGTCCCTCGTGCCTGCCAGGAGCTATTTCTGAGCAGACAGCCAGGAGTAGCCCCTGAGCACCACCGGGTGTGGCCCAAAAAACAAATAAACAAACAAAAAAACAAAAAACAAAAGAAAGAAACCCACAAACAGTATGAGAAAAGCCAGATGTCGGGGCTGGAGAGATAGCATGTGTTTGCCTTTCATGCAGAAGGTCATTGGTTCAAATTCCGGCATCCCATATGGTCCCCCAAGCCTGCCAGGAGTGATTTCTGAGCGTGGAGCCAGGAGTACCCCTGAGCACTGCCGGGTGTGACCCAAAAAAAAACACCCAAAAAAAACCCCAAAACAAAACAAAACAAAACAAAAGCCAGATGTCAAAACTGGTGCTGGCAAAAAAGGAGTCAAGATTCTATAGTCAATCTGTGGCACCTGTGCAGATTTTTCGTAAGGATTAATAAATCTTAAATAAAACCTTTTTGTTTATCAGGGTGAGATTTAAAATTTTCTGGAAATGCTATAACATTTGTTTACTATTATTTGGGGGGGGGCACACCCAGTGTCACTCAAGGTTACTCCTGGCTCTGCTTTCAGAAATCGCTCCCAGCAGGCTGGGGGAGGGGAGGAGGGACACACGGACCACCACATCATATGGGATTCTGGGGATTGAACCAAGGTCCATCCCAGGTCGGCAGAGTGCAAGGCAAATACTCTACCACTGTGCTCTAGCACCCAAAATTAGTTTACCATTAAAGCAAATTTATACTGTTGCTCATGTTCATATTTCTTTTTTTTTTTCCTTTTTTTTTTTTTTTTTTTTTTTGGTTTTTGTTTTTTTGTTTTTGGGTCACACCTGGCAGCGCTCAGGGGTTACTCCTGGCTCTACACTCAGAAATCGCTCCTGGCAGGCCCGGGAGATTATATGGGATGCGGAACTTGAACCACTGTCCTTCTGTATGCAAGGCAAACGCCTTACCTCCATGCTATCTCTCCGGTCCCTCATGTTCATATTTCTAATTAAGCATTTGGTAAAAAACTGGGCTTGGTAGGGGAAAAGAAGAAATAAAATAGATAACCTACCTGTACTATCTGTGATTAAATCTGTTAGATTCCTAATAAGCATTACTGAAGACCACAAAATATAAACCCAAACTCAGCCATGTTCGATAGAGTTGCAAACAAAACACAACACAACACAACAAAACAAAACAAAACAAAGTTACTTACCCTTCAGCAGGATCCAGAGCAAGAGCTCTCGGACTATCAAGGTCTTTCCACACCAGAACCTGTCTGTGTTGGCCATCCAGCTTTGACACTTCAATGCGGTTCGTTCCTGTGTCTGCCCAATACAAGTTCTTCCCAAGCCAATCCACTGCCATGCCTTCTGGGTAATCTAAGCCAAATTCAACCACGTGCTCCAGGGCACTGCCATTCATAAAGGCTCTGCTGATGGTCTGCAAAAGAAAGATGGATAACTAAGTCAGACAGTACAAAACATTATGCACCAAGAATATATGATTTGGTTTTTGCTGGAGTGGGAGGATCTAGAATTTTGTATTATAACAAAATTCACAGATATGAACAAAAAAGACATGTCAAACTCTAATATACAATTATGAATTTATTTTATTGCCACTTTAGGAAGAAAAATGTTACCTTTATAAGAACCAAAAATTCATTCTAGCAGGATAGTACAATGACTTTCCTTTTAAAGTTTATTATTAATAGGGGTCGAAGTAAGAGATGAGCGAGTAGGGCATTTTTCTTACATGCGGGTAACTCTGGTATTCCCCGAGCCTTCCAGGAGTAATTTCTGAGCACAGAGCCAAGAGTAATGCCTGAGCACTGCCGAGTGTGGCCCAAAAACAAACAAACAAAAAACCAAAACAAAGTTTATGTTTAATAAAGTGAAAAGATATAAAACTTGAAAAATTTGAAAATTTGTCACATTACTGTGAATCTTGAAATTTCAACAACCTTTGACCTTAGAATTATTGCTGAGGGCTGGAGAGACAGCACAGCGGTAGGGCATTTGTCTTCCATGCAGCCAATTCAGGACGAACAATGGTTCAAATCCTGGTGTCCCACATGGTCCCCACCCCCAGGTGCCTACCAGGAGCAATTTCTGAGCGCAGAGCCAGGAGTAACCCCTGAGCACAGTTGGGTATGACCCAAAAACAAAAACAAAAATTACTGCTGAGCTTTGAATCTTCCAAATTTAAAACACCATAATTTAATGTCAATAACAGAGTAGTGCTACTTCCCTTATCTGTGTACATATGGTGCTGGTGAAGCCCAGGCCCTCATACATGCAAGACATGTTCTCCATTACTGAGTAACATTCCCAGTCAAATATAATTCTTATTATTTTGTTTACGTATGCTTTTTCATCTAATTTCCACGAGTGCTCTCTAGGAGACATCATTTTCAATTTGAAGATGAGGAAACTTAGGTCACATAGTAAAAAGGCAAGATTGCTTATTTGTTCACTGTTCTCATTTAATAAGTTTTATTAAAGACCATAAAAATCCAACATTGGCTCTTATATCCCATGGTTCCTACTTTTTAGACAAAACTTCAACAAATCCAAAATACTCTGGAAGGAGGAAAAATTATTCTCTAGATTTTCATGTCAGAAGTTCCTACTCCTTACTGACTCAATGTGTTTTAGCATTTATCTTCAGAAAAGATTAAATAAAAGTATGTTATGAGTTATAATTGGCAGCTTTTACATCAGGCCCACAATATTGCTGAAAATGATTTAAGAATCAAGCTAGGTCATTTCTGTGAAACATACAACTACACGTTCAGCTAACTACAGAATATATTACTATCTACAAGGGAAACAAAACAGGAGATTAAAATTTTTTTACAGACTTCTAACATTTAAGCAAAATACCTTATACTGAATAGCATTTGATAAAATACTGCATGGACCTTTCCCTTGATATAAAATGGTAACGTTGAGTTTTAGGCTTATTAAGTAACAAGGCAAGTTGATAATATAACATTTCAGAGATTCTAGACACTCTCCTTTTAACTGCCTAGTTAGAATCTTCCTATTCTGCTAACCTTGAGTGATATATCAGTCCAGTAAATTCGGTTGTCTGTCACATCAAAATCCAAAGCAGAAGCTTCTTTGACACCAGTGAGAGGAATGGCCACATTATTATTGTTAGTTTCCAAAGAAATTCGTCTGATATCTGCTCTCCGTGAAAACAAAAGGAAAGCCTCTGGGACAATGCAGGTCTTCATGTCGCTAATGAGTTCAAAGCCAATGGGGCAAGCACAGCGAAGGCCCTGAGGTCTGTAGAGGCAAAGGTGGCTACAACCCCCATTTTCCTCAGCACAGGGATTGGAACCTAAAAAGATAAATTAATTATAAATGGGCATAGGAGACCAAATACCAAACAGGGACACAATCAACACACTTGCACTTTAATGTAATTAGACAGGGGGTAGAAAAGATAGAAGGTAAGGTGCTTGTTTGCCTTGCACTTTGCCAACCTGAGTTAAATCAATCTCTACTAGCCCATATGGTCCCTGGAGAACACCACAAAAAGTGAGTGATTCCCGACTGCAGATAGGAACACAGCAGATGTGGCCCTAAACTAAATTATGTTTTTGCTTGACAAAGACCTCCCCAGTCTGGTTTCAGATCTAGTATCACACTGTGAGAATTGGCAGGGAAAAGAAGTATCACCTTTGACCCAGGGTGGCAGGAGCATGGCAAAGAACATAGAAGTTGGTCCAGAGTGCACTGTGGCCACCAGGTTTCCATAAATAAGTGGACATTATAAGTGACCTCTAGGGGTGGGTGTGAAGGTAGGGACCACCAAGCTGAGGCGTTATGAACTCACGCAAATCAGTGAGTGTATGCTCACATGTGTATACTCACATGCATACTCATACTAAGCTTAAGATATGTTGTTTTTATACAACAGGACTAAATTCTTCTGAAGAGGTGGTGGCATGCACAAGAGCTTAGCTCTTCAATCAAAAACTTAAGACCAGAGGAAGGTTAACTTTTTTGTTTTATTTTGGTCACACCTAGCAGTGCTCAGGGGCTACTCCTGGCTCTACGCTCAGAAATCGCTCCTGGTAGGCTTAGGGGACCATATGGGATGCCGGGATTTGAACCACCTTCCATTCTTCTGCATGCAAGGCAAACACCCTATTTCCATGATATCTCTCTGGCCCTGAAGGTCAACATTTTAAATGCCCATTCTGAGTGATTAGTGTGATAATATGGCAGGCAGGGTGTTTGCCTTGCATGAGGACTACCTGGGTTTGATTCCCCCACATCCCATATGGTCTACAACCAAGCACCGTCAGGAGTGCTAAGCAAAGAGTAAGCCCTGAGCTCGGATGGCTGTGGCTCGAGCCGAAATAAAATGTTCATTTCTGATTTTTAAAGGATTAGCAGATTTCTATACCCACAAAATATTGATTTACATTGCTGTTTTACAAGTTGCTAGCTATTTCTCTTTTCTCAAACCTGGCTTGCATCTCTTTAAGATTTTGGAGTCACTTACCAATGATTCTATGAACATTCGTCGCTTTGAGGCCCATGAGGTCAGGAAGCTGATCTATGATGATTTCCCTCTCTGCACTTCGTTTATGTACTCTTTCGATGCTCCGTCTCTGCCAATCAGTCCAGTAAACATAGTCTCCCAACAGAGTAAACCCAAATATGTGAGGAATTTTGTCTTCTACTAGTACTCTTCTCCCAGTGCCATCAGTATTCATGACCTTCAAGTTTAAATTTAAAGAGAAGAAAAAGGGTGCATATAGATTCTTCATAGGCACACAAAAGACAAATTCAAATGTCCAGTGCATTAAAATCAAAGTGTAATTTTAATTGTTCCTATTGTTAACACTTTTACAAAATAACATGCTAATTTAATAAGAATTACTGTACTCACACAATGTGTTTATATTTTACTTCTGTATCCCCAATTACTCTTTCCTCTAAAAATTCTGAAAATACTAGATTTACTATTTATCTCTATTAAATATGTAAAAATTAAAAATATAAATACTTTAAGTTGCACATTTGTTTTCCAACATGATAATAGTATATATTTTGTTTTATAATACTTTTTTTTTAACGAATAATTTGTGTAAGGTCACAAAGCATAGTAGTTTTCTAGGGCTCCTTCCACTTAGTGTATTTTTAATTATCTTGCTTTTGTTTATGTTAAAACACATATATGGATATACATAAACATACAAACATTCTCTCTGAATGACATACCAAAAAAATCACCAAAGGACTTGGAGTTTATGATATCCTCTACAACTTTTTATAATATTCAATAAGATAAACACTCTTTGCAACTACCACAGCAACATTAGACCATTCTGCTACTCATTAGAAACATCAGCATCAAGCTCTCCTAGAAGTGGGAAAGGAGTCCTTGCTTCCTGAAACTGAGCAACAGGCACCATCTTCTGTTCTAAATGATAGATTTCCTAAAGCACCAATTTCTAGTCACTAAGAGGTATCATTTCTATAATTGTTTTCATTCTTTTGGGGGGGAAGTTCTCCATAGCAGTATTCAAAGGGTTATGGGGCCACTCCCAGTAGATACTCAATTGGTGTAATCTTAGGCCAAGAGATGTGGTGCTCATTCCATGTGATGCAAGGGGGGGCAATATGGCTATAGCCAAGAGCTACTCAAGAGGTTTTGTGCTATAGGCATTACACTGAGGGCTTTGAGGATCTTGCATGTACTTCACTCCTTTAAGCTACACCTCTAGCTCCATTCTATCATTTAAAATGGCCTATATGCCAAATTATCTTTAGAAAAGTCACGTGGTGGGGCTGGAGAGATAGCATGGAGGTAAGGCGTTTGCCTTTCATGCAAGAGGTCATCGGTTCGAATCCCAGCATCCCATATGGTCCCCCGTGCCTGCCAGGAGCAATTTCTGAGCATGGAGCCAGGAGTAACCCCTGAGCACTGCCGGGTGTGACCCAAAAAACCACAAAAAAAAAAAAAAAAAGTCACGTGGTGCTAAAAACATAAATACAGGGGCCATAGAGATAGAACAGTGGGTAAGGCATTTGTTTCCACATGACTGTCCTGGGTTTGATCCTGGTATCTTATAAGTTCCCTGAGCACCACCAGGTGTAATTCCTGAGTATAGAGCCAGAAGTAATCCAAAGTACTGCTGGGTATGGGCCCTCACCAAGAACATCAATAACATAAAAAAAAAAATCTTATACACACGTTGGGGACTGTGACTTGTTTGAGGCCATTTTGCTGTTCTTTCCGCCATAGTCCAGCCTTTTACCTAAAGGCTACATGCAGTCTTGCTGTAAGTTTTTGAGCTAAAGAGAAAGGAATGTGCAGCTGCAGGATATAATTAACTCTAGCCCAGAGGAGAGCAATACTGTCCGGTACCGTTATCAGAAACAAGGCCCCACTCCTTAAGACCACATTCCGGAGTGAACTAGGCTGTTATCAATAAGTGTATGCTACATTGTCTGTTCAAGATCACTGAGGCAAGCACATCTTGCACCACCTCCTGATAGTCAAGCAATTAGGAATGCAGCTAGAAGGTCACTAGAAATTTCCATAGAAACAGCACGTTCATCATAACTTGAAGGTCATCCAGCCCCCTAGCCCACTGCCCACTTCCTTATTTAGAGCATGATTTACTTTCTTTGTTCCTTGAAGCCTGAAATATATCCTTGCCTTGTATGGGCCTTCGCGCCAAAAAGTATGACTGACATCACCTTTGTACTGCCCCCTTCTCCTTCACTATAAAAGAAGGAGCTGTATCCCAATAAACGCCTTTGAGCAGTGAGACATTGCCTTGGGTCGTTATTATTAACCTCTCTCAGATTTTTTACAGGTGTGGTTGTTCTTCTACTCAGCAAAATAGAAGTGCGGTTGTCTGAGAAGCCTTCCCAGCTAATTCCTGCTGGCCGGGCCCCCCTGGGGGGCTTCAGGACCCCGCACCGGGTGTGACCCAAAAAACCACAAAAAAAAAAAAAAAAGAAAAAGAAAAAAAAAAAAAAGAAAAGTCACGTGGTGCTAAAAACATAAATACAGGGGCCATAGAGATAGAACAGTGGGTAAGGCATTTGTTTCCACATGACTGTCCTGGGTTTGATCCTGGTATCTTATAAGTTCCCTGAGCACCACCAGGTGTAATTCCTGAGTATAGAGCCAGAAGTAATCCAAAGTACTGCTGGGTATGGGCCCTCACCAAGAACATCAATAACATAAAAAAAAAAATCTTATACACACAAAGAATATCTGTCCTGTCCTCCATCCCCCACCCAAAATGCTATGATGAAATTTTTTCTATTTGTTTATTCTGTAGGGGCCACACCCAGTAATGCTCAGGTTACTACTAGCTCTGCATTCAGGAAATACTCCTGGCTATACTCATGGGATCATATGGGATATTGAGAATCAAACCCAGGTCAGGGGCTGCATGAAAAGCAAATGCCCTGTGCAATGTACTATCTATCACTCTACCAGTGGTCCTCAAACTATGGCCCGTGGGCCACATATTGTATTTGTATCTGTTTTGTTTCTTCATTGCAAAATAAGATATATGTAGTGTACATAAGAATTCGTTCATAAGTTTTGTTTTTACTATAGTCAGACCCTCCAATGGTCTGAGGGACAGTGAACTGGCCCCCTGTTTAAAAAGTTTGAGGACCCCTGCTAGCCCCTATTGATGTAATCTTACATCTTCCATGTAATATAATTACATCTATCATGTAATCTTTCATCAAGTGTTAATGGTTTTGCCCATAGAACTAGTAAGACGTATTTTATGTATGTATAGCAATGTATGTGATGTATGTATAGCAATCAAATGTTATCTCTCCTCAAATTTGCTTGCCTTCTGTGGATGGCCAAACTACTTAAAAAGCAAAATTGTCCCCATTATTTACCTATTTAATTTGCAAATGTCCACAAATAACTGACTTAAAGGTAATGGAAGAGAAATTAAACAACTGTTAATCTTCTGCTCATAACTGATTTTTAAAAAATTTTCTAAGAAACAATAAATCTATTTAAAATAGACTTGGTGGAACTGCAGGTTTTGACTATAGAACTGAACTTATACTGGGAGAGAGAGGTAGGAGTCCCTGTACACTGGTGGAGCAAAGTCTCTCTGGTAATAAATGCAGCATGGAAATGATATAGGCAGGGCAAGTGTGACTAATAGTAAATTCCTGGACCTAAATAAAAATGGTTTAAAAATATAAAACTGATTTGGCAGGGAACTGGGGGAGGGGTAGTGCTGGGGGATCTAAACCAAAGCTTCATACATGTTAGGCACACATGAGCTACCAATGACATCCTGAAATTTTAAAAAATTATTATTATATTTTGTTTGTTTGGGGGGGGCCACACACAGTGATGCTCAGGGTTTACTCCTGGCTCAGAGTTCAGAAATTGCTCTGGCTTGGGGGACCATATGGGATGCCGGGGAATGAACCTGCATCTGTCCAGGGTCAGCTGTGTGCAAGGCAAAAACGCCCTACTACTATGCTGCCACTCTGGCCCCGAAAAATACTTGTTCTTAAAAGTAAAGTACATAACACCAACTCATTGCTCTTCATTTCATTGATTGCTCGCTCGATAGTTCCCTCCCTCCCTCCTCCTACTTTCAAACTTGGATAGGACAGCTTCCAAAGTTTCTTGGGTTCTTCAAAAGACCAGAGAAAAAAAAGCTCAACCGGAGAGATAGCATGGAGGTAAGGCCTTTCATGCAGGAGGTCACAGGTTCGAATCCCAGCGTCCCATATGGTCCCCCGTGCCTGCCAGGAACAATTTCTGAGCCTGGAGCCAGGAATAATCTCTGAGCCCTGCCGGGTGTGACCCAAAAACCACAAAAAAAAAAAAAAAAAAAAAAAAAAAAAGCTCAACAGGCTAAAGTGCATGTTTATATAGAAGAGACCCAAATTTGATTCCCAGCACATGATTTCCTGAACACCAATGGATAAGATTCAAAGCAAAAAAAAAAAAAAAAAAAAAAAAAACACCCAAGCAAGAAACAAAATAACCATTCACATCTAGACTTCTACTATTATCATATATAGGAAAGTTGCAAATACATTAAATTTTCATGAAAAGCTTTCCATAAATTATAGCAGAATTCTGAAGTATGTCTCAGGAAAATTTATTGTTCCACATCAAAAAAATGGCAAATTTAACAGTTAATGAAGGGGAGTTCATCATCCTATTGGAGAGCATCTAAAATGGATTACTAGGTACTATTTTCTTACAAGTTTTCCTGATTTCATTTTATTCTATTTAGTTTTTAGCTAAAATAACTAATGTTGTTTTATACTTGAGATACATCCAGGTCAGCATTCATCTTTTTAAAGATAAAATTTTAAATTGTATTTCAAAAATATTATAGGAAAAACCAACTCATTCCTCTTTCAGCAATGACATCATTTTGCAGCATTTAAATCATTTTGACAAAAAAATGGGGCCAGAGAGACAGCATGGAGGTAAGGCGTTTGCCTTTCATGCAGGAGGTCATCGATTCAAATTCCTATGTCCCACATGGTCCCCCATGCTTGCCAGGAGCAATTTCTGAGCCTGGGGCCAGGAATAACCCCTGAGCACTGCCGGGTGTGATCCAAAAAACCACAAAAAAAAATCATTTTGACAAAAAATAATTAGCATACTATAAATATGAATAATGGATGACAAACTAAAAATAACAATTAGAAAAATAATTAAAGCACAATTCTAAGATAGCTTCTGAGTAAAGATAATTTCGACCTTCTATTTAGTTTTCACTGTTTTACTCATAAATCATATATACCTTTCATCTTTCTATTCATGAAAATTTTCCATGATTAGTAAGCAATTTTGTTTCAGAAACAGATATAGTGTTAGATTTCAAATAAAACCTTTATTCTCCCACTGATTAAAAAACACTACTATTTTTCTAAATCCCAGGAACTAGTAGAAAACAACTGACATGGCTTATTCCCATTTTCAATGTCAATTTTTCTTTTCTTTTCTTTTTCTTTCTTTTTTTTTTTTGATTTTGTTTTTGAGGGCCACACCTTTCTGGTGTGGACGAACAAACCCAGGTCAGGCACAAGCAAGGCAAAGCAAGGTGACTTTCTTCACTGTACTTTTCTCTTCAGTCCCCTCCAATCTCAATTATATTTGTATGCTTTAGCTACTAAGATATACAGTAACTAAACACTAAACAGAAAAGGCAAGTTTGCCTACAGCTAATTAGGAAATGCTTCAGGAAACAGGAGTTAGAACCCATTTTAAAGTATTAGAAAACTGCAGCCCAAGAGAACAGGAAAAGATTTTTCAGAATAAAATAAACAATACAAAGACAAACAAGGAACCCTTGGTTGACTGGCTTTGAAAGAAAAGCTTTTAGACAAAAAGAACACAAAGTAATGCAAAGGGGTGAGAAAGATACCACCCTAGGCAGGTACAAATTTTTGAAATAATGAGAACTATAGAAACTAGGTTCCTGAAAGCACTTTAGGAGAATGAAAAAATAAGTTACTTTTTGAAGAAACACTGGTGGGACCCAGAGAGGAACAGAGGAGAGGAGGATGGGAGAGAGGGAGGGAGGAAAAAGGCAGGCAGGCAGGCCCAGAAAGAGTTCAAAGGACACATACGTATTTTGCAGGGGTCGGCCCAAGCTGTTACCAGCAACCACATGTACTCTAATTACAGAGCCAGGAGTACCGTGAGCATCGCAGAATGTAGTACATAAACAAAAGTTTACTTTAATAATGTATTTACTCCATTATTACTTTAACAGTAATCAATGTTAAAAATGTTCTAAGGGCCGGAGAGATAGCACAGCGGTAGGGTAATTTGCCTTGCACATGGCCAGCCAAGGATAGACCTGGGTTTGATCCCCAGCATCCCATATGGTCCCCTGAGCCTGCCAGGAGTGATTTCTGAGCTCAGAGCCAGGATTAATCCCTGTGCACCACTGGGTGTGACCCAAAAACAAAACAACAAAAAAAATTTTTTTCTAAGATCTTGTTTTCAACAGTAAGCTTACTAGGGGGTAGAAAGGAACACAGAGTCCATGGTGGAGGGAAGCAGATACCTGGACAGAGGGTGTGGTATTTACACAGTTCATATATGACATCCTACTAGTAACAGTTTGTAAACTACACTCCCCCCATCCGCCAAATTTTTTTAAGATTCCTCTTTTTCATTCTACACAGTAATCTATAAATCAAGCAATAACAAATCCCACTACAACATTGTGTCCCAAAGCCCAATTTTGGTACTGGCTACAGCACAAAGAATGTAGAAAATCAGATTTTCATGATGGTGACTAAACATAGCCTGTAACAAAATTTCACTCAATTTTTTTCTTTATTCCTTTTTTTTTTGGTCTTGGAGTCATACCTGGCAGTGCTCAGGGGTTACTCCTGGCTCTACTCTCAGAAATAGCCCCCCGGCAGGCTCAGGGGACCATAAGGGATGCCGAGACTCAAACCACTGTCCTGCATGCAAGGCAAACGCCTTACCTCCATGCTATCTCCCGGGCCCTACTCTTTTTTTTCCAGACTGGATCTCTGTACCCTTTGAACTTGACACCTTCATGGTTGTCCTTTACTTATCAATCCAGTAAATTCCCAAATTGTTATATGTCTTCCTTTCCTTCTTGATTATACAATATGTAATTGAATAGTGGTTAAAATTATTTCAAAATTATGTATTTTATTTTATTTTATTATTTTATTTTTTGGCTTTTGGGTCACACCCGGCAGTGTTCAGGGGTTACTCCTGGCTCCATGCTCAGAAAATAATCGCCCCTGGCAGGCTCGGGGACCATATGGGATGCCAGGATTCGAACCACTGTCCTTTCGCATGAAAGGCAAACACCTTACCTCCATGCTATCTTTCCGGCCCCAAAATTATGTATTTTAATAATCCGTTAAGACTCTACTTTTCGGGCCCAGAGAGATAGCACAGCGGCGTTTGCCTTGCAAGCAGCCGATCCAGGACCAAAGCTGGTTGGTTCGAATCCCGGTGCCCCTTATGGTCCCCCTGCCTGCCAGGAGCTATTTCTGAGCAGACAGCCAGGAATAACCCTTGACTAGCGCCGGGTGTGGCCCAAAAAACAAACAAACAAACAAAAGGCTCTACTTTTCATTATCTTAAATTACACTGGCAAATTTACATTTCAAAACCTGAGCAGAAAATTAAAGAACAAAGGTTCAATTCTTTTATTTCTTTCAGGTTAACTCAAAATAAAAGTACTAAAATTAAAATGTGTCCTATTGGGGCCAGAGAGATAGCATGGAGTAAGGTGTTTGCCTTGCATGCAGAAGGACGGGGGTTCGAATCCCAGCATCCCATATGGTCTCCCAAGCCTGCCAGGAGCGATTTCTGAGCATAGAGCCAGGAAGAACCCCTGAGCGCTGCTGGGTGTGACCCAAAAACCAAAAAATAAAATAATAAATAAATAAATAAATAAATAAATAAATAAATAAATAAATAATAAAAAGTGTCCTAAGAGAATCCATATCTGCCATCTCATCTCTTTAGTTCTCCCCAATAGGAACATTTGGGGGGGGGGGCGTTTGTGTATTGGGGGCCCCACTTAGCTCAGGGTTTATTCTTGGTAGTGCTTTTAAGACCATATTTGCTTCCAGGGATAAAATTCACCCACATGTAAGATCAGTGTCTCAATCTCTATAGTATGGTATCTCTCCAGTCCCTATAGCATTCTAGATTGAACAGGTACTATAATTTGTTGAGCTGTGTGTGTGTGATTTGTGAGATATTTCAGTATGTTATTCCTGTTTGTCTGAAATCTTTCGTAATGAAAAAAAAAAAAAGGAGAGCAGGGAAAAAGAGAACACTTACATGATTACTATTATTAATAGTATTAATACAATATCAATTTTGTCAGTTACATAAAAAGCAATTATAAAGATAATCCAGGGAGTCAGATAAGTAATTTAAACAAAATATGATGAGACTTCATAGCTAAAGTATTAAATGTGTTCCCTTTTATGCAGTATCTAGTTATTATTTTCTAAAAATTGTTTGCCTCAATTAGAAGACTGTCTGTTCCCTAAAGACTTTCTCTCCTACAACTGACATAAATGCTTTCTTCAGAACAGAAGTCACACAACAAAACAAAAACATATTCCTTTGTCTCGACAACAACAAAAATAGCATTATTAAGAATTTTATACCCTGGGGCCGGTGAGGTGGCACTAGAGGTAAGGTGTCTGCCTTGCAAGCGCTAGCCAAGGAAAGACCGCGGTTGGATCCCCCGGCCTTCCATATGGTCCCCCCAAGCCAGGGGCAATTTCTGAGCGCTTAGCCAGGAGTAACCCTTGAGCATCAAACGGGTGTGGCCCCCCCCAAGAAAAAGATTTAAAAAAAAAGAATTCTATACCCAACAAATAACAGTATTGAACAGGTTATTGCATTTGGAAATAAAATTTTAAGCTTCTTACGTTTAAAATACCAACACAGACCTCAGTGAAAAGCTTACTTGTTCATTCTGAATTCAGAACAAAAGAACTGTTTTAGGTTATTCCAAAAGATAATCTTTATGCTTTCAGAGTTAGGCCAACACTAATTAAATTTCCTGGCAACTCTTAAGGATATGCTTCATTGTATTACCTCATAGTGGTTTTAATTAGTTAAACTGAAATTAGGCTTCTGTCACTTATAAAACTACCTCCCTGCATGAATGAGTTACAGTGGCTTCAGCTTCTTCAACCACATTGTGGTATGTAATAATTTAACATTCTTCTACAAACCACACTGAGAATATAGGTTACAACAGGAAATATATTCGCGTTAACCAGAACATTAACTCCACAGAAAAAAGGCAATGGCAAACCTTCCAGACATCACATGTAATTTTTTGAATTGTATCAGCTTATTAAATGTCAGGATAGGATTACCCAAGAAATCTTGAAGTGCAGCCAATTTACTGCCATAAGTTTCTGCTATGGAACTTCACTTGTTCAGCTATGTCCAAAATTAGATGATAACAAGACAACCAGGCACCTAACCTAAAATGAGCTGTGTTAGAAATGCTGTACAAGTCAAAAAAGAGAAACTCCAGATTAATTGGGGGGGGGTTGGGCCACACATGGCTATGTTCAGGAATCACTTATGGCAAAGCTCAGGGAACTTATATGAGATACCAGAGACTGAACCCAATAGACTGTGTGCAAGGCAAGCACCCTACCTGCTACCTATCCTACCCTGTGCTGCTCAGGTCCTAAGAAACTCAAATTATGTCACTAAAAGTTTCATGCAATGTTCCAACCAATAATCCTCTCCCACCCAAAAAAGTAGTGAATAAAGTTTATAAATGACACAATAAGATTGAAGTTGAGTGAAATACTTTATAGAATGAGTATCATTTCACAAAAAATGGCATTGGGGGTGTCTGGGCGATGTTGAGTGAGTATGGAGTAAGTCATTTGCATGCAGCATACCCAGATTCAACCCCCAGCATCCCGTGTGGTCCACTGACAAGGAGTACCTGACAAAGAGATGGTATGGACCCAGGAGAAGCAAAAGGATGACAAGAACTTGCTGAGAGCAATAAGCAATACAGTCAATATTCCAAGCTTTTCATGGTATTAATACATGTAATAAATGCAAAAAAATAATTTAATATGATGGAAATTAAAATATCTCAGTTACACTAGATTAACTATTTGTGAAAAGTCAAAATTAGAATTTGATTACTATGCTCTTTTATAGAGCTAAGAATTATTACTGCTACAATAAACAAAATCTAAACTATTCAGGGAATTGTAAAATTGAGAGATTTAGCTCTCAGATAACAATTTTTGAACATTATCTTTTAAATTTTTTATTTATTTATGTTTGGGGACAGAACCAGGTGGTACTCAGATCTTACTCCTGGTAGAGTTCAGGAATCTATATAGGTGTCAGGGTTTGAACCCAGGTCAGCCGCGTGCAAGGCAAGTACCCTACCCACTGTACTATCTATCACTTTGATCCTTTAAAATACAATCTTTAACAAATGAATTGTTCAATCACTACTCCTCTCCTTGGAGAAAAGATTCCAGTCCTGAAGCAAAGAAAATGTAAAATAAGGCTGAAAATACTGTCGTTTCAAAAAGTGCTTTAAATATGAGGACTTCTCAAAAGTTTAAAACTGAATTAACAGTCAGAAGATGATCAACAGAACTAGAGCACATGCTTTGAATGATGATTTAATCCCAGTACCTGTTCTTCCAAGAACGGCTAAGTAATGACTCCTAAACACATCAGGAACACTTCCATGCACTGCTAGGCATGGAACAAAACTCAATAACACCACCAAAAATATAAATAATATAGAATTATCATATTCAGAACTTCAAATTCTGGGTACATATACAAAGAAACTGAAAACAGAATCTTAAAGACCTTTTTATTTATCAACATTGATGATCAAGAGAAAGAATCATCCTAAATGTCCACCCATAGAAGCATGGATAAAAGGAAATGTGGAACAACCCAGGACACAATACTAATCGATACTAACCAAAATACTAATACTTTAAAGAAGGGGCCCTTGCTGTGTAAGACAGTATAGGTAAACCAGAAGATACGGTTTCAATCTTACTGAAACAAGCCAGTTAGAAAAATACAAAAACACAATAGGACATTAGTCTACTTTACACAAGGTATATAAAGTAACAAAGTAAAATGCAAAAAACAATAACAGAGTAAAATGCTTGCCAGGAGTTGGAACAAGAAGGAAAGCTGGTTTACAGGTACAGAATCTTGTTATTTTTGTTTGTTTTTAAATTTATTTATTTATTTGGTTTTTGGGTCACACCCAGCAGCGCTCAGGGGTTACTCCTGGCTCTATACTCAGAAATCACTCCTGGCAGGCTCGGGGGACCATATGAGATGCCACGTCCTTCTGCATGCAAGACAAATGCCTTACCTCCATGCTATCTCTCCGCCCCCAGAGTCTCTTTTTGTAACATGAAAAAATTTATACATATTTGTTTCTACAATAGTAGGTATATAATGTACAGTGTACTTAAAATGAGTATGATGGCAATTTATGTCATGTTTGCTCTTTTAACCATAATTTAAAATAAGGTGAATTGTACTTTTGTGTCCTAGGATATATCCCTAGGAGAGGGTATAGCTGGATCATATGGGAGCTCAATTTGCAGTTTTGTGAAGAATCTCCATATTGTTTTCCATAAAGGCTGAACTAGACGGCATTCCCACCAGCAGTGAATAAGAGTTCCTTTCCTCCACATCCTCGCCATCACTGATTGTTCGTGCTCCTTGTGAGTAATGTGTGCCATTCTCTGTGGTGGGAGATGATACCTCATTGTTATTTTGATTTGCATCTCCCTGATGATTAGTGATGTGGAGCACTTTTTCATGTGTCTTTTTGGCCATTTGTAGTTTCTTTGAATAATACAATTCAAAAATCCCTTCCTCATACCTCATCATTGCAGCACAACTTAAAATAGCCAGACCCTGGAAACAACCAAGGTACCCTTCAACAGATGAATGGCTAAAGAAACTGTGGTACATATACACAATGGAATATTATGCAGCCATCAGGAGAGCTGAAGTCATGAAATTTTCCTATACATGGATGTACATGGAATCTATTATGCTGAGTGAAGTAAGTCAGAGGGAGAGAGACACAAATAGTCTCACTCATCTATGGGTTTTAATAAAAATTAAAGACATTATTGTAATAAGGCCCAGAGACAATAGAGTTAAGGACTGGAAGGACAGGCTCACAATTTGAAGCTCACCAAAAAGAGTGGTGAATGCTGTTAGGGAAATAGCTACACTAACAACCAGCGTGACAATGTTAAAGAATGAGAGAAGTACAATGCCAGTTTCAAAAACAGGGGGGACACACACATTGGTGGTAGGAATGTTGCATTAGTGAAGGGGGTGTTCTGTTTATGACTGAAACCGAACTATAAGCATGCTTGCAATTGTGGTGCTTAAATATTTTATTAAAAAAATTCCAACAAAACAAATAGATTAATATTAATCTATTGCTAAAATTAAATAAATAAGGTGAAAGCATGTGAAAGGACAAAGGAATCAACTCAAAAGTCTTCCTCATGTTAACTACGAGGAAATTTTTGCAACAATCTGAGAGTGAACAGAATAAAATAAATATCTATGCTGATACATATAAATAAACAGAGAAGAATGTCTTTCCTTATTAAAGATTTCCATCAAAACAATTGAGATACCTGCAGCCAGAGAGATAGCACAGCAAGTAGGGCACTTGCCTTACAGGTGTCTGATGCAAATTCAACCCCCCAGCATTCCATATAGTTCTCCAAGCCTACCAGGAGTTATATTTGAGTTATATTTGAGCCTACCAGGAGTTATATTTGAGCACATGACCAAAAATCAACCCAAGTGCCACAGGGTATATCCCAAAAAACGAAACAGAGACAAACAGAAACCACAGCTACCATTTTATGAAATGGGAAAAGTTTTTTTAATTCAAATAACCCTTTGAAAAGCCCATGAAACAGGTTTACTAATAAAATCTGCTATGGCACAGAAGTCTTTTTTCTATATTCCACCCCCAAAACTTTAAAAGGAGGAGGCTGGCCTCTCTTCTCAAGGTAGGACTTTAAAATCTACACTTTAAGGCCAGAGAGGACAATGTAGGCGTTAAGGGGCTTGCCTTCCACAAGCCCAACATGGTTCCAATCCATATGACCCCCTAGGCACCACCAGGAGTGATCCCTGAGATAAATCTGGGAGTAAGCCCTGGGTACAGTCAAACTGTACTAAAAACCAAAAACAAATTCAAATCAAATATGAAATAAAATCAGTACTTAAGGAATATATAATCAAGGAAATTAAAAAGCTAATTTTGAAATCCTAAGAGTGAAATGAAACGTCTCTGTACATACAGGATCCAGACAATTCAGTGGTGCAAAGCACTAGCCTGGCATAACGAAGGCCTCTAGGGTGAATCCTGGTGCACTAACCTATGCCAACTGAAGTGGTCCCAGCAGCCCTACTGCCTGGGGAATACCAGCAAGGGGAGGAAAAAAAAATCTCTGCACCTTTAAAATGGTCTTATATGAAAACGTGAAAAGAAAAAGCAAGAGCAGAATATCTGAAAAAATAACTCAGGAGCAAGTTCAAACTTGGTCATTAAGTGCTTTAGAAAATACCAACATGCACAGGACTATCCTCGTTTACATAGATAAAACTAAACTAACTCCTAAGTGAGGCAAGCACCTTGTTTGGTGAAGCTTTAGGGTTTGTTGGGGCAGTTCAGAAAGTATGACTACACCTATCATCAAGTGAGTTTCTTCATTATATATGTAAAGTAGTTTTTTTAAGAGCCGACAGAGCAGAGTAGATAATAAGACAAGGCAGCATATAATTGGGTGATGGACTCCAGCTACTGTAGATTATAATAAGTTAAATAATGCTGCTAGAACTATACATCAGCAAGACAACTTTCAAATAGGAGGTGTGAAAATACACAAACAAGATGATACACTAGAACTATATAATGTTTACTATTTAGTGATTATGGGCCTCAAACCTAGAAATTCTGTTGTGCTAAAGGATTTAATAAGGAATTTTACTAATATTATTTTGGTATTATAATATGTGGGAATATACATTTTCGCATATGTATAGTGGGATAATACAATTTAAATGAAAGGTCAAGCATATAGTGCTAATGTGAGTGAGGTTGCATTGTAAGGCATTGGTTTCAGTTCTAGCACCAAAAAAAAGTAAAAATGAGCAAAGATATTTAAGTTTGTTGACTTTAAATTTTCTCTAAATTTGAAAACTGAAAGTAGAATCAATTTTAACAAATGAGAAATGAGGAGCTGGAGAGATAGCACAGCGGCAAGGCGTTTGCCTTGCATGTGGAAGGTTGCTGGTTCAAATCTCGGCATCCCATATGGACCCCCCGAGCCTGCCAGGGGTGATTTCTGAGAGTAGAGCCAGGAATAACCCCTGAGCATTGCCGAGTGTAGACCCCCCCCCCCAAAAAAAGAAATGAGAAATGTTATCAACTGGCAAAGGCCATACCTTTGACCAGGGGTGGTGAACAGGATTTTTACCCTCACTCGAAATGGCAAAATGCACTATTTTTTAATATATTATTGTTAAAATTATATGCTTTTGTGTGAGTGTTTGTCTGTTTTGGCAGGTCACTGCGTGGTGTGGCTCTCTGACTCTCAGTTTAAAATTTTGGCTTTTTGCGTTGAACTTGTTCGCCACCCCTGCCTTTGACAGTAAATCTGGGAGTTGAGGGAGTATGCGCTAATTTTTATTTATTGTTGTTTTAAAACTTGCACCCAGCAGTGCTCAAGGAATCGTGAAGTATCAAGAACGGAACCCAGGTTATCTTGTATGCAAAAGCATAAGCCCTGACCTTTGAGCCATCTGCCCATCCCTATTAGACTTTTTTTATTTTTTATTTATTTATTTTTTTGGTTTCTGAGTCACACCCAGCAGTGTTCAGGGGTTACTTCTGGCTCTATGCTCAGAAATCGCTCCTGGCAGGCTCAGGGGGACCATATGAGATGCTGGGATTCGAACCACCGACCTTCTTCATGCAAGGCAAATGCCTTACCTTCATGCTATCTCTCCAGCCCCCCCATTAGAATTTTTAAGGATGTAATCTTACAAACAACAAGAAAAAAATCCTAGAGGTCCTCCTGTGTCTTTAAAATACACAGTGATGATAAATAAAGATATTACTTTAACCCCTGAGCACTGCCATGTGTGACCTCAAAACAAACAATAAATAGATCTAACTACTGAGGAAGCGAATTTCTTTACTAGAGTATTGATAAAGAAGAGGCAGCTTTTTTTTCTTTTTTTCTTTTTGGGCCACACCTGGTGACACTCAGGTGTTACTCCTGGCAATGCACTCAGAAATGTCTCCTGGCTTGGAGGACCATATGGGACGCAGGGGTGGGGGGGTCTAACTGTGGTCCGTCCTAGGTTAGCATGTGCAAAGCCAACGCCTTATCACTTGCGTCACCGCTCGGGCCCGATGAAGAGGCAGCTTTTATACAATACTGTAACCTTACAATTTTAGGCTAAGAATATGAAACAGATCATTTACTAAATGCCAAGTTTTCAGCATACATCTTACCACAATACTTGCTATTCAAAATTTCTTGGTATTCAAGGTTCTAATAATCTCTTTCTATTGTCCCCAAAAGTTGTGGCTAGTATAATTAGATTTGGGTCAAACTACCTATGGAAATGACATTCTCTAATAAAACTTACAGTGAGAGAGATCGAAAGCAGATTTACAAGTGTGTGAAGGATTTAGGAAACTACCTCTTTTTGCCCTTAACTATCAGGTGCTGCTGTCTTTGTCAGCACAATCTCAAAAGCAGAGAAATAAAACCTACAAGTGAAAGAATTGGAAGAAATTTTAGCAGGACAATATATTTTCACTAAACTGGTAATTAAAATCATATTCATTTCTGTCCATCCATTGAACTGATATAAAACAAGTAGTCTCAAAAAAATACAAATTTAATAGTCCATTCAGGGGTAGGGATGTAGCTCAGTAATAGAGTACTTGTTTTGCATGTGGGACCCAATGAGTTTAATTCTTGGTAACAAAAATAAAATAAAATGGAAAAAATATACAAAATTTTTCCCAACAGGAAGTGCTCTGAAAACTTAAAAAATAAATTATAGGATACATCTTTGCTGTAACATTTCAGCCCTCAGCACAAAAGAGGTTTTTTTGGTAATGAAAATTTACAAAGAAATATAATGATGCCGTCAACACAAAATGTGCTCTCTCTACTAAAAGGTCATATAAAACAGAAACAAAGTCTTGTTCAAATGTTCCCCATATGAGAAAAAAAATAAAAATAATCCTCTCTGCTAAAGTTTTAGTATTTATTAATGGGACGCTAAACAACAGCCCAGAACCAGCAACTGGGCGAGGGAGCCCAACGAAGACAAGTACTAGAAGCTTGTTTGCAAAAGGTGATGCAAGGATTTCAGTTTATGCACATGTATCTTTTGAGCAAATCTACAAATAACAGGTCCACTATCAGCTGATAAGTAGGAGAGATATATCGTCATAGATACATTCTTAAACTAAATACAACTAGTATTGACTTTAGTTTTTATTTTGGGGGGACTCAGACCACACTCAGCTGTGCTGAGGGATTGAACATGGATTGACCCTATGCCAGGTAAACCACCTATACTGGCCAGTCTTTTTCAAAAATATAGTGTTATCAGCAATTCACTGTAACTCATTTCCTCCTTTGCAAAAACTGATCAAAAGCCTCTAATTAATCTATTATTTCTGAAACTACAAAAATAAGAATATATGGGGCCGGCGCAGTGGCGCTAGAGGTAAGGTGTAGCCTTGCAAGCGCTAGCCTAGGAAGGACCGCAGTTCGATCCCCCAGCGTCCCATATGGTCCACCCAAGCCAGGAGCGACTTCTGAACGCATAGCCAAGAGTAACCCCTGAGCATCACCAGGTGTGGCCCAAAAACCAAACCCCCCCCCCCAAAAAAAAAAAAAAAAAGAACATAAGCATGAAATCCAAAGCTCTCCAAAACCTTTTTTGAGTTTTACTTACGTAAACCCTGTGCAATAAATATTCAAAGTTCTCCCCTGAGAAACACCCAAAACACAAGACCTTATTATTATACCTTATATCACTACACAGAAATTTAACAAATAACTATCTTTCTTCTTACGTGCACAATAAATCCATATAGAGTAATCCAAATTTCAAGGTTTTCTACTTTAAAGACTTCCTTTTAGAAGATGCCTAAGTCTTCCAAAAGAGGATATGGTTACCATAAGGATAATTTGATATTTTCTTGCAGTCCCAAGAAAAGCAGTACTTGTCATTTTAGGGCATAAAAATACTGGAAAGCTTCTTTTGGAGGATGGAAACAGAAGGAAGTATATGACTAGAGTAGAATCAGTTCCCAGGAACAACTTCTCAATAACAAGGGGTAACAAAAAAGTCTTAGAAAAATAAGCACCCTTAAAACTATTAGCTTCCCCAAAGTTTTAAACGTTACTAAAATTTTACTATATATCATCAAATAAACAAAAAGGCCACTGCTGGTGATGACAATTGCCATAAATCACCTCTCCTCTGGAAAAGAAATGAACAATTTTCCTCCTTTAACTATGCGATATTGACTCAGATGAAAATCTGTGTTCTTTTCTGAACTTAGTTACCTAAGATAATAAATAATAATGTCTGCTCCCCTTATTTTCCAGATGCGTCTACTCTATGAGAACAAAACGATGGCACTAATGTTCAATTAGGAATACTTAATCAGAATCTCCCGGGGAATTAATCAGAGTTCTTGTGCATAATTTAGTAGAAGTAGGTCTAAGGATGTATGGACCACTACATAAAAAAAGAGAAGCAAATGAGGCTGGAGAGATAGCATGGAGGTAAGGTGTTTGCCTTGCATTCAGGAGAATGGTGGTTCGAATCCCGGCATCCCATATGGTCCCCTGAGCCTGCCAGGAGCAATTTCTGAGCATAGAGCCAGGAGTAACCCCTGAGTGCTGCCGGGTGTGACCCAAAGACTAAAAACAAACAAACAAAAAAAAAAACAAAAAAGGGGGGGGGGAAGCAAAGAAGAAAATGTGTCCGTGTATGCCTCTAAATGACAGATAAGGTCAGAATGAATACTAGTCTTGAGATCTGCTGTACTCGCTGCAAACTGACAAATCCTACAAAAGCAATCATCCTGTGTTCTTACAGAATGTAATTCTTTTCATTCTTAAACACTGTCATTTAGAACCTCCCTTAGATGTTATTTCTAACTGAAGCCTTCCTAAATCATTTGTATTCTGAATAATTCTTGTAAAGTGCTAAAAAATTCCCAGTTAAAAGCAGTGTTTTGTTCTGCTGTTTTAATAGGACTGATGATCAGCAGTGCTCAAATTTTAGACAATTTTCACATACACAGCTGAAGAAAAAGACACATTAAGAACTGACTGGAAATAGGTACGTAATTTATTCCCACGCTGACCCATAGTCTATTTTAAAAAAAGTAAACCAACACTCTTTGTCTCATTAGCACTACATTCTAAATATTGAAGAATCTTCAATTTAATGAAAAGGAGGGGCACACTAAAACAATAACTTGCAGTTATTACTTGCAGTAAAATCTATGCAAAATTTTCTATTAATGGAAACCAGCTGCAAGGGAAAAAAATGTGATTTTCTGAGTCTGGAATACTAATGGGTTTGTCTTATTCCAAGTTTCCATTCTGAAAGGAAGGCCCTTTAATACATTATCCTTTCTAAAAAGTCCCTAAGAAATCTATGAATTACTTTCCAAAAATAACAATTCTATAACCTTTATTATTTATTGATTTAAAAAATATATGCTGAGGTTTTTAAGAATCATTCAAAGCTATTCCTTTTATGAAAAGCTGTATATACTTGCCTACCCCTCCATAAATTTGAGGTGGAAACTTAAGTATGTGATCCTTAAATTTGCTAGCAGAATTTAATTCACAGTTGTGAAATTAGCATAATCAGTATCAAAGACGTCTACTAAGTTATGAAACACTGATAAAAATGTTTACCACTTGCTGCTGCTACCATAACTCTTCTAATCACCAGTTAAATTCTCTCACTTAAAAAAATTTGATCTCAGGATTTGGTTGACTGATCTTTTCTCCCACATAGTTGACAAATTAACATTTTCTAGTATAAAGGATACTTGAAGCTTACAAAATGTTTTAAGTTAACATTACCTCAATTACAGAAAAATAAATTAAAACATTTTAATAGTTTATTTGCACGTATATTAACATAAGCACTTTGCTCCCTCAACACTAATAACACACGTATGCATGCACGCTTTATATTCTTATGACTACAACCTATACGATTATAGATTTTATATAGTATCTGATTTGTTCAAAAAGTATCTGTAGGAAACATAGGCAGTGGATTTATATATAGTCCATAGACTCCTGAAAGTTGATTAAAATTTTTACGAAAGATACACCTGTACCCTAGACAATTTTAAGATAATATGCCATTAAATTATCACCAAAGTTAACACTATCATTAACTAGTTTTAAAATAAAAATACAAGAAAATACCTCAATTTTGTCTGTTTTGGCATCTCCCCAGTATATTTTGCCTTCATCATAATCCAAGGCCAAGCCATTTGGCCAACCAAGAGAAGTGTTAACCAACACTACTCGATCAGAACCATCCAAAGCTGCTCGCTCAATTTTCGGGATTTCTCCCCAGTCAGTCCAATACATGTATCTATAGAGGTATACAGAAAATAAGCTAAACACATAATAAATTGTAATTTCCACATATTCTAAATATGATCTACCTTTCCTATTAAAATAGTATCAAT
This sequence comes from Suncus etruscus, assembly GCF_024139225.1. Lineage (NCBI taxonomy): Eukaryota > Metazoa > Chordata > Mammalia > Eulipotyphla > Soricidae > Suncus > Suncus etruscus. Next base: position 35,835,109 of record NC_064858.1, on the reverse strand, counting down.
AACTTAGTACCACAAAATATTTTTAGAAGTGACTTATGAATACTACCAACTTATTTAAGACATTATATAGAGAGAATTCTTTTATATATAGAATATATATTTATAGAATTCACTATAAAAGAAGCTTGCAGGAAAAATTTCAGGTCAGCATATTTTGGAACTGAATCTAAATATGACTTCCAATAGTGCAAACCATTTTTTTTTTTTTTTTTTTGGTTTTTGGGCCACACCCTGTGCCGCTCAGGAGTTACTCCTGGCTATGCGCTCAGAAGTTGCTCCTGGCTTCTTGGGGGACCATATGGGACACCGGGGGATCGAACCGCAGTCCGTCCTAGGCTAGCGCAGACAAGGCAGGCACCTTACCTCCAGCGCCACCGCCCGGCCCGTGCGAACCATTTTTAACCATACTTTTTTCATAATATTCTGTGATCCTTTGTATGAAGTCTTCTCTTTTTCTAGATGACTGCTATCTCTGACACAAAAAGTTATCCCAGTAACTTATTCAGCTAACAAACTGAACTTCCAAATTAACTTCTAATAATGCTAATTCTCAGAGTAACAAATAATATTGCTGAAACTTAGCTTTATTCCACAGCACTGTGGTCAGGAGGTTTGGTTTTAAAATAAAAATAAGCCTAGAAGTACAGCTACAAAGCCTGTAAAATTTTTGAAAATCTTGTATCTGGATAAATATATGGTAAGATTTAGAATTTGCTATACCTCATTCCAAAAATAATGAAAATGGGTGAAAATATTCTATGGGAAAGAGTCTTGAAAACTATCTCTTTCCACATTTTTCAATCTCATGATGCAAGCTTAGCAAAATCTGCAGCCAACACCCAAAGTCAGCAAGCACAGACTTATTTTAGAAAGAAAAAATATGCGTAACGTTCATGGAAAAACTAAAATTTACCCAATCACTATATTCTAAAACTGAACAGTTATTAAAGAACTACTGACAAAAAAAAAAAATATACTTCATATTGTTTTTGTCTATTTCTAGAGATCTATACATAGAAAAACCAAGAGAACTTTTCTATCAGCACAGTGGCTTACCCAATCATAGGATCTAACACAATAGCCCGGGGTTCCTCTAAGTCTTCTGAAATCAAGATCTTCCTCATAGTCCCATTGAGTCTTGTTACTTCTATTCGATCAGTGCCAGTGTCTGTCCAATAAAGATTTCGGGCAACCCAGTCAACAGCAATACCATCAGGATGAGCAATCTGAGCAGTGACCACAAATTGACTTCCAGATCCATCTATGAATGAACGGCGTATGGCCCTCACTTCATCATCAGTCCAGTAGATATACCCTTCTACAGGATCATAATCTATGGCAATGGCATGACGAATATCTTCTAACTGTAGAACAATATCTGTGAAATCAGGTGTATCCAAGGAAATGCGTCTCAAGTCTGTCCTTCGGGCTAACAGCAGCAATTCAGTGGCACCTACAAGAAGAAATGTGAAATAATAAGGGGAAAAAAATGAAACACACAAGCAAAATTTAACCACTCTAAATAAAGAATGCAGCACTTCAGAAACTGAAAATGAGTTAAAAAAAAAAAAGTCACAGGGTGGGGGCTTGAGAGATAGCACAGCAGTAGGGCATTTGCCTTGCAAGCAGCGGATCCAGGATGGATGGTGGTTTGAAACCCGGCATCCCTTATGGTCCCTCATGCCTGCCAGGAGCAATTTCAGAGCGCAGAGCCAGGAGTTACACTGAGCACCACCGGGTATGACCTCAACCCCCACCAAAAGTCACAGGGTGATGAGAGATACTCAAAGGGGTATCTTTTCATACTTTGCTCACAGGAGTTCCAGGTTTGAGTGGTCCCCTAAACAATGCCAAGAAGCTATCCCCAAGAACTAAACAGTGTAGCTCCCAAATCAAAACTCGAATCAGAGGTCGGAGCATAGCACATTGGTAGGGCATCTGCCTTGCATGCATCCAACCCTGGACAGACCCTGATTCAATTCTCGGTATCCCATATGGTCCCCCAAGCCTGCCAAGAGCGATTTCTGGGTGCAGAGCCAGTAATAACACCAAGCGCCACCAGGTGTGACCCAAACCCTCACTCCCACAAAATCAAACCAAAAGATACTAAGAGTCTATTTATGAAAGAAATGGAAAGTAATGTTCTGTAATAGAACAAGTGAGCTATGAGGTCAAACCAGATTGGTTGGGCCCTAAAAATCAAGTCTTGATTTACTCTGGATTAACTCATGACTAATCTTTCAATTAAAGGTATAATGATGAATAACAACATGGTGATCAAGAAGCTGAATAGCTGAATATTAAAGAAAAAAGTAGAGGCTGGAGTAATAGCAAAATGATAGGGTATTTATTTGCCTTGCACACAGATGACCCAGGATGGACCCGGGTTCAACACCCCCGCATCATGAACATTTAAAAACTCATATTTGTGATCAATTAAAACACCCACGAATGAAGTTAATGTTAAGCCCAGTCTTTGACTTGATTCTTAGTATTTTTATCTTACCAGCCCTCCCAGCCCACCTCAAAAACACCCAACTGCACAGCTATTATGAAAGCAACCAAACTGATGGCTGAAAAAGATTTAAAAAAATGTTTTTGAAAGAAGAAGTCCAAAAGAAAATACTGGCATATAAATCTCAAGCACTAATCTGAAATTTAAAAAAGGGGGCGGTATATAAAACTTCTCACCATGATTTTCTTGCTTCTTGGCTCTAGGACTTCTTTGTCTAGGACTAAGTATAAATCATTTACATCTTGGGGGTAATGTATCCCTAAGCAAGCATTATATAGGAATAACGTGAAACAACTTACCTCTTCTTATATGTACTACTTAAGGAGTCAGCCCAAAATTATGCAAACAAACAAGTGAAGCTATTAAGCTAAACAAGATGATTAAAACAGAGCCCTTAAATCTACAAAAGTCAAAAATTCGGGACCAGAGTGTTAGCACAGTGGTAGGGCATTTGCCTTTCACACTGCGACCCAGGACGACCTGGGTTCAATTCCTGGTATCCCATATAGGTCCCAAAGCCTGCCAGGAGTGATTTCTGAGCACAGAGCCAAAAGTAACCCCTGAAAGCCATCGGATGTGGTCCAAAAAAAAACAAAACAAAACAAAAAGTCAAAAATTCAAAATACTAAACATGTTCATTTCCACTGTTGTAAGAGAGCAGACAGATCACTATTGCTAAAATCAATCCTCTGGTTTAAAGTCAGGCTACATTTTAAACAAAAAAACAACTTTACAAAAACCTTTTATTTTTAAATTGAATCCAAATTATTGCCTTTTTTCTTTTATTGCCATGGAAACCATCTGAAAAGAGTCAGCCAGCTTCACCTCTGACTCCAAGGATAATTTATCAATGCTGAGTCATGACAAATATTCTATATACAGACTCAATACCATCTTTCTGATTCCCTGACCCCCTTGTCAGAACTCTAATAATCTTTAAAATAAAGTCTTCTCCTTTTCAGGGTTAGAGAAAGAAGCCACAGCTAAATATAATTTTTTTACCAGGTCTTGCTGATATTTAAATAAGATAGAGATCCATAATGCCAAGAATAGAGAGTAACATTCTAAGAAGGAAAAAGAGGATTCATAGAGATATAAAATAGAGATATAACACTTGTCTTGCATTCAGGTAATCTGGGTTCGATCTGCAGCGTGGAATGCAGCCCCAGACAAGCCCAGCAAAGAATGCTATTTGAGCATAGAGTAAGGAGGAAGAAGACAAGGAGGTGAAACAACTAATATATTCCCAAATTAGAACCCCCTTGAAATCAGAAAACTCCTCAAATATGCATGCTCCCTACAGAAAATTAACAAGGACAAGAAGCAATGTAATTGTTGAATATAGAAAGAGTTCATTACTATATAAAAATACATTCCTAACAAGAAGTGATACAGATAAATAAAATATCATCTAATTGATTTTATAAAAACAGTATGCTAAAATTTTAAAGTTCTGGGGGCTGAAGCGATAGCACAGCAGCAGAGTGTTGGCCTTGCAAACAGCCGACCCAGGACAAACCTGGTTCGATTCCTGGCATCCTATATGGTCCCACAAGCATGCCAAGAGCAATTTCTGAGCGTAGAGCCTGGTGTAACCCCCTAAGTGCCTCTAGGTGTGGCCCCAAAAATAAGATAAAATAAAAATTTCAGTACTGAAATAATTTAAGAAATATTTCAGCGATAGCACATAAATGTATATGTATATATGTATCCTTGAATGAGGACTGTGAAATTAACTAATTCTCAAAGTACTTCCAAAACTATTGAACTTATAGAGAAGTGAAATACAGAGTAAGGAATCCTAATTGCTATTTAAATAGTTTCCTACTTGGATAGCATCTTCTTACCGTCTTTGCAAGTTTTTCCGTTCTCCAGAAGTTTGACCCCCGTTGGACAAGCACATTGATAGAAAGGCTTGACTGGAGACATCAAACACAAGTGGGAACAACCACCATTATCAGTTCCACATGGATTTGTAGCTGGCAAATATAAATCACACTGATTAATACCAACGGCTATGAATTACCTCCTTACTCAATACACAAAGGTTAATAATCATAACATGAGTATCTGTGATAAACTAAATTATTACCAACTGTCATTCAGGTGTTTAACTACCAAATCATCTGCAAAGAAGGGAATTAGTAGGGATTTACTCAATATTTTGTAAACGAAGTGTAAAACTCAAGAAATAAAGTAGGAGATTTCTGTCCTTTAAAGAAGAAAAAAAGGGCTAGAGTGATAGTACAGCAAGTAAAGCATTTGCCTTCAACATGGCTGACCAGTGTTCAATTCTTGGTACCCCACATGATCCCCTGAGCACTGCGCCAGGGGTAGTTCCTGAGTGCAGAGCTGCAGGTAACCCTGGAGCATTCCCAGATGTAGTCCAAAAATTAAGAAAGGAAGGGGGCTGGAATGATAGCAAACGGCAGGGTGTTTGCCTTGCATGCAGCTGATCGAGGACGGACCCAGGTTTGATTCTCAGCATCCTATATTGTCCTCCGAGCTGGCCAGGAGCGATTTCTGAGGCCAGCCAGGAGTAACCCCTGAGCACCGTCAAGTGTGGCCCAAAAACCAAAAATAGGAAGGAAGGAAGGAAGGAAGGAAGGAAGGAAGGAAGGAAGGAAGGAAGGAAGGAAGGAAGGAAGGAAGGAAGGAAGGAAGGAAGGAAGGAAGGAAGGAAGGAAGGAAGGAAGGAAGAAAAAGAAGAAGAGAGGGAGGAAGGGAAAGGAATGAAGACTCTGGTTGGTATGCCATACAAAACAAACTAAAATAAATAAATAAATAAATAATACAAATAATAAAGCCAGCGCAATGGCGCTAGAGGTAAGGTGTCTGCCTTGCCAGCGCTAGCCTAGGACAGACTGCGGTTTGATCCCCCATCGTCCCATATGGTCCCCCCCCCCAAGCCAGGAGTGACTTCTGAGCGCAGAGCCAGGAGTAACCTCTGAGGGTCACCGGGTGTGGCCCAAAAACAAACAAACAAAAAAAATACAGATAAACAGAAAACAAATTAAGAAAAAACTTCAAGGAGGATGAGAATATAACAGAGGTTTTGAAAGAAAAAAATAGTAATTTTTTCTTTTTTTTTTTTTTGGTTTTTGAGCCACACCCGGCGGTGCTCAGGGGTTACTCCTGGCTGTCTGCTCAGAAATAGCTCCTGGCAGGCATGGGGGACCATATGGGACACCGGGATTCGAACCAACCACCTTTGGTCCTGAGTCGGCTGCTTGCAAGGCAAACACCGCTGTGCTATCTCTCGGGGCCCGTAAATTTTAGCATAGTAAGTCTATGATTGACCAGAGAGATAATATGGGTGGAAGGTGCTTGCTTTTTCCACACTGCTAATCCTGTTCAATCTTTAGCACACATATGGTCTCCCAAGCACTTCCATGAGTCTACCCTGTCTCTGAGCACAGGGCCAGGAGTGAGCCCTGAGCATGCCAGGTATAGCTAAAATACAAAACAATTATATAAACACTTAAGAATCAAGTTTTGTACACCAAAGTCTGTACACTGGGCAAGATAATAAAATACACAGTGTAAATGGAGTTGTCTGTTGATGAACAGGACTAAAGCTGAATGAGTACAAAGAAAGAATAGCTGAGGTTACTGAAAGTCAAGGAAAGCAGTAAGAATGTTGAAAAATTACCTTGAAATGAATATGGAAACGATAAGACAAAATGGATTAAAAGAGAGAAATTGAAGATATAAAAAGATATAAAAGAAAAAAATTAAACAGAGGGGCAGAGCAGCAATACAGCAAGTAGGGCATTATTGTCTTGCACATAACTGGCTCAGTTTTAAGCCCTCCCTCCCACCCTCTCTCTCTCTACCTCTCTCTTTTTGATTTTTCGTTTTCGGTCACACCCGGCAGCACTCAGGGGTTTCTCCTGGCTCTGTGTTCAAAAATCGCTCCTGGCAGGCACAGGGGATATTTTTATGGGATTCGAACCACCTTTGGTCCTGGGTCGGCCGCTTGCTAGGCAAACACTGAGCTATCTCTCCAGCACCAAGCCTTTGCTTTATGTATCATACATAAATCCCAAAGTACAGCCAAAAGTATCCCTAAATACAGTAAGGAGTAAGCCCTGAACACAGCCAGCTTTGGCATCCCCCAATCTCTCCAATAAGAGAATAACACATCTAACTGCAGATATAGTGAAAGATGAATATTCAATAGTAAATTTAAATTTTTTAAAAGAAAAGAAACAAAAACCCAAAATTCCTTAACGTGAGAATAAATATTTTATGTAAGAATAAAGTAGGGCCTGGAGAGATAGCACAGCGGTGTTTGCCTTGCAAGCAGCCGACCCAGGACCAAAGGTGGTTGGTTCGAATCCCGGTGTCCCATATGGTCCCCTGTGCCTGCCAGGAGCTATTTCTGAGCAGACAGCCAGGAGTAACCCCTGAGCACCTCTGGGTGTGGCCCAAAAACAAAACAAAAAAACAAACAAACAAAAAAAAAAGAATAAAGTAAATATTTTCTCTCACAATAGTAACTCATACATAATTTTTTTTCAGAGCCAGTCAAATTGAGCAGTGGGGGGGTTATATACCAATTTTTGTGATACTAACGTTAATAAGTTCTGATAAACCACTGCCATTGGACCAGCCACATAATTATTTTTATAGACATATGATCACCAGATTCCAATATATTATTATCAATATTTGACTACCTTACTACTCCAAATGGAAGGATACACAGCAATGCATAACCTAACATCTTTTTATTTTTTGGCTATAGACTGCAATCTAAAATACTCTCAAACACATGCCAAAATTTTATTTACACATAAGTGCCAAACACTTAACATTCTTGACTCATGTTAAATCTAATTCTAGTACTCTCTTATAAGAAGCTGTGGTCAGCAAACACAGCCCAAGACACTGTAAAGGTTGACCAAAAATAAAAGCAAAACTGTGGGTGGGGGGCAGGATGAAGTAAAGAAAGTTTAGTAAAACTAAAGTAATGCATAGTAAAGTTTAGGAAGGTATTTTATTCAGTCAATTGAAATATTTCAATTCTGCAGCTAGATTAACAATGGTTTTCATTCAAGAAAAGTATTAGTTTTCTTAATACAGACATTAGAAATTTTATGAATAAGAAATTCATTTTCTATAAAAATATTAGTGTATATAATTAACACTTTCTCATTTTATTTTCTTCTCTACCTTCATAATACCAGCCCCAAACAAAGGAATAAAATGGTCTCCAATGATAGCTATCAAGCTACAAGTTTATCAGGCAGTTGTTCAAATAAAATTTATTTTTATATTTTCCCTATTTTTTAATTCTCTCCTACAACCTTTAAAGATGTCCTCCCTCCGCCTGTCCCTCTCTAAAGTCAAATATCAAAATAGCTACAAACTCATTCCAACTTGGAATTTTAAAATCGAGATCACTTACCATTTGGCTGCCTCTGTTGGCTGAAGGCATGTATATCCATGGGAGAGAAGATGTTAGAATGGATTTCACGCAGACCCTCGCCAGTGTACTTGTTGCAAGCCAAAATGGAGTGAGTATTCCAGTCAGTCCAGTACAGTGTGTCCTCAAATAATGTCAGCGCGAAAGGATGTGGAAGGGAACCTTTAACAACTGCTTGCCTATTAACACAAAGAGAAAAATATAAACATTTTCAAAGTTTTTGCTAAAACTTCCTATTTTAAAATATATTTATAATACATAAATATCTTTATCATACATAAATATCAAGTAACAAAATTTCAAGTCCAAAGCACAATGAAAATTAATCTCATGGTAAATTAATATATATTTTTCATGGTCTCTAAAACCCCAACCACAAACTTCTTCTAACTTGGCATCGGGTCCCAGCATCACTACAAGTTAACAAAAAGAAGGCCCAACTATTAACACTGTTGTTATCCCATCTCTGGACTCCTATTTTCTATCCTTTTAAGTAGTTCATGTTTTCTAAGGGAGACAAGGAAACACAAAGAAAAATTCCAGGGTTTACACAGTTGGAACTAGTAAGCTGATTAAAATCAGCAATGTTTCTTCCTTTCTTGATAGAAGAACAAAGCACTTGAACCTCCTTTTTCCATCACTTCTTCTGGTTTCAATAATTGAGAATAAAAACATCCACCAGGCTAAAAATGCCCTGCAAATCCCAACCTCATTCTAGCAAATAATCACTTCACAAATGGTTTTCTGTTAGAAGTCTATCAGCACAAGGAACCCTACACTGGCATAGTGTTTTCCTGAGACAAAGCAGATACAAAATTTCACAAGTGACTCAGATGATTTAAAAAATAAAAATAGTTGCAGGTCACTCAATAGGCTATGATCAAGTCTTGCACACAGAAGACACTTTAGCTCCAGGACTCCACAAAACCACATGCTCCCCTGAGAACTTTGAGACAGAACCCCTTGCTGGAAGCTGCCACTAAATACTGTATGATGTGGTCCCCAGACCCAGAAAAAAACGAAAATAAATGAATCCAGTCAATTTTTTTAAAATCAATAACAAGACACAGAGCTTAGAGAAACATGGAGACATATAATTAGTAAATAATGTTTTGAAACAAAGTATCAAAAAAAGTAATAGCCTTTTTTACTTTATTAATGATTATTTTCATAAATAGTCCAAGAAGGAAAAAGAGAATCAGAAAGTTGAAAGGATAATATAATATTATTAAGTCCTTCCTTGAGGCTAAGAATAGGCTATTAAATTCAAAAAAAGTAAAATCATTTCTAAGTAGAATTAGTATCTACTGCTAGAAATAAAATGTGAATTCATTTATTTGTTTTTTATGACTACCCTTCCTATTCCCTTCAATTTGTTTCTGTGCTGACTGGGGAGGTGAGAGGGTCCCACCAACTTGGCAGTAGTAATCACTAGACTCTCACATGTAGTTACAATGCTCACCTGGGGTCAGACAACTGGTGGTAGTGTGTGCACACTTTTGTTTGAGCTGGCAGTTACACATTTAAATGGCAATGTTGACCCAAAGCTCCAGTGTACCAGAGAACACACTGTTCTTTGTGGCACCAGATCACATTGCCCCAATCAAATCTGAAGGTCTCACAAAGACAGGGCAGACACTCTACTACTGTACTATTTATTCTCCAGGCCTACAATCTAAGGTATACTGAACAATTCTAAATACATTAAAATTTGTATACTCTGTGTGGCTAATTTTAGATAGTAATATCAATAAAAAATTTAAAGACTATATATTAGAGAAACATAACTACATACCAGATAAACTATATATGTTAGAACCTTGTACCTATTTTTTTTTTTGTGGTTTTTTTTTTTTTGGGTCACACCCGGCAGTGCTCAGGGGTTATTCCTGGCTCCAGGCTCAGAAATTGCTCCTGGCAGGCACGGGAGGACCATATATGGGACGCCGGGATTCGAACCGATGACCTCCTGCATGAGAGGCAAACGCCTTACCTCCATGCTATCTCTCCGGCCCCAACCTTGTACCTATTTTGCCAGCCTCCCACTAGTTTTCTGCTTACATTGTTAATTCTCTCTTCCCTAAAATTATTTTTCAACTTCATTTCCCAAAAAGAAGTGGTATGAAAATAAGTACAAAAATACTTTTAAAATGAGTACTAATATTCATTACAAAATAATTGTTATTTATAGGAATGTTAGTAGTTGATATCCAATATAAAAATAAGCCCTACAGTTCAGACCAAAATTCACATGACAAGACATAAAAATCATTCTGCAGTTACCAAGTAATGCTGAAAAATAATTTTTAGGGGCCGGGCGGTGGCGCTAGAGGTAAGGTGCCTGCCTTGCCTGCACTAGCCTTGGATGGACCTCGGTTCTATCCCCCGGGCGTCCCATATGGTCCCCCAAGCCAGGAGCGACTTCTGAGCGCATAGCCAGGAGTAACCCCTGAGCGTCACGGGTGTGGCCCAAAAACAAAAGAAACCAAACAAACAAACAAAAAGAAATAATTTTTAAAAAATATGCAGTACTTCATGAACCTTCTTAAAGAATTGTAAATCACAGTCTGGAATGTAGCTCAGTGATAGATTGCATAACCTTACATGTATGAAGCCATGGGTTTGACTCTAACAACTAAGCAGAAAAAAGAAAAAATAATGGAGAATGGGAATGGAGAGGAAACAATAATCACAATTGCCACTGTGACTCTGTGATACTGTGTATTAATCTCCAATACAACATGGTCTTCCAAGCATCTCATAATATAGTACTGGAAGTGACTCCCCACAGCAAGTGTGGCCAGGTCAATCCCTGACACTGAGGGCCGCCCACCCAGCACCTGGTCCTATGGACCTATCCTTAGACTGCTGACCTGATTGGCTGAGAACTGTCTGGAGGGGATAGATCTTTCACACACACCCTATCAATTACATAATCAAATCCTGGGGGATATGAAATGGGGAATCCTAAACCTACAAAATTCTTCAAATGTTATTAAATAGTTAAAATTCAGGCATTAAAAAATAATCTCCCTCTCTACAATATTGGCTTATAATATATTGATGATACACCAGATCTGGTTTTAAATGATATGTATTTATATGACTTTTGCAAGCTTTGTTTTACCCATCTGCACATTGAAGAGAATGATTAACCTCCAAATGAAGATTAAGTGACAATATATGAAAAAGCACTTAGCACCATACTAGATGCTTAACAAATGTCAAACAATTCCTCAATTTTAGGATATATTTTTTCTTTTCTTTTGGTTTTTGTGCTATACCTATCAGTGCTCTGGCCTTTTTCCTGATTCTGCACTATGGGATCACTCCGGCAGGGTTTGGGGAATGATATGGGGTCCCAAAGACTAAATGGGGTTGGCCATGTGCAAGGTAAGTGCTCCAGCCCTAAGATATAGTTTTCAATGATTTATTATTTCTGAAATGTATAAATAGGTCACATTTTATAAATAAAATGAATATTCTGTGTAGTAGTTTTTTTATTTTTTATTCTTAAGTATTTAGTTATTTATTTATTTTTAATATCTTTATTTAGGCACCATGGTTACAAACAAGTTTGTAGTTGGGTTTCAGTAACAAAAAGTACACCTCCCTTCACCAGTATAACCTTCCTGCTACCAATCCCCCCAAATCTTCCTTATCCCCCACTTCCTGCCTGTCTTTGAGACAGAAATTATTTCTCTCACTCATTATCATTGTCATGATAGTTGGTATAGCTATTTCTCTAAGTGCACACACCAATCTTTGTGGTAAGCTCCATATCATGGGCTGGTCCTTCCACTCCTCATCTCTATCGTCTCTAAGTATTATTAGTATATATGTAGTAACATTTTTAATTGATTAAAAATCCTAGCATCAATAGTTTATTAGAAGTTAATAATACAAGCTAACCTATTTATAGTCCCAGACTTCATATAATATATATGCACAATTAGGTAGACAAAGTAGACTCTTTGTGAATGTTTGATAAGATTATATCTTCATCTTGGGGCCGGAGAGATAGCACAGCGGTGTTTGCCTTACAAGCAGCCGACCCAGGACCTAAGATGGTTGGTTCGAATCACCAGCGTCCCATATGGTCCCCCATGCCTGCCAGGAGCTATTTCTGAGCAGAAAGCCAGGAGTAACCCCTGAGCACCGTCGGGTGTGGCCCAACCCCCCCCCCAAAAAAGATTATATCTTGATCTTAAGTATATAATTAATAGAACTGAAAGAAAAGCATCAAGAAGGCCATCGGTCATTTTTATCAGTTTTTGGTGATTTGTCAAGCCAATGATATCTTATTCCTAATATTGGAAATAACGATACATAGTCCTAACTTGTTGACCAGGGATATCAACAACAAAATCAGCAGGCAGAATCAAATTTCAGCTCTTCAATGGTAAGCAACAATAATAAAGGGGACTTAAAAAGGTGTGGGGGGGGGGGGAAGAATCTGTAGCATGGAGACCAAAGAAACTGAGGCCTTCAAGATGCTATAATTTAGTACTAATGACCTTGGAGCAGCATTTTCTTCTTATGTCTGTCCTTTTCTGCCACTTCGACTGGCACCCACCCTCTCCTCGAGCTCCCCAATGCCATGCACACTTGTGACCTTTGACTCCAAACCTGGCAGGTGCCTCTTTTAAAGTTCTGGACCAATTGGACTTATCACACCTATATGTATTTTCTGCTCTTAGCTACTTACCAGAAAGCTGGGCACTGTCCACCTCAGAAATCCTCAATTGTGTACAGAATAAATCTTGCCGAAACTTGTGGCAAAGCAGTAATGTCACAATTCTGACATATGGACCTAATCATGGAAGGGCGCTTCCCCACATCTCAGTATTTTAATATACCAAAGGCAACAGAACTTTTCAAAAACCTTCAGTGTGCTTTCACAAGACAACAGAAAAACTAGGTCACAAAACCAACATGGACAACATTCACAACAAAGCCACGTGAAAAAGCAGTCCAAAAAAAGGATGGAAACTGGTACCAGCACTTCAGCATTAGGAGTCAGAAACAAAATTATTTGGTAGAAATAGAAAGAAAACACATCCAAACACTGCTAGAGTGACAATGGTGGCCCCCAACCATCACTGCATTGTTCTTGGGAATGTCCCCTGTTCAAAAGAGTAAATACACAAGACAGACAAAAATGGGAACCCTGGTAAACAAATCTGAGACAGCTGCCAGAGAGTTCTGGTCACTCCAGGGTGAATGAATACAATGAATCCATAGTTAGGAATGAAAGAGTTATCACACCTTAATCCTCTGTAAATTCCCCAAACTGACTTCCAGGGCTTTCTTCCAGATAAAGTCCCACACTGAAGATAAATTACATAGAGCAGAATGAAAAGTGAGAAAGTTAAGTACAGAGAGACAAACGGAAAAATAAGGTATGTATAAAAGTAGAAGCAAACAACGCCAGAAATTTTCAGAAAGCAAAAAGCCAAATTTCTTATACGCACATTCTGTAAAGTTAGAAGGCTAATTATAAATTCTGCCTTCTTCTATAAACCAAAGGAAACAATTCCACATAAAAATAAGAGGGCCAGAGAGATAGCACAGTGGTAAGGCGTTTGCCTTGCAAAGTGGCTGACCCAGGACCAATGATGGTTCAAATCCCAGCATCCCGTATGGTTCCCTGTGCCTGCCAGGAGCTATTTCTGAGCAGAGAGCTAGGAATAACCCCTGAGCACTGCTGGGTGTGGCCAAAACCACCACCACCCCCCAAAAAAGAAAGAAAACAAATATATTGCTAAATGTCATTACAAAGCTGATATTAAAACGAATTATAAATAGGATAATAGTATTTTTACAAACAGTAAATGTATATAACATATGGAGTTAGCACTAAAAAAACTCTAACAGATTTCAAAAATACCTACAACATGTTAAGATAACATACTAGCCATTAAAAATAACACAAATTAATTATCTAAAACTGAGGTGATAGAACCAACGAAAAGAATTACAAAAGAATCACTGTTGGTGTCACAGAGAGATGACAGCAGTAGAGTGCTTTTGTCTTGCTCACAGCTAATGGATTTCCAGCACCATAAATTGCACCACCACCACCACCACCACCTCCACCCCCGCCCTGCCAGGAATGATTCTCTGAGCATAGAGCCAGATGTAAGCCCAGAGCATGGCCAAGTGTGATCCCAAAATCAAAACAAAAGAAAAATCATCTTTAAAGCAAATTATAAAGTAGAAATGACAAGAGAGAAAACACTAACCAAAGAAATAGAAGGTCTTTCATGAAATCTGGGTTTGATCCCTAATAAAGTAGAAAATAAAGAAAATGGGACTGGGAAACAACTCAAAGAGCCAGAGTGCTTGTGTTGCCTGCAGGGGTCCCAGGTTCAATCTCCAGCACACTTCAGCCCTCTCAGTACTGCTGGAGGAGATTCCCATCAATACCAAGCCAAGAGTAGTCCCTGCGTACCACCAAATGGGGCTCAAAAAAAAAAAAAAAAAAAAAGGAGCCGAAAACAATTAAAAAAAAAATAGAGGGGCCAAAGTGATAGCATAGCAGTAGGGCATTTGCCTTGCACAAAGCCAACCAGGGACTGACCAGAGTTCAATCCCCAGGATCGCATATGGTCCCCCAAAGCCTGCCAGGAGCAATTTCTGAGTGTAGAGCCAAGAGCAGAGTAACCCCTGAGCACTGTCTGATGTTCCCCAAGAGGGAGAGGAGAGGGGAGGGGAGGACAGGACAGGGGAGGAGAAGAGAGGACAGGACAGGGGAGGACAGGACAGGGGAGGAGAAGAGAGGGGAGGGGAGGGGAGAGGGAGAGGGAGAGGGAGAGGGAGAGGGAGAGGGAGAGGGAGAGGGAGAGGGAGAGGGAGAGGGAGAGGGAGAGGGAGAGGGAGAGGGAGAGGAGAGGGAATAGATACAAAAAGTGAAAAGTATCTTCAAGATTTTTATTTGTTAAATAACTTGAAGGTTGGGGCCGAGTGGTGGCGCAAGCGGTAAGACATTTGTCTGCCTTGCCGCACTAGCCTGGTACAGACTGCGATTCGATCCCCCAGTGTCCCATATGGTCCCTCAAGCCAGAAGCGATTTCTGAGTACATAGCCAGGAGTAACCCCTGAGCGTCACCAGGTGTGGCCCAAAATAACAAACAAACAAAAAATTAAGAACAGTAATAGTCATAGAAAGTGGGTTTAAAACTCAAAAAAAAAAAAAAAAAACTTGTAAAAGAAGTTGAAATGATAGCAGAGTAAACATGTGTTATATAGGAGGGAATACAGTATTGTTAACTTAAGAAGGATACTATCAAAAAGCCAAAAAAAAGGGGAAGGGGTGTCAGACTCGGGCTGGGAAATGGCTCAGCAGCAGAGTCCATGTCATGTATATAAAGTCATGGTTTTGATCACTGTCAAAGGAAAGAAGAAGCTCAGACATAATTCTCAACCAAGTAGTATTAAAAACTCATGACCCAAATGCCAATTATCCCAAGAATGGAGGGTTGGTTTAACTAAAACCAAATTAATGCAATACAATCATAATTTTTTAATCACATAATGATCTTAATAGATGCAATTAAACCATTGAACAAAATTCAAATTAGTAAAAAGCAGTGAAATTAGAAGCAAATTTCTTCAAGCTAAAACATCGTCTCTACAAAACACCAACAGCTAAGATCATGCTCGATCACCATTAAGGGAATGCTTAAATATACCGTATTTTCCGGCGTATAAGACGACCCCCTAATTTTGCAGTTAAAACATAGGTTTAGGCCTATATTCGCTGTATCAGACAGAAAGTTCCTGTACTGCAACTCTATGTACCACAGTGAGCCAATCACAACAAGCAGAGGTTCAAAGGTTATACTGTAATAGACTTCCTCTCTGACTCTGGCCAATCTGAGTAGGCTTTTTACAGTGTAGATTCGGGTCCAGAACATTGTCTAATTTGCATGCATAAAAAGCCTGCTTGAATTGGCTGAGTTAGAGAGGCGGCCCAAGCAGCCTTGCAGTGATTGGTGCAGGATCGAGTTGGAAAATTCGTTTTGTGGCAATATTCAGACAATTTTCGTTTAGCGGCATATTGAAACATTTTTCGGGATATACTCGGCATATAAGACAAACCCCAATTTTCAGCTGACTTTTTTTTTGTTTCGAAAGTCATCTTATACGCCGAAAAATACGGTACTATTTTTATACATGCTATAGCCTTGTGAACTTAGCTAACTTTTTCCCTATTACAATTCATTAAATTATAGAAAACTATTTTCTTTGATTCATTCTTACTACCCTGCCTTTATTGCATGCATTTCAAAGAAAGTTGTGTACTTTTCTAAAAATTGGGATCAATTCCATTACAATATGAAAATAACCTGGTCTAAACTTACATTTCTAGAAGAGAAAAGCAAGTAATTTTTAAAACTCATTCTACAGCTTCACTTTGATTCCCATCACACAGAGTGGGAAGGTAGAATCTGAAACAACTAGAAATAGCTGCTTATCCATATGGGCCCTTTTGCCTGTATATTCTGAGCTCAGGAGTGAACCCTGACAGTTGTGATGCAAAGGGACTCATGCTAGATTTGGTAACATGCAAGGTAAACACCATACTTCCTAGGGTGTTCCCCCCACCACACCCCCTGTGGGTTTTTCTCTCCTTTCCTCCTGTATGTTTCTGGTAGCACAAAGTCTGCTGATAAAGTAAACCTATTTATTCTCTAACACCACTTGGGTTCAATCATATCTAGCTTTAATTACATTTTTAATTCTCTGTCTAAATTGCACACTCATGCCAGGTATTATTGCCACACCTGTGTCCAATAAATCTTGAGAAAGAACTAGATTCCCTAGTACAGATAAGACTTCTTTCCTATTCTACCTTCTTATAATTCTCATTTCCAGCCATTATACTTAATATTTGCTTATTTGGGTAAAACTCTTTAACCTGATTTTGGGAGAAGCAATTTCTTCACAAGTCGAGTATTTCACCAACTATGTTTGTTTTCCCGGGACCAAGTGGTCTCCTAGAATTCAGGTGAACAAAGATGGCTGATCACACCATTCAATCAGTCTAGAACACCTTTCAATTTTATTGAGGCCTTCAAGGCTTCTGGGAGGTGATTGGTTGCAATCTTTGTCTAAGTCTCTAATGATATAAAAGTTTCCCTGTGTTCATAGTACATGGCTTCACTAACCATTAACTTGATAATGAACATAAAATTTTATCTCCTGAGATTGCTCAGCTGAGCTGATGCAGTCCCATTTAGCCAAAGCTCCCTAGACTTTATCATAATAGATTTCTGTGAACCTAAACATAATAAACCCGTGCAAAGATGGACTCAACAGCACTTATTCATTAAAAGAACAACTGGATGGGGGGGAGTCAAAAAGGAGAATCTATCCTCTCCTGAATTCCCTATTTCAATACTAGCATATCCATCAAACCAGCTGTCAAAAGCAGAAACCTAGGTCTCAGTTCTAAGACACTTTGGGGAAGAAACAAGTAGCTTTGTTGCTAAAGTGAGGAAAAGTGTGAAAGGTAAGAAAAAGTGGACATCTGTCTACAATGAGATACAAGAATTAGACTGTTTAAATGCTAGCTTTTTATTTTTTATCATTTTGTTGCCACACCTGTTTGGAGTTTGCACTTGGAAGTGTTCAGCAAATTGAACTCAGAACAAAAATCCTAATTAAACTTTTAGTTGCATTAACTAAATGGGGAAAACGTATGCACAAAAATCTGTCAGTAGATTCTGAATGCAAAACAATAAAAAATTAATTCAAAATAAACCCTATAGCAAGTCCAAGAGACTCTGGCAGATCTTATTTGTGCTATTTGCTCAGCAAGTGGGGAAAGTTTCAAAAGACCTGGTTAAATCAGCAATGAAGTGCTTAGCTTTAGGGGAAGATATGAGAAAGCAGAGGAACCCCAATGCCTTTCTTAAAATGGTAAAAATCTGGGGCTGGCGAGGTGGCGCTAGAGGTAAGGTGTCTGCCTTACAAGCGCTAGCCAAGGAAGGACCGAGGTTCGATCCCCCAGCGTCCCATATGGTCGCCCCAAGCCAGGGACAATTTCTGAGTGCTTAGCCAGGAGCGACCCCTGAACATCAAATGGGTGTGGCCCAAAAAATTTTTTTTAAAAATGGTAAAAATCTGTATGATTTGGTTCACACCTAATTCTCAGACACACCTTGAGCAACTTCAGCCCTTTTCCTTTACTTGCTCAATTATGAAATAATAATAAAAAAAATTAAGGACCTTAACCTGACTCTAGAGTAATAATTTCCAGAGAAAGGTTTTATTTTTTTCCTCCTAACTTTAAATTTTCATTACTTTTCTTCAGTTTATCTAGGTAGATATAAAGAGCCTACACACTATTAAGCAGTTATAAAATGCAATTTGGCAGTTCTTTACATCATAAATAGAACTGGACTGTGTCAAATTAAGCATAAGTTAGAGGGAGAAAAAAAGACAAATAAATGATCTCCCTCTAGGCTATGGTATATCTCATCTATGGCAAAAAAAGGTAATCAAATGATGTTTTATTTGTACCAATGATGACAAATCCTTGGCCCAGAATTACAAAACTACATTCAAAGAAAATGCAATGGGATTTCTTCAAATAAAATTAAAAATATACTAATTATTATCAAAAACACAGTGAGGGGCAGGAGTGACAGTATAGCAAGTATGATGATTCCTGGCATCCATGAGCACTCCAGGAGTAATTTCTGAGTGTGGAGCCAGAGTAACCCCTGTTTATGTTTTGTGTCACACCTGGTGGTGCTCAGGGGTTACTCCTGGCTCTGTGCTCAGAAGTTGCCCCTGGCAGGCTCAGGGGATCATATGGGGTGCCGGGATTTGTACCGAGATCCACCCTGTGTTGGCCTTGTGCAAGGCAAACATCTTACTGCTGTGCTATCGCTCTGGCCCCTAGCAAGATTTAAAAAAAAAAAAAAAAGACATTATAAGGAATAAACAGTCTACTATTTTTATATTTTGTCATTTATCCTGAGCAAGATCAATGAAAAGGCACTGAAAAGCCACTGTTTTATTTTTCAAAAAGAACAAACTGCAAGTCTACTATTCTCTTTGACATTTAGTCCAATACATTTTTTCTTACTAAAATCAGACTTTATAGCTTTATTACTCTACCAAGACATCACAGAGTTTAAAGTTTAGAAATAAATTTATAAAGCTGAGGACTCAGCAGAATACATGCCCTTCTGAAGTTCAAGTCCTAGCATCACAATAATATACTAATTTGTAAATTAAACTTACCGATTTGTTCCATCTAAATTCGATTTGTGGATGAAATTAAGTTTTGCGTCTGCCCAATAAAGCTTCCGTTCCTCATAATCCAAAGTCAATCCATTTGGCCAGTAAATTTCAGTGTTTATTATAATGAAACGACTTGAACCATCCATTCCAGCACGTTCTATCTTTGGCACTTCTCCCCAGTCTGTCCAGTACATGAACCTAGAAATCATATAAATAAAACCCATGACATGCAAGTCAACAGCCAAACATTTTGTCATTATTGCTGTTTTTGTTTGCCTTTCTGTTTTTAGGGACAGGGGACATATGAGATGCCGGGATTCGAACCACCATCCATCTTGAATCAGCTGCGAGTAAAGCAAACGCCCTATCCCTGTGCTATGTCTCCAGCACCATTATTACTGTTTATAATAACTGTCTTATAAAAACACTAAAACCCATAGAAATCATTACCAAAAATTTAGTAACTTACCTTTTGCCGCTACCATGGCAATTAAAGATATTATAAAAACATGAAATCAAAATTTCTTGGGGAAAAAGAATATGAATTTTATCTCAATGTAACACCCCACAGATTACTGATTAACAAGAGAAAATAGCAACTTTAAGAAAAGGGCTGGGAAGCTCATATCTGACTCAAGTGACAGAACACATTTATGAAGGTCTAGATTTGATCCTAGATTTGATTTAGATTTAATCCTAAATTCGACATTCTCCCTCCCCAACCAGGACTGCCAGCTATGGATCTGGTGGTTTCTACTCTATCAGGATTAGTATACTTCAAAGGTAAGAAACACTAGGATTTGGCGACAAAATAAATATTATTTCAAGACGAGTAGAAGATAGTACAGTGGGTAGGATATTTGCCTTCTAAGCAGTCAACCTGAGGTCAAACACCTGGCACCACATATGACCCCCTTTACACTGCCACAAGTGATCCCTAGCACCAGTGGATATAAAATGCCCTCTAGTATTTGGTTTACAAATAGCACTATAGGAGCCCGGAGAGATAGAACAGTGGTGTTTGCCTTGCAAGCAGCCAATCCAGGACCAAAGGTGGTTGGTTGGAATCCCGGTGTCCCATATGGTCCCCCGTGCCTGCCAGGAGCTATTTCAGAGCAGACAGCCAGGAGTAACCCCTGGGCACCGCCGAGTGTGGCCCAAAAACCAAAAAAAAAAAAAAAAAATCTCAGAAACTTCCCTTAGAACAATTTTACTACTTTAATTATTGTGCCACTGAAGTAACATTGTATACTCATATAAGCTTCAGGTATGAATCAACATGTGGTCCCTTTTGCTCCAAATTAAGAACACCCTCACTCCCCACCAAAACATTTCAAAAATTATAGTTAAAATTCAATAAAGAGCCAGGGAGCAAGCTTACAGGGTTGGTGAATAAGGGTCTGAGTCTGACCCCATTGAAGTATGTTCCCTGCTCATAACTAGGTGTGACCTGGAAGCCCACAGCATCTCTGGATCCAAGCACCTAACCAACAGGCTTCACAATGCCAGACAACTTTTGTTACAAGGTGCCGCTCTATATTACTGCTGGGGAGACCATCCCTAAAAAAGTAAGAATTCAATGAAGAAATTACAGTACACTGGAGAATGGAGAGGGGTGAGGTAGAGTACAGTGAGTAAGATCTTTGCCTTGCATTTGGCCAACCCGAGCTTGATCCCCAGCATCCCACCTGGATTACCATGTGCTGCCAAGAGTTATTCCTGAGTACAAGAGCCAAGAGTAACCCTTTAGTATTGCCAGATATAACCCAAAAACTAAAATAAGTAAGTAAGTAAATAAAAGTAGGTAAACTGAAACAAAGCAAAAACTTAAAGGCATAAGGGTATAAGTAATAAAATGACAGATAAAACTACACTCAACATTAAATCATAAACCGATTAAGGATTCCAACCAAAAGGAAATGCCAGAGAACACAGCAACGGATATTTAAGAAGAAAACCTGAGAGATCTTTGGATAGAAAAAATTATCTCTGGATCGAAAGTAATACCTGAATAGAAGACAAGTATTTATATGTATCAAATTAAATACATAGCTATTTTAAAGTGTTCAACCAAATGCCTTCTAGTGGTGTGAACACTGTGTTTACACACCCACAGTAACAACTGTCTTTTTATCTTAACTATTCAATCACAAGTTGCACAATGTATAGACAAGTCCTAACAATGGAAATGCTAAGCTTATAAAATACAGTGATTTATGATTAGACTCCACTGACAAGAATAAAGAAATAAATGGAACTATGTCAAATAATACAAGTTTTGAGGTCAGAGCAATAGAACAGTAGGTAGGGCATCTACTACACACACGATCAACCCAGGTTCAATCCTTGGCATACCATATGGTCCTCTGATCACTGCTAGGAGTAGTTTCTGAGTACTGACACAGGAGTAATCCCTGAACATCAGGCCCAAAAACAAACCCAAAAATGTTTAAAAAATTAAAAAGTAATGTTTTATGTGAAAAGAAATTTAGATTAAACTTAAAAGATTATCCTTACAAATAGGAGGGAAAATTGCATATAGCACCTCAGATAAAGGGCTAGCATCCAAAATAAAGCCATCACAAAAAACAATGTTTTAAAACTGGGGCCAGAGCAATAGCACAGTGGTAGGACATTTGCCTTGCATGCAGCCAACCCAGGACAGACCCCAGTTTGATTCCCAGCATCCCATATGGTCCCTTGAGTCTGCCAGGAGCAACCCGAGTGCTGCTGGATGTGACCCCCCAAAACCAAAAATAAATAAATAAATAAATAAATAAATAAATAAATAAATAAATAAATAAATAAAACTAATAAGCCCATCAATGAAAGTTGTAACAAATGAATTAAGCTCAAAAAGAATTTTAGTAATGGAGTACTTATTTGTCACTTTTGTCAAAGCTAACAGACAACTTATAATTCAACCTAAAGAAGTATCAATCAAGTTGGATCAACACAGTGGCTTGGCACAGGACTTAAACTCCTTCCATCCTTTTGTTGGAGAAGTGCAGCACAGTTAAGTACTGACAAACACCTCAAGTTTGTAACACATAGAACTTTGAGTTAATTTTTAGTTATTGTATGTTCAGAAACCTTTTACTGTGGTCAAATTTTTGTGACGCTTACATTTAATTATGGGTCGCATATTAGAAGTTATAAGACTCAGCTTAGAAGTTATGGCTCAGAGCACCTACTTTGCAATGGTCACCAAGTTCGAATGCCACAAACATATTGCAAACTCAGCAGCTATACTACTTGAAACAAACAGCACACACATGCACACACATACACACACAGCAATCAAATGTGTGAGCATAACAAAAAAGGGTCCACACACACACACACACACAGCAATCAAATGTGTGAGCATAACAAAAAGGGGTCCAAGACTTCCCTCCCACAAACAAAAAGATGTGCAAGCACACCACAACAACCACAAGCACCCTTTGGCAAATAGGAGTATGAGCATTGCAATAACCTCCAGGTAAACACTTCAACCATAACCATAGACTCAACTAAGAGTGTGAGCCCTGCAAGCACAGCTATTGAAGAAGTAAAGACACAGTAAGCACTGCAAACAGCTAAGTAAGCACTCAAGCAATGCTTCCAGATATGCAATGCCTGGAACACAGTCGCAGATGTGTTCACCACAGCCAGGCATCTATGCAAGCCCTGATGATTCAAGAGAGGGCAGAGGAGGTTAATACAAAACAAGTCATGTAACTTCAATAAAGTTACATGAAGACTTTTAACTACCAAGATGTTTGAGATGAAATCCAATCAAGAATTCAGATTTATGGGTGAGACAGGTATTTGGCAGCATTTGGGGTTTATGACCACTCCTGATTCAGGGGTCACTGGGGATATATCCAGTAATGGTGGTGGGAAATTTTAGAATTCTTAAATAAAGCAATGTTTCTATTTTGTCAACTGTTTAAAATTTAAAGTAACAGGTATTTATAAATACAAAGTATTTCCATTTAACTTTTAAATTAAAAACTCGCTACAAATTTAATAAAGAAGCACAGGAAGAGAAAAAGAGTATTTTAAAAGTTTCCAAGATATTATTTAATCATTTTACATATACCGAGCACCTATTGAAAGCTAAACATCACATTAAAAGCTAAACATGTTTGACTACATGTTTGAATACAAAAATAAGCAGACTAAACTATTTTCCTTATGAAACATTAAAATCAGGTAATGATTCAGAAGTGCAGCAAGAGTGATGAATAAGGTGCTACGAGAGAACACTGGAGTAACAATTAAACACCAATGAAGGTAACAGTTGTCAATAAAAGACACCAAGGAAGGGGGGGGCCGCTGGAGAGATAGCATAGAAGTAGGGCATTTCACCTTACATGCAGAAGGTCGGTAGTTCGAATCCCAGCATCCCATATGGTCCACCGAGCCTGCCAGGAGCGATTTCTGAGCATAGAGCCAGGAGTAACCCTTGAGTGCTGATGGGTGTGACCCAAAAAACAAACAAACAAACAAAAAGACACCAAGGGAAGGTAACTTTTAATCTGAGCAGTTGCACCTGCTTCTTAGTCCATCATTTATGTTTTACAACAGAAATCATGTCCTTAAAAGAACGAGTTGAGGAGCCAAAGTGATGGCGCAGTGGTAGGGGGTTTGCCTTGCATGCTGCTGACCCAGGATGGACCGCAGTTGGATCCCCTTGGTGTTCCATATGGTCCTCCAAGACAGGAGCAATTCCTGAGCATAATGCCAAACGTAACCACTGAGCGTCATCAGGCGTGGCCCAAAAGACGACAAAAAAAAAAAAAAAAAAAAAAAGAACGAGTTGAATTTCATATTTTTCTTCTACCTTGCTCCAGTTACAAGCTGTTTGCTACTATTCCTTGAATGTGCATTGGCAATGGAGTGTAACACAGTGTTCCTACAGACTAAAAATAATGATCCATTTCCAGGCCTCATATCTCTGGCCAAAAACTGCTAGGCTCTAAGCTCCTCCTCACCAGTCTCATAAAATTGAATACTCTTTCTCAGTGCTCCACTGTACAGATTTTTATAGCACTACCTATATTCCCTTTAATTCAAAACTAGTTCATATCTAATAAATCTTGATAATAAGCCTCGACATTTTACAACTAGGTCACCTCTGAGAGCGTACTTTTATAATCCATTCTCAAACCAAGCTTTTACTACTTTAAAGAAAATTGGGAGGGGGGAGACTGGAGAGATAGCACAGAGGTAGGGCATTTGTCTTGCATGCAGGAAGATAGTGGTTCGAATCCTAGCATCCCATATGGTCCCCCGAGCCTTCCAGGAGCGATTTCTTAGCGTAGAGCCAAGAGTAACCTAAGTACTGGCATGGCAGATGTGACTCAAAAACAAAGAAAGAAAACTTATGTTTTAAAATTTTTATTTCAGTGCTTTCTTTTTTTTTTTTTTTTTTGGTTTTTTGGGCCACACCCGACATTGCTCAGGGGTTACTCCTGGCTGTCTGCTCAGAAATAGCTCCTGGCAGGCACGGGGGACCATATGGGACACCGGGATTCGAACTAACCACCTTTGGTCCTGGATCAGCTGCTTGCAAGGCAAACGCTGCTGTGCTATCTCTCCCGACACTATTTCAGTGCTTTCTAAGGGTTTCAATGACCTTGTGACACACGGAAGAGCTATTATTTGTGAAGAGAAATAAGCCTTTGTCATTTCCCTTGAGTATTCTCATTGTTTCTCTCGGGTTCACCTTTCCACGTTTCACTGAACTCTGCCATGATGATACAGCTGCAAATTCTCAAGAATCTGTCATTGTGGACATCACAAGGTGTTAATCCTGTACAGCAACTTCTTTATGAAAGAATGGAGTTGAAAATCCCATCTTAGCAGGGATAATTTTTAAGTGTTTCATCACACTTCATTAATTCTTTCAGAATTATAAAGGTAAAAAATAAAATATAAAGATTCCTATGATGACATGAGGTATATAAATCCTCTAAGCATTCATTCACAGAATGTTCCACAGTGACCCATTTACAAATTAGGGGGTTAGCCAACATTTTACCTATACTTTCCTATATTTAAAGAATCTTAAGTAGAATCACAGGCTGAAAATACAAACAATAGGCCATTGCTTTCCAATCTTTCCTTATATTTGGGACAGGGTCAGATCTGAGTTCTGACAATTGGGAAAAAAGGGAGGTAGGGGGAAAAGTAGAGCCAAAAGCAGAAACAACAGCATGAAAAGGAATAATTCAATCAAGTGAGGCTACAAGCCAACCCCCCAGTAACGATAGCTAATTTGATCCTGTTCTTTAATCCAGTTTGTAAGGCAAGTACTGGCAGCAATTTCAGGAGACTATATGTGAATGAGAAAGCAAACAACTTATGAGCCTGCCCCCTAAGAGACATACCTTAAGTGAACATGTACTGTGCTGCTTGCTAGCATGGGACCAGTGATAATAGCAAATTCCACAGCAGGTGCTTCTACTACTTAAGAAACTTGAAGAATAATATAACAGAACCCAGACATTCTTTATAAGAATTATTTGAGGGTACTAAGTATTGAATTTAGAGCCTCATATTGCAGGTAAGTGCTCTGCCATTAAGTAAATATTTTCTATATAAGAAAAGGGGACTTCAAGGATTCCAAGCACTTTAATTATCCATATCATCTTTCTAGTCCAAGGAACCATCATGTTTTAAACAAAATTGTATTATTTAAAAAAACAATAGATTATTCTGAGTTTTCAACAGGAAAAAAATCACTGTATTTCTCTATATTTGATGTGTTTGTTTTGTTTTTGTCACACCCAAAGACACTCAGGAATTACTCTTGGCTCTGCGCTCAGAAATTACTCTGGGCAGGCTCAGGAGACCATATGTGATGTGGGGATCAAAACCTGGGTCAGACACATGCAAGGCAAACTTGCTTTACTACTTGCTGTACTATCAATACAGCTTTATTTATTTATTTATTTATTTTATTTATTTTACATTCATCAAAATAAAAAGCCATTACTCATCTTTTCATTTCAACATGGAATAATAAATCTAAGGTTTAAAGAATGTCTATGGGAAAAGAAAATGTCTTTGGGGTTAGAAAAACTGAAGTAGAATAATAATTATATTGAGAAGGTTAATAAGGAGATAAAATGCACTATGAATTCATAAATAAGCAAAGTAAGGTTAAAATTCTTGAGTGCACCCTCAAAGAATGTGTACAATCTGAATACAAATAGCAGGAAAAAATGAGTGAAAAATAGAATAAATATGAAAGAAATTAAGAGACAAGACATGAAAAGAAATGGGCAAGACAGGGCCGGAGAGATAGCATGAAGGTAGGGCATTTGCCTTTCATGCAGAAGGATGGTGGTTCGAATCCCAGCATCCCATATGGTACGTCGAGCCTGCCAGGAGCGATTTTTGAGTGAAGAGCCAGGAGTAATCCCTGAACACTGCCCGGTGTGGCCCAAAAACAAAAAACAAACAAACAAACAAGAAATGGGCAAGACAAACCGCACAAAGATGTCAAAAATGAATACAAGAAGGAGGTAAACTGAAAAGTGGTAAAGTACTATGTATGAAACCATATCATCAACAGTACTGTAAACGACAGTGTGTGTGTGTGTGTGTGTGTGTGTGTGTGTATACACACCAGGTCCGCTGCATAAAAGGCAAATGCCCTACTGCTGTGCTATCACTCCGGCCCCATTTATATTAGCTTTATTTGTGTGTGTGTGTGTGTGTGTGTGTGTGTGTGTGTGTGTGTGTGTGTGTGTGTGTGTGTGTGTGTGTGTGTGTGTGTGTGTGTGGTTTTTGGGTCACACCCGGCAGTGCTCAGGACTTATTCCTGGCTCCAGACTCAGAAATTGCTCCTGGGAGGCCGGAATTCCAACCGATGACCTCCTGCATGAAAGGCAAACGCCTTACCTCCATGCTATCTCTCCGGCCCCTATATTAGCTTTTTATGTGACATATTCTATCTAGTTTTTAAAGTTTCACGTTTAGTTTCATGTAAAATGTTTTTGAATCTTATTCTTTATCTTGTGAGGACAGGGAACAAAGATGGATTTTATTTTTTCATAAAAACATTTTAAAGCATCTTGTCAGATTTTATATTCATTAGCTATAATAAAGTTATTTTAAAGGAAAAATATTTGAGGAAAAGTTGTGTTTGATTATATTCATTGAAGTACATGGTCTATTAGGTAGTCACTTGTTTCTTTTTATTTTATTTCATTTGTTTTTGGGGGGGGGGCCTTGGGGATCGAACCTGGGTCTGTCCTAGGTTGGCAGCACACAAGGCAAATGCCCTACCTCTGTGCTATCACTCCAGCCCCATGTCACTTATTTCTACTATTAGAAGATCATAGCATTTCCCTCTTTGTTAGTCTACCAAATTTGTATTAATATTGTTGTTATTTTAAGGAATTTAGTTTTGGTTTCATTGTTTTTTTTTCTTTTTAAAGTTTCCTCCTTTTAATTGCAATACATTTTCTGTTATTTCTTTTTTTTTCTCATTTTTAATTGGTTTTTGGGCCATACCCTGTGATGCTCAGAGGTTACTCTGTAACTACTGTAACTGTGCACTCAGAAATCGCTCCTGACTGGGCCAGTGCGGTTTTACTCTGGACTTTGTGTTCAGGGGATTACAACTGGTGGCCCCCCAAAATTAATATAAATAAACTGACAAATTCTTACAATAAGGAAAATTTAAGGCCTAAAGGACTGAATTGTTTCATTTCCAAATATTTCAATTAATTACACAAATCAGTCTTGAAAATAGGAAGAAGTAAGCATCAATTACATTCTCTAAAGTCAGCAATGGCCTTGATTCAAAAACCTAAAACTGGGCCAGTAATTCATTTGCCTTTAATCTGTTTGTTATAATAATATGAAGTAAATTTGTATATACTTTTATTTTATTATTTGTATGCAAGGAGGCAGACTATGGTGGTAGATGGGACACTAAAGACACTGGTGAAGAGTAGGTCACACTGATGGTGAAACTGATATTTAAATATTTAATGCCTGAAACAACTGTATTATGAACAATGTGGTAGATCTTTTTATTTATTTTCATTTTATTTATTTATTTAAAGAAAATGTATGATGTATCACACAGTAGACATAGTTGATCATAATACATTTGTTTCCAGATAAGTGAAAGCAGTTATTTTAAAAAGTTAAGAAAAAATAAAAAATAAAATGGAACGGAAAAAAGGAGAAAGAATGTAAGGGAAAAAAAGTACAGTAGCAAGCTCATTTGTGAAAATTATTGCAATGTATGATTATTATTCCAATGAAGTCATTAATATAATAGCAGAAAGTTTAATCATTTTAAATGAATTTCTTTTGCTCCTTGGAACTCATTTTTGTTGTATTGTTCTGCGGCCAGTGCTCAGGGCTTATTCCTGGTTCTGCACCAAGGGATCATTTCTGGTGGGACTCAGGGAGGGGGCTATGAGATGCCAGGGATCTACCCTGGGTTGGCTGTCTGCAAGGCAAATGTCTGACCAACTGTACTACTGCTCCAATCCTATCGCTTTCTTCATCAACAAAACTACTACCAACATTTACTTGGAACATTTCCCCAAAGGCTTTAGCTGCCAAAAGAAGTGATAAGAAAGAACCTTAAAGACAAATGTTATTTTCCAAACACAACAGCAAAATGAATACACTCTACTTAAGTTTTCTCCATAGCAGACATACATCACTACCACCATCCACGTTTCAGGGCGAGTTGTCTTCAAGGAGCTCAGAAAAATTTAAGGTAATGTGTCCTAAAGAACCAGCACTCAAGTATGCTGCACTGACCCAACAAGGAGTAAATACTCTGCTCAGAAGATATTATAAGGGATTTGATATAGGGCCAGAGAGATAGCACAATGGCAGGGCATTTGCCTTGCAGGCAGCTGATCCAGGACGGAAATCCCAGCTTCCCACATAGTTCCCCATGCCTGCCAGGAGCAATTTCTGAGGGTAGAGCCAGGTGCAACGCCGCCTCCTGGTATGACCCAAAAACCAAAGGGGGGTGGATTTGATATGGGGCAGACCTTAACAGAAGCTGATCTCATTGGGCATTTCATTTTGCCCAAACTCTTTTTTGTTTTGTTTTGTTTTGGTTTGGTTTGGTTTGATTTTTGGGTCACACCTGGCAGTTCAGGGTTATTCCTGGCTCTGTGCTCAGAAATCACTTTTGACAAGCAGCGGAGACCATATGGGATGCTAGGATTGGAACCACCGTCCATCCTGGATCGGCTGCATGCAAGGCAAACACCCTACCACTGTGCTATCTCTCCAGCCCGCCATTCCAAATTCTTCTGTCTACATTAAGAGATAAGAAAATATCTGAAGTGGGGAAAGTAGACATCCGTTGGATTTGTCCTCCAAAATCAGACTGAGAGCCACAGGGATAGGTCAATGATTAGAGATATGTTTGGCATGCACAAGCCCTGTATAGATCCCAGGAATCTCATGGTACTCCTGAGAACTGTCCATGCAGTGACAGTCCTCCACACAATTGGGAGGTCCCAAAACAAACAAAAATGAAGTCACACAAAGTATATTCTGTATCCAAAGTAGATAACAAATGTCTATTGTGTCTCTTCTAGCCATGATGTTCTGAGGACTATAATTTGGGCCAATTGAGTATATTTTAGCACTGAGAAAGGATTACCAATCTGTATTCCCTCATTCATAGTACAAGCACAATGCTAGACAAAACTAATTTACTAGGCCCGAGAGATAGTGTGGAGGTAGAGCATTGCCTTGCATGCAGAAGGACAATGGTTCGAATCCCGGCATCCCATATGGTTCCCCGAGCCTGCATGGAGTGATTTCTGAGCGTAGAGCCAGGAGAATCCCTGAGAGCTGCCAGATGTGATCCAAAAACAAAAACAAACAAAAAAAACTAATATACTTATTATGCCCTCAAATATGTGTAAACCAGACATGGCACAAATAAATGCATGCTTTTTACTTAAAGATAAGTTAATGGAATAAAAATAACATATTGCTAGCAGAATAGAGATCTCAAGATGCAGGGGGAAAGAAAATTTCCCAAAAAACAGCATTCCCAAGAAACTCTATGAAGCCAGACAGTATAAAAAGAAAGGTTGCCTGTCTTGCATGCAGTCAACTCCAGTTTGATCCCTAGCACCAAATATGGTCAGCTAAGTACTGCCAAGAGTCACTTGAGCACAAACCCAGGTGTAGCTCCTGAGCACTGATAGGTATGCCCCTCTTAATAAAAATATTTTTTCCAAATAAAGAGTATTTTGTTTGGCACCGAAGCTAAAAATCTCTCCTTAATCCTAAAAATTGACTGAAGTAATCACCTTAATTACAACTTCATTTTATTTTAAACTCTTGCCAAAAATTAAAGAAAAAGTTGAGTATACATATTAAGGAGTAGGCTTCATTTGGTTGTTCTGTGTTGTTTCAAAGGTTACCTAGTTTAGAGAACTATGGTTACCTAAAAGCACTTAATTTAACCTCATAAATTCAACTACCTCTATTATATATCATCACTCCAGTGTTTTAAAAATCAGCATCAAGGGCTGGAGGGGGGGGGGGTGGAGAATTCAGGTGCTTGTCTTGCATGCAGCCAAACTGTTTAGTCTCTGGCATCACATCCAGTCCCCCAAGCACCACCAAGAAAGATTCTTTAGCAGAGTCAAGTGTAGGTCCTGAGCACAACCCAAAAAGGAGGAGGAAAGACAAAAGGCTTTAGGAGGTGGGAAAAATTTTAGCTCAATGGGTTGAGAGCAAGCTTCCCATGCAGGAGGCCTAAGTTCAGTATCTAGTAGGTTCCATCTCCCAACACCACCAGGAGCAACCTGTCTCTTCTGAGCTCAAAGCCTAGGGCAACCCCAAGTACCTCAAGGTACAGCCCCAAACTTTGTCAGCTTCATGGTGGTAGATGCATGCCTCCAAGGCCTTGAGTGTATGTGAGTCTCAGGTTCAAGCTACAACACTGAAAGTAAGCCTAGCATTGCCCAAAGCAACTGCAGCACCAGCAGAGGTCCTCAGCTCTGCATCCTGTGGCTCAAAATCAAAACAAGTATCAGATTAAGCCAATTTCAGTATTGCTTAGGGCACTCACTATTTGATAATTATCTTCACATCATCTCAAAAGCAAAGCGAAAGGCTTATATAGGAGCCATCTCTCTATAGCAACAATTACCAACTCTCCAATTATGTAGTTTAGTTGACCTCCAATTTATTTTGGCTTTGAATTAAGACAGGATCAACTTATTAACTTAATATTCAATGATTATAGCTCCACTTTGCAATAATATGAACATCTGTAATTCATAAAAAATCATGAAACCTCAACCATGTTGTTGAATACTGCTTTATTAGTTTCCATACAAATGTAATTTTATTGTTGTATCTGGCCTCATATCCATTTGAAATGCATTCTGGAAAATATACCTTTTTTTTGGCTTTTAGTTTTTGGGCCATATCCTGTGACACTCAGGGATGACTCCTGGCTATGTGCTCAGAAATCGCTCTTGGCTTGAGGACCATATGTGACTCGATCAAACCAAGGTCCGTTCTGGGGCAGCCACGTACAAGGCAAACACCCTACCTACCACTGTATTATCGCTCCGGCCCTGGAAAATATACTTCTAAATTGAGCAGGGGGTAGAAGACAGAAGTCATTTTAGTTTAAAAAAAATATTTAAATGATAATTCAAGGTGTCAAACTTCCTTAGTCAGGAAAGTAAAATTATCTCAACAAATAATCAGTAAATTTCTGAAACTGGGAATGTAAAAATATCAACTAATAATCATGGTAGGTGCCAATCATTTATTCACATTTTAGACAAATTTATTATGTCATATTGTAAACGTGTTATTTCAACATTAAGCAAGATTAATTATTTTTCCAAACACAATCCCTAGTCTACTATTTATATACTCAAGTAAATCTAGTTTCCACTAACTATAAAAATACTCCACAATATTCAGTTTTAATAAATCTAAACTGAAATAAATTCCTACCCTTTATTACATACAAAAGTGACTAATTAAGGCAACATTTGAAACAGTGTCCAGGGAAAGAGCAATACAGAGGTGGGACTCTTGCCTTGCAGGTGGCTGACCCAGGTTCCATCTCGGGGATCCCCTAAGGTTCCCCAAGCCCACCAGGAGTGACTCCTAAATGCAGAGTCAGGAATAACCACTGAACACCATTGGTATGGCCCAAAACACACACACACACACACACACACACACACACACACAAATAAAATTGTATCAAGATACATAATAGAACACAAATCATTATTTTGTTTGTTTTTATTTCAATTTTATAAATCATTCTTTGTTGTTTTTTTGTTTGTTTTGTGGGTCATACCCAGCAGCGCTCAGGGGTTACTCCTGGCTCTACGTTCAGAAATCGCTCCTGGCAGGTTCGGGGGACCATATGGGATGCTGGGATTGGAACCACTATTCTTCTGTATACAAGACAAATGCCCTACCTCCATGCTATCTCACTGGCCCCATATAAATCATTCTTGATTCTTGAAGCTGCATATATAATCCTACCCAACAAAGCCAGTAAGACATATTAAAACATACAAATTATGCTCAATAGTCATATATGGTCGTCTCCAATAATTTTTAAAATAAAATTTGTAATTTCTTTTTTTTATTGCTTCAGACTAAAATATTGAAATTATTTAAGTTTAATTTATGATAAAATTAAAATGCCTTTACTTGGTACATAGCCTGTGTAATACAATTGGTCTTTCCTACATGTTGAAACAGTCTTTTTTTTAATTTCTTTTTTTTTATTGTAAGAATTTATGCAAGAGACAAAATTGATTAACATAATGAGGTAAACTAACATAACATAATATAGTGACATAACATAACATATAATATAATTGATATAATAATACATATAAGACAAAGAAAGTTTCTGATTAAAAACACAATTTTTTTCCATAATGGCTTACATACCCTTCCCAGTAGTATTTTAGGTACATATTAACATTGAATCAGGGGAATACCCATCACCAACTATGTTCTCCCCCCATTCCAGGTCCCTTTCTACAACCCATATACCCCACCATCACCTCCCGAGCTGCTAGAGTAGGTGGACCCCTCTTTGTCTGGCTTACTATTAGTAATCACATATCTGTTTGGTCCCGAAACCTGCCCTTGTTTCCCCCTCTATTTAAGAGGCAGAGCTAGAAAAATCGAGGTATGTGGTTTTGTTTAAAGGAAAGAAAAGCAATAGATATGGGTACAAAATAAGAGGGGGAAAAAAAGAGAGAAGTCAAAAGTCAAATACGCTGAAAATGGGCAGAGTCCCTCTAGAGGCTTCCAACCTCAGTTTGAGAGAGGATGTGAAAAAGGTAATTGAAATACCACAACAATACAGAAAAAAATATCGAATTAAATAACTGGTGAGCACTATAGCAGTAAAGACAGGCACCACACAATAGTCTTGGTTCTGAAATCAAATCATGATCGAGTGCAAAAAGAAAGAGAAAGACAAGGCAAAATAAAATAAAATAATATTGGAGACATCAACCATAATCTCCACACCAAAATAAAGACGTCAAAAAAAATCGATCAATCAATCAATAAACATGTGGAAAAATTGTTTTGTGCTTTTTTTTTCTCCTTTTCTTTATCCCCCTGCATAGGCACAGTAACTATTGGGGATACAGTAGAGGGAATTCCCTTAACCTAGGAGATACAGGGTTTCTCCACCCCTGAAGTATACTATCATGGGATTAACTCTATAGACTCCTTGCATGATCATTTACTCTCCCTTTGCTGCTTTCATGGTGTGTGGAAGACTTCTGCTTTGTCTTGGATGGTAAAATTTGTGATTTCTATTTCTGATTACTTGGTTTCTTTTTTGGTTTGTTTTTTTTTGTTTGTTTGTTTGTTTGTGTTGCGGTCACACCTGGCAGTGCTCAGGGGTTAGTTCTGGCTCTATGCTCGGAAATCGCTCCTGGCAGGCTCGGGTGACCATATGGGATGCCAGAATTGGAACCACCGTCCTTCTGTATGCAAGGCAAACAAACGCCTTACCTCCATGTTATCTCTCCAGCCCCTAATTACTTGGTTTCTAAATAACAACAAAATCTCTTTTGGGGGGGAGAATTTGGACCACACCCAGCAGTACTCAGGGGTTACTCCTGGCTCTGTGCTCAGAAATCGATCCTGGCAGGCTCAGGGAACCAACCATATGGGATGCTGGGGATCAACCCAGGTCCGTCCAGAGTCGGCCACATACAAGGCAAACACCCTACCACTGTGCTATCGCTCCAACCCCAACAAAAATCTCTTTTTAAAAAACACCTAATAGGGCCCGGAGAGATAGCACAGCGGTGTTTGCCTTGCAAGCAGCCGATCCAGGACCAAAGGTGGTTGGTTCGAATCCCGGTGTCCCATATGGTCCCCATGCCTGCCAGGAGCTATTTCTGAGCACTGCCGGGTGTGGCCCAAAAACAAACAAACAAACAAACCAAAATAAAACCCTAATATAGCCATTTATTAAAATAGCATTTTTAATATGTTATTTTGGGACCATGTCTGAAGTGGTCCAGGCTTAATCCCAGTGATGCTGAGTCTATGCAGTGCTGGGAATTGAACCCTAGCCTTCTGCATGCAAAAGTATGTTCAATTCATTGAGTGCCTGATCTTTCCACACCTTTTTATTTGCTTATAATTGCTATAGTTTCACAGTACCCTACCCCAAGAAGTGTTAAGTTGAAATCTTAGTATCTCAAAAAACGGCCAGCGAGGTGGCGCTAGAGACTGCCTTGCAAGCGCTAGCCAAGGATCAGGACCAAGGTTCGATCCCCCATGTCCCATATGGTCCCCCCAAGCCAGGGGCGATTTCTGAGCACTTAGCCAGTAGTAACCCCTGAGCATCTAATGGGTGTGGCCCGAAAAACCAAAAAAAATAAAAATAAAAAAAGGCCCGGAGAGATAGCACAGCAGCGTTTGCCTTGCAAGCAGCCGATCCAGGACCAAAGGTGGTTGGTTCGAATCCTTGTGTCCCATGTGGTCCCCTGCTGGGAGCTATTTCTGAGCAGACAACCAGGAGTCACCCCTGAGAACCGCCAGGTGTGGCCCAAAAACAAAAAACAAAAAACAAAAAAAAAATAAAAAATCTCAAAAAACGGTAATATCAGAAGATAAGGTCAACAGAAAGTACTTAGTCATGAAAGCAGTCATCATAAATGGAATTAGTGTCCTTATTAAAGTAGCTCTGGCAAGAGTTCAGAGTGATAATTTAGTAAATAGTATCTCTTTCACATGGCCGACCAGGGTTCAATCCCTGGCACCTTATATGGCTCCCTGAACCACAATGGGAATGATCCCTGAGTGCAGATGCTTAAGTAAGCCCTGAGCATTCCAGGTGTGTCCGAAAACAAAAAATAATAATGAAAAACATTTCTAACAACACCCACAGCTCTAATAAAATCTTCACCATGCAAGGGGACCATGCTGACACTTGGATCTTGGTCTTCATAGACCCCAGAACAGTAAATTCCTGTTGTTATAATGGATTTCTCAGTACATATTTTGTTGAGGCAACTCAAATAGACAGAGAAATACTCAAAAATAAAAACATACTTAATACTCCTCTTTAAGTGTACAGCTGAGATCATGAAAGGGAAAATTTTAGAGCTCCAAAAATGATCAAGGAAGTAAAAGCAATAAATGCTTGATTCTACATCTAGTGGATCTCAGAAACTAAGGGACTTCTGTTTCAATGGCAAAGCAAAGAGGAAGAGAAAGCCTTGACACACAAGCAGCTCTGTGTTAGAAATAAGATTCTTGCACAAAGCACAGACCCTCAGGGACCAATGAAGTAGAAAAATTTGCCGCTGGCAGCAGAAAACAAAGAAACGTTTATTTCTTGGACTAGACTCTGTAGAGGTGGAGGGGGGGCGGGGAAATCACCAAAAGATTCTAAACACAAGACTGCCCTCACATAGGTTGAGATTGTTAATTCAGTCCATCTACAAAATTCAGGGACTCCCTCCCAAGTCCAAACGTTTGAAAAATGATTTCTGCTCAAAGGTGTTACTGAGGGGATGCTCATTTGTAAAACTTCACACACAGGTTTGCACATTGCAGAGTTACACTCAGTTTAAAAATGAAAAATAGGGGCCAGCATGGTGGCACTAGAGGTAAGGTGTCTGCCTTGCCAGTGCCAGCCTAGCACGGACCGATCCCCGGCGTCCCATATGGTCCCCCAAGCCAGGAGCAGCTTCTGAGCGTATAGCCAGGAGTAACCCCTGAGCGTCACCGAGTGTGGCCCCAAAACCCATTTGACACTCAGGGGTAACTCCTGGCTATGCACTCAGAAATCGCCCCTGGCTTGGGGGGGACCATATGGGATTGGGGGGGGGGGGGAGGGAAGGATCGAACTGCTTTCAGTCCTAGGCTAGCACTTGCAAGGCAGACACCTTACCTCCAGCAGCACTTACTTCTCTGGCCCCTTTATGCTATACTTTCAAAGTAATTAAATTTGGAAAATACAATCCCCCAAAATGGCTTCACCAAAATAATGTGCATGAGGAAGTCACCAAATATAGCAACAAAAATATCAGCAAAGGGAGCTGGAGAGATAGCATGGAGGTAATGGAGGTAAGGCGTTTGCCTTGCATGTAGAAGGACTGCGGTTCAAATCCAGGCATCCCATATGGTCCCCTGAGCCTGCCAGGAGCGATTTCTGAGCGTAGAGCCAGGAGTGACCCCAGAGTGCTGCTGGGTGTGACCCAAAAAACAAAAACAAACAAACAAAAAAATCAGCTAAGGTCTGGTCTTCTCTTTATCTTGGTCAAAAATATCTTCAGCCAAAAATAAAGGCCTGAGGGAATTGGTGAAGGGTTAAGTACTCAAAAACTGTGGGACTAAAGATTCATCTGTTCTCTATACAGAAATGTAAACCAAGCTGTGAAAAATTATGGGTACAACAGCCACATAGCTGAAAACTGGTTATCTACAGAGAAGAGGAAGGGCCAAGTGCCCACCCTGCCAAAGCTATACCTGCCGCATCCATCTCCTACAACTGCCACTTTGCCAAAGGCCCTGCTTCAGCACTCACCTAGGGCTCTCTACAGAGAGACCAAAATGACCAATACTCCAGGTATGCCACTATTTGGGTTGAGATCACCAGGACTTATTTTTGGAGTGTGTGTACTCTCCTCCAACCTTCTCATACTTCCAGAAACTCTGGCAGCCATAAACACACCTCACAACACTGAAATATCAACCGGAAATAGTGCTTGGAAGTCACTCACGGCTGCAACAACTCCTTTTTTGTCTAATACTGTCATCCCCATAGGGGCACAACAATTTAGATTCCAAGGGATATCTGAAGCCACCTAATATTCAGAAACAAATGAAGAAATAGAATGGTCTCCTATCAGCAAAAGCTTATTAACCCTCTGAAAATGACTTACTGACCTCATTGCAAAATATAATAATTTTTAAAATTTTATAAACTAAATAACACCACAAGGCAGAGCTTCTTATTCTTGTTATCCAGAGAAAGAAACTGATGCACTAAGAGTTAGTGTGCTTTTAAGTAAATGAAAGAAAAGTGCATATACCGTGGCAGCCTTGCTCCTAATTTGTCTTCTTATTTGTCCTACCTGCCACTGGCTAGAAGAGGTAATATGGATCATTTCTATGCATTTTTTTTAGCAACTGAAAACTACAGTGAATATAGTAAAATATGGATGTGAGATAAAAATGTCTAATAAAAATTCTAAGACTAAAACAATCATGAAGAACTTTTTAACTTTGTATCTCACAGTGACTCAATGAATAAAATATTTTTTCAAAAAAGGGGGGGCAGAGATAGCATGGAGGTAGGGCATTTGCCTTGCATGCAGAAGAACAGTGGTTCGAATCTGGCATCCATATGGTCCCCTGAGCCTGCCTGGAGTGATTTCTGAGCACAAAGCCAGGAGTAACCCCTGAGCACTGCCGAGTGTGACCCAAAAAACAAAAAACAAAAAAAAAGTTGTGGTTTTATTATTATTTTTTTTAATTGTAAAGGCATTTGGTTTGGAAAATTCTTAGACTCCCTACCCAATCTAGGATTTAATAGCTGGAAAATGACATCCCACATTTACTATCATTCAAAACTCCAAGTTGTTTAAAATTCAAAGCAAATCCAATATGGAACTTTAGATTTTAAGATAACTATCTACTTCTTGTACAAAAGCCATATACATGGCAATTATCTCAGATTTAAAAAGAAAACTATACACTTTTAAACTATAGCACATTTCAGTATCTAATGAAGGAAAGAAATGTGTGGTTCAAGGAGATAGAATGAAAAAAAACTGATGTCAGGAAGATAGATCAAAGGCTAGAGCACTTGTTTTGCATGCCACAGGATTGGGTTCAATTACTACCACTTCATGATCCTCTATCAAAGAGAAGAAACAAGCTAGGAATAATCTTTAAGCACTGCCAGGTAAATGTAGCTCCCACCCTACCACCCCCCAAAAAAAAGCAGAACAAAACAGGTAAAGTCGAGTAAGTTAAAGTAGAGTTTACTTAGAGTTTAACTCACTCACAGCTTAACTATTGCAACATAAGTATTTAATCAATTATTTAATCAATCAGCCCCTTCAATTAAGAGGGACTGAAAATAAGTGACATAAAACATAAACCACATATTAAAAACTCAATTTTAGTGGTAAATTATTACTAGATGTAAAAGAACTCAATACTAGCCAGTGTATAAAAGGCTTTATGAAATAAAATAAGCAAAGCCCTACAATGTATGAAATAAAATTCCTTGATTTTATTGATTAATATAGTCATACTGGAGCATGACAATTTACATTAAATAATTAAAATATTTTATTCCCTTGATTTATATCCAAGTAGTAAAACAAAACAAAAAAACCCTATAATTTAGTTTTATTGGATCAGTGCATTTTCTAACACAATTTGCATTATTTCTAGATAATAGTTCCAAAAGACGTAACTCCAAATATAAGTAAATCTTAACAATCTACCTGAAAGTTATTGGTTGTATTTTCCACTTTCATACAAAAAAGAAGACATACTTTTAAAAGTACTTTTCAGTTTATATATAGTGGAACTGCAAAAAAGATGGTTGTTTTGTTTTGTGTTTTGGGCAATGCTCAAAAAGCTTTGGTCTTGGAAGTGTTCAGGGGTTCCTCCTGTCTCTCCACTCAGGAATCACTCCTAGCAGACTGGGGAACCAGACAGGATGCCAGGTCAGCTGTATGCAAGACAAACTTCTTACCCACAGTACCATCACTCCAGACCCTATTGGGTTATAGACAATTGTTAACTTTGTATTTCAAAATGTGTAGGTTTTGACCACACCTAGTGTGCTCAAGGCTTATCTTGGCTCGGTGCTCAAAAATCAATTCTGGTAGTGTTTAAAGAACCACACACTGTACCGAATTCAAATTGAGTAGGCTTTGTGCAAAGCAAGCACCTTAACCCCTGTACCAGACAACTCCACTCCAGACTTGAAACTTTTTGTTGCTCTTTTTCAGGGGGGAAGGGGGCAAGCCCAGCAATGCTCAGGAGTTACTCCTGGTTCAGCACTCAGGAATTATTCCAGGCAGTGTTAGAGGACCATACTCTGGAAGCGGGAATAAAACCCAGGTCAGCTGCATGCAAGGCAAGTGACCTAACTGCAGTACTATGGCTCTGGCTTGAAACTTTTTTTCTATAATAATTTCTTTATTTGAACACCGTGATTGAAATTTTTAACTAGTTTTAGAAGACTTTGAAATTCAAGTGTTGAGCCAGAGTGATCACACACACACACACACACACACACACACACACACACACACGAGTAACGCCTGAGAGTCACAGGGTGTAGCCAAAAAAAGCAAAAAAAAAAAAAAAAAGGAAGTTCAGAGTTCACACATACATGGCAACAGCACAGCAATCAGGCACTTGCCATGCATGCTGTGGACCTGGGTTCCATATCCAGCACCACATATGGTCCTCAGAGCTGTGCCAGAAATAAACCCTGAGCACACAGGAGTAAGCCCTGATCGTAGCCGAGTATAGCCTAAAAACAAACAAAAAAAGTTAAAGTGTGATGATATATGCAGTATATATATACAAATATATGCTGTATATATATATACAGTAAGAACAATAAAAAATGTTAGGGAGAATCTGTTCTACAAAAACACAATTCCATGTGTGACATATCTATACCACTAATTGAATGTATCATTACAAAATTAATTTGCTTTTGTCTGGGGGCCTCATCTGGTGGTACTCAGGGCTTACACTTCTGGCTTTGCTTATACTCAGGGATCACTCCTAGGGGGATTGGGATACCCATATGGGAGGTGCTAAGGATATACCCAAGTCAGAAGTGCGGGGCAAGCTGTACCGCAGGCTTATAAAAAGAAAACGAAGTCCAGTTGTCAAAATGTATTTACTGAATACTTACTATTGTGTGACAAACACTCTGGGTCCTTTGATATAATACCAGACAGAGTAGAAGAAAATATGTTTAAAGATACTCAACTGTGACAATTACAAGAAAAGAACACATCATTATTTTTCAACTGAGCTAACTAGGACTGAAAGTTTTTTCTCTAAAGAAATTTTGATGATCTAAAATGTATTTTTTCATTTATAAATTAAATTGATAATCTAAAATGTATTTTAATTTATATCAATCAAAACCATCCAGTATAAATTCAGATTAAATCAATTCTAACAATTATTCAAAATGACTTTTTTTTTTGGTTTTTGGGCCACAACCGGCGGTGCTCAGGGGTTACTCCTGGCTGTCTGCTCAGAAATAGCTCCTGGCAGGCACGGGGGACCATATGGGACACCGGGATTCGAACCAACCACCTTTGGTCCTGGATCGGCTGCTTGCAAGGCAAATGCCGCTGTGCTATCTCTCCGGGCCCCCAAATGACTTTCAATTAAAATAGCTCCTTTACAAACAAAAAACTTTAGAATTGTTTTATCTTAACCTGCAAGGTTCATATACAACATATAATTAATATAATCATGATGAGATAGATAAGGAATTCCACTATTAAGAGCAGCCACAAAGTTACTCTAAAGGAAAGACACTGCTTTCTGTGACTAAGGTCATTCATTTATGGAGCTTGCATGCATATGCAACTTCTTTATTATTCTAAAATCTACAATGCCGGTTTCTCAAGAGGGAGAAAATTTTCAGGCAAATAGAGGCCAAATTTAGAGAGGGAAATGAAAATCTTCCTTCAATCTAGGCTAAATGGACTAATTACACAAAGAACTCCATACACAGTAA
Source organism: Suncus etruscus (assembly GCF_024139225.1). Taxonomy (NCBI): domain Eukaryota; kingdom Metazoa; phylum Chordata; class Mammalia; order Eulipotyphla; family Soricidae; genus Suncus; species Suncus etruscus. The sequence goes on along the minus strand of NC_064858.1, from coordinate 35,793,628 downwards.
AGCACACAGATGTCTGTACTGGTTCCCAGGGCTAGAACAATACTAGTCATTCAAAAGCGTTCCTTTTACATAAGCTGATGTGAGACAGCTCAGTCAGCACTTCTGAACCTCATAACCAGGATTTGGGAGCGCTGATAAAGTCTACATTTATTCTCAGCACTATTTTCTCTCTTTTTTTTTTTTTTTAGGGTTTTTCGGGCCACACACGTTTGATGCTCAGGGGTTACTCCTGGCTAAGCACTCAGAAATCACCCCTGGCTTGGGAGGGCCATATGGGACACCGGGGGATTGAACCGAGGTCCTTCCCTGGCTAGTGCTTGCAAGGCAGACACCTTACCTCTAGCGACACCTCGCCAGCCCCGTATTCTCAGCACTATTTTCATGTACTTTTTCTCTAGAGTAAATTTTATCTCCCCCAACCCACCAAAAAAAAAAAAAAAGGTAAATCTGAAAAATCATCTCTTGAAAAATATATTCAATCTAAAGTTATTTTCTATTAAAACCAGAATCATTAATGTGAACAAAAATCAACACCAAAGGATTGATAGAATATATTTTCAAGTTTAGCATATAGCCTGAAATATATACTATCATAATTTTTTGTTTGTTTTTTGGGCCACACCAGGGATTACTCCTGGCTTTGTGCTCAAAAATCACTCCTGACAGGCTCAGGGGACCATATGGGATGCTGGGGATGGAACCCGGATCCATCCTGGGTTGCAACATGCAAGGCAAACTGCCCTACCACTGTGCTATATCACTCCCCATCATATTAAAGACTAAGTGTGGCTCATTTGCCTACCTCGATTCTTTTTCTAGCTGTATGGCTTTAAAACTGCCTCCCTACTTGTTTGCAGTCCCCAGTTTTGTAGCAGCAGCAACAGCCAAATAGGAGGAAAATAAGCCTGGGCAGAAAATTACTTCTCAAAAATTATAAGATATTTTCAGAGAAAATCTCATCAAAGTTAAGGAAAATGGTTAACCCTGACACATATATACACATATATACTCTCACTTTCTCTCTCTTCCTCTCCCTTTCTCCCCTTTCAGGACACATTATAAATAGGAATAGGGGCCAGCAATGTAACTCGGTGCTAAAAAAGACATTCCCTCCAAGTATAAGGTCTTATATCCTCTACAAACAAAATAAATAAATAATAACAACAATAACTACTTCACTATAGGTATTTAATCAAACTTTTAATCTTCAGGAAAACTACAATTAATCCTCATTGAACCATTCCTTGGAAGCTTAAGTAACACTACTTTATACCTTCAAGGCATATTTTTATTGATTCTACAAACAACTTTCTTTAGCAACTAAGTCAGTTAAATCCTCACTTCCAAAACTAAGTATCCTGAATGAGTTAAAGCCATAGGGGCGGGCCCGGAGAGATAGCACAGTGGCATTTGCCTTGCAAGCAAGGACCTAAGGTGGTTGGTTCGAATCCCAGTGTCCCATATGGTCCCCCGTGCCTGCCAGGAGCTATTTCTGAGCCAGGAGTCACCCCTGAGCATCGCCGGGTGTGGCCCAAAAACCAAAAAAAAAAAAAAAAAGCCATAGGGGCCAGAGCCAAAGTGATAGTGCAGATAGTGCACTTGCCTTGCACAAAGTCAATCTGATGTTGATCCCCAGCACCCCATTTGGTCATCCAAGCCCCACCAGGAGTAAACTCTGAGTACTGCTGAGTACTTTTAACTATATGACAAATTTCTTGAGATACTTATCAATCTGTCCCTGGATATAAAGTGTATTCATTTGATTTTGATGTTGAGGAGCGAAACAGGTAGTGCTGGTGGTGGAGGAGGCAGCACAGTTCAGATGGGAGGCATCACTTTCATCAATGTCAAACTCTATTACAAAGCAGTAGTAATTAAAACAGCATGGTTTTGGAGTAAAAACAGAATTTCGGATCAGTAGACACCAGAAGGAAGTGTGCAAGCCAGGGCAGGGTATGTTTGTTTTCTTTTATTTTGGGGGTGGGGTTCGGGCCACAGCCGGCAGTGCTCAGGGGTTACTGCTGGCTCTGCACTCAGAAATTGCTCCTGGTAGGCTCAGGAGACCATATAGGATGCAGGGAATGGAACCGGGTAGGTCCCAGGTCAGCTGCATGCAAGGCAAATTGTGCTATGGCTCCAGCCCTATGTATTTTTTTTTATGTTATGGAACACTAGTGCCACAATTTCCCTGATTCTTTTTGAAATTAAAATTCTTTTGAAAATAGAATGCATAATTGCAATTAAAATATGGAGAGGGGGGCCAGAGCTATAGCACAGCAGTAGGGCGTATGGTGACTGACCCAGGATGGACCCCCAATATCCCATATGGTCCCCTAAGCCAGGAGTAATTTCAACACAGCCAGGAGTAACTCCTAAGTGTCACCAGATGTGGCCCAACAACCAAAAAGAAGAAAGAAAAGGGAAAGAAATGAATTTTTCATGAATGAGGTATGTCACCAGGTGATACTGAAAAGTGTTCTCACTTGTTTTTGGGAAACACAAATCAAATCAATAATGGGACCTCAAGCTGAAGAGATACTACAGGAAGTCACGTGGTTACGCAGGTTCTATTCCCCTGCATCATATATGGTCCCCCAAACACTGCCAAATGTGGCCCCCCCCCAAAAAAAAAAAAAAAACAGCAATGAAGCAATGAGCAATTATCTCAATGAAAATGGCAGAGATCAGAAAAGACCAAAAAAAAAAAATCAGTGTTGGTGGGGATGGTAGAGATGTGATGGAAAAGGAACTCTCATTCACTGTTAATGGTAATATAACCTGGTTCACCTTTGCGGAAAACAAAATAGCTATTTCTTAAAACATTAAGAATAAACTTTCTTAAGACTTTGGTGTCGTTTCTTTTCTTTGCTTTTTTTTTTTTTTTTTTTTTTTTGGTTTTTGGGTCACAACCGGAAGCGCTCAGGGGTTACTCCTGGCTCTATGTTCAGAAATAGCTCCTGGCAGACTCAGGGGACCATATGGGATGCCAGGATTCGAATCACTGTCCTTCTGTATGCAAGGCAAACGCCTTACCTCCATGCTATCTCTCCAGCCCCCTGATGTCATTTCTTAACATCCAGCTCAAGAATACAAAAACATTCATTCAAAAAGGTATATGTGCGGCCGGAGAGATAGCATGGAAGTAAGGCGTTTGCCTTTCATGCAGAAGGTCATCAGTTTGAATCCCAGCGTCCCATATGGTCCCCTGAGCCTGCCAGGAGTGATTTCTGAGCATAGAGCCAGGAGTAACCCCTGAGCGCTGCCAGGTGTGACCCAAAAAGATATATGAAGGACCAGAGCAACAGCACAGCGGTAAAGCATTTGCCTTGCACTCAACTAACCCAGGACAGACATGGGTTCAATCCCAGGTATCCAATCCCCGAAGCATACCAGAAGTGATTTTTGAAAGCAGAGTCAAGAGTAAATCCTGAGCATCACTAGGTGTGGCCCAAAAACCAACTCCTCTCACAAAGAAGGTTTATGTACACTTAGGTTCATGCACTACTTAACATGCTTAAGTTCATACACTTGCAGCACTAAGTACACAGCCAGAAACTGTGGCATACGTATACAATGAGTAATGGTCTACGTAGGTTGAAGATGAAATCTTGCAGTTCAGTTCACTGCAATTTGGATCAAACTAGAGGGAATCACGTTAAGAGAAATAAGCCAGAGGGAGAAGTACAAATACCAGATGGTCTCATCTGTGGAATACAGAAAAACAACAAATAAAGGAACAGACATCAAATGAGGACAAATTCTTGCTCAGCATTTATTGCAAAACTCAATTACCAAACAGTCTGAAGTAAGGCAGACTCAGAATGTGTGTGTGAGTGTTATGTGTAAGAGATAAACTAAAGATCAGATAGGCACAGTGAGTGAATGGTCTTGGGCACTTGGTGACAATACTTTAACTTTGCTTATCAAAGCCATGGAACCCAGGGGTTAGAGTGATAATAATGCAGGAAGGACACCTGCATTGCACGTGGCTGATGCCCAGCACCCCACAGTGTCAAGCCTCACCAGGAGTGGTTCCTGAGTGCAGAGCCAGGAGTAAGCCCAGAGCACTGCCATGTGTGTTTCCCTCCCTCCCCCCGAAAAAAAAAGAGAAAGATTTCTTTTACTTATTGTAGTTTAGATAATACGACAATGACAGTTTATATAGACCTATAATGGCAATTTTTTTTGGGGGGTCACACCTGGCAGCACTCAGGGGTTACTCCTGACTCTGTGCTCAGAAATCGCTCCTGGCAGGCTGGAGGACCATATGGGATGCCGGGATTCAAACCATCGTCCTTCTGCATGCAAGGCAAAACATCCTACCTCCATGCTATCACTCTGGCCCCTACAATGGTAATTTTAAATGAAATAAGCCTCATTCTACATTGAAAAATAATTAGATCCTGAATAGTAGTATTTTTAGTTCAGTTCCTTAATTATAATCATCTCATAGAAATGATCAAGATACTGTTTCAAAATTTTGGTAATCTAGTAACTTTATTAACCCATCCTCAAGAGATCTTGTAGTCCTTCTAATTTCCTCCAGTTTTCCCTCTCTACACGCATACTATATAAAACAAAATTTAAGCAAAGAAAAGTTATGTTGTTTTTGTTGTTTTTTTTTTTGTTTTTTTGGTTTTTGGGTCACACCCGGCATTGCTCAGGGGTTACTCCTGGCTGTCTGCTCAGAAATAGCTCCTGGCAGGCACGGGGGACCATGTGGGACACCGGGATTCGAACCAACCACCTTTGGTCCTGGATCTGCCGTTTGCAAGGCAAACGCCGCTGTGCTATCTCTCCGGGCCCGAAAAGTTATGTTTTTTTAAGTTTTCTATCCTGAAATGAGATAGTAAATCCTAAAAGTCATTCCTCAGCTTTCCCCATAAGTACAAAAGTAGAGCTCTAAGCATACTGACCACTTTATAGAAACTTATATCCTGTACTGTTAAAAGAGCTCAACCGAGTGAGGAGTACTGGCCACAGGAACACAACAATCTTTTCACCAAAGTATTTACACCATAAATTATCACTGACAGTAACAAATTTCTGATTCCTGTCTAAATGGAAATAACCTCAAACATTTCACTACTCCCTGACACTTAGATTGTGTTGAGAAGAGTAAAATCTCCAGTTCTCAAAAAGTTCCCAACAATCAAATTCTTCAATCAGTTTTATGCAAAACAACACCTGAGACATCCTTTCTCAGGCCACTGTCCTTCCAACCCCTAGAGCCACTGTATTATTTTCTTAAAGCTTTATTAAAAGCACCCTCTGATTTTACCAGATACTTAATATCCCTCTTTAAAAAAAAAAAGGCACATTTTGGGCTGAAACAATTGGTTAAGGGCACTTTTTCTTGCACACAGGCAACCTGGGTTCAATCCCTGGTACCACACAAGTCTGCAGAGTCTTACCAGGAGTGACTTCTGAGTGCAGAGCCAGGAATAAATAATGAACTCTTCCAAGTGTGCCCCCAAAACCAAAAATAAATAAATAATAAATAAAAGTAAAGTTCTTTAAAGGCACATTTAAGTAAAATGTGCCTGTTAATGTGCCACTTAAATAAAATTTAAATAAATAAATTAATAAAAGTAAAGTTCTTTAACGGCACATTTCATAGTACATAAAAAAATCTAGGAACCAAGAGAGATATATCTATGAGCCTGTAGCAAATGTTTTGCCTGTGGGGGAAATCAGAGTTCAATCCCCTGCACTACACTGTTTTCCAAACGTGGCTGGAGGAATACCAAAGCACCAAGCCAAGAGTAGCCCCTCAGTCCTACAGGATGTAGCAAAAAATAAAAGAATAAAATAAAATAAAATAAAAAGAATAAAAAAATATATTGTGTGCAATATATACGTGTGCCACCTTCTAGAATTTCTTTACCTAAAATTTCTTTCACAAGTATCACTTTATCTGTTACAGTCAGATAAATTTCTTCTTTTTCCTACAAGACGGCAACTTTTTAAACCTTTGTCACCCAAATAAAACCTAATAGAAAAACAAAGAAGCACACACAAATCTTGCTTTCATTTTCCTCAAACTTATTATCTATTAATACTTTTCCATTTATAAAAGATTTAAAGCCTTTCAACAGACTTAAAAATCATACTTGGAAAGAAACAAAGCATTAAAATTGTTATTAAGGTTCATATAGATTTTAACCAATTGTTAATAACCCACTTTACCTCTGGCTCTGGCATGACAGTATATTCAATTGGAAAATACCAAGGAATGATATGGAACAGGGGTCTCAAACTCAATTTACCTGGGGGCCACAGGAGGCAAAGTTGGGGTGATCCTTGAGTGCAAAGTCAGTAGTAAGCCTTAAACATTGAGGGGTGTGACCCAAACAACTAAAAAAAAAAAGATTACTCTAGGGCAGGGCCACAAGGCCACAAACAGCCCTCGGGCAGCGAGTTTGAGACCCCTGGAAGAGAGTAGGATGGAGATCCAGCCATAGATGTAGTGACACAACTCACAATATGGAAATACATTTTACATTTAATGTTTTACATTCCCCTTTCCTTATAAAAAAAAATCATAGAATAAACATGGTTAGCAAAAAAAGAACATAATTGATTCTTCCCAGGTAGGCTAAATCTGGGCAGACAACTCTAGTGCCTTCTTTGAATGAGACAAGAAGATTTTAAACCTTTAAACCTGAAAGGATAGCAGGCAGCCTGCAGCCACACCTGACACCATAAGACAGAAACAGTCCAGCTCCACAATTAAACCTTATTAAGCCACCAAACCAAATTGTTCCAGATCAATAAACTCTGGATCACAAAACTTCATAGCAGTATAACACCTCAAAATGTCACAGTAGTGTCAGCCCAGCAGGATTGAAGAGAATCTATGGTAAAGTTGCACAGAAAAACACCAAGCTCGGTGAACCTAAACAGTAACACAAAAGGCTCAACTAGCAACAACCACAGCCCAGAAAATCCTTAAACACTGACTTTAGTAACACCATAAGAGATATAATAATAATTACAAATTGACTCTCAGTGATCTAAGTTTTGATAATTCCATTTGCCTTTGTGTTGTAACAAACAAAATGAGATAAATTTGTTTGTGCATGCAAAGAATACAAAGAAGTAGCTGGGGTGGTGGGTGAGGGAAAATCACATTGGTGGTGAGACTGGTGTTTGAACAGTCAATGCCTGAACAACTGTATTATGAGCAACTAAGTAAACCATGGTGTTATAATAAAAAGGAATGTTAAAAAATTCTAGTTAGAAATAATTAGCGGGGCCGGAGAGATAGCATGGAGGTAAGCCGTTTGCCTTTCATGCAGGAGGTCATCGGTTCGAATCCCGGCGCCCCATATGGTCCCCCGTGCCTGCCAGGAGCAATTTCTGAGCCTGGAGCCAGGAATAACCCCTGAGCACTGCCGGGTGTGACCCAAAAACCAAAAAAATAAATAAATAATTAGCAACTTTTATTTTCCACACAACTCTAACATTAAAAATTTCAAAGTTTCACACTAATATTATGTAATAATCGCATATGTAATAAAAAATTTTAAATCTAGATTTTTACACTGTCTTAAAATATCAAATATTAACTCAGTCTTCATTCATCCTCTGCCTTCTAATTATAGTTTCACAATTATGACAAATAAGAGCAGTCAAAAGGGACTGGAGAGATAGCATAGAGGTGGGGCGTTTTGCCTTGCTTGCAGGATGGTGGTTCGAATACCAGCAACCCATATGGTTCCCCAAGGCTGCCAAGGGCAATTTCTGAGCACAGAGGAACCTCAGAATGCTGCCCGGTATGACACAAAAACAAATAAAAAAGAAAGAAAAGAAAAAAAAGAAAAACTACAGATAAGGGGTATCCTTGGGGAACCATATGGGTTGCTGGTATTCGAACCACCATCCTGCAAGCAAGGCAAAACACCCCACCTCCATGCTATCTTATTTTATCTTATTTTTATCTTAGTTTAAGAAAAATTAACTTTTTACATTCAAATCTACTTAAAAATAAAAACCTTGGGCCCGGAGAGATAGCACAGTGGCGTTTGCCTTGCAAGCAGCCGATCCAGGACCAAAGGTGGTTGGTTCGAATCCCGGTGTCCCATGTGGTCCCCCGTGCCTGCCAGGAGCTATTTCTGAGCAGACAGCCAGGAGAACCCCTGAGCACCGCCAGGTGTGGGCCAAAAACCAAAAAATAAAAAAATAAAATAAAAACCTTAAGTCTTTTGAACATAAATCAGGGCTGGAGAGATAACTCAACAGGCTGAATGTATCTTTTGGACGTTAGAGGTTAATTCCTGGTACCATGCACTGAGTACTAGAAAGAGCAATTTCCACAGTGAAAAGATGCCCGAGTAGCTGGAACATTGGTAGAGTGAGAGGGTAGGGCACTTGCCCTACACACAGTAGACCCACTTTGATCCCCACCATCTTTTATTGTCCCCTAAGCACCTCTAGGAGAAATTCCTTAGTGCAGATCCAAGAATAAGCCTTGAGTACTTCTAGTATGGCCCCAAAACAAATAAACAAACAAACAAAAAAAAGCAATAGCAGCCACCCCTGAGCATTGCCAGATGCTGGCAACACAAAATCTAAGATTTGGCCTTTGGATCTTTTTCTCTTAAGGGTATGTAGTAGTGGGGATAAAAAGGAAAAAGAAACATCTTTAAACATTAAATTAAAACTTACCCACTTGAAGGATCTAAGGCAATAGCTCTGGGTTGATCCAACTCTTGCCAAAATAAAACTTTTCGTAAAGATCCATCTAAATTAGAGACTTCAATCCGATTAGTTTCAGAATCCGTCCAATATAATTTTTCTCCAAGCCAATCACATGCCAGTCCATCAGGGGACAATAATCCAGAAACTACAACATTCTGAACACTCTCAGTTTTGTTAAACTCTGTTCGTTTAATGGCTTCTTCGCTGACATCACTCCAATATATCAAGCCATGACCAAACACAAAGTCCACAGCAGCTGCATCCTCCAAACCTCCAACTACAATCGTAGCATTCTCTTTGCCATTTGTAGCATCAACCAATCGCAAGTCCCGTCTGTTTGCATAAAGCAACAAAGGGGCCGCTAGAACAAAAAAGAAAAGTAGTTAAGTAAAAAGGAAATAATTGTAACAGTTCTGAGATAAACTGAGTTTCAATCACATTCCTGAGTAAATACCAAAAAGTAAAAGTAATCGGTCTGTACTTAAAATATTTTTACAAATTGTTTTTGCAGCATTTTCAAAACAAAGTTCCAAGAAGAGGTATTAACAGTCTATCAGTACAGTCTGTTTTTGTAAAAAAAAAAAAAAAAAAATTGGTCAGATAACATTAAAAAGTGACACTATCAAGAGGAGAAAACCAGAATGCTCATCATCAGAAGCAGAAATGGAAATGGCACAATCACTTAAGAAAATAATTTGACAGTTTCTTAAAAGACAATCTACCATAGAATCCAGCAATTCAATTCCCAGAATTCACTAAAGAGATAAAAGCATGTCAATACACTTATACATAAAGATAATCACAATGTCTTTAATAACTAAACTGGAAAAAAACATTTTCATATAAAAATTGTATATAAAACTGTATAAAATTAAAACATAATTATAAATTATGATAGCAGCTTAGTAACTGAAGATGAAAATCATGAAAAAACAAAAAAGCAAGTATTATAACAGTGTAAGATTCTGGTAAATGATGACTATATTATATAATCAGGGTAAGGGTATAAGCAATGTCAAAACTTAATTTCATTGTTTACAATTTATTTACTACTTATCAATAACACAATGAAAGAGTCTGACAGACAATTCTTAAAAAGCTTAATTCTTTTTATTATTTACCCATTTTTATTACTTTATTAATGACTTCCCAATACTAAATATAAAGTCTAGTCTAAAGAAGTAATATTTAGGGCCTGGAGAGAGAGCACAGCGGCGTTTGCCTTGCAAGCAGCCGATCCAGGACTAAAGGTGGTTGGTTCAAATCCCGGTGTCCCATATGGTCCCCCGTGTCTACCAGGAGCTATTTCTGAGCAGACAGCCAGGAGTAACCCCTGAGCACCGCCGGGTGTGGCTCAAAAACAAAAAAAAAAAAAGAAGTAATATTTAACTTTGGCTATTAGGACTAAAGTAGAATCTTATATATACATATACATATAGTTTGTTTTTAAGTATCTAATGCAAGCTACTTTTACTTTCCTCAAAAGAAATAATGTAGAACACAGCTTTTTGAGATACAGAAATGTTCTCACCTCTATACAATTTAGTAAATACTGACTACATTTGCAAGCATTTAAAATGAAGGTAACAGGGATCGAAGCAATAGCACAGTGGTAGGGCATTTGCCTTGCACACAGCTGATTCAGGACGGACCTCGGTTTGATCCCCAGAATCCCATATGGTCCCCGAAGCCAGGAACGATTTCTGAGCGACCCCTGAGCACCACCGTGTGTGGCCCCAAAACCACAAATAAGTAAAAAAAAAAAAAAAAAGTACATAAATAAATAAGTAAATAAATAAAATAAAATGAAGGTAACAAGAGCCAGAGTGTTAACAGCATTTGCATGCAGTCGACCAGGGTTCAATCCCCAGGATCTCATATGGTCCCAAGAGCTTGCCAAGAGTAATTTCTGGGGGCCCGGAGAGATAGCACAGTGGTGTTTGCCTTGCAAGCAGCCGATCCAGGACCAAAGGTGGTTGGTTCGAATCCCGGTGTCCCATATGGTCCCCCGTGCCTGCTAGGAGCTATTTCTGAGCAGACAGCCAGGAGTAACCCCTGAGCACCGCCGGGTGTGGCCCAAAAACCAAAAAAAAAAAAAAAAAAAGAGTAATTTCTGAGTACAGAGACAAAAATAACCCTTGGACACTGCCAAATGTGCCCCCCCCCAAAAAAAGCTACTGTGATTGAAAAATTAAACTTTAAATTTTATTTCATTATAATTTAAATTAAAGACAAATGATTGTATTGAATAGCACCTATATATAGTGGCAGAAATAAAGAGAAAACATGTCCAGCGTTATGATACAATAATGTACATAATGTTCCCTCACAATTTCTTTTTTTTTTTTTTTTTTTTTTGGTTTTTTGGTTTTTGGGGCCACACCCGGCGGCACTCAGGGGTTACTCCTGGCTATCTGCTCAGATATAGCTCCTGGCAGGCACGGGGGACCATATGGGACACCGGGATTCGAACCAACCACCTTAGGTCCTGGATCGGCTGCTTGCAAGGCAAACACCATTGTGCTATCTCTCCGGGCCCTCCCTCACAATTTTAAGACAAAAAATTATCATCCAAGCCAAAACGATAGTACAGCAGGTAGGGTGCTTGCCTTCCAAATGCGGCCGACCTGGGTTTGATCACAGGCATCTCATATGGTCACCCAAGCACAGCCAGAATTAATTCCTGAGTGCAGAATGGGGACTTATACCTAAACATAGCCAGGTGTGATCCCAAAAAAAAATTAAAAAAATAAAAAAGCAATTATCCAAAACATAAAAGATATTTGCCTTGCACATGGCTGACCCAAGTTCAATCACTAGCTTCACATATGGTCCCCTGAACCCTGTTAAGAATGGCCTCTGGGTGCTGAGCAAGGAATAAGCCCTAATCAAACACTTCTAGGTGTGGCCCTCCCCCAAAATAATGTTTTTAAATAAAGTAACCACTCCTCGTTTTCTCTAAGACATTATTTAACTCACAGTGCTCGAAAAAGTGTAAAGAAAAAGTCATCTCTAAATCAGTTTAAGTATAACATAAACAGCTCTTTTAAGTGTAAGTCCAACTTTTTTAAGTAAAAAAAAAATGGAGTCTGGAGAGGAACTCAATGAGCTAAACTGAAGTTTCACATGGGAAAGACCCAAGTTTGATCCCTGGCACCAAACACATGATCACCCCAACACCCCAGGTTAAACTGCTTGTAGACCATAAGCACCATGAGGTACAAATAAATACATGTCTAAATAATATAGAGCTAGCTAGAAAATAAGTAAGCTTTCTGTATTCTATCTGCTGCTTTTTCTTGCAAATTACACTGAGCTATGTGTAAGTCCTGAGCATCACCCAGTGTGGCCCTCCCCCCAAAAAAATTTTGTCCCTCTTCCCATAGCAAACAGCAAATTTCACCTATTCTCACTTCAGGTCTTTACACATCAAACTGATGTTGTATCAGTCCCATACATGTCCAATGTATCATTCTACTAAGAAGATACCTTATATAGACCAATTGCAAAAATTATAGAAAAGGTCCCTAATAATCAAGAATACCAGAAAGAGGGAAGGGGGAAGAGATAATTAAAAATAAACAAATAAATAAATAAATAAAATAAAAGAATACCAAACTAAAGGTAAGAGTCTAAGGATTATGCTCAAGCTTTGCAAACAAAAACAAGTGGCATGGGGCCGTGCCAGTAGGGTGCTTGCCTTGTACGCACGCAGCAGATCCAGGACCGACCTTGGTTCGATCCCCGGCATCCCATATGGTCCCACGAGCCAGGAGCGATTTCTGAACGCAGAGCCAGGAGTAACCCCTTATTATAACAGGGTGTGAACCCCCCCCCAAAAAAAAGAAAAAAAAAAAAAAAAAGAAACCACTGGCTATTCCATGGCATCATAAGCAATGAAACAGGGGTACACAATGCTAAATGTTGCACAGAACTAAGAACTAGGTCTCAAACTTAAAATTTTAAATCAAGAATGATAATAATCTAATACAGCAAGCACCTTTATTTATGATACTCTCTGTAAAACCATCATGTATATATCCAATACATAGAGTATTACTTAACATCAAATATCTTTTATGACTTTCAAATCAAACATTAAAATTTCTACTAAATATCTGGTATACCCACTTCAAGAATCTTCCTGATCAGTTACAGTCTCTCTAGTCTTCTAAGTACAAAAATGTGAGGGAGAAAGTTAGGGTAGGAAACAAGTTAATTTCTTTTACATTAGCAGTACTGGTAATAGCTGATAATCTCTAAAGGACTGCATGTAACTTTCACACTAATAAAAGGAAATATAAGACTTTGTCCTCTCCAATCACACTGAGTATTTTCTACCCATATTGTCACTAATATATATTCAACAGTATACAGAATATAGTTTCTTAAAGGTATAATTTAATCTATAATTATTTTAATCTATTAAAGATATACATCAGATAGGGGCAAGGGATGGTTCTCAGTGGCAAAGTACTTGCATGTATGAAACAAAGTTTACACAAAAGTCCTAGCTACACAAAGACAAACACAGAGACACATGCTCATGAATGACATCTGCTAACTTCTATTTATTCCATTCTCCCAGAGATTCTTAAGAGGAGAAAAGCCATAATAAAACTTTTTAAATGCGGAAAGAAAAAAAAAGAGAGAAAAGCCATTTTCTTGCGTAATTTTAGGATACAGATCTTGCCATAACAATCCCTTATCAAAATAATCTTTCCATAAAATATCTAAGCAGAAATTTGTTTTTTGACATTTATATTGTGATGGGAATTGGTCTTCATCTGTGAGTCCACACCATCCCATCTCAATGAAATTTTGTGAGTCATTCAAACTTTGCTCTGGAGAGATCTTTCTTTAAAATAAACTTTTTGTTTTGTTTTGTTTTGTTTTGTTTTGTTGGGCCACACCCGAAGGTACTCAGGGGTTACTCCTGGCTATGTGCTCAAAAATAGCTCCTGGCAGGCACAGGGAACCATATGGGACGCTGGGATTCGAACCAACCACCTTAGGTCCTGTGTCAGCTGCTTGCAAGGCAAACACAGCGGTGCTATCTCTCGGCCCCTGAAATAAACTCTTAAGCCAGTGCTCAACACAATTTGTCTGTTGAAACATGTATTAATTACTCTCCTATTTTCAAAAAAATGTTTTTCTTTGGCTCTTGGTTGTACCCTAACTGTTGTCTGGGAATGTTCCCAGCTTTTCTGAGGTCTCTTCTATTTTCTCTTTGACTCCTCAGTGGGGATTACACAAGGGAATAAATATCCTTGGCTCCTCCTGAGAAATAATTCTCTTTAGCTCTGATTCAATTATCCAATTAGAAGGGTAATTCTCTTTTGGGAAGCCTCCTTCCTTTCCCTCAAAATGCATACTTCATCATTAAAGCACTAATTCAATTCCCTACTTGCAATTCAAATATGGTAAAGTTTTACTTTAAAATTCTCCTTAGCCGGGGCCGGGCGGTGGCGCTAAAGGTAAGGTGCCTGCCTTACCTGCGCTAGCCTAGGACAGACCGCGGTTTCCCATATGGTCCCCCAAGCCAGGAGCGACTTCTAAGCGCATAGCCAGGAATAACCCCTGAGCGTCACCGGGTGTGGCCCAAAAACAAAAAAAAAAAAAAAAACTTCTCCTTAGCCAACTTGGAATAGCCCAAAACTGGCTATTTCTCCCTTTCTGAGAAGGAGATCATACAGGAGTTTTGGTACTTGCCTCGCATACAGCTGACCCATTTAATTCCCTGCAACTCATATGGTCCCCAAGCCACCAAGCCGAGCACTACCCAATGTGGCCCTCTCCCAAAAAAAGACCCTCTTCCTATAGCTATCTGCCTTTCACACTTCAAATTATCTTTTAGGACTCATGAGTCTTATTAATCTAATCTCCTTTAGTACCTAAATCTCTTTCACCCCTCTCTTGACATTTCCTTTCCATTCCAACCTTTCTAATCCCTGTTGTCACTGACTTTGAGATTCCCTTTTCCCCACTACGGAGACTCAGGAAATGCTCAAGAACCTATGAAAGATGAATTAAAACAGAAAAAAAATCTTTTGCAGATTCATAAGAACTTTGGAGACAAGTCACATTGTCTTTGATCTCTCATCCAAAACCTAGTCCAATCTCCATACAACTACTCATCAAGGTAAAGAGATTCTTATGGTTTCCGCAATTATTAGTAGACTTCAGCACTTATATTGAGCAGGTACTCTCCAGTGGCCCCTAACTGCTGGAACATATCCTGGGAAAAATGTAATGGTAAGGGTTTAAGAGCATATGCAAAGAACCCTGGACTCAACGCACAGCAACTGAAGCAGCACACTGAGAAACAGCCTTCCAAGCACCATCTTATGCAGCACCCAAAAAAAAGCTTAATAAATGTACTTTTGATTACGTCTATAAGAGATGTACAAGACATGTCATTTTGTTGGTTTTATATTTAATTTTGTTTTTGATATTTTTATTGATCTAGTAAAGTTTTCTCTACTGGGGCTGGAGAGATAGCATGGACGTAGCGTATTTGCCTTGCATACAGAAGGACGGTGGTTCGAATCCCGGCATCCCATATGGTCCCCCAAGTCTGCCAGGAGTGATTTCTGAGCGTAGAGCCAGGAGAAATCCCTGAGTGCTGCAGGGTGTGACCCAAAAAGCAAAAAAAAAAGTTTTCTCTACTGAGTTATTTGGCTAAATTACTGACACTTGTATCAAGTAAAACATAGTGTACATTTTTATTCAACTTCCCTATGTTCTTACTGAATTTTAACAGGCTTACTGATAAAACTACCATAAACAGATGTGACATTACATTTATATTTATTCAAATTACATCATTCTGACAAACTTTATTTCAACAGTCAGTAAGTTTTATAGTAAGTCTATTTAAAGGTAGTTTCCAAAGTGTATTTTGGAACTTAAAGCCTTAGTCATATGGGGGCTGGAGCAATAGCACAGCAGTAGGACATTTGCCTTGAATGCTGCCAAGCCAGGACGGACCAGGGTTCAACCCCCAGAATCCCATATGGTCCCCCGAGCCTGCCAGGAGCAATTTCTGAGCAGAGCCAGGAGTAACCCCTGAGCACTGCTAGGTGTGGCCCAAAAATCAAAAAATAAAAAAATTTAGGGGCCGGAGAGATAGCATGGAGGTAAGGAGTTCGCCTTGCATGTAGAAGGACGGTGGTTCGAATCCCGGTATCCCATATGGTCCCCTGAGCCTGCCAGGAGTGATTTCTGAGCGTAGAGCAATGAGTAACCCCTGAGTGCTGCCAGGTGTGACCCAAAAACCAAAAAAATAAAAAAGAAAAAGAAAAAAGAAAAAAATTAGTCATATACAATGGTAATTATTAGACATTCATTAAATACCTAAGTTATTTCTAGGTGAGACAGAACCTGCCTTCTCTTAAGCTGTGGTTTTAATACAAGGCTTCTCAAAATTTGACAACAGTGAAAAATTTCACAATGTGCAATGACCAAAACTTAATTCAAAAATCAACATAATGAGAGGCAAAAGCGATAGCACAGTGGTAGGGCATTTGCCTTGCACACAGTTGACCCAGGACAAACCTGGGTTGGATCCTCAGCATCCCATATGATCCCCTGAGCCTGCCAAGAGCAATTTCAGAGCGCATAGCCAGGAGTAACCCGAGAATCACCAGGTGTGGCCCAAACCCCCCCCACAAAAAAAATCAACATAGTGAAACCAAGATCACAAAAAAGGTTTTAGTCCCTGATAATTTTAAAATATTTGTTCCGTGAAAAAGGCTTTGTCAAATATTAGTCTTTACTTTTCTGACAGTTCAAAGAGATCTAAACAAAAATTTTTTATTGTAGAAAACATGCTACTCATAGATTTAAAAATACAATACAGGGGCCAGAGAGATAGTACACCAGGTATGACATTTGCCTTGCATGCAGTAGACCCAGGTTCAATCCCCTTCACCACATATAGTCCACCTCGAAGTACCAGGAATGATCCCTGAGTGCAGAGCCAGAACACAGCCAGATGTGGCCCCAAAACAAACAAAAAAATTTGTTCATTCTCTTGTGTTACAAATTCTATACAACAAAAAACAAAAATTGTATCTATATAAGAGGATAAAGTTGACAATCTTAAAGGCTTTCAAATAGAACAAGCTCAACATTCTGTGTAACACCTGCCTAACTTGTCTGCTATCTGTCTCTCCACTCCATAGCCTTAACCTATTTACACAGATCAGTCCCTGACCCTAAACTTATCTCAGGAGAGATTCTCAACTCCAGCCTTGATCTCTCTCAATCCTTCCTTATAATCAGATCAAAACAATCTCCAGTAGAACTTGTCTTAGTGAGTCCCACTGCCCTCAGTGTATAAAGTGTCAGCTCCTTACAGGGCATTGGGAACCCCCTATTCCCAGCAGTCTTTCTTGTCCTTTTCTTACCTGCCACTCCCAATTAGAGCCTCGCATCTTAAACTACGGGGTGAAACTGAATGTTAAGGATCTCAAAATATCTGACAATAGCAAAAAGTTTTTGAATGTGTAAAGACCAAAAAATAATTCAAAATCAAAATAGTGAGGTGTTTCTAAGGTTTCTCAGGTGAATTTCTTCAACTACTGGTTGGCTCTTAAAGAAACATTATATATAGCAGGGGTCTCAAACTCGCGGCCTACGGGCCATTTGCGGCCCTCAGTACAACATTTTGTGGCTCTGCCCTAGAGGAATCTTTTTTGTTTTGTTTTGTTTTAGTTGTTTGGGTCACACACCCCAATGTTCAAAGCTTACTACTGACTTTGCACTCAACGATCACCCTGACTTTGCCTCCTGCAGCCCCCAGGTAAATTGAGTTTGAGACCCCTGATATATAGTTTGGAGGGGATTGACTTTTTGCCCTTTCACCAAGAGGCAAAGATTCTATCTTTACTGTGCTGCAGGTTGACTCTATCATGCCTTGATTACTTTTAGAAACAAGTTTTCTTATTTCTTTTTTTTTTTTTTTGTGTTTGGGCCACACCCGGCAGTGCTCAGGGGTTACTCCTGGCTGTCTGCTCAGAAATAGCTCCTGGCAGGCACGGGGGACCATATGGGACACCGGGATTCGAACCAACCACCTTTGGTCCTGGATCGGCTGCTTGCAAGGCAAACGCCCTGTGCTATCTCTCCGGGCCCTTATTTCTTAAAATGCTATGATTTGTTATCATGTTATCTATGCCAAAATAGACAACTGGTTAAATATAACCAGTTGTTAGATTACACCTTATTTTAGCCAAAACAAAGATCATCCCTGGTTCCTTTGAATCAATTTTTTTTGGGGGGGTAGGTCACACCCAGCGGCACTGAGAGGTTACTCCTGGCAAGCTTGGGGGACCATATGGGATACCGGGAATCGAACCACTATCCGTCTTAGATCGGCTGCGTGCAAGGCAAACGCCCTGCCACTGTGCTATCTCTCCGGCCCTGTATCTATTTTTTTACAACTAGGTTTTCCCCAAAACAGAGATTGTAAACATGTAAACCTGGGCAAGACTGGCTCAGGAAAGCCTGAGCTGCTTATCCTTATTCTGTCCTTACTCCCCACCTGGGGGTGATCTTTGTATTCAATAAAAACTACAGTTCTAGCAGTTCACTCTGGATATGAGGTAGAAGACTGCCAGACTACACGTGTTTCACTCTCATTCTGGTTTGGATTATTTCATGTGTAACCCTGGCTTCAGACTCATTCACCTGGGGTTGGAGATATGATACATGGAGTGATTTTACAACCAACTAATGTCTGATTTTTTTTTCCTCAGTAATTCATGAACCTATTTAATCTTCTGATGGGCCACAAGATAGCTCCAGTGATAGAGCACATGCTTTAAGGTCCAAGGCCCTGTGTTTGAACCCCAGCACAGCCAGTCAACTCCGGTAGCCCCCACAACAACAAATAAAAAATAGTAATACAAACTTCCTAAAAACTTCTGACACTGTCTTTTCAAAGACAAATCCTAAATGTCTCCTGTACATGCTTTTTTTGGAACCTCCCTAAGAAGTGCTTACAAATCAACTACAGGCTAGAATGTTTTCAACAAAAACTGCTGAGGTCAGAGCTCTATATTACAGGTTCTCAAAGGCACCTCAGACCCCAATTCAATTCCTAAGCATTGCTGAGTGTGGAGGGGAAAAAGGACTATTAAAAACCAGGAGAGGGGGCCGGGCGGTGGCGCTGGAGGTAAGGTGCCTGCCTTGCCTACGCTAGCCTAGGACGGACCGCGGTTCGATCCCCCGGCGTCCCATATGGTCCCCCAAGAAGCCAGGAGCAACTTCTGAGCGCATAGCCAGGAGTAACCCCTGAGCGTCACAGGGTGTGGCCCAAAAACCAAAAAAAAAAACCAAAAAAAAAAACAGGGAGAGGAGACAGTTTAATAGTGCATGCCTAGTATGTAGGAGCCAGGACTTTATCCAGGCTGTTGACCTAAAACTAAAACTAAAATAAGCTGTTGGGAAAAAGATAGAGATGGAAAGATATACAGCAGGTAAGTTTCAGGTCTTGTAAATGGCTGAACTGGTTTCTATCCCTAAACCCTCTATATGATTGATCTCCACAGCCCACCAATAGTGATATTGAGTGCAGAGGCTGGAGCAAGTGGGGAGCAGTGGGCAAGGGGGAGAGAAAACATTGGAGGGAGGGAAGGAGAAAGAAGGAGGAAAGGAGGGAAGGTGGGAGGAAGGGAGGACCAGTAAAGGAGGGAAGGTGGGAGGAAGGGAGGACCAGTACTCTTGGGCACAGGCTCTGAAAGGCATCACATAAATCAGCTCAAGACCAAATCAACAGACTGAGTTGGGATTTTGAAAAAATTACTTTTTTTTTTAAAGAATGCTAAAAAAAAAAAAAATGCTAACATAAAAACCAGAACAAGAAATAGGACTAAAGGGTGATTATAAGTTTTGTTTAATATATCCCCAATGGATTATATTTGACTACAGTGATAGCACAGCAGATAAGCCTTGCATGCAGCCAATAAGAGCTCAATCCCTGGCATCTTGTATTTCCCCCAAGCTCACCAAAAGTGATACCTGAATGCAGAGCCAGGAGTGCCTGGGGTACCACAAAGTGTATCCCCAAAGGAATATAAATAACTAAGTAAAATATCACCAATTCTGGAGTCAGGGAAATAGCACAGGGCTAGGAACACAAGCTTTGCATGCACAGAACTCCAGTTCAGTTCTTGGCACCACATAACACCCACCACCAGGTCCAAGCAGTACTGTATTACCATATTCTTGTACTAAACTTTCCAACCTAATCAGTCAAACATCACCAGGAGTGGCCTCTGGGCCCCCTAACCACTGCGAGCGAGCGAGAGAGAGAGAGAGAGAGAGAGAGAGAGAGAGAGAGAGAGAGGGGAGAGAGAGAGAGAGAGAGGAGAGAGACACAAATGTATAGCTATATAAAATAACCAATACTTGTGCATTCTAATGTTTTAATGTTCTATTTTCTGGCTATAAAGAACTCCCTTCTCTTAAGCTACCTACAATTCACCCACAATTTAAGTAGTCTAAACTTCTGTAAGTTAAAAAATTTTTTTTTTTTGTGGTTTTTGGGTCACACCCAGCAGTGCTCAGGGGTTACTCCTGGCTCCATGCTCAGAAATTGCTCCTGGCAGGCACGGGGGACCATATGGGACGCTGGGATTCGAACCGATGACCTCTTGCATGAAAGGCAAATGCCTTACCTCCATGCTATCTCTCCAGCCCCAAGTAAGTTAAAAAAATTTAATGTTGGGCTATTGACAGTACAGCAGGTACCTTGAACATAGGCAACCAGGATCAATCTCTGACATCTCCTGTAGTCCCCCAAATCCACCAGAAGAGATATCTGAGTGCAGAGTCAGGAGTAACCCCAGAGCATGGGTGTGTGTGGCCAAAAACAAAAACAAAAGAATTTTTTTGTTTTGTTTTTAGATTTTTGGTTTTTGGGCCACACCCAGTGATGCTCGGGGTTACTCCTGGCTACCTGCTCAGAATCGCCCCTGGCATGGAGGACCATATGGGATATTGGGGAATGGAAATGCGGTCCGTCCTAGGTTAGAGCACACAAGGCAGATGCCTTACCGCTTGCACCACCACCGCTCAGGTCCCAACAAAAACAAAAATTTTATGACATTTTCCCCCTGCCTGATTCCTCCATAATCCAAACCTACCTTGAAGTATTCTTATTTTCATGCCAATATGAACTCAGTAAGTCCACCCTCAAATTGGGAACACTGATTTCACCCGAAAGCAATATTTCAAGTAGCACTTTTTTCAAATAGTATGCTTTTAATGAGAGATAACTAGACTCTTAATGAGCTATACTTGAACCAAAATGTAGTTCTGAGCTATATTTGAGCCAAAATGTAGTTCTGTGGCAGGGCACTGGCCTTGAATGTGCAAGACCCTGGGTTTTATCTCTGGCACTGAAAATAAGAACTACTGACTTCATGGAGCCAATGTTTGCAATCCTCTGTAAGTATGAAATGTAATTTTCAAAGTTCCTGGTCTATAGGTGAAGTACAGATGCTGGTCCAGAATCCAAGATATCTCTGGAACCTCAGAAATTCACCCAAAACTTATCAGTACTAGAAGTGAAACTTGATGTGTTCTAGACTTCATAACCAAAGAGACCTTTAAAAGTCCAATCAGAGTAATTCCTTATACTACTTCCAGCAAATGGGACTGGAGTGATAGCACAGCAGGTAGGTCATCTGCCTTGTATGCAGCAGACCTAGTTTGATCCCAGCAGCCCATATGGTCCCTCCCAAGTCTGACAGGAGTAGTTTTTGAGCACAGAGCAGAAGTAAACCTTGGGCAAAGCTGAGTGTGCTCCGGGGAAGAAGGGGGGACTCAACACAAAAGAATTTTCGGTCCAGAGCTATAGTATAGCAAGGAGGATGTTTGCTTGCATGTGGACAACTTGGGCTTGATCCCTGGCTTCCCATATGGTACCCCAACCTGCCAGGAGTACCCCTACGATCTGCCTAATGTGGCCAAAAAAAAAATTCCAACAAAGAAAAATTTACTTACATAATTTTACTTACTTAATAGAGCGAAATTTAATGAAACTGACTGCATAATGACTTAACTCCATCCTATTCTGAGCAGAGTATTTGTGCACTCAAATTCGCATTCGGAAATCCCACTTCCCCCACCTATTGTGACTATCCAATCATGACTCACTTCACAACAGGAATATGCTAAGAAATCAGTTAGGCAATTTTGTCATTGCATGAATGTATTAACAGCAGGATTTGTTTCTGTTTTGCTTAGGGATCATGATGAACAAAACGTAATTAAATCAAGCACAAAAGAAAATGACGCTATCAAGATACAGCAAATACAGGATGTGCCTGCTGCCAGCATAAAATGCTGTGACATTATGACAGTTACAAAATCATGAAATAATAGGAATTTGGGTGACATCCTAATGAAATGTTGATTCCCTCACTGACAAATGTCTTTATGTAGCACATAACTATATTTAAAAGTGGGGCCTAGGCCAGAGAGATAAACAGTACAGTGGATAGGGCACTTGCCTTGCAGGCAAGCTGACCTGGGGATTTCCAGGTTCCCATATGGTCCCCTAGCACTACCAAAAGCAATTCCTGATTACTGCCAGGTGTGGCAAAAATCCAAAACAAACGAACAAAAAAAAAAAAAAGTGGGGCCTTTACCAGGTAACTGAACAGATGAAGTCATGAGAAAGAAGTCCTTGTGAGCAGGTATTTTATTTTTTGTTTTTGTTTTTGGTTCACACCCTGTGACGCTCAAGGATTACTCCTGGCTCTGTGCTCAGAAATCACTCCTGGCTTGGGGGAACATATGGGAAGCCGGGGATCAATCGAGGTCCGTCCTGGGTCAGCCACATGCAAGGCAAACGCTCTACTGCTGTGCTATCGCTCAGACCCCATGAATGGGTATTTTAACAAGAAAAACCATAACATGGCTAACAGGTACATGAAAAGATATTCAACATCATTAATCATCAGGAAAATGAAACGCACAAGCTACCACCAGCCCTATCCTTAGAATAGCATTTATCAAAAAAGAAAAGAGGGCCAAAGTGATAGCAGAGCGATAGGGTGTTCGCCTGGCGCACAGCCAACCAAGGACAGACTCAGGAGTGAGTTCTGATTACAAAACCAGGAGTAATCCCCTGAACACCCAAAAACCAAAAAGACTGAAAAAAGAAATCACAAATGTTGACAAGAACATTAAGGTAGAGCCCTGCACACTATTGATTGACAGAAACACAAACTGGCACAGCCAAATAGAGAGAAGGCACCTCAAAAAATTAAAAGCAGAACTATCACATGGTACAATTCTATGTTCTATTGAGAGATATTTAAGTTGTTTCTATCACTCAACCACTATAAATGTGATGAACTTGGAGATAAAAGTATCTAAAATCATTTTGTTTCCTTTAGATCTATACCTAGAAGTAAAAATAAATACCCATTCAGACCTTCTGCCCATTTTCTAATCAGAATATCAGTTAGTTTTTTTCTCATCTGTTTTGTGGTCATACCCAGAGGTGCTAAGGGGACTATATGCACTGCCAAGACTGTCCTGGAGTCAGCAGTATGCAAGACATGTCCCTTAACCCCTATACTATCTCTCCAACCCCTAAAATTATCATATTTTCTTGCTATTGATCTATATGACTTTACTTTGGGATATTTATTAACCCCTTAATGTGGTTTGCAAATGTTTCCCACATTCATTATTTTCATTTTGATATGGCTTTCTTTGTAGTGCAAAAGCTTTTTAGTTACCATATTTGTGGTCCCACTTGCTTATATTTGCTTTTATGACAGCTTTTTGGTGTCAAATTAGGTATTTCCCAATATCATATTGTTTTGATTACTTTGGAAAAATAATTTAAATATAGCTTTGAAATAGTTTAAAATTCACAAAGCAGGGCCCGGAGAGCTAGCACAGCGGCGTTTGCCTCGCAAGCAGCCGATCCAGGACCAAAGGTGGTTGGTTTGAATCCTGATGTCCCACATGGTCCCCAGTGACTGCCAGGAGCTATTTCTGAGCAGACAGCCAGGAGTAATCCCTGAGTACCGCCAGGTGTGGCCCAAACACACACAAAAAAAAAAAAAAAAAAAAAAAATCACAAAGCATAAAGTTTCCAGCTTTTTTTCAAGATTGCATTTACTATTGAGGACTTTTATGATTCTACAAAATTTAAG
Source organism: Suncus etruscus (assembly GCF_024139225.1). Taxonomy (NCBI): domain Eukaryota; kingdom Metazoa; phylum Chordata; class Mammalia; order Eulipotyphla; family Soricidae; genus Suncus; species Suncus etruscus. Next base: position 35,769,740 of record NC_064858.1, on the reverse strand, counting down.
GGTTCTCCTAGAGGTTCTAATTCTACAACAAATGCCATTTGAATTTTTCTAAGACTGCTATAAATCTGTACACTGCTTCAGATAGTATAAACACTTAGACCACTTAAGACAATACCAATTCTTTGTCTTATGAGTTTTCATTATAGTTTTCTCATCCTTGCTTAAACATATACAGCAGCAGTCAGCTCTTTTTGAAACAAGTATAAATCAAACTTTTTTTTTTTTGGTGCTAAGTATCTAACCTAGGATCCTGTGCACATAAAAAAGCTACATTCCTAGTTCCACTGATTTCTTTCTTAATTTCTCTAACAATTCATTATTAAAACTAATCTTTAGACTGATTTTTGCATTTTACAACATTACTTAATAAGTTCTAACAATTATTTTGGTGGAATCTTTAGTGTTGCCAAATAAGTCATCTACAAATACTGAGTTTTTTTTATTTTTCTGTCATTGCTTTCGTCAAATGCTTTCCTTCAACTACTGAGATGATAGGCTTTTTAATCCTTCACTGAATTGATGCTATCAGTCACACCCTGATTTAAAGACTTGACCATCAGCATCCCAGGTAAAATCCCACTTGACCATAGATTTTAATTATTACTAAATTCTTTTTTTTGTAATGTCCTTTTTAATTTGGATATCAGTGTAAGAACACCCTTATAAAATTAGTTGATACAAATATTCCCTCCTTTTTTTTTCCAGAAGAATTTGGGGAGGACTGTAATAATTCTCTCGAAATGACTAGTAAATCACAGTAGTATAATCTGTTCCTGAACTTTCATTTACAAGGCTTCCTGGTGACTATTTTCTAAAAAAAAAATAAATAAGAACATGTCTACTATTAAACATGTTCATCTCTATACTTTTATTTTTGCACTGAATTTTTAAATTTTTGGTTTTAGTTACACCCAGAAATGTTATGCCATACACCTACCCAGTCTGTTATACCTTAGAAGGGTCAGGGAGGTAAGTGGGGTGACTCCTGGCTCTGCACTCAGGAATTACTATTCTCTCTCCCTCTCCCCATCCACTACTGTGGTTTGCAATACTGTTAGTGAAGGGGATCATGAATATCACTTTATTTCCTTCCGACACCCAATTCTTGTCTAGAATAAACATTTCCAACTTTCACTGTCAGTGGTCCCTTCTCTAACCTAGCTACGCTCCCCCACTATTTGTGGCACGCTTTCTACTATGGACTGGCCCTTGTAACTATTGTCTTTGGATATTATTACCGAAATATATATATATATTTGTTGTTGTTGTTGCAATACTTCTCAGACTTCTCTGCCCACCACCTTCTTTTCAGACAAAATATTATTTGACACCCTTCTGGAAATATATCTTTTTTTAAGCAAACAAACAGAAATTGATTCCAAGAATATCTGCTCCCTCCTAAGACCCCCATTGTCCAGAGCCCTGAAGGGGTACAGCCATCTACTTTGGGAAGAACTGATTTCTAGGGTGAAATATGCTTAGTAATATTGGTCACCTTTGGGGCCGGAGAGATAGCATGGAGGTAAGGTGTTTGCCTTGCATGCAGAAGGCCAGTAGTTCGAATCCCGGCATCCCATATGGTCCCCTGAGCCTGCCAGGAGCAATTTCTGAGTGTAGAACCAGGAGTAACCCCTGAGCATTGCCAGGTGTGACTCAAAAATCAAAAAAATAAATAAATAAAAATATTGGTCACCTTGCTTATAAAAAACAAAACCTGAGAAAATTAGAAGTATTTCAAGGAATTTGTTAAAAGTGTAATAGCGTTCAAGAATTTCAAAAAAATCAGAGGCTTGAGAGATTAACTGAATGAGCTAAGCTTATGCTTTGCATTCTGGAGGCCCAGGTTAGCCACCAGGAACCACCTAGTCCTCTAAGCATGTCAGGGAGTGGGTTGTGAGTAAACTCCACAGTTATGGCCAAGAAAAATAAAGTTTAGAAATCAATAACCTAGGGGCTGGAGAGATGGCACAGAGGTAGGGCACTTGCCTTGCATGTGGCTGACCTAGGACAGACCGCTCTCCTGGGACCCCCATATAGTCCCATATGGTCCCCAAAGCCAGGAGCAATTTCTGAATGCTAACCCCTAAGCGTCACCGGGTGTGGCCCACCCCTCCAAAAAAAAAGAAGTCAATAACCTAAAATTTTGATAACTTAAGACAGTATCTGGGACTTTCACGTTTTATTGATCTGTCCTAAACATTCACATTTACTTATATGTTAACTTTACCATCTTAATACCCACCATTTATTCAAAGTCTATGATTGACCATGCACTGTTATATTCCTTATAAACATTACATCATCAATTCTCACAAAAATCTTTTAAGGGATTATCCCTCCTAGCAGGATAAGAAATTAAGGCTAAGTACTTAAAGTGGTAGAAAAGCTGAATTTGTCCACAAAGCCTATATTTTTCAGCTACAGTACCCCTCTTTATAATCTCTGAATGTTTTAATACCATGATGAAATGAATTTTTTTCTTCAGCAGTTACTCATGAACTAAACAAAACTATTACTTGTGCTGTTTTTCTAACATGTTTCAAATTATAATTGCACACACAAAAAAATTTTACAGTGTACATGACTAAAAGTATAATAAAAACCCTATAGTATATATAAAACCCTCTAATAAAAGCAAAAAAAAAAAATTTGGGGGCTGGAGAGATAATACAGCTTGTTTTGCACACAGTCAACCTGGATTCCATCTCCAGTATCTACTATGTTCCTCCAGGCTCCACAGGAATGATTACTGAGCCTAAAGCCAAGTAAGCCCTCTGTCCTATCTCTACAAACCCAGGTGTAGGTACTTGATCAAGTTATAATCTCTCTGAATCTGAATTTCCCACTTGCAAATGATCCAAATCTGTTTCTACCTTTAAGAATTCACATTGGGAGTGGGGGGGGGGGGGGCCGGAGAGATAGCATGGAGGTAAGGCGTTTGCCTTTCATGCAGAAGGTCATCAGTTCGAATCCAAATACAGCTTCCCATATGGTCCCGAGCCTGCCAGGAGCGATTTTTGAGCGTGGAGCCAGGAGTAACCTGAGCACTGCCGGGTGAGACCCAAAAAACACAAAAAAAAAAAAAAAAAAGAATTCACGATGGGACCAGTGATACTACAACAGGTTGGGCACTTGCCCTGCATACAGCCAAATCAGATTCTATCCCCGGCATCCCATATAGTCCCCCAGAGTACCAAAAGGAGTGATCGCCAAGTACAGGGACAGGAGTAACCCTGAACACTGTCACAAATCCATGGTACACAGAGAGTGCCTTGCATGCTGTGGACCAGGATTAGACACTCAGCACTGCCTTATTCTTTTTTATTAAGACTATTTAGTGATTGATTGATTGTTTGGTTGTTGGGGCACAACCAGCGGTGCTCAGGAATTATTCCAGGCTCTACATTCAGAAATCACCCCTGGTAGGCTGGGGACCATATGAGTGCCGAAAATCGAACTGGATCCCTCCAGGGTCCACCGCATGCAAGGCAAATGTCCTACCTACCTCTGTGCTACCTAGTTCTCTCCTCTCCGGCCCCTCTTTTTTTGTTTGTTTGTTTGGTTGGTTTTTGTTTTGTTTTGGGGCTATAACCAGCGGCACTCAAGGGTTACTCCTGGCTCTGTGCTCAGAATCGCACCTGGCAGGCTTGGGGACCATATGGGATGCTGGGAATCAAGCCCAGGTTCGTCTGGGTCAGCCGCATGCAAGTCAAATGCCCTACCTCTGTGCTATCTCTCCAGCCCCTGCCTTATTCTTAAGAGCCAGGAATGTGATTTCTAAACACCAACAGGTGTAACCCCCCAAAATAAAAATATAATAAATCACCCACATTTGAAGTTAAGCCTACTATCAAACATTAAAACATGCCTCGGGGCCGGAGAGATAGCATGGAGGTAAGGCGTTTGCCTCTCATGCAGGAGGTCATCGGTTCGAATCCCGGCGTCCCATATATGGTCCTCCCGTGCCTGCCAGGAGCAATTTCTGAGCCTGGAGCCAGGAATAACCCCTGAGCACTGCCGGGTGTGACCCAAAAACCACACACAAAAAAAAAAAAAAAAAACATGCCTCAATGGGCTAGGAACATAATTTGATTGCAGGAGTCCTGGATTCAATCCCTGCACTGCCCCAAAGTTCAGAATAGCCCCAAAGTACTATTAGGTATGGCCCAAACACATAAAAAAAAATTTTTTTAACTTAGTTTAAAAATAAAAAATAGTTGCAAGGAACATTCAATATGTTCATGAAGACAAACAAATTAGATTGATATTACCCACATATTATAAAGTAAAGTAGGGTCCAAAAAAATTTACTAACTAGATAAAAATCACTAAGTTATTAAATTTAATTTGGACTTAAAACTCAATATTTTACTGTTAAAATCCTAAATGTTTCCATTACACTTCGACATTCAACATGCTAGAGACCAGGTGATGAAAGCTTTAGTCATACTGATTGAAAAGGACCACAGGGCAGTGTAAATACAAACTCTCTGTAAATACGAACTCTCTCGTTACCCCCATTTTCGAACTGTCAAAAGCACCACACCTTCAGTAAGGAAAACTGATTTGGGGGTGGAGGGGTTTCACAACTGGTAGTGCTCAAGCATTATTCTTGGTTCTGTATTCAGAAGTATTCCTGACAGGTTTGGGGAACCATAAGGAATAGAGGGATTGCTATCGCTCGGTCCCCAGGAAAACTGATTTTAATGCAACAAGTTCACCACATTTTACTCCCTGGGTCCAACTAGTATTAGTTATAACATTAACTAATACTACTGTTATAAAAGAAACTGAAATTATCAAGGAGTGAAAAGAATCTAAATAAAAACATTTCACATGAAATGCATTTTTATTCAAATAGGCACACACAATTAAGTTCCATAAATTCAAATTCACTTTCTATCAGTATTATGCTACATTTAATGACAGCTCCACTTCTGCAAAAATGCCAGTGAGCAATCAGAGCTCTTAGGTTTCCTTACAAAATACTATTCTCCAAACTTTATTTCAAGTGTGACTCTTCCAAACTGCAGTAATAAATAAAAAGACTGCTGCTCAAATTTGGTGTTAAAAATAAACGGCATTTACATCCCAGCCTGTCCCTCCAAAAAAGTACAACTGGATAATCAGAAGCTTGCTGGGTTATGGACTTAGATTTTTTTCTAAGTCAGTGAACCAATCCCCTATTTGTTTGCTCTCTGAACCTGCGTCCTATAATACTTAACATAGCATTATGTCAAATAGAATCATTTCCCCCAACTCCAGCAAAATTTCCCTTCCACAGGGGAGTATAGTATCATAAAACAAGCATAAGCTTATTAAAACCTCCAGTACATTCGGTTGCATTAAACTTCGCCAAGAAAAATTAAATGTACACTATCTTGCTGGCGTTTACATGTGGAAATCGTTAGAATATGCTTATAGTGAGTAGTAATTATTAAAGTGTAAGTAGATATAACTTGCCAATGCAAGCAAAAAAAAAAAAATAAGTCTCCCCAAAAAAAGTCCATCACTCTCCTCCAAAATAAACACAAAGACAGAGAAGTGGCCTATCAGTCACCTGTGACTATCAGTTCGTTTGGGAGACTTGAACAAAAAGTCCAGCGGGTCAAAGCAGTGGTTCATAGTCTCGTACGGCTGAAGAGGGGCCAGACATGGGTGAAAAACAAAAACTGACCGTGAACACGCGTGGGGACTGAAACAGAACCCCAAGACTTTGCATGGCCGCGCGCCCTCCGGGTTCCATTCGTCTGCAGGACGACCCACTTCCACTTCCACGCCAAGTTTTCGGTACCGGGGAAAGAACCCAGAGGCGCGGCAGCTTGGCGTGACAGCTTGGGGGGGGGGGGGGAACCGGTGCCAAAAAGCCCCGCGAGGCCCGGGACCAAGACCTTGGGCAGTAGCTGCTCCCAGCCCGGTAACACCCGGTGTCCAAATGGGGGGCTCCTCCACCCAGTGTTGGGGGGCCCGAGTTGGGATTCCAGCTCGGCACCAAATGCACCGCGCCCGGGGCCCACAGCAACTCCCCAAAAGCTCCGAAGTCAGGGGCCACTGAGTGCAGTGCGCGTACGGGCCTGGGGTTCGGGTCCAGGAGGAAACAAAACCTGGGGCGACCTCTCACCTCCCAGTCTTACCCGTTGAGCTTATTTTTTATGCCAGCACGCTGTCCCCCATTAAGGGAGCGTGGATCCCCCGACAAGAAAACCCACTCTGGGGGAGATTAGCTTCACACGGTCTGCAAAAAAAAAGGGGGGTGCCAAAAAAATAAAGGGGGGGTCCTCTCCAAGTGCACCTACCGAGCCGCCTCGTGAAAGCCTCCAAGCAGCTTGCAATATTGGGGTGCTAGCACACTCCCAAATCTGAAGGTTGGGGTGCATAGGGTTCGAGCCAGACTTGCCTTTAGTCGCTGCGACAACACTTGGGGGGGGGCTCCCCTTTATTTTCTATTTTTTCCAGGGCCCGTGTTCTGTGTCCTGGAGGAGGCGCCAGGGTCCCCCCACTTTTTCCCCCCCGACACCCCACCACCACCCCAGGGCCTGGCCTTTGGCTCCGCTTGGCCTTCTGCCTTCTCCCGCTCCCCTCCCCCGCCCAGCGGGCCGGCGCCCCAAACAAGGCCACCGCCTCCCCCTTGCAGCCCGCACCCCCAAAAGCAACTTTCCCGGCCGCGGCCCACCTCTGAGGAGCGTGCACAAGCTGCAGGCCAGGAGGCTCCTCAGCACGGGGGCCCCCATCTTTCCCCACCGCGCGCCGGCCCGGCCCGGCCCGGCCTGGCCTAGCCTGGCCTGGGGGGCGTCGCGTCGCAGGCGCTCAGCGAAGAGCCGCGGCCGCCAGCAGCAGCTCTGGGGCAGGCGAGGAGCCGGGCCGCCCGGTGTGCACGCTCATGGCGGCCCCGCGCGCGGCCCGGAGCAAGAAGCAGCAGCAGCAGCGAGGGAGAGACAAGACGAGAGTCGACCCGCGGGGCACGTCAAGGCTCCGCGCGCGCCGTCGCAGCCGCAGCCGCCGCCGCCGCCGTGGCCCGGGCTTCCATGCTGCTGCTCTGGCCCCCGCGCAGCTCCTCATTCAACCTCAGCCTCTTCCTCTCTCGCAGCGGCGGCGGCGCGGCGCGCAGGGATACGGCTGGGGAGCCGCGTCGCCACTCCGCCGCCGCCGGTCCGGGTCTCCTTGCGCGAGGCCGAGCCTTTCCCCCCACACACACACACCCCTCCCTCTTCTCCTCCTCCTCCTCCGCCCGAAAGCGTGGGGGAGGGGGAGTCTAGCGCACGCGACCAGGCTGGAAGCTCCGCCCTCCGCGCTCCCCCCCCCCCGCCCGCCCGGCGCTGCATTCCAAAGGGATTCTTTTTCTCCCCGGCACGGCCGCGGCTGCACTCACAGCGGAGGCGTGAAGAGACGACGTCGCTGATTGGCCCCGAGCTGGCCTGGTCGGGACTACTTTCTGCGGCTCGGCCCGGCCCAGTCCCGACCGACCGACCGACGTCGTCGTTTCAGTTCTTTGTGCGGACGGCGGACGGCCGGGCCAGGTGTGCGGGACTTGGAGGCTCGGTCTCACCCAGACACACACCTAGGCCCGGAGGTTGAGGGAGGATGGATGGTGCAGTGGCAGTCTGCCACACGTTTGGGAAAAGATCTTTCGTTCTCCAGAGGAGAAATTGAGTTTTGTTTTTTTGGGTTTTTTGCTTTTTTTTTTTTAATTTTTAAGGAAAATGAAAAACAAAAGCCACTGGCTTTTTTTTTTTTTTAATTGGGTCTCAGTAATCACTGTCTGGCTGAAACTCAATCCTGAAAATATTTGTAAACATGCTCAATCCAGAAAATATTTGTAAATATGATCAGCCTGAAAATATTTGTAAACATGGTGCTTAAATAAAGTGATCAAGTTACAATTGAAAAAGATGCCCTTAGACTTGAGGGACAAAGTAATTGTGCATGGGTTTTGTTTTTTTTTTATTTTTCTTAATGCTCTTAAGCTTAAAGTTCAAAATTAAGATGTCAGTAAGGGGGTTTCTGCTGAGAATTCTGTTTATGGGTGATTGTCTTCCCACTTTAACTTTACCTTGTCCTCTTTTTTTGCATCTTTGATCTCAATAAAAATAAAAAATAAATAAATAGATGCCCCTAAATTTAATGTTTGTCATAATTCCGTGGTGTAAATATATCTCCCTGGGCTGATCAAGAAGGGATATCAAATGTAGCATTGAAAAGAAATGTAAAATAAAATTTTGGGTCTTGTGTAAGAGGTTAAAATGGCCTTCCAAATTGATTTTTTTTTTTTGATTCCCCAAAACTACAGACAGGCCCCCTTTTTCCTCCCCCCCCCCCCTTCTCCTCAAACTAAAGAGTTCCACACAGAGGACATCAGATTCCAAATTGAATGCGTCAGCACCTAAGACAGAGCAAGGGGATCCCTTTAGCCAGAACTGCATGTGGGCTTTTCCTCCAAGTGTTTTAAGATTTTATCTTTCTGCTATGAAAGAGCCTGTGCTGGGCTCGGTGAGGGATAGATTCCCCAGGATTTTGGGGGGTTCTGCTGCTGCTGCCCAGGCTCTGAGAGACCGGGAGTAATGGTCCCTTGGCCGCTGGCGTCCAGGAGGGCCCCAAAAGGAACCTTCAGGTGCTTGCCTTCAGGCTGGTTCCACGGGCTCACGGGGGGGGGGGGGGGGGGGGACACCTAGGGGAGGAAATGGAACTGTTTCTGGGAGGCTGTTCATATCCCAACGACTGAGTAGTCAAGTGCCTGCACAGAAATTATCAGATTTGACACTTAAAACTTCCCTGAGGCTGGGTCTGCGGCTCTACTCAGTTCAGCTCAGCTCTGAGTGCTTTGCATACTTGGTGTACAAAGAAGGGAGAAAGGAACCTCTGGGTTCAATGACTCACCTAAGGCCACTGAACTAGCAAATTGCAAGCAAAGGTCGTGTGTGTGTGTGTGTGTGTGTGTGTGTGTGTGTGTGTGTGTGTGTGTGTGTGTGTGTGTGAAGGCCATTGAACCAGTAAATTGCAAGCAAAGGTCAGGGTGGGTGGGTGTGGATGTGTGTACACCTTTGGAGCCAGTTGCGGGGTTTGTGTGTGTGTCCAAAGCAATGGTATAGATTGAGGATATTGCACTTGTCCTGCACAGGCCGACCCAGTTTCAATCCCTGGCATCCATATGGTCCATTTCCCCACCCCACCCCCCAAACCACTAGGAGTGATCCCTGCGTACAGAGCTAGTAGTAAGCTCAGAGCACAGACACGTGTAGCCCTAAAACAAAACTTAAAAACCAACCTGATAACTGAGGGCCAAGAAGGACCGGAGGGCATGATTTGCATGTGGGAGTCCCTGGGATCCTTACCCAGCTCTGCAGGATACCCAAGTCAACACTGCTGGAGCAGCAGCATCACATCATCACAGGATGATGTGAAATAAACAGGTTTCTCAGAGCCATCTTTTTTTTTTTTCCTTTTTGGCACCGGTCAGGGGTTACTCCTATCTCTATGCTCAGAAATCACTCCTGGCAGGCTCAGGGGACCATATGGGATGCCAGGATTCGAATCACTGACCTTCTGCATGCAAGACAAACACTTTATTTACCTCCATGCTATCTCTCCAGCCCCTCAGAGTCATCTTTTTCAACAATAGTGTTGAGCAAGGTTTTCCCTCCTTCAGATCTGGGCCTCCTTCACACCTCCTTCTTATGTGCCTCCCCTTTTATTCTAGTCTTTGCTGACCTCAGTGTCTCCATTTACATGATTCTCACCTGTGCTCCCACTGTGGAATATCTGGGGGACCCACAGGTGGCCATATGTCCCCTGATTAAAAAGCTCTGGTGTTGTTTTTTTTATCACTGTGAGGGGTAGAGACTGTGGAATGCAGAGAAGGAACCATAAACTCTGGAAGAAGAGCTAGATTGATCTGAACCCTAGAACCTAAACCTACTTCTTTGAGTAAGGGTGTATTCAAACACAAGCCTTGGTGTTTTCACCTGGGAAACAGAGATTAAACCTCCTTCTGCTTATGCCAGAAATAAGGTATGATTTAATAACTGCTCAATATAGAAAAGGCAACTTATTGTTCCAGCACTTCTCTCCTTCCAGGCGATGGTTTCATAACAGCCTGGGATCCATGGGGAATCACATAAGAAGGCCAATTACATGCTCAAAATGTGTTTGCAGGATTGTTTATAACTGAAGAGTGATAACCTTAAAGCTACAGTAAATTTACCTTTAGCATCCTTTCCCTTTATAGGTCTCTCTCAAGGCTGGAAAAGCAATAAGGAAGCCCTAGCAATGTTCACATGGTTCTCTTTGCAAAAGATTATTTTGTATTATCTTTCTGAAAACATTACTCTAGATGATATAAATTTCAAGCCCCATAAAAACTGAGCCTGTTTTTATTATTGATAAAGCAAATTGGCTACAATCTAATTCTTGGGGATATCAACCCAGGCGGAGGGAATATTATACAATACTAAGAAATGATAATTTGGAGTGGGGAATTGAGCAATATTGATAGAATATTTTGCAATTAAAAACATGTGAAAGTTAGGCTTGAGCGATACTAACAATGGGTAGGGCATTTGCCTTTTTTTTAAATTATCTTTATTTAAACACCATGATTACAAATATGATTGTAGTTGTCTGATTACAATCATGTAAAGAACACCCCCCTTCACCAGTACAAGATTCCCACCACTAATTTCCCAGATCTCCCTCCTCCCCACCCCACCCACACCTGTACTCGAGACAGGCTTTCTATTTCCCTCATTCATTCACATTGTTATGATAGTTTTCAGTGTAGTTATTTCTCTAACTGCACTCATCACTCTATGTGGTGAGCTTCATGTCATGAGCTGCACCTACATGGGTAGATGGGGGGAAATAAGGGTTGGAACTGAGGCAGGAAAAGATTAGAAATGGGGCCCAGGGAGATAGCACAGCGGTGTTTGCCTTGCAAGCAGCCGATCCAGCACCAAAGGTGGTTGGTTCGAATCCCGGTGTCCCATATGGTCCCCCGTGCCTGCCAGGAGCTATTTCTGAGCAGACAGCCAGGAGTCACCCCTGAGCACTGCCAGGTGTAGCCCAAAAACCAAAAAAAAAAAAAAAAAGATTAGAAATGAGCTTGCTTTGTAGGGCAGTATTAAGGTCACAATACAAGATGGATATTATGCATATATAAACTATATGCATACAATACTATCAATAGGAGACCAAGGAGAAAAAATTTCCAGTGAATGTCCCAACATAAACCGGTACTAGAACTGCCCGCCCTCCTCCCAAAGCGCATTCCCATTAGTGTAGGGAGAGGTAGGAGGAAAGCCTGATGACCCCTATAGAGTCCACCTAGACCGGCACCCAGGGAAGGCCTGGAGTCCAGGGGAGAAAGAAGGGGATGGCTGGGGGCCTGCCAAGCATCCCAGCACTCCCCAGGCTAGGGAGAAGGCCTCCAGCATGGGGCCTCCCCAAACCTGGGCATTTGCCTTACACATGGCTAATCCAACTTCACATATCCAACATTGTTCCCCTGAACACAGCCAAGTATAATTCCTGAGCTCAGAACAAGGAGTAAGCCCTGAGCTGTGTGATAACAAAAACAAAAATGTGAAAGTGTATATATTTTTATTATAGTTCTGCAAAACATAAATTATATACACATCTATTAACAGACACCTCAAACATTTTCAAATAGAACTACCAGAAGAATCCAGCAATTCTACAAATGGGAGTTTATCCAAAATAAAACACTAATTCAAAAATATTTGTGTACCATTGTTCATTGCACCATTATTTAGCAAGTAATTTAGTTTCCACCAGCAAATGAAGAACAAAACATGCAAACACACGCACAAATATTACTCAGTGATAAAAAGGATAGAAATAAGGCTAGTGACAAGGCTGAAAAGTAAGACACATGCATATGTAAAAGCCTTAGAGTTCCAGCCAGTATTGCCAAAACTAATAAAATAAAAATAAATTTTAAGGAGCCAGAGTGATAGCACAGCAGTAGGGCATTTGCCTTGCATGCGGCAGACCCAGGATGGACCCTGATTTGATCCTTGGCATCTCATATGGTCCCCCAAGCCTGCCAGAAGCAATTTCTGAACACAGAGCAGGGAGTAATTCCTGAGCGCCACCGGGTGTGGCCACAAAACCCAAAATAAATAAATAAACTTAAAAAGAACATCATTTATAACAAGGTTGAAACTTGTGGACATTATGAAAACTTGTGAAATTACATAATACAGTAAAATGAACCTTATGTGATCACACTTATATGTGAAATGTAACAGAAACAAATAACTGAATTAAGAATAAGGGAGGTAGCCAGAAGCAGGGAACTTTAGGGAAACAATGGATGATTCCATTGGAATCCAAAAGATTCCAATTCCCGATTATAAAATAGTGTCATGGAGACCTAATACAAAGAGTATAGCTAAGAATTATAACTAATAATACTAAGTTGCATACTTTAGAGTTGCTAAGAGAATAAATTATAAAAATTTTCATCACCAAAACTAATTTTATGTGACTGAAAGTAACCAGACTTATTGGGATGATAATTTTGTAATGTATACTTTATAACCTACTATGTCAATTTTATCTCAGTGAAAAAAATTTAAAACATAAACATGGAACTAAGAGATAATACAGGTCTTTTGTTTTGTTTTGTTTTTTGGGCCACACCCGTTTGATGCTCAGGGGTTACTCCTGGCTATGCACTCAGAAATCACTCCTGGCTTGGGGGGACCATATGGGACGCCGCAGTTTGTCTTACGCTAGTGCTTGCAAGGCAGACACCTTACCTCTAGCGCCACCTTGCCGGCCCCGATAATACAGGTCTTAAAACAAATGTCTTGCATGCTACTGATCCCAGTTTGATCCCTGGCACCACATGGTGCCCTGAGTGTCACTAGATGCAGCCCTGGTGTTCCTCAGAAAACAGATTCCTGCCACCCTCCATATTACCAAAGAGGCTCAGACAATCCCTGAGACTTCAAGGCCTGAGCATATACTATAGGCCCCATGGACTGAGACTCACCAAGAGGCCTCCTGAGTACCTTTTAAAGAAACCCAAAACGGTCTGGAGTGATAGCTCAGAGGCTGACCCAGGACTCACCCTGGTTTGATTCCTGGCATTCCATATTCCCCAAGCCTGCCAGGAGCAATTTCTGAGTGCAGTAACCCCGAAGCGTCGCTGGGCATGACCCAAAAACACCAACAAAGATTTAAAAACCATATACATATGGGCCAGAGAAATAGCACAGTGGTAAGGCCTTCGATGCGGTCAACCCCGGACAGACACCAGTTCGATGTCCAGCATCCCATATGGTCCCCTGAGCCTGCAGGGGCGACTTCTGAGCACAGAGCCAGGATTAACCCCTGAGTGCCACCAGGTATGACCCAAACCTCCCTCCCCCCCAAAAAAAACCCATACATTTATAGATACGTTTGTTTTGGAATTAAAGAATGCTTAGTTGAAAACTAATAGCTAGAAGCCAGAGAGATGTACAGTGGGTAGTGCATTTGCCTTGCATGCAGCCAACTCAGTTTGATTCCCAACACCACTTATGGTCCCCTTTCATTTTGTTGTTTTTGTTATTGTTGCTGGTGCCGAACTGGGGGTCTTGCAGTCCTTTTTTTTTTTTTTTTTTTTGTTTTTGGGCCACACTCGTTTGATGCTCAGGGGTTACTCCTGGCTAAGTGCTCAGAACTTGCCCCTGGCTTGGGGGGACCATATGGGTTGCCGGGGGATAGAACTGCGATCCTTCCTTGGCTAGCGCTTGCAAGGCAGACACCTTACCTCCAGCGCCATCTCGCCGGCCCCTTGCAGTCCATTTTTAGCCACACAGGCACACATGCTTTCTAGGAGCCTCCCTTGGTTGAGGGACACAAGTCATAGTTGAAGTGCTGACCAGAGAACCCTGTGTTCACTCACATGTACTGTCCAGCATACTCTCTGACCATAAAAGTCATGCATATTTTTGTTAGCATGCTCTCTCTCCAGTTGACTCTCCTTCCTTTGTGTGGTCCTTACACACACCTGATTGCAGTGTGGCCAGAAATGATGAAATGGTGCCCAGGATTACAGAAAGCAGAGACACCAGGCCATAAGTTGGAGATTCCTGAACTTTGTCTGCCAAACAAATGTGTGAGGTCTTTTCTGATGAGAAGCAATAATAGAGACAGGGCTAGACACATGAGAGAGTTATTGGAAAGTGTGATGGCATGACCCTTCCCTCTGGGCAGTCATGCCCTTGTTGAAACACCCATAGCTACATCAAAAGAGGGTACAAAGGGTCAGCAAACAAGACATATAGCGGCTTCACTTGGAGCACCTGCTGTAGGGATCAGTCAACTGTTATGTCTGCAGGACACCCTACTAGCCCAATGGAGGGTTTCATGTGGTGAACAACTAAGACCTCCTGCTGAGTTGGGAATTAGAATTTACCAGAATCTTAGTAGAGAGAGTTGCCCAAATTACAAGCCAAAAGACCTTGAGCACAATAAAATAAATCCTAAGGAAAGTACACTAATATTCAGTAACATACCAAAGACTTCAGCATGCCCAAGAACAGAAAAAGGAATTGAAAACAGTGATTCTAATGAGGGAGTGCAAAAGAATTTATGCCCAAAGACGTAATTCTGAGGATCCAAGAAAAACCTAAAAATTCATGAATGAAGAGCACCAAAAGTATTCACTGTAATAAATAGACTTGGACATTCTGCTCATTAAGTTCACCCAAGCCAATGAGAAGTTATTTTTCCCTTTAACTGTACACATTTCTCACCATTATATGGACTTCTACTTTGAGTGCTAGACTGGAATGAACAAAAAGAACAAAATATGTCCAGTGGTGAGAGAGATTTCTCCTGCCTATGTGCTCAGGGGTCACTCTTGGTGATGCTCAAGGGACCATATGTGGTACAGGGAATTGATCTGGGCCAGCCTGTAATCACCTTCCTGCTGTACTATCTCTCCTGCTCCTGTCTCTCACTTCTTCAGAGAAAAGACCTCACAGAAGTATCACTTTTCATCCTGGAAGCATACGCAATTGCACAAGCCCTGTGGAAGCCACCCCTGTTGTTCTTTCCTCTGAACTGAGATCTGGGATGGAAGGGATATTTGTGCACATCCTCTGGTCTAGATCTTTGGTCTGAACAGCCAAGAACTAAGGAATTTCAGAGAAGGGGAGCTCTTCTCACCCCTTTCACCCATAATGCCAATGACATCTAGTTGAGTCTTAGAAATAGATTTCCTAGGAACCAGAGCAATAGTACAATGGGTAGGATATTAGCCTTGCACACAGTCTACGCAGGTTTGATCCGCCACATCTTATGGTCCCCTGAGCACCATCAGGAATGATTCTTGAATGCAGAGTCGGGAGTCACCCCAGAGTATCGCTGGTTGTG
Source organism: Suncus etruscus (assembly GCF_024139225.1). Classification (NCBI taxonomy): domain Eukaryota; kingdom Metazoa; phylum Chordata; class Mammalia; order Eulipotyphla; family Soricidae; genus Suncus; species Suncus etruscus. The sequence goes on along the minus strand of NC_064858.1, from coordinate 35,754,356 downwards.
GCCCCCAAAACAAATAAACAACAACAAAATATCAGGATCACAATGAGCCACAGGGGACAAATAATTAAAATGTTTTCATGATAGTAAACTATAACCACCCATCAAATAAGTAGGAAAGCATGAATATGAAGAGTCACAAATAAATTTATACATTTCAAAGCTTGCGAAGGAATGGAGTGTTGCATGGTTTTCAGAGGTTCTGGAATATGCCTTCCAGAATATACTCCGCAAAGTCCAATTTCAGCAAGGAATCAAAGAGAACATCACTCTTAACGGGAGACATGGAAATCATCAGTCCTGGATAAAAGAAAAGCAGTGGTGTCGAGGGAAGACCTACACATATTGAGCCTGAATCTAGGCATCAGCAACTACACAGTAAGGCACAAGTTACAAAATAGCTGGCCTATCATTCCAGCAGAAAAACAAACCAATTCCTCTACTAAGCTCCAAAAGCAAACGATGGCCATTGTATTTTCCCAGATAGTATTGTCAGCTCTTCTCTCTGTGGCATTTTTAGACTAGGTGGGATTCCCTTTTCTGCATCAACTACAACAGCCCGGCTCCACGACTTGACTTTATCAAACTGCCAAATCACCAAATTTGTTCCAGATCTATAGATTCTGGACCATGTAACACCTCAAAAATTTCATAATAGGGGGCCGGGCGGTGGCGCTAAAGGTAAGGTGTCTGCCTTGCCAGCGCTAGCCTAGGACGGACCGCGGTTCGATCCCCCGGCGTCCCATATGGTCCCCCAAGCCAGGAGCGACTTCTGAGCGCATAGCCAGGAGTAACCCCTGAGCGTCAAACGGGTGTGGCCCAAAAACCAAAAAAAAAAAAAAAAAAAATTTCATAATAGTGAGGCCGCTGAGGTGCTGCTAGAGGTAAGGTGTCTGCCTTGCAAGGGCTAGCCAAGGAAGGACCGCAGTTCGATCCCCTGGCAACCCATATGGTCCCCCCAAGCCAGGGGCAATTTCTGAGCACTTAGCCAGGAGTAACCCCGAGCATCAAACGAGCATGGCCCAAAAAATCAAAAAAAAAATTTCATAGTAGTATCACCAAAAACTTGATGGGAAATATATGTAAATATTACATATAAACTTAAGAAGCTCGGTGAGTCTAAACAGTAACAACCACAGCTCAGTAAATTCTTAGACACTGACTTTATTAAGACTATGGAATGATCTAACAATAATTCCAAACTTAACCTTTTGATATAAGTTTTGATCATTCATTTGCCTTTGTGTTGTAACAAACAATATGAAGTAAATTTGTGCCTGCAAAAGGGAAGGCTAGAGTGGTAGGTGAGAAATTGAGGACAGTATGAAGGGATAGTCACAAAGGTGGTGAATTGGTGTTTGAAAATTAATGTCCAAGATGACTTATTGTGAACAACTTGGTAAATCCTGGTGTTATAATAATTTTTTTTTTTAAATAGCTGGCCTGACTTCTTCAAAGGATCAGGTTCACATCCTTCCATGTGGCCATGGCCATCTCTTTCAGTCTCTTTCAACCAAGTATGTGACCCCCAACTAAGCATAATTGAGAACAACAAAGGAAGAGGGGACATGTGTCAAGATCATAAAAGGCTAGGAAATACCAAGGAAGGTATTACTCCAGAATAAGGGGGACTGAAGTTCTCAACTAGAGCCCCAGGCTGAAAGCATGTGATGGAAACCATGGGCAAGACTGGCATGTAACCTGCAGATAAGAGAGATGTCATGGGCCAAGAAGAGAGATCAAGGAAGCCAGGGCACAGGTTTTACATGTGGGAGACCCAGAACCAAACCTAGGCACCTCCATGTCCTCCAACAACACTGTGGCCCCAAAACTGACAAATGAATATCCTTGTGAATTTTGGGGGGCACACCTGGAAGTGATCGGGGTTACTTCTGATTCTGTCCTCAGGAATCACTCCTGGCAGGTTCAAGGAACCATACAGTTGATAGGGATCAAACCCAGGTTGACCTTATGCAAGACTAGCTCCCTACCCACTATTCTATCACTCTGGCCCAACATCATTGTGAATTTTTATTTAGTGGTGGCATTGAGACTATGTGGGGTCTGTCTTTTTTGTAGTAAATTATGCTGAAAATAATTGAGGGTGTGTGGGAAATGAGATCTGTGATTATTCTCAAATGTTTTAGAGACAAAACGTCCTTTGTACTGTTCTTGTCTTTAAAAAAAATTGTGCATATTTCGAAATAAAATAAAAGTACATATGCTCTTTGAAAGATAAATGTGTCATAAACACAGAGTTTTATTATTTAACTCCAGAGAGCCCTTTAACATTTTTTTAAAACTTGTTGAGTAACTGCCCTCTCTCTTTTCCCTTCCTGTCCAAGAGCTCCACAGTTCATTCACAAAACTGAATGGAATCTCAACATTTAAATACCTAATTGCTTTCTTTCATCTCTGGCACAAATGATCTGGATTTCCCCCACATATATGAGTCATCTGATAACAAATTTCCCAGCTTAAATAGGTTTAAAATTGCACTATTAGTATGAATTGTACCTCAGATTCAGGATTTATGGCAATAGTGTGGTTTGAGCATTCACATACTTTCTCAGTGTCAACATTTTTCTTTCTTGTTTGTAAAAAGTTTTTTTGAGGCTGAGAAGTTCTTATTATAGCTCTGTGTTTGGGAGGCCCCCGTTTCCCACTTCTCACTCTCAGATCCCCTCAGGTGTTTTTAGCTTTACTCTGAAATGTAAAACAATGCCTGCTTCCACTATTTTTCTCAGCGAAAGAAATAAAAGAAATATGCAATTGCAGTTTGGAAGGGCATAAATAAAGCATGATCTGGCCATCCCCATTTACCTGAATCCTGACATGGCTGAGCAAGGACAGAGGGAGATCTACTGACCCAGAAGCACTTTGTTTTTCACTAGTGCCAGAATCTATTTGATTTGGAAACATGCAAACCAAATTGTGAGCTTAGAAATAAAAAAAGTAATAAAATGGGGCTGGAGAGATAGCACAGCGGTGTTTGCCTTGTAAGCAGCCGACCGAGGACCTAAGGTGGTTGGTTTGAATCCCGGCATCCCATATGGTCCCCCATGTCTGCCAGGAGCTGTTTCTGAGCAGATAAGCAGGAGTAACCCCTGAGCACTGCCAGGTGTGGCCCCTAAAACCAAACCAAAACAAAAAAAAGTAATAAAATAAAATTGTCCTACCTAAATGTACTTCATCTCAGGGCCAGTGAGATAGTTCCAAGGTAACCCTTAGAATTGTGGAGGCTCTGAATTTAATCCCCAACACCACATGGTTTCTAACACTGCCAGAAACAAAATCTGAGCACCACTGGATGTGGCCTCCAAATCAAAACCAAAGAAATAAACAAAATATACTTTAGCTGAAAATGTTTAACCAGGGCCTAAGAAATAGTACAGGGGCTAAATTCTTGCCTTGCATATGGCCAACCCTGGTTCCCTCTCCAGCACCACATATATATGGTTCCCATAATCACAGAAGTGATCCCTGAATGTAAAGCCTGGAGTAAGCTTTGAATACTACTGGATGTTGCCCCTCCCCACTCTGAGATTTTTTTAAATGCTAAAAACCGATTCCCTAGATTAGAAGTGGTTATGACCCTTTGAGATCCCCAGGATATTCCAGGGAGCCACAGGTGAAAGTCACATCAATTGGAGACCAAGGCATGAGAGGGGTTCAATGGATAGATCATAGTGGGGCTGCAGGAAGGAAACAAGGTTAGAATGGGGTCACAGTAGGGAAAAGGTTAAGAAACATTGAACTAGAGGATTCTCAGGAGTTGGGAGAAGCAGTGAATCTGCACACTTCTCCAGGCCTTTGGTAAAGTCTGGAATGTGTCAGATTCTTCAAATCAAGGAAGGGGTCAGAGCAATCGTATAGCGGATAAAGCTCTTGCCTTCCACTCAGCCGACCAGAATTAGATCCCTGGCATCCTATATGGTTCCTCAAGTTTGCCAGGTGTGATTCCTGAGTGCAGATTCCTGATCCAGGAGTAAGCCCTGAGCACTTCCAGATGTGGCCCAAGAACAAAAGTTAAACAAAAATAGGTCTTCCTTGGAGATAGGTTTTCTATTTCACTTACTACCATTATCATGATAGTTGTTGGTGTTGTTATTTCTCTAACTGTGTTCACCAATCTATGGTAAGCCTCATGTCATGGGCTGGTCCATTCAAACCTCATCTCTATTGTCTCTGGGTATTATTGCCATACTATTTTGTTGTTGTTGTTGTTTTTGTTTTTGGATTTTGGGTCACACCCGGCAGCGCTCAGGGGTTACTCCTGGCTCTACACTCAGAAATTGCTCCTGGCAGGCTCGGGGGACCATATGGGTTGCCGGGATTCAAACCACTGTTCTTCTGCATGCTACATAAATGCCCTACCTCCATGCTATTTCTCCAGCCCAATCATACTATCTTTTAATTTTCTTAAATCCCACAGATAAGTGAGACTATTCTGTGTCTATCTCTCTCCCTCTGGCTCATTTCACTCAGCATAATAATTTCCATGTCCATCCATGTATAGGAAAATTTCATGACTTCATTTTTTCCTGACAGCTGCCTAGTATTCCATTGTGCATATGTACCCCAGTTTCTTTAGCCACTTATCAGTTGTTGGACATCTGAGTTGTTTCCAGATTCTGGAAATAGAGTTACAATGAACATAGGCATGCAGAGGGCCTTTTTAAATTGTGTTTCTGTGTTCCTAGGGTATATCCATAGAGTGGTATAGCTGAATCATATGGGAGTTCAGTTTCCAGTTTTTTTGAGGAATCTCATGTTGTTTTCCAGAAAAGTTAGACTACATGGTATTTTCACCAGCAGTGAATGAGAGTTTCTTTCTCCCTACATCCCCACTAGCACTGGTTGTTTTTGTTATTTGTGATGTGTGCCTCTTTCTGTGGCATGAGATGGTGGTACCTCATTGTTGTTTTGATTTGCATCTCACAATGATTAGTGAAGTGGAGCATTTTCTCATGTGCCTTTTGGCCATCTGTTTTTCTTCTTTGAGGAATTGTCTATCCATTTCTTCTCTCCATTTTTCCATGGGGTTAGATTTTTGTTCTTGTTAAGTTCTATCAGTACATTGTATATCTTAGATGTTAGCCTTTATCTGATGGGAAATGGGTGAATAGTTTCTCCCATTCCGTGGGTGGCCTTTGTATTCTAGTCCTGTTTCCTTTGAAGTGCAGAAGCTTCTCAGTTTAATGTAGTCCCATTTGTTTATCTCTGCTTCCACTTGTTTGGACAGTGGTATTTCTTCTTTGAAGATGCCTTTAGTCTCAATGTCATAGAGTGTTTTACCTACATGTTCTTCTATATAAGTACCTTATGGTTCCAGGTCTAATACCAACGTCTTTAATCCATTTGGATTTGACCGTTGTGCATGGTATTAAATGGATGTCCAAGTCTGCTTTTTTGCATGTGACTGACCAGTTGACTCAACTTGTTGAAGAGGCTTTCCTTGGTCCATTTTGCATTTATTGCCCCTTTATCAAAGATTAATTGATTTTATGTTTAGGGAACATTCTCTGAATACTCAAGTTTATTCCATTGATCTGAGGGTCTGCCTTTGAGTCCAATACCATGCTGTTTTAATGACTATTGCTTTGTAATATAGTTGGGGAAAGTAATGCCTTCCATCTTCTTTTTTTATGTTTTTTTTTTGTTTCTTTTTTGGGGGTCATATCTGATGATGCTCAGGGGTTACTCCTAGATATACACTCAGAAATTTCTCCTGGCTTGGGGGAGCACATGGGGCACTGGAAGATCAAACCACAGTCTGTCCTAGGCTAGCATACATAGGTTAGATGCCTTATGGCTTGTGCTACTGCTCTGGCCCCATTCCATCTTTTTTTTTTCCTTAGGGTTGCAGGGTTAGGGGAGGAGAAAGACAGGGGCATGGGTGGGGAAGATTGCACTGGTGAAGGGAGGGGTTTACTTTTTTGTTATTGAATTTCAATTACAAACATGTTTGTAATCATGGTGCTTAAATAAGTATTTAACTAAAAAATGTAAATCCCACCCCCCCCAAATAGGTTTTCCAGTTAAGAGCAGGAGAAGCAGAGCTTTAAATAATAAATGGGGTTAGGGCAATAGTATCATGGGTAGGGCTCTAACCCTGTACATGGCTGACCAAAATTCAATTCATGGCACCACACCTATCATATATAGGTGCACCAGAAGTGCACCAGAAGTGATCTCTGAGTGCAGGGCCAAAAGTAACCTCTGATCACTAGCAGGTATGGTTCAACAACAAAAACAAACACTAAAAAATTAAACTCAGTTTAAAAAAATAATCAAACTCTGACTTTACACAAAAAATTCATAAAGATGCAGATTTGCAGGATAACTTTCTATATGACGACCCTTTAGGATATTTCCAAGAGGCACTTTTGCATTTTCCCATGACTCTATTTTTATCAACTTATGAGTAGAAGCCAGGAATGTTGCTAAACAGTCACAAGACCGTTCCCCACAATACAAAACAATCACAAGACAGTTCCGCACAATAAAGAAGTATTAGTGTCAGCATTGAGAAACCCGCCCCCAGAATGTAGAGGAGCGACAACCAGGAAGAGAAATAAAACAAAACGTAAAGTAAGACAAAACTTGAAAGAGGAACACATCATTAAATTAGGGATCTTGCACAGATTTAGAAATCAACCAAATTTTAGGCTTTTGACACCTGTTTCATGACCTGTTAGACCTTGAGTGAGTGGCAATATGGCCCAGTTTGAGTTTCACCTTAGTCGTATATTGTCATCCATTAACTTACTGAGCATCTCTTGAGCCTCTTCAGTGGGTCAGACAGAGAAGAGACTGAAATGGAAAGCTTTGCCTTCCCTGGAGTAGAACCTTCAAATAAATAATTCGAACACGAAAGGAGGGAAAGATCTGGATTGCAAGGCAGCCCAAAGCCAGCATGCTTTGCATGTGGGAGTCACAACTGAGCATCACTGGGTGTGAGCCTTGAGCAGCCTGCTGCTGGGTGTGGCTCCCAAAACAAGACAAACATCCAAAGACAGAGGAAGAGCTATAAGGTCAAGTAAGAGATTCTTAGGGACATTTTTTGTTTGATTTTGGGACAAACACCCTGGGTCTGTGCTCAGGGATTACTCCTGGAGGGGCTTGGAGGATTATATGGGGTGTCAGGGATCAGATCCATCTAGGCTACATGCAAGGCCCCACCTGCTGTATTATCTTACAAGCCCCAAAGGAACCTTTCTTTTTTGGCTTTTGGGTCACATCTGCAGTTGCTCAGAGGTTCCTCTGTGATCAAAACTGAAGGCACCATATAGTGCCAGGCCTGGGCTCCAGATATCCGGCATGCAAAACATGTGCTCAGCCCATTGAGCCATCTCTTGGGCCTTCACCAGCACCTTCTGCTTTTTTGTTTTGCTTTGTTTTTGTTTTTGGGTCACAGTTAGTGGCTCTCAGGGTTACTCCTGGCTCTAAGATCAGATACCAGGGATTGAACCCAGGTCATCTGTGTGCAAGGTAAATGTCTTACCCACTATACTATGGCTCCAGCCCACCTCCTGCTTATCTTGACTATCCTCAGTTTTCATCTCCATTGAGTAATACTTTCGTCTCTCAAAATAAAAAGTGGTCAGTAAGCCAAAATATATGTGCCAGGCACTGTTATGGGTTAGTTTTATGAAACCTATGTTCACTTTAGTAGAGAAATGGTACAGGAGGGAAGGCACTTGCTTGATTGTGGCTGTGATGTGTAGTTTAAATCCCAGGTACAAACTATGGTACCCTGAGAGCAACCAGAAGTCACTCCTAGGCACCATTAGATGTGGTCCACACCACCATCCCAATAAATAAATAATATATTCATTCTTCATATCCTCAGGACTGCCCAGGGTGGTACCCATGGTTAGCTTCACCCTACATACACATGTAGCTCTTGATGGACAACAAGTTCAGGCCACAGCCATTGGAACCCCGAACATCAGTGCTCTTCGCAATCCACCCACATCACTTGCTTAGGCCATTCCAAAGATCTGAGAGAACAGGGCTACACTGGATGTCATGTCCTCAAACTTTTTTTTTTTTTTTTTTTTTTTTTGGTTTTTGGGTCACACCCAGCAGTGCTCAGGAGTTACTCCTGGCTGTCTGCTCAGAAATAGCTCCTGGCAGGCACGGGGGACCATATGGGACACCGGGATTCGAACCAACCATCTTTGGTCCTGGATCGGCTGCTTGCAAGGCAAACACCTCTGTGCTATCACTCCGGGCCCCACGTCCTCAAACTTTTTAAACAGGGGGCCAGTTCACTGTCCATCAGACTGTTGAAGGGCCAGATTATAGTAAAAACAAAAATTATGAACAAATTTCTATGCACACTGCATATATCTTATTTAGAAGTGAAGAAACAAAATGGGAATAAATACAATATGAAGACCCCTTAGCATTCCACACTCTCTCTTGAGCAAGAAAAGTACGGGGTCACAAGGCCAGTTTTGGACGTGTGTAGCCATGCAGACTTCTTCTTCTTTTTTGATTTTTGGGTCACAACCGGTGACGCTCAGGGGTTACTCCTGGCTATGTGCTCAGAAATCGCTCCTGGGTTGGGGGACCATATGGGATGACGGGGGATAGAACCGCAGTCTGTCCTAGGCTAGCTCTGGCAAGGCAAACGCCTTACCCCTTGTGCCACCACTCTGGCCCCAATGCAGACTTCTTGGAGGCAGGCAAAAAGGATGTGGCCTGCAGGCCCGGCCTCGGACAGATCCTTAAACCCTCCCGAAGGTTTGTTGTTGTTGTTGTTGTTTGTTTTGTTGGGTTTTTTTGGAGGGGCCACACATGGTGACGCTCAGAGTTTACTCCTGGCTATACGCTCAGAAATCACTCCTGGCTTGGGGGACCATATGGGATGCCAGAGATCAAACGGAGGTCTGTCCTGGGTCAGCCACTTGCAAGGCAAATGCCCTACCACTGACTGCGCTATTGCTCTGCCCCCCTCCCCTAGGTTTTTTTTTTTTTTTTTTTTTTTTTACCACCAGGGCAGTTCTGCAGTCAAACCAAGACCCCCTATCAAGTCCTTTTAAAAGGAAGGCAGTATCTGAGCCCTGTTTGTAAAGGAGGAGGATCAAGGAAAGAGCCAGCACAGACAAGGTGCCAGACACATCACCCATAACTGTAACTGAAGTGAAGTTTATGAGAGCAAAGCACTGAAGAGAACTTGAGGAGGAAAATCAGGATGGAAGCAGGAGAACAAATTTTGTCCCTTGGACAAAAAGTAAATATTAAAAGGCCATAAACTTGGGGTCAGGAAGAAAGTACAAAATTTTAGTTATTTGCTTTGCCTGCCACTGACATTGCACATGCAATGCAAAAATGACCTCTGAGCTGGAATAAGCCCTGCCTAGGTCCAAGAGGTGAGACTCCGAGAGAGGGAATGAGAGCTTGACAACAGGCTAGGGAAGTCTGTATGGAAAATACAGCAAGTTTATTAGAGCAAACTCTGCTACTTATCTCATATCAATACACAGTTAATAATTGCAGATGCAGCGAAACTTACGGATATATACCAGCCTCAGCAATCTAATATTATATCATCTTTGGTAATCTTGCTTCCTCAAATGGAAAAAAAAAATGGATGTGGCCTTGACAGAGCAGCCTTCCCTTTAGGCCCCCGCAAGGGTTTTTGCCACCAGGGCAGTTCTCCAGTCATGCCAAGGTTCCCTACCAAGTCCTAAAAAGCTCTCAAAGTAGGAGGCTGTCTGAGCCAGCTCCCCACATAGCCCCATAATCTTAAATAAATAAATGAATAGCCATAAACTGGCCAGAGAGATAGTATAAGGATTCAATTGGTTGGTTGATGGGGCTGGAGTGATAGAACAGCAGGTAGGATGTTTGCTTTGTACATAGCCAATCCAAGTTTGATGCCCAGCACCCCACATGATTCCCTGAATCTCCCAGGCATAATTACTGAGTATTGAACCAGGAGTAACCCCGGAGCATTGCTGGGTATAATGGAAAAAAATTAAAAGTTGGTTGGTTGCATCCTAATTCTAATTCCAAATGATTTGATGCCTAATTCCAAATGGTCTCCCCAGCACCTCCAAGGGTCACTCCTTTAGGAATAGCCATTGAGCACTACAAGGTGTGACCCAACACCATTGCTTTAGTACCAGTTTAACCCCAAAAAGCTATAAACAAACACAGACCAGTTTGGGATTACGGTGAGAGAAACACTAAGAACCATATTTTGGCATCAATCTCTAACATTCCTTCTGTCCTTATGCCCCCTTGTTCCTTTACTTGATTACTAGAGTTTATTTTACTGAGAGAACATAATTTCCAATTATGTTAGTAAAAATGAATATATAAATACAGCTTCACTTCATTCCCAGAGAGCCAACATCCCACCACCATTGCCTTTAGGTGTTTTCTCACTCAACTCCACAGACAGGCTTTTCAGGGCCCATCATCATTGGACATTATCTATTCTTTACTGTGTTTTTTCATAACACACAGGACAATGATTGTTTGGTATTTGTCCTTCACCTTTGACTCACTTGCTCAGTATGACGCCCCCCCGCCCCAGTTCCATCCAAGCGAGACTTCTTGGTCTTTTTAATCGTCTTTTACCTGGTTTGACTGTTCAGACAGGGAAGAATAAGGATGAGAATGAGGAGCAAGAAAAGGAGGCAATGAAGGAGGAGAAAGGGAAGAAAAAAGCTTGATGACAAGGAAGAGGAGGAGAAAGAGAACCAGGAGAAGAAAATGTGGACTGCCAGAAAGTCTGCCCCAAGTCACCACCTGCGCCTGGTCGCAGACATCCAGGAGCAGTTAATGATGCATCAGACTGAGGAGCAGCAGGAAGCACTATGAGGCCTCTCAAACCAGAATGCCACTCCCTGCATTGATGTGGTCAGATGCATTTGGAGTGAGATAGTGGTCCTGCTACTAGACTCAGAGGGTTTTTTTTTTTAATAGTTTACCAAGCTTTTTTTTACATGCATGCTGCTATTTGATCATCAAAACAGGTAAAGGAGGCAGGTATTATCCCATTTCACAGATGTGGACACTGCAGCTCACTAAGCAGCCATGAGTAATTGGGAGCCATGGTCTCATGGTCTCTCCCTTCCTCTTTCACAATGTCTCCTTATATGTGATTTCTGGGGTGTTGGTTTTGTAATTTGGGTGCCACACCCACAGATGCTCAGGGATGACTCCCAGCTTGGTTGGTACTTGGGGAAATGGCTCCTGGTGGTGTGAAAGAACCATCTGGTGCCTTGGGTAGAATCTGGGACCCAGGGCCTGGAGAGATAGCACAGAGGTGTTGCCTTGCAAGCAGCCGATCCAGGACCAAAGGTGGTTGGTTCGAATCCCGGTGTCCCATATGGTCCCCCGTGCCTGCCAGGAGCTATTTCTGAGCAGACAGCCAGGAGTAACCCCTGAGCGCAGCCGGGTGTGACCCAAAAAAAACCAAAAAAAAAAAAAAAAGAATCTGGGACCCTGACTGTAAAACATATCCTCTGGACCACTGAGCTCTCTCCCTAGTATGTATATGTTTTAATTCCCAGCTTGGAAGGGAGAGCCAAAGTCAGGAGACTGGACTGTGCTTTCCCTTTTCTTGTAGAGGACTAGCCCTGGGGCCTCTCCTTGCTAACACAGCTCTCTTAAGACATTTCCCCTCTGTCCTGTCCCCTTTACCTATTCTTAAATCCCAGGACACTATGAGAATTTGACCTTTTGGCTTCTGTCCTACTAGAACTAATCGTCCTGGTCAGCCAGAACTGAAGAATAGCAGACATTCCATGCAACAACCAGATGTCTCCAACTCTTAGTGTCAGAAGACTATGTGTGTTAGGGAATCAAACCTGGGCCTTTTCACTTAAAGCAAACTGTCCTTAAACAACTTCCCATCCCCAGCTAAGCTACGTGGTCAGGCAGCCTATGTCTTCCATTCCTGCTGTCCAACTTGTGGACTTTCCAACTCTGACTTCTGCCAGGCACTCCTGGTTCTATTCTTTGTTTCTTTTATTCATTTCATTGTTCAAACACACACACACACACACACACACTTCTCCACTTTCCTTGGTCCTGCTTCCTATTTTCTATTTAGGACTTTGATTTAAAGTTCAGGCATTGATTTCTGTCCAAAGACCTTGCCTCCTTTTAATGGTCTTTCTTTGTTTCCAATAACCCACTACAGACCTTTGTCCTACTCCGGATCTTCACTAAAGTTATTTGTACCTTGAACTTTCTTTTGTAGGATGTTCAAATCTTTTTTATTGATGTTTCTGTTTTGGGGACACACCCCAAAACAGGCCTTACTCCTGTGCTCTGCATTCTAGAGTCATTCCTGGCAGTGCTGGGGGTGCCCTATGGAGTGCCAAGTATTGAAGCCATGTTGGCTGTATGTAAGGCAAGTGTCCTACCTGCTATACTATCACTCCAACCCCTGGTGAAGTGAGGGCTGAAAGCCAGAACTGAAGAGAAACATAGGTACCACGCTGCACACCTTGATTCACTTATGTTAGTTCACCTAAGCCACAGCGGGAGTGACTGATATGAGTAATGGATAACATGTGGGAGAATGTTTCTTGACAAGAAAAACTCAAAGCCAGTTCACTATGAATAATGTGGGGTTAGGGATGCCCACCTTCCCCACCAAAAATCCATGTTAACATGGGTTTTGTTTGTTTTCTTTTTTCTTTTGGGTCAGACCCAGCAGCACTCTGGGGGCAATGTAGTGCCAGAGATTGAACTTGGGTCTCCTGAAAATAAAACAAGTACTCCAGTCCTTGGAGCTATTTTCCCCATCCACTATGAATAACTTTTGTTTTGTTTTATTTTTGGGTCACACTCAAAAACCTCAGGGGGTTACTCCTTGGCTCTGGACTCAGAAGTCACTCCTGGCAGGCTCAGGGAACTATATGGGATGCTGGGAATCGAACCGGGGTCTGGTGGGATTGACTGCGTGCAAGACAAACGCCCTACTGATGTGCTATCTCTCCAGCCCCACTGTGAATAATTTTTAATACTCCCAAAACAGTTTCAGTCATGTATGGGAATCTGAGGGGGGCTTGGTTTCAGACTCTATCAGATATCAAAATCTGGGGGTGCTCAGATCTTCCCCATCAGCCTTTTGTATTTGTGGGTCCACGATCGATGGCTCCATTGATGGACATTGGGGTTGGTTCAATCTAGGAATAAAACTTTATACACACATACAGGGCTGTAGAGATAGCAAGTAAGGCGCTTTGCCTTGCATGCAAACAGCCTGAGGTCAATCACTACAATTCCTTTTGGGGATGATCCTGAGCACAGAGGCAAGAGTAGGTCCCGAGAACTACCAGGTGTGGGCCCCAAAACAAAAAGTTCATAGTTCAACATTATTCTTTTTTTTTGGTGGGGGGGCCACACCCGGCGGTACTCAGGGGCTACTCCTGGCTGTCTGCTCAGAAATAGCTCCTGGGGGGGCCGGGCGGTGGCGCTAAAGGTAAGGTGCCTGCCTTGCCTGCGCTAGCCTCGGACGGACCGCGGTTCGATCCCCCGGCGTCCCATATGGTCCCCCAAGCCAGGAGCGACTTCTGAGCGCATAGCCAGGAGTAACCCCTGAGCATTACCGGGTGTGGCCCAAAAACCAAAAAAAAAAAAAAAAAAAAAAAAGAAATAGCTCCTGGCAGGCACGGGGGACCATATGGGACACTGGGATTCGAACCAACCACCTTTGGTCCTGGATCGGCTGCTGGCAAGGCAAACACCGCTGTGCTATCTCTCTGGGCCCAGTTCACTGTTATTCATGATGAAGAGATAACTTAATGAGCTTACCGTACACTTTTTATGCAAGAGGCCTGGGTTCCATCTCTGGCATCAGATGGTCCCTTGACCATCATCAAAAATGTTCCAGAGGAATCGCCTCTGAGCACCACTAGTTGTGATTCAAACTACATTCCTCAGAAAAAAAAGAAATCCATGTTTTCAAGGGTCACCTGAGGCTCTCAGCAGGAATGTGATCCACTGACCCATTCCCTGGCACTGTGGCTCTCAAACCTGAGCTTGCACCTGAATTACCTGCAGAGCCCATGACTCAGACTTAGCAGGTGCTCAGGGCAGCCTGAGAACCAGCAATTGTCACCTCTCTCAAGCAGTGCCTGCCCTATCCCTCACCCCCTCACCCTCTCCTGCCATTGGCTGTCCATTTACCAAAGCAACCTCATTCCCAGAGACACAAGACTGACCTCTTGCCTTGTCAGTGATGTTTCTCATTCATCTGCAGCCTCGTATCCCCATGACAATCTCAGATCTGGGGCTTGGATGTAGAAATGAAAATGTTGTCCCTTAAGTCTGGTGATGAAGAGTTCTGAATTCACTTAAAAAAAAAAAAGCTTTTTTTTTTTTTCATTTTTATTGAGGAACCATAATAGACAGTATTGTTAACAAGGCTTCCATGCATATATTGTCCCAACACTACACCCACCACCCGAGTGCCCACTCCTCTTCACTACTACCCCAAGGACTCCTTTTATCCTCGTAACACCCTCCCTACTCCCAGGTAAGCTCAGTTCTGCAGATCTACTACCCAGTCTATTGTCTTTGGCCATTTGTTACTCCCCATGTTTATTTTTGTTTGTTTGGTTTTGGTTTATGAGCCACACCTGGCAGGCCTCAGGGTTACTCCTGGCTCTGCTCTTGATGCTACTCAGAGGATCATATGGGATACCAGGGATTGAACCCAAGTCAAGCTCTCTGGCCCTCATTTTTTCTTTTCTATCCTCTTCTCCTTCCTTTTTTCTTCCTTCCCTTCTTCCTTCTTTTCTTCCTTTCCTCCCTCCCTCTTTACTTCCCTCCTTCCTTCCCTCCATCTTCCCTTTCCTCCTTCCCTCCTTCCTTCTTTCCTCCTTCCTTCCCTTCTTCCTTCCTTTCTTCCTTCCCTCCCTCCTTCCTTCCTTCTTTCCTTCTTTCCTTCCCTCCTTCCTTCTCTCACTCCCTCCCTTTCTCCCTCCTCTCTTATTTCTCCCTGTTTCTCTCCCTCTCTTTCTTCCTTCCTTCCTTCCTCCCTCCCTCCCTCCCTTCTTTCCTTCCTTCCTTCCCTCTTCCCTTCCCTCTTTTTCCCTCCTTCCTTCTCCCTCTCTCATTTCCTCCCTCCTTTCTTCTTCCCCCTCTGTCTCTCTCCCTTTCTCCTTCCTTCCTCCCTCCCTTCCTCCCTCCCTTCCTCCCTCCCTTATTTCCTCTCTTCCTTTCCTCCCTCCCTTATTTCCTCTCTTCCTTTCCTCCCTCCCTTTCTCCCTTATTTCCTCTCTTCCTTTCCTCCCTCCCTTTCTCCCTCCCTTATTTCCTCTCTTCCTTTCCTCCCTCCCTTTCTCCCTTATTTCCTCTCTTCCTCTCCTCCCTCCCTCTTTCCTTCCTTTCCTCTTTTCTTCCCTCCTTCCTTCCCTCCTTCCCTCCTTCCTTTCTCCCCTCCTACTTTCCTTCCTTCCCTCCTTCCTTCCTTTTTTACTTTCTTCCCCCTTCCCTCCTTTTTCCCTGCCTCCCTTTCCTTCCTTTCTTCTTTCTCCCTTTGTCTCTCTCCCTCTCTCCTTCCATCCTCCCTCCCTTCTTCCTTCCTTCCCTACTCCCTTTCCTCTTTCCTTCCTTCCCTCCTTCCTTCTCACCTTCCCTCCCTTTTCCCTCCTTTCTTTTCCCCCTCTGTCTCTCTTCCTCTCTCCTTCCTTCCTTTCTTCCTTCCTTCCTCCCTTTCTTGCTCTACCCTCCTTCCTTCCTTTCTACCTTCTTTCCTTCCTTTTTTCTTTTTCTTTTTCTTTTTTAGGGGGGGCTACACAGGTGGCACTCAGGGGTTACTCCTGGCTCTGCACTCAGGAATCCCTTCTAGCAGTCATGGAGACCATATAAAATGTGGGGGATCGAACCTGGGTCAGCCCATGCAAGGTAAATACCATACCTGCTGCACTATCCTTCTGCTTTCTTTTTCTTTCTTGATTGCTTTTTTCTTTATTTCTCTCTCTTTCTTCCCTTTTTCCTTCTTTCTTTATCTCTTTCTTTTCCTTTTCTATGAATATAATCATAATGATTTTTGACTCAGAATACTTATTAATTTATTGCTTAATTTCCAAGTGTTTGAATTTTCCAAGTTTTTGTGATTAATTCCCATTTCAGTACTGAGCTCAGAGAAGTGAATTGATCCAATTTCTGTCTTGATATTTTTATAGCTATATGTAGTGTGACCCTTTGTGTGGTCTACATGGTTCTTACTTGGGGCATGTCCCAAGTAAGAATGTGTGCTCACCTTTCAGGGGTGGTGGTAAGCTATATCTGTTTGTTAGGCACATTTCTTCTTTAAGGCCAGTGTTTCCTTGTTGAATTTCTGCCTAGTTGACATATTCAGAAATAATAGTCATGCTACAGTCTCCTACTACTATCAGTATCTCCCTTCCTGTCTATTAGCAGTTGTTAAAACATTCCAATGGTTGAAAAACTCAGGTTTTCAATCTGTACATACCTAATGTATTCTCCTGCACTTCCCCTTTATTGTATCTCCTTTATTTGGTGTGAAGCAAGATAGTTTTGGGGTTTTTTTTGTTTGTTTGTTTTAGTTTTTGGGTCATACCCGGCGGTGCTCAGGGGTTACTCCTGGCTGTCTGCTCAGAAATAGCTCCTAGAAGGCACAGGGGACTATATGGGACACCGGGATTCGAACCAACCACCTTAGGTCCTGGATCGGCTGCTTGCAAGGCAAACGCCGCTGTGCTATCTCTCTGGGCCCGCAAGATAGTTTTTATAAAATAAAACATACTTAGAAAGATGTGAGGGGAGATAAAGAGTTAACACATAGGCTTCTCTAGAGTGGAAAAGGGAAGAAAGACATAGAAAGAAGCAAATGAGTTCTGTGTTCGAGGGAGAACGCTGATTTGAAGGAGCAAGCCTTTATGCCCAATTTTGACCCAAGGTCACATGTGAAGCCTATATATCTATTTCTATATAATATAAATATATAATATATAAATTATATAATATATATAAATGTGCTCCAGGAGGTGGTACATTTCAGTTGCAGGCTCACACACTCTTGACCATGGTGCCAGGATGCTGTACAATGATGCCTTCAGTACCACACTTGGCCCAAAAGCAATACTCCTTTGCCAAAGAACTATTTCCAGGGCTTCTCTTGATGCCTCTTTATTTCATATATAGTTTTTGGCTATCCTCTGAGGACCATCATGTGCTGGACACCAAAACTGGCCATCTTGCATTCCTTCAGCCTCTTGAGCTCTCTCATCAGCCCCCTTGATGCCTTTTTAAAACATTTTTATTGAGTATTATGAAATACAGAATTTAAAAGTTATTCATGGTTGAGTTTCAATCATAAAATGTTTCCAACAAACATCCCTTCACCAGTGTTCATTTCCTTCCACCAGTTTCTTATGAATTCACTCATACTACTCATCTCTCCAATGTAACTTACTATGAGTTCCCTGTTCAGTATGTACCCTATTTCCTGAGTACTGAGTGTGGAGAGTATTTTCAATTAACTTATACATAAATTTTGTGCAAAAATCAAAATGGGTGCAGAGTAGAGAGGTAACACAATCAATAAGACACCTGCCTTGTAGGTAGCCTGACTGGGCCCAATCCTGGCACCACATATGATTTGTTTTTTTGCAACACCCAATGGCGCTCAAGGTTACTCCTGGCTCTGTGCTCAGTAATCACTTCTGGCAGACTAGGGGGACTATATGGGATGTTGAAGATAGAAACCTTATCTGCTGTGCTATCACTCCAGCCCTCCATATGATCTTCTAAGGATCACCAATACTGATCCCTGAGCAGAGAGTCAGGAGTAAACCTGACTACTGCCAGGTATGTTCCCCCCAAAAGAATGCATGACAACATACAATATGAGAAACTGGGATCCTCTTCATGGTTCTACATATATATAATCTTTCTTTACCATGACAATTTATTCTACTCCTCTGTCAAATATCCCCTGCATAAAGGAAATGTGTGGCCCTAAATTCTTGGGGAGGGGCTGGAGGAACTATATGGGATGTGGGGTAGAACCCAGGTCAGGTACATACAAGGTAAGCACCCTACCCACTATGCTTATATTTTGTTTGTTCTGTTTTGTTTTGCTGCCACATCCTGCAGTACTTAGAAATTACTCTTGGCTCTGAACTCAGGAATTACTCCCGGTGGTGCGCAGGAGGACATACAGAATGTTGGGGATCAAACCCAGGTTGATTAGCTGCATGTAAGTAAGGCAAATACCCTTACCTACTGCATAGCTCCAGGGCTCCCATGTACCCCTCCTTCCCCCCACCATTGCTCCAGACACTTGAATTCTTTTTTTTTTTTTTTTTTTTTTTGGTTTTTGGGTCACACCTGACAGCGCTCAGGGGGACCATATGGGATGCTGGGATTCAAACCACTGTCCTTCTGCATGCAAGGCAAACACCCTACCTCCATCCTATCTCTCTGGCCCCAGACACTTGAATTCTGAGAAGTATCCTCAGTAGAATAAATTGATGTCTCTAAATTTACTGTAAATATGAACTTCCATTAAAGTGAGAAAAAAAATTTCCACATTCTCCTTAGGAAAAACAATTCTTAGTAGTGAAAATAATGTCAATGCCCAAGCAGATAAGTTAATAAGCATCAAGGTTCCCCCATTCTCCACCACTCCAGGGTGAATATCTGAGCTTCCTTCATTAACTTTGAAGTGTCTGTTAACATCTGCAGACATCCTAAGGGATATTGGCACAAAATAAATAGATTCATGCTATTTTTAACTCCACTGGGGGAGGTAAAGAAAGCAAGGAACAATTAGGTTTCTCTAGGTAAAAGCAGGAAGAGAAACATTCTTCATTTCCATCTAGGCAAAAGCAAAAAGAAATTTCCCCAACCTCCTTCAAAGCCCCCCCCCCAAATGTAAATTCCAATGCCACTCCTCCCGAGTATATGTAATAGACACTCAGGTACAAAATATCTAGGTACATGTGACCTTGAAAGAAAATATTTTTTCCTCTTTTACTATTGAGTTTTAAGCTCTTTAAGCCAGGCCACTCCTGGCTCAGGGTTAGGGGGGGGGGTCACGCCTGTGCCTGACAGTGCTCAGGGGACCATGTGCTGGGGCCAGTGCTCCTCTGTGTTGAAATGTCTCTCTGGTACCAAAGCTACTTTCCTCTTTAACTGATCCTCTGTGGATGACTGCAGTTATTTTTAACAGAGGAAAAACAAAAATTTAAAAAGGAGGTGCTAGAGGTCAGTACTCAGTTAACACCCACCGAGTGCAGTGCTGGATGGAACTGGCTCAGACCTTTGCTACTTAGACTGGGGTCCAAGAGTCTCAGCTTTAACCCAGACTACAGTCAGAATGTACATTTCAGTAAGACTCCGCCCCCTTTACCCGAACTGCCCCCATGTGACTCAAAACACACCAACATTTGAGACCACTGCAGATTAAGTAGGGATTTGTTACTTTATGTAGCAAGAAGACTAGAAGTGTGGAGATAGATAATTCCCAAGTTAGTTAATTTGCAAAATAGTGTTGAAAACCAGGTAGGTGGGGCAGGAGAGATAGCATGGAGGTAAGGTGTTTGCCTTTCATGCAGAAGGACAGTGGTTCGAATCCCGGTATCCCATATGGTCCCCCTGCCAGGGGCGATTTCTGAGCATAGAGTCAGGAGTAACCCTAAGTACTGCCGGGTGTGGCCCAAAAACAAAAACAAACAAACAAGCAAATTATTTGCTTTGACCTTTACAATGTGTTCATGACTTTGTCCTCCCTCAAACCTAGCTCTTCCATATTTATTACATATTCCATGTAATAAAATGGTTGTCAAGCATCACAATATACATACAAACTACACACAGAGGCAGGATAAAAGTCTCTTTTTATCTCCCTTTGTTCCTCCCTCCTTTTCTCTCTTCCTTGCTCCTTTCCTCCCCATCTCTCCTGCCTTTCATCCCTCCTTCCTCCTTCCCTCCCTCCCTTCCTTCTTCCCTTCCTCCTTTTTCCTTCCCTGCCTCCCTACCTCCTTCCCTCTCTCCTTCCCTTGTTCCCTCCTTCCTTCCATCCCTTCTTTCTTTCCTCCTTCCTTCCTTCCTTCCTTCCTTCCTTCCTTCCTTCCTTCCTTCCTTCCTTCCTTCCTTCGATCCTTCCTTCCTCCCTCTTTCTGTGGTTTTTGGTTCATAATCTTCTGTGTTCAGGTTTACTTCTTGGCAGGGAGCCCATATGATACTGGGGATCAAACATGGGTTGCCGCATGCAAAGTTTGTACACGTTGTACAATCTCCCCAGCCCTCCTTCTTTTAGAGGGGGGCACACCTGGTGGCACACTCAGAAATTGCTCCTGGCAAGCCAGGGGACCATATGGGATTCCAGGAATAGAACCTGAGTTGGTAAAAGCCAGGTTAGCCTCGTGCAAAACAAATATCCTACTTGCTGTGACATCCCTCCGGCCCCAGCAGTCTATTTCTCTCTCTCTCTCTCTCTCTCTCTCTCTCTCTCTCTCTCTCTCTCTCTCTCTCTCTCTCTCTCTCTCTCTGTGTGTGTGTGTGTGTGTGTGAGAGAGAGAGACACCCTGCGGTGCTCAAGGGTTACTCCTGGCTCTGTGCTCAGAAATTGCTCCTGACAGGCTCTGGGGGCCATATGGGATGCCAGGAATCAAACTGGGGCTTGTCTGGGGTTGGCCGTGTGCAAGGCAAACACCTTGCTGCTGTGCTATTGCTCCAGCTCCAAGCCTTTTCTTTTTTTTTTTTTTTTGGTTTTTGGGCCACACCCGGTGACGCTCAGGGGTTACTCCTGGCTATGCGCTCAGAAGTCGCTCCTGGCTTGGGGGACCATATGGGACGCCGGGGGATCGAACCGCGGTCCGTCTCCTAGGCTAGCGCAGGTAAGGCAGGCACCTTACCTCGAGCGCCACCGCCCGGCCCCTCCAAGCCTTTTCTAAAGGCAAAAATAAATAAATAAATAAATAAATAAATAAATAAATAAATAAATAAATAAATAAATAGTTTTCCTAAGAGTCGGGGCTGGAGAAACAGTACAGGGGATAAAACACTTGCCTTGCATGTGGCAGACCTCAATTTGATTCCTGATACTACTTATGGTCTTCCAACACTTCTAGGAGTGAGCACAGAGCCAGGAGAAAGACCTGAGCACAGTTTAGAAATGAGCACAGAGCCAAGAGTAAGCCATGAGTATAACTAGATGTCACACACACACACACACACACACACACACACACACACACACACACACACACACATTCCCACCAGCAAGAGTCCCCAGTTCTCCAGACTTTTTTAGTCAAAACAACTATAGACTTTACTAGTTGTTACTAGTCACAAGCAAAGAGATTATTAGTTTGATGAAAATCAATCTTCTTCTGAAGCTAAGAAAAGGCTCTTCCCATGGACTGTGGTCCAAGTTAGGGTTCTATTACTAGAAGTATTCATCTCTTTAGGGTAAATACTAATCAGATATATTACAGGAAAGAAAAGTAACAGTAGGGGGAACAAGAGAAGGCCCAGGATCATACAGAAAATATGTATGTTCCTGACATAGAACTTTCTCTATAAACCATTGACTATGAAGAGCAAAGGACTCAGGAGCTCTGACCTTGTCTCAGTCTAACCCCTGCTGTGCAAATAAATGTTCCAGAGCTGTGTGAAGAGGCACTGCTGGCATTGTTCAAGACCGGTGAGGGCCAGGGATGGAACCCGGGGCTGCAGCCTGCAAAGCACATACTCCAGCCATTTGATACATCTCTCTGCCCCCACATTTGACTTTTTTTTTTTTTTAATTTTGACTACACTCAGAACTGCTCAAGGGCAAATCCTGGCAGTACCCAGGGGACTATATGCTGTGTTGGGATTTGAATCTCATGCAAGACAAGTGCCTTAATTTCTTTACTCTCTTGAGTCTCCACATTTAACTTTTAACTCTTCCAAACTCCTCTCTCTCGATACCGGCAGGATCTCTGGTCTCAGGCGACCTCTTCTTTAATACAAGCCACAGAAAGCAAGACATTCACAGGTAGGTATGTTGTGCAAATGCCAACTGTCCATCCATCATGTCAGTCAATGTGGAAGAAGTATACAGACCGCTGACCCTGGTGACCATGAAGCTTAGGATAAAGGGGGGAGGATAGTTAAAGAGAGAACGGATGAAGGGAAAGTAAAAGTGTTTTGTCCAAACCATTTAGAAAACTTGAGACTAAAAAGTGAGAGTGAGTCTTGGAAAGTGGCTCCATCTGGGGAAAGTGCTTTTGTCCACAAAGTTGTTGAAGGAAAAAGGGACATTAAATAGTGAAAGAGCAGAAGTCTGTGTGGGCTAGAAAATAGGAGTCAGAGAGTATCTCTAATTCCTGATGCTTAGGAGAAAGAAGCAGCAGATCCGCTCTTGGAAACAAATAAAAGAGCAGCTTGAAGGACCAGATCTAATACAAATAAGGAAAAATATTGGGCACTCTAAGTTATTTTTAGCTTGATTTGAATTTTACTAGCTTCTGCTTCTTTTCCCAGAACTTTCCAGAAAAAACATCTCTGCCATCTATTTTCATAGCTCGTGGGGCCTGTGTTAAATCAAGGTCCTGGGCCAAACCCTCACTGCAAGTAAGTGTGCCAGAGGTCTGGCTCCCTCAGGGCCGCTCTCTCCTCCAGCTTCTGAGAACCTAACAGCTTCCCAATTTCTTTTCCACTCATATGACCTTGTGGGCCTCAGGTCAACAGAATGGACAGGAAAGTGCAGTGGGAAGCTTCTAGATGATGTCGCCCATAAAGATAGGAGCCTGAGTTTGAGAGATAGCACAGGAGGAAAGGGGAAAGGCACTGATCTTGTACACTAGTTCCAACCCTTGTATAGTCCTGAGCACAAAGCCAGGAAGAGCCCTTGAGTCTCAAAAGACAAACATGCCCTCCAAACATGGAGAGACCATATAATGGATATGGCATTTACCTTGCATGCAGCTAAACCAGGGTTTTTTGTTTGTTTGTTTTTGTTTTTTTGGGCCACACCCATTTGATGCTCAGGGGTTACTCCTGGCTAAGCGCTCAGAAATTTTCCCTGGCTTGGGGGGACCATATGGGACGCCGGAGGATCGAACCGCAGTCCTTCCTTGGCTAGTGCTTGCAAGGCAGACACCTTACCTCTAGCGCCACCTCTCCGGCCCCCTAAATCAGGTTTGATCCCTGGTATCCCTTATGGTACCCTGAGTACTGCCAGAAATAATTCCTAAGTGCAGAGCCAGGAATAAACCCTGTACATCACTGGGTATGCTACCCCCCACACCCCAAAAAAAACAAAAACCAAACAGCTAAAACATACTCCCAGTGACCACTCACAAAGACAGAGAGCTGGACCAGTCCCTCCTACATGAAGCTTGGAGGGCCACATGGAGGTCAGGCTTCTTGGTTGAGGTAGGGCAGTTGTACCCAGCTTGCCTGGATCCTGGAGTTTGGTTTTTCTCTGGAGTTGGAGGTGAACTTCCATCTGATTCAAAGTTCTTGGGTATCCATGACCAGTCTGGGCCTCACCAAACTGGAGAAGCTACAATTCTTCAAGATTGGCTTGACCCAATCAAGTCCTAGTTCCAGGGACTGTGAAGACAGTACAACAGGTAGGGCACTTGCCTTAAATGCAGCTAAAGAGGATCTATGGTATCCCATATGTCCCCTGAGCCCCACCAAGAGTGAGCCTTAGACGACCGGTGACTGACTGGGTTTTCAATCCCAGTATCCCATATGATCCCCTGTGCCGCCAGGAGTGATTTCTGAGTGCAGAGCCAGGTGTGGCCTCCCCCCAAAAACAAAAACAAAAACCTTTAAATTAAAAGAGTGATCCTTGAGCAAAGAGCCAGGAGTAAATCTTGAGCATGCTGAGTGTGGCTCCCCCAAAGCAAAACAAAAAGTGCCAGAGAGATAGCACAGGGATTAAGTCACTTGCATTGCATCCTTCTGACCCTAGTTTGAATCCCCAGCACCACATATGGTCCTCCAAGTACCACCAGTAGTCTTTCCTGAGTACAGAACTAAGAGTGTCCCCTGATCACAATCAGGTAATCAGGTGTGTCTCCCCTCCTCCCCCCAGTCTCCCCCAACCAGAAAAATAACGGTGCAAAAACAAAACAGAACAAAAAAAAAACAAAAACGAAAAACCTATGATAGGGCTTCTTACTTTGGCAGCGCTGTCCTTTGAAACCAGATAATTCCTTGTTATAGAGAAACTTTCCTATAGGATATTAGGAGCAGCCTTGCTATCCACCCAGTCCTGGTAGCATTGCTGACTATCCCCTGAAAGCAGTAAGAGGGGCAAAAACTCTGGCTGGGGTCACTGCTCTTAAAAGGGACCAATACTGCCCTTTTTTTGGGGGGGTCACACCCAGTGGTGCTCAGGGTTACTACTGGCAGGCTCAGGGGACCATATGGCAAATGCCTTACCGCTGGCCCCCAATACTGCCTTTTTCTTGTTTCTTTTCTCTGCTTTTTTGCTTGCTCAGATGGCAGTTTCCTTTGCAGTAAGATCATGGCCCAGAGCTCTCACTGTACCCACTGAGGTGCCCTTGCACCACCAAAAATCAAAACAAAACAAATCACTGTGTGGATAGAAATATTGGCTTTATGGGGGGAGGGGAAGACATACTGACTTTATTGTGTACAGTCCTGGAATGAAAGCTAAACTCTTAAACTAGGCTTCCAATTACCCTTCACCAAAAAAAAATTATCTGCTAGTCTCATGTACCAACTCATTTCCACATGCCCACTCATGGTCTCAGGACTGTTGATTTCTCCCTCTTCTAATTTCATTCCCTTTCCCTTCCTTCTCCCTTCCCTTTGTAGCTGTTATGATAACTGTTAGTACACTCTTGGCAGGCACATACTTGCTTTGCATATCCTTGGTCAGGGGCTACTCCTGGTGAACTTGGGGGAGAATATAGGATACTGAGGATTGAGCATATATTGGGTGTAGAGCCTACTACTGTACTCTCACTTTGGCCTTGTATGTACTATTCTTTCTGCCTGAAGTACCATTCTCTACTATAATTTGTGAGAAACAGCCAATAGATTTTCCAAAATTCACCTTGAAAAATTGCTCCATTTCTTTGTTTCACAGGCCTATATTTCCAAGGAAAATGAACTTCTTTGTCAGAATCACATGTGGCTCAGTTTGTTGGGAGCATGTGGAAACTACCCTGGAGCTCCAATTCATAACACAATGCCTGGTACGTGTTTGGGAAATGAATAGGTGAAATGAGGATGGCTGTCACAGTGGTACTTCCAGGGACCATCAATAGGAACTGTCATTTGAGGGGCTAGGGATTTGCTCAAAGGCCTGGAGCACATGCTTAGCATGTCAGAGGTTAGAATCCTGGAACTGCATGTCCCTAAACATTCCCAGGTAGGGCCCTGAAGTAAAAAAATATAACTAAAATAAAGAATTCACCAATGCAGATGTGGACTTTGTAGTTTTTTGAGAGCCCGTCTGACCATGCTCAAGGCTTATTCCTAGCTCTGGGCTCAGGGATCACTGCTGGCAGAGTTTGGAGAACTATGTGGGGCACCAGAAATCAAACCCAGGTCAGAAATGAGCAAAGTAAAACCCTATGTGCTGTATTGTAGAATCCTGCTGTACTGTAGAAACCTGCTGTACTGTGTGTGTGTGTGTGTGTGTGTGTGTGTGTGTGTGTGTGTGTGTGTGTGTGTCTGTTTGGGGCACACCTGGCAGTGCTCAGGGGTTACTCCTGGCTCTGTGCTCAGAAACTACTCCTGGCAAGATCAGGGAGCCTTATGGGATGCTGGGGATTGAACTCAGGTCAGCTGTGCACAAGACAAACATCCTACCTTCTGTGCTATTGCTCCAACCCCTATTTAAAAAAATTAAAAAATATATCTCAGAATGTTACCTCTGCATGAATATTACTACATGAATAATCACTTTTAATATAGATACACCTGAAGGACTTGCAAGTGCAAAAAAGGACCTAGGATGAGAAGATATTCTGCTCTGCTGAAAGACAGATGTTCTCAGGGGTTCCTGAGGAGTTTGCTCCTTCTGGCCCACTGAATTGCTCCTATCTGCTCACCAGAACCAATGGGAAAATTAAAAACAGTAATGAAGTCCTGGTGCCAGTTGAATCTGTCTTTGCTCAAGAAGGTGAAAGGTGATGGACACACCCAGTAGTATTCAGAGGACCATTGGTGGTGCCGGGTATGAAACCAGGGCTGGCTGCATGTAAGGCAAATGCATAACCTCCTGTATTATCTCAGTGCCTGGCTGGTAGAGCCCCACTCATAAACAGCTGCAGATCCTGAGTCTGAAGGGGGTATCTGTTTCAGCAACGGGGTCCTACTCCATCATCCACTGCAATGCAAGCATGGCCCTGGGGTCAGTACTACCAAGTCTAAGAGGAACCAGAGGAAGTGTCCCCAGCTCTGTCCCTTTCCATCCCCCATGCTAGTCCAAAAAAAATAAGACAGGCTTACCAGAAGCAGCCAAGGGATGCCAGGCAAGGACAAAATGAAAAATGGTTATTATAGTCAGTATAATTGTGTCCAGGGCTTTAAGTTCATGCACTGGGCCTGAACAGCAATTACTAGCTGCCTTGGTCTTATTTTAGTTCAGGTCTGCGGTGGGGTTGAGCTAGAACCTGAAAGTAAACAAGGCTGGCAATGCAGAATCCAATGCATGGAGCAGACAAAGGTGCTGGCTAGCTTCCTTAGCTCTGAGTGAAGGAGTCCTCCTCCTTATTTTCCTCTTCTTTTTTTATTTTTATTTTTTGGCTTTTGGGTCACACCTGGCAGTGCTCAGGGGTTACTCCTGGCTCTACGCTCAGAAATTGCTCCCGGCAGATTCGGGGGACCATATGGGATGCCAGGGATTCGAACCACGAACCTTCTGCATGCAAGGCAAATGCCTTACCTCCATGCTATCTCTCCAGCCCCCTTATTTTCCTCTTAAGGTAATATCTTACTCTATTGGCAATTAAAAGTTAAATATCTATAATCCTCTCCCCTGGGGGGTGGAGTTGCAGCCCTGCTGTATAATGGAAGACCAATTGGATTAAGATATGATGCATTATCTAGAGGCGTCATTCTGCTTCTTCAGTGTAGATGCCTGCTATATGTCAATGTGGTGATTTGAGATTCATTGGAGGGCCTCACTCAGTACATCCTGCTCTGCCAGAGATGGGCCTAGAAGCAGGAAAGGCTCACCATGGAATCTCTGGAATTGTGGAATCTGCGTGGAATTCCACAGAATCTGTGGAATCTATAGGAATTGCAGGAATTTATAGGCTGCCTGCTTAGTGAAGGGCAATGAAAGAGCTACTCAGGACTTTGAGTTCTGGGGCCATCTGCTCTTGCTGCTTTAGAGGAAACATGCATCTAGCGTGGTGTTCAATCAAGAGTTTCTACATTGGGGGGCCGGGGTGATTGTGCAGTGGATAGGGCACTTGCCTTGCAAGAAGCCAACCTGAGTTTGATCCCTGGCACATCTTTGGTTCCCCAAGCACTGCTCTGAATGACCCCTGAGTTTAGAGCCAGTAGTAATCCCTGAGCACTGCCGGGTGTACCCCACAAAAAAAGAATTTCAACATTGGAGGCCAGAATGATAGTATATCAAGTAAGGTGCTTGTCTTGCACAAGGCTGACCCAGGTTTGATTCTCGGCATCCCTTATGGTCCCCCAAGCCTGCCAGAAATGATCCTTGAGTGCAGAGCCAGGAGTAACCTTTGGGCACCACTGGGATGTGGCCAAAAAATAAACCAAGAAAACAAATCAAAAAAGAATTTTTACATTGGGGATAGAGTGATAGTACAGTACATAGGCTGTTTG
Source organism: Suncus etruscus (assembly GCF_024139225.1). Lineage (NCBI taxonomy): Eukaryota > Metazoa > Chordata > Mammalia > Eulipotyphla > Soricidae > Suncus > Suncus etruscus. Next base: position 35,726,567 of record NC_064858.1, on the reverse strand, counting down.
CCTTGATTGGGGTGGGCCAGGGTTTGATTCCTGACACTCTATATGGTTTTCTGAGCATCACCAGCAGTGACTCATGCATGTAGACTCAAAGTAAGCCCTGAGCACCACTGGATGTGCCCTCCATACTAAAAAAAAAAAAAAAAAAGCATAAATGAATTTCTACTACATGAGGCCAATGAGATAGTTCAAAGAGCATATGCGTTGGAGGCAGGAGTCCAACATTCAATTTCTGGCATCTTATGGTCTCCTGAGTACCCAGTTGGGAGTAATCCCTGAAATAGCCAGAAGTAGGCCCTGAATATTACTGGGTGGTCAGTGGACCCAAATGAACAAACAAACAAAAATAAAGAATGTCCAGGCTCTGTCCATTTGTCAAAATTTCTCTGAGATTGCCAATGGTCTTGGTACATCCAACTCTCACTGAACCAGGACAGTGTAAACAAGGACATACTGTACTATGGCTGTGAGACACTATTCTTGGGCTGAGTGCTGGATCTCTCCTCTGCCAGGGTCTCTGTTTTCTCTCGCTGACCCTGGGAGTGAGACATTCATCCCAGAGAACTCAGTTGAGGTGGCCTGAGCCAGGTCTTACAGATTTGTCTTGAAAACTTGGGTCCTCCATTTTATGCCTAACCCATTGATTTAGGGGACCGTAACTCTTGTTCTTTTGTCACCTGCCATCACCACCTGGGACCATAGTCTACCTCTGACCCAGGATTCTTAGCTCTTTCCCAACCATTGCTGCTATTCGCCTGCTCTAGTTAGGTGTCCTCTCTGATCTGCTGGGGCTCACTGGCAGGAAAGATCCTCTCTTTCCTTTCTCAGGTTCACCTTTTGGTCAGAATTCAAGTTCTTCTCCCTGCACTCCTGTCCAGGTCAAACCCAGGCCACATGCACACAAGGCTTGTATGTGGCTGCTGAGCCAAAGCCTTGGCCCTGAGCTGTAAGTCTGTTTGAGATATTAGCCACTTTTTCATCATCTTTTTTATTTCTGTGGAGGGGGAAGGGTTTCCCAAGGGATGCTAGATCCTGTGGGACCATCCCATCATTCTTGGGAGCCTCCAGGGCTGTATGTGGCAATGCTCAGTGGGGGCTTGTGGGGGCCAAGATGGGGCCCAGGCCAGACTTGTAATAGTTCTGATCCCTAAGTGCTGTACTATTTCCCTGCTGTGATACATTTTTATATGATTTGCCAACATTCCTCTCCCCCTCGGTAGAGTGCCTTTGTGTTTGCTGAATTTCTTTGTCATGCAGCTCCTCTGTGGTTTGATATATGCCACCCACCTGCTTATGTTTCTTTCTCACCTGGGCTTTTAGGTCTTCATAGTGAAAGATTATTGAGAAGACCAATATGAAGGAGGGTACAGACACATACACACACACACACACACACACACACACACACACACACACACACACATACACAGAGCCAGGCTTGTTCTTCAGAGTTCTATAGCTTTGGATCTTAAACTTAAGTCAGTACTGCACATTCTGACTGGATTTTGTGCTAGTTTTATGAGAAAGGCCCAATTTTCTTCTTCTGCATATGGATCTGAAGACTCTCCTTTCCCTGTTGTTTTCATGCCACTTCTGTTTAAAAAAAAACTCCTATATAATTTTAAGACTCTTAAAATATATTCTCTAATACAGACAGCTTTACTTTATTAATGTACTCTGAATTATTTCTTAGGTTGACACTATTTACAATTGTGTGCAAGTTAAACATGATGCATTGATTGTGATGATTTTGTTTTCTGTCCTCAAAACAGAACCCTAGATGTAGAATAATTGGGACAAAGAGTGAAACTATCTAAAGCATTAAGATGTATTACGTATGTGTGTGGCAAATCATATATATACTAGATATTACATGTTATATGTATGTGATATATAACATATGTAGATTAAGAGGTTTTATCCGCCAAGTTCCTTTAGATTCATCAATTTCATTGATGATCTAAAGAAATATTGCTTATATTGGCATGTATATACCAATATATAAAATATTAAAAAATATGTTTTATTGTTTTAGGAATTGAAAGTGAGAAAGTTGGGAGCAGGAAGATTAATAAGCTGGAACACAGGCTTTGTATGAAGAGGCCCAGGTTCAAATCCTGGAACTTCATGGTCCCCCAGATCATCCACTAGGAGTAATCCTGACACAGCTGAGAATCGCCTCTGACCACCCACTGGGAGTGTCCCCACCCACAAATAAAATAGAGTTCTTTATTTTAGTCCTGTTCTTTAGGTTCCTTTAACAAACATGAAGTTGTTCAGCCTTACAACTAAATGGTGAGATAGGCTGACAGATGGTAACTCTCAGTTGTGAAGAAAGAAACTCTCAGAGGTGAAGAAAGAACTGGGAAGACCTCAGTCTTGTCTCAAGCCAGTCTTGGGTGTATGTGTGTGTGTGTGGGGGGGGAAGCAGAGAAGTGGAGGTGAGCTGGTGTGTGTGATACCTGTGGTGTGTGATATGCATGTAATATATATGGTATATATGTGCATATGGTCTATGTATGATGTGATATTCATGTGATGTGTGGTGGGGTATGTTATGGAATATGTGTGTATATGTGTGGTAGTACTATGAGGATATGTGTGTGCAGAGTGTTTGTATGTGTGTGTGTGATTGTGGTGTGCGATGTGTGCATATAGGCTATGTGGTGTTTGTATGATGTTGTGTGACTATGTGATACATATGGTGGTTTGTTATGTGTGTGAGTGGTGGTAAAGTGTGTGGGGGGGTGTTATGTGTAGTGGTAGTGTGACGCATATAAGTGTGTAGCACACGAGTGCCCTTCCTCTTGCCCTTGTCCAGCCCTGTGTCCACTTACCCAGTAGCCTCTAAGCCCAGCTCCAGAAAGGCCTGGAAGGAACTCTGGGAGCTCTTGGGCAGTCCTGGTTGTCTCCAGTGGGCTCACATACACAGACAGTAGCCAAGCCCTAAATGACGGCCCTCACCCCAACTTCTGTCCTCACCAGCATGGGCAGCCAGGCCTCGTGGCTTCCAACCAAGTCCTCTTCCTCCCCTCTCTTTCCAACCAGTCAGTGTTGAAAAAGCCAAATATGCGCCTGCAGTCCTCCATTATGGGTGCAAGGCCTCTAGAAGCTCACCAGTGCCATATCCGGAAGCCCCTGCCCCTCTCCCTGCCTGTGTCTGCAGGCTGCTCGAATGAATAGCCTCTGTGCTCATTTGGCTGCTCTTCGTTTGTTTCCACACCACGGGATGAATAATGAAGAGATTCTCCCGCCAAGTTAGGAAAAAGGCCTTCGTTATTCCAGGCCTGTCAAATGCCTCGCCGCCCTGTCAGGAGGCCTTGTAAACACCCTGAGAGGGAAGGACACCCCCATTTTCCAAGCTGAGGAAATGGTGGAGCCTGGAGAGCAAGTGGCCTGCCCAGATCTGCTGATCCCCAAGGCCCTCTCCCACCCCCAGTCTGTCTGGGGGGGTGGCTGCTGGTCCCCTTAGAGCAGAGTAGGCCAGGTCCTATTCGGGGAATCATTTCCATTTTAAAGTCCTGGAAAGGCTGGGCTGGAGGGAATATTAAGCAGTAGATCACATTTCAGCCTGGCCGGCGCGAAAGTTTTGTTTTTAGTTTGTTTTTCTAAGTTTTCGTGGCCAACATATGGGCTCCATTAACTTTACTATGTAGCACAATTTTTAAGATCATTTCTTTTCCAAAATATTTTTCACCGTAATTGAACATTTGAAAGTTGAGCACATCAGCCCCTCAGCACTGGATCCTTGCTTGGCTCAAAGTGGGGCCTTTCTCCCTCTCCTGCAGCGGGAGGGAGAGGTCATAAATCCAGTTGGGGGGGGTGTGTGGGCTGTTCTGTTATTGTGGCGGACTGCTGTGAGGGGGTGGGGGGCTAATGTAACCCTGCACAGCTGGACAAAGTTCTCTGCATGCCAGAAGTTTCCTTTAAAAAAGATAAGAAGTCTTAAGACTGAAGGAGGGGGTGGGAGAACAGAGATAAGCACGACTCCGGGATGAGAAGCCTAGGCCCAAATCTTTAGGGGGTTCCTTGGAATCTGCAAAAGGTGGGGCAGCCACAGCACTTGCTCTGTGAGTTCCTATACCAGATTAGCTCCACATGGAACTCCCCATCCTGACCTGCAGCATTGTCCCAGGTTGTCTCACACACACACACACACACACACACACACACACACACACACACACACACACACCGGCCCGTAGATACCTTCATGCCAGGTGGTGTCATGGCCTACTTCGACCACACAGATGGTCCATCTGCCCTAGGCTGGAATTTCCTGACCCACCTTCTTGAACAAACTCTCCTGCTTATGCGCCAGAGCCTGTTTTCTACTTTCTCCTTGCAGATTTGTTGGGTTTTGTGTTTTGTTCTGGAGGGGGATATTTTGGGGGTTCCATCAGGTGGTATTCAGGGACTATTCCTGGCTCTGTCTTCAGTACTAATCCCCGGTAGTATTCAGGAGATCTTGTACAGTGCCAGGAAATGAACTGGGGTTTGCATGAAAGACCAGTATCTGGTCTCCTGGACCACCTTTGCTGTTGAAGCTTCTGTCCTAGAAGGCTGCTGAGGTGTGTGTGTTGGGGGCCATGTTGGCGCTGTGCAAGGGCATCCTTCTGCCTCCACAGGGTGAGGTGGACTAAGGTATCTGGGAGATCTTGAGAAGTCTCAGAAAAGGATGCTGGAAGGGTACAAGGTGTTGAGGTGTGAGGGGTACTAGAAAAGAGGGGGGAAGAAGGACAGCAGCTTGACCCATAGAAAGTGTTCCTTTTCTAATTTTGCTCCTTCTCATCTGGCTGTCCTGTGACTTTCCTTCAGCCCAAGAAAGGAAGTCCAGATCTGTGAGGCCAGAAGTCTAAATCCTGAATCTAAGCTGTTTCCTGAGCCCTTAGTCAAGGCTGGAATCATCTCTGAGGCAAAGGCCAGGTCTTTACTAGGCTGAGTTGAGAAGTCCATTTCTTTTTTTTTTTTTTTTTTTTTGGTTTTTGGGTCACACCCAGCGGTGCTCAGGGGTTACTTCTGGCTGTCTGCTCAGAAATAGCTCCTGGCAGGTACGGGGGACCATATGGGACACCGGGATTCAAACCAACCATCTTTGGTCCTGGATCGGCTGCTTGCAAGGCAAACGCCGCTGTGCTATTTCTCCGGGCCCTGAGAAGTCCTTTTCTTATCTTTTATTGCACTGTCATTAGAACTGGATGAAAGAGAGAAAAAAAATAAAATAGGTGTGATTTCCAGCCACAGGTGGCAGAAAAGGACCCAGGTAGAAAGAAAGTTTACAGTCTACGTGATAGCACAGCAGGTAGGGCACTTGCCTTGAATGCAATTGACCCGAGTTTGATCCATAACACCCATATGGTCCCCCAATTTAGTCAGGAGTGGTCTTGAGTGCTGGGTCAGGAATAAGCCCTGAGCATCACTAGTGTGCCCCCAAAACAAAAGACAAGAAATGAAAACACAACCAAAAATTGCACCTTTTTAGGTCCTCGATCCTGCCTGCAGACTAAATAAACTATATGACGCCAGCCTGAAGGAGAGAGAGAAATCAGCCCAAAATGCTTATCTAGAACTCCTCCGCACATGGTCTTCGTTAAACTAAACGTATACACTTCATCACTGAGCACCTGGAACGTGTCCCATTCTCCTAAAAAATGCATCTAAGTGGGGTCTTGGATGGATTTTTCCTTCATGATATAGAAGCACTGGAGGCCTCTCTGGGCCCCAGCAATTGCACAAGGCTAGAAGGAACCTGCTTCGACAGGCAGCATGGGAAATAAATGCACATGGGACAGCGAGGGGCGGTTCTGCTCTGCTCCAGGCCAGGGCTGAGTTGGGACGAACTGCGCCTGGGCTCTGTGTGTGTACGCATGCAGATCGTGCAGGGGCACGTGAGGACCTGGTTTATGAGCTAATGAGCGAATGCAGATTCAGTCTGTGTGAATAGCTGTCCCAGTGTGTGTGGATCATGTGTGTTTGTCCGGTTCATGTCTGAGAATGATATATGCAGGTCTGGTCTGCAGTGCATGTGCAAATTTAGTCTGTGAGCATGCATGGATCCTTTGTGTGTGAGCATGTACAGATCTGATCTGTGAGCACGTACAGGTATGTGTGGGTCTGTTTTGTGGGAACATGTGTGTATTTGATCTGTGTGAGCATGTAGGGATCATTCATACATGTGTTTGCCTATGTGCAGATCTGGTCAGTGTAACCATGGTGGATGGGGCCCAGGGATCTTGTAGAAGAAGACTGGCCCTGATGTAAATCAAGCCTCACAGAGAAACGAGGAGGGCGAGTGGCTCTCCTGGGGAGTGTGCGGAGGCGGGTGGAGGTGATACTCGAGCTGCCTTGAAGGAGGCGTGGACAGTTGCCAAGTGGAGAAAGCAAGAGCTTTCCACACGGGGGGATGGAAGCAGCAGTGCTCAAGAATGTGTCTGGCTCATGTGAGAAACAGTAATATGGGGGTGTACCCCTGAGAGCTTGGGTGGGGGGAGGACTGAAAAGGACCATTAGGTGAGGCCAGACGTGAGGAGCCTTGTTATGTGACTCTGTGGGAATCACCCCAGGGCTGAGAGGGCCACATAGGCAATGCCTGCTCTGTTGTGTGTGGTGCTTTAAGGGGACAGGAAATTATGGGGAGACAGATGCCACGTAGGGTGTGTGTCAGGGAGAGCCAACAAGAGGTAGGGTGGAAGACTTGACTTGGAGAAGTGTTTGTTTCCCCATCTTTATGGAGGCACCGTGATTTCCAATCCTGTTCACGAGTTTCATGCATTCCTTGCACCACACTATCAACAGAGTTTCACATGGCTCTGCCATGTCTGAAAAGACCCTCCCTCCCAAACACTCCCTCCCCCACCCCAAAATCATATCTGTAAACAACTCTTCAGTTTGGTTGTCTTTGGCCATTTATTGCTCCCATACTGTGTCTTTCTATCCCAGAAATGAGACTATTCTATATCTGTCCCCTTCATCTGTCTTCACTCATCATGACACTCTCTAGTCCTATCCATGTAGCTAAAAATGGAAAATTGCACGATTTCTTCCTTCCTCACAGCTGCATAATATTCCAGTGTGTATATATACCGCAACATTTTTGCCCTTTTCTGGCAGTGCTCAGGGTTTACCCCTGGCTCTATATTTAGGCATCATTTCTGGCAGTGCTCAATGGACCATATATTTTGGCAGATATTAAACCTAGGTTGGCTGTATGCAAGATAAAAAAGCCTTACTCACAGAACTCTCTTTTCTGGCCTTTTACCAAAACTTCCTGATCCATTTATCTGTAGTTGGGTACTTGGATTGTTTCCATATTTTGGCTATTGTATTAAGGGCTAGTTAACAGGGATATGCATATATCCTTTTAGTTACATTTTTGTGCTTCGGGGATAGATATAAGAAGTGGTATTGCTGGGTTAAATGGGAGTTCTATTATTAATCTTTTGAGAAATCTTCATGTTATTTTCTTTTTTTGTTTTTTGTTTGTTTGTTTTTGGGTTACACCCGGCAGCACTCAAGGGTTACTCCTGGCTCTATGCTCAGAAATCACCCCCTGGCAGGCACAGGGGACCATATGGGATGCCGGGATTCGAACCACCGTCCTTCTGCATGAAAGGCAAACTCCTTACCTCCGTGCTATCTCTATGGCCCCTCGTGTTACTTTCTAAGAGGTTGGAGCAGATGGCATTCATTCCTTTGTTTGTTTGTTTGTTTGTTTCACTGAGCAAAACTAAAAGTGGGCAGTTCTAGGGTGAGTACCTAGGTTTCATCAAATCTTCAGAGATGAAACACTTTCATGTCCTACTCTACCATGTGTGTAGAACCTCTCCTCATGGCCACAAAAAGGCTGCAGTAGCTCCAGGCAGCATCTCAACCAGGAAATAGAGGGATGGGGGCTAAGAGGGCTTTCTTGCTTGAGCAGCCCATTTGTGAGAAGGCCATGGGGCCATGCTTTCTTAGAAGACCCAGTAGGCTTTCTTCCTGCTAGAATTGGGTCATATCTTCATCCCTATCAGCAAGACGAGCTGGGAAGAAGGAGCCGACACTTCCCGCCCAGATAAATGAAGTAGAAGTGCTGGAAAACTGATCGCCTGTTACAGGCTGGAGCCAAGAGTTTTATGTGGCTGCCTCACTCACTCAGGCCAGGGCTGACTGAGCAGTGAGAATGAAGTTGTGCTCAACCTCAGGGCAAGTGTTGAGTGACAAGGAGAGAGATGTTAGGACAGGAGGACCTTCCTAGTCTCATGAGTTTCAAACTATTACTGTATTTCACTTCAGAATTTTCATCAATGCATAATTGTTGCATCTTGTATTTAAGTAATATCAAGTTATTAAGAGAGGTGCTTTGATTTGTTTTGGGGCCACACCCAACAGCACTCAAGGGTTACTCCTGCCTTTGCAATTTTGAATCAATCCTGGTGTTGCTTGGGGGATTATATAGGATGCCAGGGTTTGGACCCAGGTCTGCTGTGTGCAAAGCAAACAACCTACCTGCTCTGGCCCTAGAGAGGGCTTTGGGTCACTCCCAGTACTGTGTTTAAGAGTCACTCCCCAGCAATGATTAACTGGGGTTAATCACAGGCAATGCAAAAGACTTAAAACCCTTGTAGGTTCCTCCAGCCCCTTAGCACAAGTGGAGGGGAAATGTTCACATTATGGTCACATCCTACTAGTCTGCTAAATAGTTACTCCTGCCTTTGCAATTTTGAATCAATCCTGGTGTTGCTTGGGGGATTATATAGGATGCCAGGGTTTGGACCCAGGTCTGCTGTGTGCAAAGCAAACAACCTACCTGCTCTGGCCCTAGAGAGGGCTTTGGGTCACTCCCAGTACTGTGTTTAAGAGTCACTCCCCAGCAATGATTAACTGGGGTTAATCACAGGCAATGCAAAAGACTTAAAACCCTTGTAGGTTCCTCCAGCCCCTTAGCACAAGTGGAGGGGAAATGTTCACATTATGGTCACATTCTACTAGTCTGCTAAATAGGGGGGTGAGAAAAAAAAAAAGCATAAAATTTGCACTAATTATATGGAGAAATGCCAGAAACAAATGGGTTAGTCATTCAATTCACCATGTCCACGTTCCATGAAAGCTCATGCTAGCATCTCCTCTCTCTTCCTCCCTGATACCCCTGACTGCAGTATCAGCCCTGGGGAACAGGGAGGGATTGCTGGGGCAAAGTTCTCATCCCCAAACCCTACCCCACAGCCATAGGCAGACACGAGCATCTTGGCTCTGAACTCCAGCCTCCACCTCCCAGCCCCACTGCACACCAGATTTCTCTGTGGCAAGGGAGACAGCCAGCACCAGGTGGGCACATTGCTTCCAGAGATCCAGCACCAGGTCTAGAAACAGCCCCAGATTAACAATGAGGTTAAAACTTCACATTTCGAGGCACTAAGCTGATTCTGGCCTCCAGGTGGATAGTCAATAAATACTTGTTAAATTCAATTGACACAGGGTTTTCTTTATTCACTCTTCTTAAAGCTTATGTACCTTAGAGATTGGTGCCCTGCTGGTAAGTAGGACATATATGAAGAGTGATATTTTCAATAGCCCATATGTCCTCTTAGTGAGCTTTATGAGTCCAGTATAATGTGGGGGAGGTGGATAAGGGGTCCCAGGATCGAGGTGAGATGGAGGAAGAGGAGGGGTGAGGAAAGAAGAAGAAAAAAAAAAAAAAAAAACCTGGGGCCCGGAGAGATAGCACAGCGGCGTTTGCCTTGCAAGCAGCCGATCCAGATCCAGGACCAAAGGTGGTTGGTTTGAATCCCGGTGTCCCATATGGTCCCCTGCGCCTGCCAGGAACTATTTCTGAGCAGACAGCCAGGAGTAACCCCTGAGCACCGCCGGGTGTGGCCCAAAAACAAAAAACAAAAACAAACAAACAAAAAAAAACCCTGTTTCTTTAGTTTTTTCCCCTCCAATTTCACTTTCTTGCTATTCTTGCTAACCCGCTGCTGCCCTCTCGTGTTCATAGTGTGGAAGTGCTCATCCCAATTGGGTTCTAAGTATTTAACTGTCCCAAAGTTCCAAAAGTTGCTGTTAGTTTTGTAGATAAACTAAGTGAAGTCTAAACGTTGCATCTTGTATTTAAGTAATATCAACAGTTCTTAAGAGGGGCGCTTTGTTTTTTTTTTTTTAGTTTTAGTTTTATTTGTTTGTTTTTTGGGTCATACCTGGCAGCTGCTCAGGTGGTGCCAAAAGGACCCAAGGTACCACTCCGAATTCTTCCTCATCCCTCCGAAACTTATTTGGAAAACGCTTTTTAAAGCATTTCTCAGGAAATTTCATACATAATAAAAGTTATGACACAATAATTTGAGGTTGAGGCTGGAGAGATAGCACGGAGTTAGGGCGTTTGCCTTGCATGCATAAGGAAGGTGGTTCGAATCCCGGCATCTCATGTGGTCCCCCGAGCCTGCCAGGAGCGATTTCTGAGCATAGAGCCAGGAGTAACCCCTGAGCACTGCTGGGTGTGACCCAAAAAAACAAAACAAAAAAAAAGTGCAAAATAAAGGTAACATCAAATGTTAGACAAGTGTAGACAAAGATTTATAAAAAAAATTTAAAAATAAAGAAACAAAAACAAAAAAAGGGGCCAGAGAGATAGCATGGAGGTAATGCGTTTGCCTTTCATGCAGAAGGACGGTGTTTTGAATCCCGGCATCCCATATGGTCCCCTGAGCCTGCCAGGAGTGATTTCTGAGCACAGAACCAGGGCCAGGAGTAACCCCTGAGCGCTGCCAGGTGTGACCCTAAAAAACAAAAAACAAAACAAAAAAAATTAAAAACATTTCTCTATTTTTAACGTAAAATTTAGGAATTATACTCTCCCACCCCACCCTGCCCTAAACAGCTAACTAGAACAGACCCAAAGTAGATTTGGCTACTTATCAGAATGCCTTATCAATTCACATAGGCTTAATATTCTCTACATTTTCCCCCAAATACCTCTTTGCTCATGGACAGGAAATGTGGGGGAAGGGTATCATTTTAACTAAAAATACATATTTTCATCATTTAATCATTGTGCTGGTGAGGTTAAGTGAAAAGTTGTCCAGTTTCATATGTCATTTACAAGAACACTATTGAGTAACAAAAGATTTATTCAAATACTTAATTCAAGAGAAATACATCTGGAATAAGTTTTATTGCAATTCATATAAAAAGGAAAGTGAATCTATTAGAACTAATGTCAAAAATAATAGATTTTATCTGGAACCAGAATGTTAACAAACCGAAGCCTAAAAGCCCACACCATCTTTCTTTGCAAAGAATTGATGCATTTCCAATTTACAATGGCAATACACCTTGATTAGTCCAGAGAGTTTTGTTTTCTGCAGATTTTATTTCCATACTATTTTCCTGAGGCAGATCACTGATAGGGGAACTCACTTGGCATATTTCCCGAATGTTTTAAAAGTTGAACTCATAATAGTCAGTAGGCAGCTGGAACTAGGTGGTTGGGTGCTAGGGGCTAAGTGAATCTGGAGCCATCCAGAGACACTTAGATGTCCACATAGATGCCATTGATCAAGTAGTCAAGTCTTGAATAGCGTTTCCGGTGGAGGGATTCTAAGAACTTTCTCCCCATGAGGAAGAGGCCTATGGCCAGGAAGAGAACCCCAAAGATCAGGCTGCTTATAAGAAGACACTTTTCCAATAGGAGCCTGTTTAGGAAAAAAGCAGCCAACTGGTGATCAGTTTCCTGAGAAGTGGTTTTGTTCACAAGGGCAGAGTCAAGACTGGATGAAGGAAGAGTCACAGGCTTGTGGGATACACCTATTTTTAGAGTTAAGCTGGAAGTTTCTCGAAAGGGCACTGTTTGGGGGGTGCCCTTCAAACCTGTGGCTGTTTGAGAGGAGGTTGATGGAACTGTTGTCGTTGTCTTTGCTATTGCTGTAGTTGTGGTTGTGGTTGTGGTCATCATGGTCGTGCTGACTAAGTGTGAAGTCACAGATTCTCCCCAAAGAGTGGCCAAGAGGCCTGTGAGAGACTCAGGAGGGTCTGTGGTCACAAGCCTAGCTCTGGTCACCACCTGTGGCTGAGTCATAGAAGGTGTCCCTGAAGCCGCAGGCTGCTGAGTGGTAGAGATGGGAAACCTCAGAATAGCTGTGGCTGTGGGCGAGGAGAGTGTGGTGCCATTTTCAAGCACCAGTGGAGCTGCTTTTTGTTCTGAGGAAAAGTGTGAAGTTGGGGAATGAGTGTCCCCATCAGATCCTGGGGGAATGGGTGTATCCATCAGATCCTAGGCTGACTGTGCCTATCTTGAGTAGCTTCTCTAAGTGACTGGAGGATCCTGATCTCTGAGACAGTGTAGATCCCCCTAAGTCTTCAGAGGGCTTCAAGGATCCTCTCGGGGTCAGGGTTGAGGAGGGGACTTCCTGGAACGTAGGCTGGACGTCGACAACTCAGTTGCAAGCCAAAGAAGATGGCGTCTCTGCAGACACAAAAGAAAAAGGGAGATTGAGCTGGTTGAGTCAGCAGTCACACAGTAATGATTCTGGATGTATTCATGGAAAACTGAGGTAAATGGAAAGTAGACAGAGTGATAAATCCAGGTTGGAGGGCGAGGAAGAGAGATGCAGAGAGAGAAGAACAGGCTTGGGTGCTCAGAGGCAGCAGAGGGTGGAGAATGTAAATAGGCTGGCCCTCAAGTCTGTCTCCCCAATGCACTGAAGTCCCTTGGGACTCAACCAAGCATCCCAAGTCAGGACAAGAAACTGCTTTTCTCAATAGTACAGAAGCAGAAATTTTGCCAGAGAAAATATTTCACCCAAAAACTGAATCAGCAGGAGATTAATAGCTATATTTCTAGGTAAGATCAGATATTTTTGTTTGTTTGTTTGTTTGTTTTGGGGCCACACCCGGTAATGCTCAGGGGTTACTCCTGGCTATGCGCTCAGAAATCGCTCCTGGCTCAGGGGACCATTTGAGATGCTGAGGATTGAACGGAGGTCTGTCATGGGTCAGGTGTGTGTAAGGCAAATGCCCTACTGTTGTGCTATCACTCTGGCCCCAGGATCAGATTTTTTTTTTTTTTTTTTGGTTTTTGGGCCACACCCCATGGTGCTCAGGAGTTACTCCTGGCTGTCTGCTCAGAAATAGCTCCTGGCAGGCACGGGGGACCATATGGGACACCGGGATTCGAACCAACCTCCTTTGGTCCTGGATCGGCTGCTTGCAAGGCAAACACTGCTGTGCTATCTCTCTGGGCCCAGGATCAGATATTTTTAAAAAGAACAGGGGCTGGAGAGATAGCTTGGAGGTAAGGTGTTTGCCTTGCATGCAGAAAGACCATGGTTTGAATCCTGGCATCCCATATGGTCCCCTGAGCCTGCCAGGAATGACTTCTGAGCATAGAGTCAGGAGTAACCCCTGAGCACTGAGCCGGGTATGACCCAAAAAACAAAAAAAAAAAAAAAGAGGGCCGGAGAGATAGCATGGAGGTAAGGCATTTGCCTTGCAATCAGAAGGTCGGTGGTTCAAATCCCGGCATCTTATATGGTCCCCGAGCCTGCCAGGAGCGATTTTTGAGCATAGAGCCAGGAGTAACCCCTGAGCGCTGCCAGGTGTGACCCAAAAACCAAAAAAAACAAAAAAAAAAAAACATGTACAGGACTCCAGCTGGAGAGATGGTCCAGGAGGAAAAGTATATGCCTTGCATGAAGTTGCAGAGGCCATAGCACTGGTCGAACGTCTGGCAACCACATACTGCCTGGGGTAATTTCTGAGCAGAATCAGGAACAGTCCTTGAGCACTGCTTAGTGTGACCCAAAAAGGAAAAAGAAAGAGGGACAGAAAAATAATAGTACAGTAGGCAGGGCATTTGCTTTACATGCAGCCACCCCCATTTCAATCCCTGGAACCCCATATGGTTCCCCGATCCTTGCCAGGAGTAAACTCTGAGTGCAGAGCCCAGAATAAGCACTGAGAACAACCAGGTGTAGTCCCCAAGACAAATAAATTAAAAGAACGGACTTAATATCTTTCATTAAAAAAAAAAAGATGTAGGCCCGGAGAGATAGCACAGCGGTGTTTGCCTTTCAATCAGCCGATCCAGGACCTAAGGTGGTTGGTTCGAATCCCAGTGTCCCATATGGTCCCCGGTGCCTGCCAGGAGCTATTTCTGAGTAGACAGCCAGGAGTAACCCCTGGGCACTGCCGGGTGTGGCCCAAAAACCAAAAAAAAAAAAAAAAAAGTTGTAGCCAAGGTTTAAGCATGTGCAGAATAAGCAGGACCTGATGCTACTGTGAGACTAGCCAAGGAAGGTGCTTTCTTTCCCAAGAAGGTGACTTTTTTTTTTTTTTTTGGTTTTTGGTTTTTGGTTTCTGGGTTAAACCCGGCAGCACTCAGGGGTTACTCCTGGTCCTACACTCAGAAATCGCTCTGCATGCAAAGCATGCAAGGCCTTACCTCCATGCTATCTCTCCGGCCCCAGAAGGCGACTTCTAAATAAAGCAAACTACAGGCCAGATCTGTTCTTTCTTCTTTCTGTTTGGACCCAACCTGGCAGTACTTAGGGACCACTCATGGCCACTACTTAGGAGTCCCTTCTCACGGTGCTTACGGGACCCATATGATACTGGGGACAGAACCCAGGCTGCCTACATGCAAAGTATGTACCCCAGCTACCCTCACTTTTTAAGGCCACACAGTGGTGTTAAGGGTCTACTCTTAGCTCAGGGCTTGGGAGTCAGCTGAACACCCTGTCAGTGTTCAGGATCAAACCTGGGACTCTGGCATGCAAAGTGCATGCTCCAGTCTACTAAGCTAGTTCTCCAACCTACTCTGTCTGATTCTTTGATCTTACCCAGCCCCTGGCTTCAGCTTGGTTTTCGGGGGTGGGAACTGAATTCAGGCCTTATAGAAGCAAAAACTACATCTACCACTGAGCTCATTCCCAGCCCTCAGCTGGCCCTGTTTCTTGCTAAATTTCCTTTGGCAAAGGTCCTAGAAGCATGCAGGGCTCCACCATACCTGCTGTTCATTCCAGCCTTGCTGTTAGCCATTGGGGTGCGGTGTTTTCTCTGGGTCATACTGAGTGGACCTGAGGAGGCTGGGAGTCAGCCCTGTGCTTGCAAGTCTTCTCGGAGCTACATTTTAGAGTGACTTCACTAGACAAAAGATGGAGGGACTGACACTTTAAACACCAGGCTCCTGATTTACTCTATTGTTTGGGTAGGGGGGTACCCACACCAGTGATGCTCAGGTGTTATTCCTGATTTGTGGTGGTGTCAAGGAGGAGAATGACATACGCTATGTTGCAGGAAGGAAGGAAGGAAGGAAGGAAGGAAGGAAGGAAGGAAGGAAGGAAGGAAGGAAGGAAGGAAGGAAGGAAGGAAGGAAGGAAGGAAGGAAGGAAGGAGGGAGGGAGGGGGGAGGGAGGAGGGAGGGAGGGAGGGAAGAAGGAAGGAAGGAAGGAAGGAAGGAAGGAAGAAGAAAGGAAGGAAGGAAGAAGAAAGGAAGGAAGGAAGGAAGAAGAAAGAAAGAAAGAAAGAAAGAAAGAAAGAAAGAAAGAAAAGAAAGAAAGAAAGAAAGAAAAGAAAGAAAGAAAGAAAGAAAAAAGAAAGAGAAAGAAAGAAAGAAAGAAAAGAAGAAGAAAGAAAGAAAGAAAAAAGAAGAAAGAAAGAAGAAAGAAAGAAAGAGGGGGCCGGGCTGGGGTGGCGCTAAAGGTAAGGTGCCTGCCTTGCCTGAAGCTAGCCTTGGACGGACCGCGGTTCGATCCCCGGTGTCCCATATGGTCCCCCAAGCCAGGAGCAACTTCTGAGTGCATAGCCAGGAGTAACCCCTGAGCGTTACCGGGTGTGGCCCAAAAAAAACCAAAAAAAGAAGAAAGAAAGAAAGAAAGAAAGAAAGAAAGAAAGAAAGAAAGAAAGAAAGAAAGAAAGAAAGAAAGAAAGAAAGAAAAGAAAGAAAGAAGAAAGAAAGAAAGAAAGAAAGAAAGAAAGAAAGAGAAAGAAAGAAAGAAAGAAAGAAAGAGAAAGAAAGAAAGAAAGAAAGAAAGAAAAAGAAAGAAAGAAAGAAAGAAAGAAAGAAAGAAAGAAAGAAAGAAAGAAAAAGAAAGAGGAGGGAGGAAGGGAGAGAGGGAGAGGGGAGGAAGGGAGGGAGGAAGGAAGGAAGGAAGGAAGGAAGGGAAGAAGGAAGGAAGGAATGAGGAAGGAAGGAAGGAAGGAAGGAAGGAAGGAAGGAAGGAAGGAAGGAAGGAAGGAAGGAAGGAAGGAATGGTAAGGGGGCAGGGAGAAAGAAGGAGGGAGGGAGAGAAGTTATTTTTTTGGTTTTTGGGTCACACCTGGCAGCGCTCAGGGGTTACTCCTGGCTCTTTGCTCAGAAATCGCTCCTGGTAGGCTCAGGGGACCATATGGGATGCCGGGATTCAAACCACTGTCCCTCTGCATTCAAGGCAAACGGCTCTACCTCCATGCTATCTCTCTGGCCTGATAAATATTAACTAGTGAGAGGAAGTGGAGTTTCCTGGGAAGACTGTGGAACAGATAGCCTTCCTTTTTTGATTTCCCACAAAATAGGAGGAGAGGGACTTATTTTTATAGGGTAATCACCAATCAGACAATATAAAGAATCAAAATTGGAAGTTGCCAGTCCCACCAAGTACTTATGTGTCCCTGCCTGCTCTGAGTCGAGAGCTCCCTCTGCCGGCTGCCTCAGGAACTATCTGATTCGAGTTCCACTTCGCGCAAAGATGTATGCAGATGACAAATCAGTTCTTTTTATGACTGAAACCCAACTACAAACATGTTTGTAATCATGGTGTTTAAATAAATATATTATTTAGGGGCCGGAGAGATAGCACATAGGCGTTTGCCTTGCAAGCAGCAGACCTAGGACCTAAGGTGGTTGATTTGAATCTCGGCGTCCCATATGGTCCCCTGTACCTGCCAGGAGCTATTTCTGAGCAGACAGCCAGGAGTAACCCCTGAGCACTGCTGGGTGTGGCCCCAAAACAAAAAATAAACAAAAATTATTTAAAAAACAAATTAGTTTTCTTCCCACTTCTACTGGAAAGACTCTACCACAGATAGCCTCTTTCACACTTGCATTATAAAAATCAACAATGTTACAGAGGTATTTTAATTATGAAGAGATATATCATTCTAGAGAAATTTCATTATAAAACAAATTTATCTATAAATCCTTTTCACATTCCAACAGTAATCAACATTTCTGTGTAAAGTTAAATTTTTTCATATATTTGAAAAAATGTGTATTTTCTCCTAAAGTTTAATTTCATTCCTGCTGGGGCCGGAAAGATAGCACAGAAGTAGGGCATTTCCTTTGCATGCAGCCTACCCAGGATGAATCTGGGTTTGATTCCCGGCATCCCATATGGTCCCTCAAACCAGGAGCGATTTCTGAGCGCAGAGCCAGGAGTAACCCCTGAGCACAGCTGGGTGTGGCCCAAAAACAAAAAAACAAATAACAAAAAAAAATTATTCCTGCACCTTAAATTTTTATTTAAATGTTTGCAGTATATCTTTGTTTTATGTTTTTGGGTCACACCTGACCATACTTAGGGGTTACTCTTGGCTCTGTATTCAGGAATCATTTGTGGTAAGCTCCTGGGACCATATGGAATGGCAGGGACTAAACCCAGGTCAGCCATAAGCAAGGCAAATGCCCTACCAATTGTTCTATCTCTCTAGTTCAGTATATTCCCTTGTGGATCCATTCTATTTTACTTCCCAAAAACTTGTTGGCAACTTGATATTTATACTGCTTCAAAATTTTCACTTAAAATATATATATATATATTGTTTGGAGTTAGGAGGCTGGGGCCACATCCAGCAGTACTCAGGGCTCATTCCTGATGATACTTCTGAAAACCTTTGCCAGGGATCAAACCAGGATCAACTACATGAAAGGCAAGAAGAGCCTTAACCCCTGTACTGTCTCGACAGCCCCTTTACTGATTATTTTATTTTACTGGGTGGAGGAATCTCACCCAGGTGCTTGGGGACCACCTGAGCCATAGCTAGCGATGCAGAATTCCCACTGCCTTAGTGCAAAACACCCCTTCCATGGCTTACAAAGATCTGTGTGGCCTCCCCACCTGTCTTATTCTTACTCCTTCACTACTGCTCCAGTGGTTCTGGAGTCAGGCAGCTGGGAGTGGACTGTTGGTTTTCAAACATTCCAAATCATTTGGCAGCAGGATATTAGAACCTCTGCTTCATGGAAGTTCTTTCTACAGTCTTCTGACACCTGGGTCCTATTGTTCATATCTTAGTTTAGGGGGTTTGCTTGTATTTTGGGCCACATCGGCTGTACTCAGAGCTTACTCCTGGCTCTGCACTTAAGAGATCACTCTGGCAGGGCAGGGGAGACCAAATGTAGTGCCGGGGATTGAACCCAGGTCAGCTACATGCAAGGCAAGTGATACCCTCTGGACTAACACTCCAACTCCTGTGGGGCTACTTCTTAAAGCTGTTTCCAAGGATGGGTGGGTGGGTATGTGAAACAATGGCAAAGCACAGGTGCCTTGCATATGTGAGGTCCTTGGATTTTGTTTGTTTGTTTTCTGTTTTTTGTTTTTTGGGCCACACACACTGACACTCAGGGGTTACTCCTGGCTATGCACTCAGAAATTGCTCCTGGCTTGAGGGACCCTATGGGATGCTGGAGGATGGAACTGCAGTCCATCCTAAGCTAGTGCTGGCAAGGCAGATGCCTTACTGCTTTGTACCATAGTTCTGGCCCCGAAGCCCTGGGTTTTATTCCCTGAGCCCCAACTTAGAGGGTGAGGGGCTAATTACAAAGCCTCAGCTTAGTTATCTTCATAAAACTGTCACTATTTGGGCCGGGAAGGTGGCGCTAGAGATAAGGTGTCTGCCTTGTAAGCTCTACCAAGGAACGGACCACGGTTCGATCCCCCGGCGTCCCATATGGTCCCCCCAAGCCAGGGGCGATTTCTGAGCACATAGCCAGGAGTAACCCCTGAGCGTCAAACGGGTGTGGCCCAAAAACCAAAAAAAAAAAAATATTTGTTGGGGCCGGAGAGATAGCATGGAGGTAAGGCGTTTGCCTTTCATGCAGGAGGTCATCGGTTCGAATCCCGGCGCCCCATATGGTCCCCTGTGCCTGCCAGGAGCAATTTCTGAGCCTGGAGCCAGGAATAACCCCTGAGCACTGCCAGGTGTGACCCAAAAACCAAAAAAAAAAAAAAAAAAAAAAAAAATTGTCACTATTTTTCTTGATTTATTATATTTATTGTGTTTTTTTCCTAAAGCCTATGTTCCTGAAGAAAGAAGATTGTTTTTTCATGGCTAGTATATATTTTTGCCTTTTAGAGGGTAAAAAAGTGCTGTCAGATAGAAGCAAAATTATGTTTTTATTTAAATAAACATATAAAAAATAATATGAATAAATAAACAAGAGTATAAAAAAGCTTTATAAAACTTAAAGGAAACTTGACACTGGAAGCATTTAATCTTGAAAAATTAACAAGCCAATTATGCTGGGAATGAGGCTTAAAGGCAAAACATCTACCTTGCACATGTGGCCCAGATTTGATCCCCAATGTCACATGATTCCCTGAGCACTGCCAAGATCAACCCCTGATCCCTTAGCACAGTGGGTGTGGCTCAAACACCAAGAGAAATATTATCAAGCTAAAAATCTCACCAAGAACTTCTGGGTTGTTTATCTTCTATGTTCTGTATAAAATATCCTGGGTATATAAATTTTATTTCCAATGCATTATCCAGATTTGGCTCGTGATAACTTCAATGGGTCTTTAATTTCTTTCCAGCTTTAGATAATAAAACCAGTGAATTCATCCCAGTCACCCTGGAAACCTGGACTCTTATTCCAGTCCTGATGATATGGGTCTAGTGAGCTGTCAAACAGGTTTTCCACAGGGACACAAAGTTGACCCCTGGCATTGCTCTCTAAACACTGAGCATGATCCTTGCAGTAACTCAGCCATCTGAAGTCCCAGTGCCACCACAAAGCGTGTGTTGAGCCGCACTACTCCCAGGTGTGACCCAGGCAAAAAGTGTGTTATAGTGGAGCCGGAGAGATAGCATGGAGGTAAGGTGTTTGCCTTTCATACAAAAGGACAGTGGTTCAAATCCCGGCATCCCATATGGTCCCCCATACCTGCCAGGGGCGATTTCTGGGAGTAGCCCTTGAGCGCTGCTAGGTGTGACCCAAAAAACCAAAAAAAAAAAAAAAAGTGTGTTATACTCCAGGCCTGGCATCAACTATAAAGAGAACAAATCTGAAATAAATTCTTTACATGAAAGATCTGTGTATGTTTTACATTAGAAAAGCAAAATTCAATGCCCTCATTCAAGTCTTTCACAGCAAAAAAACAAAACAAACAAAAACAAATTTAAAAAAAGGTTTGATTTCATACATTTCATTCATTCATGTATGGAAAGTGTTGAGTCACACCTAAAGGTGCTCAGGGATCACTCCTAACAGGGTTCAGGGGACTATATGGGGTCCTGGGGATTGAACTGGGTTGGCCACATGCAAGACAAGTGCCTTCACTCCTTAATCTCCTGTCCCTAATAAACTTAACTTTATTTACTGGGGTCACTCCCAGTAATGCTTGAGAACCCCTACGGCCCATACTGCATAGAGTTTATGTGTATGTATGTGTCAGGAGAAGGCATGTAGCCAGTATTAGAGATCAGACTCAGTCAGGGTTTCTCAGAAGAAGGCATGTGGGGGCTGGAGTGATAATATGACAGAGAGGGTCTTACTTTGAATGCAGCTGATCCAGGTTCAATCCATGGCACCTCATATAGTCCCCTAAACCCATCAGGAATGATCCCTGAATACAGAGTTAGGAGTAAGCCCCGAGCACCACTGAACGTGGCCCAGAAACAAATAAAAAACATAAGGTTTGTGTTCTATCACTTCAGTCATGTCCCTGGCCAATACACTGAACTTTTGGAATTTTTTTTGAAGGGTATTTCTTTTTTCTTTTTTAGGTTTTTGGGCCACACCTGGTGATGCTCAGGGGTTACTCCTGGCTCTGTACTCAGAAATCACTCCTGGCTTGGGGGACTATATGGGACATTGATATGGGATATCGAACCCAGGTCTGCCCTGGGCAGCCACATGCAAGGCAAACGCCCTACTGTGTTATCACTCTGGCCCTGGAAGGGTATTTCTTATATTTGTGAGCCCTCTGGGTAGCTTTCTTGAGACTCTTGCAGAGACCACTTTTTCTAGCCCGTATCCTCCCTTTATCACCATCACAAGAGAAAAAGGGGTGCAATTTTGTTACCTTCAATTATCCTGTAAGTCATAAGTCCCTTTGCTGGCTTTAGTGGACAGGCTTCCTCACTGGGACAGAAAAACAGGTAGCAGTTGGGTTGGTAGATGGTTTTCCGGGTGTCGAAGATCATCAAGTTACAGGCTTTGTCCCCTGCAAGGTAAGGTTTCGTAAGCATCATTCTGAAACATGATTTTCTTTTCTTTTTTTTTTTTTTTTTTTATAAAAGTATTTTATTGAGGGCCCGGAGAGATAGCACAGCGGCATTTGACTTGCAAGCAGCCGATCCAGGACCAAAGGTGATTGGTTCGAATTCCAGTGTCCCATATGGGTCCGTCGTCCCCCCCCCCCCCCCGTGCCTGCCAGGAGCTATTTCTGAGCAGACAGCCAGGAGTAACCCCTGAGCAACGCTGGGTGTGCCCCCCCCCCCAAAAAAAAAGTATTTTATTGAAACCATTGTGATTTACAAAGCTCTTCATAGTTGGGTTTCAGACATACAATGTTTCAGGGCCAGTCCCACCACCACTATCAATCTCCCAAACCATGTTCCCAGAGTCCATCCCATAGCACCATCACCTGTCCCC
Organism: Suncus etruscus; assembly: GCF_024139225.1. NCBI lineage: Eukaryota > Metazoa > Chordata > Mammalia > Eulipotyphla > Soricidae > Suncus > Suncus etruscus. The sequence continues at coordinate 35,704,741 of NC_064858.1, read as the reverse complement.
AGCCTAGCCAGCACTACAGGCCCCTTTTAAGTTTTAGTTGTTAAAGTTTGGATCTCATGATTTTATTGTTGTTGCCTTTGGACTGGATATTTACTTCTGTCCTTCCTTTCTTTTTTTTTTTTTTTGTTTTTTTTTTTTTTTTTTTTTTTTTTTTTTTTTTTTTGGGCCACACCTGGCAGCACTCAGGGGTTACTCCTGACTATATGCTCATAAATCACCCCTGGCTCAGGGAACCATATGGGATGCTGGGGATCGAACCTGCATCCATCTTGGGTCAGCCGCATGCAAGGCAAATGCCCTATCACTGTGCTACCACTCTGGCCCAGTTTCGTCCTTTTTAAATACCACCAATGCATCTGAGACCACTTGGCTCCTGATCCTCATCATTTGATATTTGTGTTTCTCCTCCTCTACTCAATTTCTTTCCTTTTCATCACTATATGCTATACTAGACTGTGAAACACAATTTCTAAAGAGAATCAGGGCCAGAAAAACATCAGTACTGGTACCCAACACACAGACTTTGACTGGTCTGCTGATGCCAAACCATTTCCTTTCCTTTAGTTTGGTCATTTAAAGCAATGAAAAGATATTGAGTCCAGGAGCTGGAGTGATAATACAGTGAGTAGGCCATATGTCTTGCATGCAGCTGACCTGGGTTTGATCCCTGGCATTTATATGGTCTCTCAAGCACTGCCAGGAGTTACCCCTGAGCATGATAGGGGTTATAATAAATAACCAAAGCCAAAATAAATAAATAAATAAATAAATAAAGGCACTGAATTAAAAATTAGAATGAAGACAATTTGAGCAAAAAAATGGGGGGGGGGTTTGGGCCACACCTGGTGATGCTCAGGGGTTGCTCCTGGCTATGTTCCTGGCTTGGGGGACCATATGGGATGCCAGAGTATCAATCACAGTCCATCCTAGGTTAGTGAGTGCAAGGCACGTGCCCTACCGCTTGCACCACCGCTCCGGCCCTGCCACTAGGACACTCTCAATTTGGGCAATTTCTTAAATAGGGTTTTTTTTTTTAATAGTACAGGTCATTCTTTAGAAATTGGTCTTCCGGGCCCGGAGAGATAGCACAGCGGTGTTTGCCTTGCAAGCAGCCGATCCAGGACCAAAGGTGGTTGGTTGGAATCCCGGTGTCCCATATGGTCCCCCGTGCCTGCCAGGAGCTATTTCTGAGCAGACAGCCAGGAGTAACCCCTGAGCACCGCCAGGTGTGACCCAAAAACCAAAAAAAAAAAAAAAAAAAGAAAGAAAGAAATTGGTCTTTCATTTGCTGAGATCCCACCAATAGCTACATAAAAAGACTAACTTTGCAGTCTTTAGCAGTTCACAATTAAGTTGGCCCTTTTTATGAGGGAATGAAGAGAGAGTGGGAGACAGTGGGATACACCCAGTGGTCTAGTGGTTGCTCAGAGGTTATTCCCAGTAGGTGCTCAAGGGTACTCCTGGTAGTGCTCAGAGTCCATGCTGTATGCTGACAGGGATAGAAACCAGATCTCCTGAGGCTGGAGAGATAGTATGGAGGTAGGGTGTTTGCCTTGCATGCAGAAGGATGGTGGTTCAAATCTCAGCATCCCATATGCTCTCCTGAGCCTGCCAGGAGCAATTTCTGAGCATAGAGCCAGGAGTAACCCCTGAGCACTGCCAGGTGTGACCCAAAAACCAGAAACCAGGTCTCTTGGAGGCAAGTCTCCTGGAGGCAAATCATGTGCTCAAACCATTGAGCTCTCTTTCTCTCTCTGTGGCCCTTAATAGATACCACATTGCTCCATAAGCTTATGAATAAGTGAAGTCCTCTTAGCCTAGACCATCCCTCACTTCTATCCCTCACTACTTCCTCTAGGCTGTGATGGTAAAGTCCTATTCTTTGCTTGATCATGAATTTATTTATCTATTTTTTGTTTGGGGGGTCATATCCAGTGGTGTGCAGGGTTACTCACAGGGTTTTTTTTTTTTTGGTTTTTGGGCCACACCCTGTGACGCTCAGGGGTTACTCCTGGCTATGCGCTCAGAAGTTGCTCCTGGCTTCTTGGGGGACCATATGGGACGCCGGGGGATCGAACCGCGGTCTGTCCTAGGCTAGCAGGCAAGGCAGGCACCTTACCTCCAGCGCCACCGCCCGGCCCCGACTGAGGATCACTTTTAATGAGCATGGGGTACCATATCAATCTTGAGTCAGCCACCCACAAGGCAAGCACCCTACTTACTGCTATATCTCTTCAGTCCATTGATCAGGAATTTATTCACACCCCACCCCACACCTACCCAGGACCCTGTAATGGTTGAGAGCTCAAGACTTAGGTTTCCCTTTTCATTTATAGAGTCACAAATTGAAAAAAATTATAATTATTTCAAAGGGCTCTCTCTTTTCTCTCTCCTTTCTTTCTTCTCTCTCTCTCTATTTTCTCTCTCTGGGAGGGGGAGGAAAAAAAGGCTTTTGGTCACAGCTGGAGGTGTTCAGGAGCTACTCCTGACTGTGTGTTCAGGAGTGACATCCCCTCAGGCATTGGGATAATATGTGGCACTGGGGATTTGAACCTGGGTCACTGGGATGCCTTAATTCCTATCTCTCCAGCTTGCTATTCTCTTTTTTTGTTTGTTTGTTTGTTTTTGGGTCACACCCCGAAATGCTCAGGGGTTACTCCTGGCTCTATGCTCAGAAATCGCTCCTGGCAGACTCGGGGGACCATATGGAATGCCGGGATTCGAACCACCGACTTTCTGCATGCAAGGCAAATGCATTATCTCCATGCTATCTCTCCGCCCCGCTATTCTCATCTTCACCTTTCAGTTCTGAATGTGGTGAGTCCCTCGTGGCCTGTGATACACTGACTTAACTTTTCAGGGAAGAGTGTCTGCTACTTCAAAATCAAACATTAAGTCCTGAACAACAGTACAGTGGCTGAAGTGCTTGCCTTCCAGACAGCCAAATGGGTTTGATCCCCAGCACTGCATATGGTCCCTAGAGTTCATCAGGATTGATCCCAGAAGCACAGGCCAGGAGTAAACCTTGAGCATTGCTGGGTATGGTCCAAAAACAAAAACAAAAATCAAATGCTAGGCTGGAGAGATGGTACAGGAGTTATGTCCCTTGCCTTGAATATAACCTGTCCTAGTTTGATCCCCAGCACCACATATGGCTCCCTGAGCGCTGCCAGGAGTGATCCTGAGGACAGAGCCAGGAGGAAGCCTTGAGCACCTCCCTTCAATCAAATGCTAATTTCTGTTCTTTTATATCTTCTATTTCAGAGGATACACCTGGCTGGACTCTGATATAAAAAGAATGAGCGCCAGTCCTTTGAGTCATCTGATTTTCTGTCAGGTTTCATTTCCAAAATTGGCACATATTGCTCATTTTCTCAGAGATGAAATACAAAAGAAAATCACTCTATATTTCCATTACCCATGATGATGGCAACTAAGCATATGAAGGGAGATTTTGTGTCTTCGCTTTAGGGAGAGGAGAGTATATGTGTGAAACAATCCTCCATGAATTTTGTGCCCTCATTTTTTGGTTTTGTTTGGCTTTGGTCTTTGGGCTACATCTGGTGGTACTCAGAGGTTACTCCTGGCTCCGTGTTCAGAAATCACTCCTGGCAGGCTTGGGGAACCATAGGGATGCCAGGGATCAAACCCAGGTTAGTCGCATGCAAGGCAAATGTCCTATCCACTGTGCTATTACTCTTGCCCCAGCCTTTTCCTTTTTTTTTTTTATCCTATAGACAATCACTGATAGGAACTATTTAGTCACAACCAACCCCAGTTCCTTATATTCTAAAAAAGATGCTCAGACGCTGCGGGATAGCTCAGTGACTTAAGGCAATTTCCTTTTGAGAGCAAGGTCTTGAGTTTGATCCCTGGTGCCTCCTACATGCTTCAAGTACACTCCTAGCCATTGATCTCACGAGCTCTGCCATAGTCTCAAGTCCAACACAGCCAGGTATGTGTGAGCATTTCAGCTATAGATTGTGAAAGCACCAGGTGGTATGGGGTCCCTGATCTTTAAGACAACCAGGATGGGGCAGTGCCTGAGAGATGTCTCAAAGGGCAGGAGCACAAGCTTTGCAAATGTGAAGCCCTGAGTTTGATCCCTGGTACCACATGATCTCCAAAGCACTCTCTGAGAGTGATTTGCAAGCTCTGAGCTGGGAGTTGCCTCTGAGCCTCACTAGACGTGTCCCAAACAAGACAACAAAACCAAACCAAAATGAAGGGGTTATGGGAAAATGCCTGGATTAAAGGTGACATCAAGATCATGACTTACCTGAGATGTTTTTGGCCGAACAGCAAGAATTGATGCAATCTTGTTGCGTTGGGGTGTGTGTGGGCTCATTGCCCCGGATCCCCCTGGACAGTGAGGACTGGATGTCGATGACCATATTCTCCAAGCTCTTGGTGGGGCAGTGCAGGCTGGCGGAAAGCCTCAGAGCTAGGAAACCAACCAAGACAATGGTATATGTTCGGCTGCAGCCTCCTCTGAGTAATATTGGAAGTACCATTTTGTGGTCACAGGTAAAGACAATCCTCATCCACACCTTGTTTTGCTTCTGGACAATTGTGCAGATGTTGGACTATTTCGCTGCAGAATAAAAATAGGGAACCCACTGTGAGATTTGCTTGTTTCCTCCTTGTCTTGTTTTTGGGTCACACCTGGTGATAATGCTCAAGGCTTATTTCTGGTTCTGTGCTCAGGGTTCATTCATGGCAGTGCATGGGGAACTGAACAGGATGCTGGGATCAAACCCAGGTTGGCCAAATACAAGGCAAATACTCTCAGCCATTGTGCCATCACTCCAGTTCAATGGTGCCCTCTTTTATGTTTGTTTATTTGTTGTTGTTGTTGCTATTATTATTATTATTCTTGGTTTTGGGGTCACACCCAGTGGTGCTCAAGGATTACTCCTGGCTCTGTACTCATAAATCACTCCTGGTAGGCTTGGGGGCCATATGGGATGCTGGGATGTGAACGACTGTCTGTTTTGGATCTATTCCATGTAAGGCAAACACCCTACTGCTGTGCTATCACTCTGGCCCTACTTGTTGTTATTTTGAAGACATACTCAGGAGTAGTTGGGACTTGCTTCTGACTCTGCACTCAGGAATCACTCCTGGCAGGGATCAGGGGTGACATTTGGGATGCTGGAGACTGAATGCACATGCAAGACCAGTGCCTTAACACCTATACTATCTCTCTGACCCAGTGTCTTCTCTATGTGAGAGTAACTTTCTGATGTATGTTTTCAATTTTTAAATTAATCCTTGGGCCCGAAGAGATAGCACAGCAGCATTTGCATTGCAAGCAGCCAATCCAGGACCAAAGGTGGTTGGTTCAAATCCCAGTGTCCCATATGGTCCCCTGTGCCTGCCAGGAGCTATTTCTGAGCAGACAGCCAGGAGTAACCCCTGAGCACCGCCGGGTGTGGCCCAAAGAACTAAACAAACAAACAAACAAACAAAAAGAGTTTAGATCAAGAGCAAATGGGGCTGGCGAGGTGGCGCTAGAGGTAAGGTGTCTGCCTTGCAAGTGCTAGCCAAGGAAAGGACCATGGTTCGATCCCCTGGCGTCCCATATGGTCCCCCCAAGCCAGGGGCAATTTCTGAGCGTGTAGCCAGGAGTAACTCCTGAGCATCAAAAAGGTGTGGCCTGAAAAAACAAAAACAACAAATTAATTCTTAAGAATTTAATTCTGTAACCATTGTAAATGGATTTTTTTTTTTTTTTTTGGTTTTTGGGTTACACCCGGCAGCGCTCAGGGGTTATTCCTGTTTCTATGCTCAGAAATCGCTCCTGGCAGGCACAGGGGACCGACCATATGGGATGCCAGGATTTGAACCACCGTCCTTCTGCATGAAAGGCAAACACCTTACCTCCATGCTATCTCTCCAGCCCCAGTAAATGGATCATTTTTGAAAAAAATTTTCCCTCTTAATGCAATGTATATCTTATTTTAAGGAGGCCAATAACCTCAGTCTGCTGTTTTTTGTTTTTTGTTTTTTTTTAATAAAGCAAAGCTATATTCTGTAATGCTCAGGGTTAATTCTTGTCTCTGTGTTCAGAGATCACTCCTGGGGGTGCTCCAGGGACCATATGCAGTGCTGGGGATCAAACTAGGGCCATCTGCATGCCAGGTAAGCACCCTACTCTCTGTACTATCTCTTCACCCCCTCCAATAGTTTCCTGTTTCATTTCATTTGTTTTGGGCCCACACATGGCAGTGTGTGGGAGCTACTCTGTGTGTAGGGATTATTCCTGCGAGTGCTCAGGGGACCATGTGGTGCTGGGATCAAATCCATGGGGTTTTCATGTAAAGCCGAGGCTTCAGCTGTTTGAGCCATCTCCTAGACACTCTAGCCTTACTATAAAATTATATACAATAATCAAGATTGTAATATAGGTGAAAGAATAGGCCAACAGGATGTAACAGAAAGACCAGCAATAGATGCACACAAGATTCTCTGACAAAGGAGTAAAAGTTTGGGGCCGGAGAGATAGCATGGAGGTAAAGCATTTGCCTTGTAATCAGAAGGTCGGTGGTTCTAATCCCGGCATCCCATATGGTTCCCTGAACCTGCCAGGAGTGATTTCAGAGCGTAGAGCCAGGAGGAACCCCTGAGCACTGCTGGGTGTGACCCCCCCACCCCCCCAAAAAAGGAGTAAAGGCAATTCCATGGAAAAAAGAGTCTTCTAAAAAATGGCACTGGAACAAGTGGGCATCCATAGAAAAGCCAAAAAAAGTCCAACTAATAAAACAATAAATCTAACTTCAGATCTTAACCCTGCAATGAAAGATAACTAAATATGGATAATAGACTTATTGTAAAATGTAAAAACTCTAAGACTCCTAGAATATAAAATGAGAGGAGGGTCAGAGAGATAATATAGAAAGTAAAGCACTTGCATTGTTTCCCTGGCTCAAATCCCTGGCAATATATTGTCCCCTAAGAACTGAAGAGTGATTCTGAACACAGTCGACCCGGGTTCAATCCCCAAAATCGAATATAGTCTAGAGAGCTCTCCAGGAGTGGTCCCTGAGTGCAGATCCAGGAGTAAGCCCTAAGCACTGTCATTGTGGCCCTCAAACCAAACCAAACCCAAAAGATCAACAACACCAGGTGGATAAGGAATTTTCACAGTCTTTCTGCAAACTCGGGCAAAGAAACCTGAGCTAGAGGGCGGGAGCTCTGCTTTCCTTTTCTTCCTCAGGGGGACCTGGGAGTTCTGAAGTGTTTGTTCAGTGAAAGAGAAAAACTGCATCACAATAGGCAGACTGTTTCTTCCCATATAGGATTAGTTAGATCTCCAAGGTCCCGTAGACAGTGGTAAGAGGCTGCAGGTGTGAGGGAGGGTAAACACCTGCGTTTTTCTGCTAGTTAAATTCCTTACACCTGCTGTATGAAATGTTTGAAAGCCTTTTATTCTGAGAATAATGCCTTTAATTCAAAGCATAAGCTCACCTAATTGGCCGACCTCTATTAGTGGATGCGAATGCACACGACACATGCATATGCCACAGCACTGGGCAACTAGTAGTAGGTTCCAGAACAAACTCAGTGGGGGCTGAGACAGTACAGTGGTTAGAGCAATTGCCTGGCATGCAGCCCACCCGGATTCGATATCCGACACGGATATGCAACATATGGTCCCTCAAAGCACCTCCAGGAATGATCCCTGCGCACTACTGCTGTGTCCCCTAAATCAATCAACCCAAGCAATACCAAGAGAGGAATTTGGGCCCGGAGAGATAGCACAGCAGTGTTTGCCTTGTAAGCAGCCGATCCAGGACCAAAGATGGTTGGTTCGAATCCTGATGTCCCATATGGTCCCCCGTGCCTGCCAGGAGCTATTTCTGAGCAGACAGCTAGGAGTAACCAAAAAACTACTGTGCTTTCACAGTAATTTTTTTTAGTACATAGTAACATTGGATCAGGGAAATTACAAAAATTTTTAAAAAATTACAAAAATTACAAATCTTTATTTGTAATCCACTTTGGTAAAAAGAAGAAGAAGAAGAAGAAGAAGAAGAAGAAGAAAAAGAAGAAGAAGAAGAAGAAGAAGAAGAAGAAGAAGAAGAAGAGAAGAAGAAAGAAGAAGAGAAGAAGAAGAAGAAGAAGAAGAAGAGAAGAAGAAGAAGAAGAAGAAGAAGAAGAAGAAGAAGAAGAAGAAGAAGAAGAAGAAGAGAAGAAGAAGAAGAAGAAGAAGAAGAAGAAGAAGAAGAAGAGAAGAAGAAGAAGAAGAAGAAGAAGAAGAAGAAAAGAAGAGAAGAAGAAGAAGAAGAAGAAGAAGAGAAGAAGAAGAAGAAGAGAAGAAGAGAAGAAGAAGAAGAAGAAGAAGAAGAAGAAGAGAAGAAGAACATATATGCAGCTCCCCAAACTACTCTTGCCTCTTCTGAGGCCTGCATGGGGGCGGTGACACTGTGACAGCTGTCGCCTTGCCTGCCTAGATCCTCTCTCTGGGTGCTCCCCAAGTGCCACCAAGACCCAGGCAGCACCAGGCTTAGTCCCACGGGATCCTGGGGACTTCGGGTAGGGCGGAGGCTCCGCAGGCGGGCTGCCGGGTGGGGAAGAGAAACCTGGGCGGGATCAGAAGGTTGCACATACCTGGGTGGCCCGGGGAGCCGCGGTCCCGGGGGTGGCGGAGCTCCGAGCGGGTCCGGCTGCGGGCTGCTGGTTGCTGGGCTTGTTCCTGCTTCCGCCACCGCGGGCGTCGGTCGGCCGGTGCGGGGGATGGGGAGTCGCTTTCCTGCCCTGCAACCCGGAGCTGTTTCCCAGCCACTTCGAGTTCTCTCCACGCCCTGATCTTTCCTCATTTAGGGCCTTTGAGATATTGCAAACGCAAAGCATGTGCCTAGCACACAGAAGATCCCCCTGAGTTCATGCCAGATAACCTCATGGCTTCCAAACCTGCAGCATCCTTGATTGAGTGTGGACCTTCTTCCCCCAGCACCTCTGGGGCCAAAGAGATAGAAAAGATGGTGGGTAGGGCTCTTGCCTTGAGCATAGCAATCCCAGATAATTCCCTGGCACCGCATATAAGCCTCCAACACTGTTAGGGGTGATCTCTGAAATCAAAATCAGAAATAAATACTGAACACAGCCAAGTGCAGCAACAAAACAAAATATTAAGGAGGTAAGACAGGGATTAAGCATCTCACAGAACACGAGACACTCCAGACTCCCGGGGTCACTCCTGGGCACAGAGATAGAGGACCCCCTGACCACCCCACCTAATGAGAAGCTGACCCCAAACTTAAAAACGAAGAAAATTTTATGTAGATCAGTCCAGAGGAAGGGTGTTTATTTATTAACAAGGATAATAAGGAAAAAAAAAACCCTGAGTTACCATTTACATTAAAATGTATACCTAATATTTAGTATAGTACCTAGGATGTATGATGTACTGTCAATATTTAATTAAAACCTATTTGCTTGTTGAATGAAAAACGTCAGACATAATTTGTATGAGTTTCAGTCATTACTCAATCCACACCCATCTCTAAATACACAAATGCACTTCCAAATACACATTCATAAACCATTGTGGCTTGTCAAGTGATTTTGGTGTTTTGTTTGTTTGTTTGATTTTGTTTGATTTTAGGACCACACCCAGTAGTGCTCAGGGCTTACTCCTGGCTCAGCTCTTCGGTGTCACTTCTGGTGGTGCTGGGGGACCAGATGGAATGTTGGGAATCAAACTTAAGTGCCTTGCCCTTCAGTATTATCACTGTGGCCAAAATGATTTAGTTTTGGTAGCACCCGCACATTGGCTTTCAAACCTATAACCCACTACAATTGTGGATGACAGTCAACAGTTATACTAGTTTTGTTTTTTGTTTTGTTTTTTTGGTTTTTGGGTCACACCCGGCGGTGCTCAGGGGTTACTCCTGGCTGTCTGCTCAGAAATAGCTCCTGGCAGGCACGGGGGACCATGTGGGACACCGGGATTCGAACCAACCACCTTTGGTCCTGGATCAGCTGCTTGCAAGGCAAATGCCGCTGTGCTATCTCTCTGGGCCCAGTTATACTAGTTTTAACAAAACTTATAGGGAAGCCTGTTGGCAGAAAATGCCTTTGAATAATGTTGCCTTGTGTGAAAGTTACTCCACTAGTTTTAGCCAGAGGATAAGCTTACCTTGCATATGATAATATTGTGAAAACTTGCTTTGAGAGAACTAGTTACCAAAGAAAAGGAAAAATGATTTTCCATTGGAATGAATATTCTAATGTGACAAGACAAAAGACAGATGTTTATCTCAGCTGTTAGCTCCAGACTTGAGATGTGACCCACAAAGACAGGGGGGAGACATCAGTAATGCAAAAGCAAGGGAGTTTATTCAGTTACAGCATGCTGGAGGCACACCTCTCCCAGGTGGTGACCATCCAGATGGGATTTCCAAGCCCTTTTATAGGGCTGCTGGGGCTTCAGTCTAGGGGCAAAGCTATAGGTTCTTGTTACATGATACATCAGCTAGTTTTAAACTGGCTGACTAGAAGTAGTAGAGAAGGGTCTCGGGTGCCCACTTGGTGTGCAGTTACATAAGGTTTATTGCCCGCAAGCCCCTGGGTGTTGCTAGTTTATCTAATTGTCCTGGTACGTGCCCTCAAAGTTCCTGGAACTGGCTGTTCTGGCCTAGTCCCTTCTGCCACCTATCTGAAGCAGTAATGGCAGTCCTTATGTCTAAAGCAAAGTACAGTTACAGAAGTGAAACAGTAGCAGTTAATTCTAAACCTACAGTCCCTTCTAACACTCACCTTTATTTGAGGGTTCACATTTTTGGGGTTCCTTCTTGGAGGAGTATCTGCTACATTCCAAGGAGATTTTGTCAGGAAATGTGGAATCTATTTTGATACATTGAACCTAGTGTCCTTGAAATGATGCCTTGGTTTGTTGGGTATTTTTTTGTTTGCTTCTTTTCAGTCTAGTCAGTGAATTGAGGACACTGTTTTTGGTCTTGTTTTCTTTTCTTTTCTTTTCTTAGATTTTGGATTACACCTGGTGGTACTCAGGCTTTACCCTGAGTTCTTTACCCTGGTTCTATACTCAGGGATTTTTTCCTGGCTGGGCTCAGGGGACCTCATGTTGTGCTAAGAATTGAATCTGGGCTGACAAGTGTCTTACCTACTGCACTACCCATCTGACCCTGAGTTTCGAAAGCATTTCATTTTATTTAAAAATCATGTAATCATGTGTTAAGCACCTGTAGGGGGGATTAAAGTCCAATAAGACTTGGTCTCTACCTTCAAGGCTTCATTAGCTCATAGGGGGAGATAAGCACATGAACAGCTGTGTATTTTGGGGGTGGTTGGGTCATAGCTGACAGTACTCAGGGGTTACTCCTGGCTCTGTGCTTCAGAAATTGCTCCTGGGTTGTTCAAGTGTGAGGAGAGTGATCTACTTGCTGTATTATGTGTCCAGACTCTCAATAGTTGTGTAAAAAGTAAGTAATCTACTATAACATGCAAAATAAGGGGACAGAGAAGAGAGATCAATAATTGAAATTTCTTAGAGATTGTCCATACTTAATTATTTGGGTGAGGGCTTAGGGACTACACTTGGAAGTACCCAGGGACTATTCCTGGTTCTGTGTTCAGAGGTCACTTTAGTTGTACTATGTAGTGCTGGTGATCCAAATGGAATTGCACACTTGCAAGATAAGCTTAAGATGCTTTTCTGTAGTATCAGCATATGCCCTTGTAGTATCTCTCCAGCTCTTCAATCATTTTTTTAAACTTCAGTTTTCGGAGACTGAGTAATAGCACAGCGGTAGGGAGTCTGCCTTGCATGTGGCCAACCCAGGCTGGACCTGGGTTTGATCCCTGGTATCCCATTTGGCCCCCTTAGCCTGCCAGGAGCGATTTCTGAGCATAGAGTCAGGAGTAACCCCTAGGCAGGTTGTGGCCCAAAAACTAAACACACAAACAAACAAACAAAAACAAAAAAAAACTAAACTATAAAAAATCCCCAACATTTCTCTTTTAGAGCAGTTTCATTTTCACAGCAAACAGAAGACAGCACAGCACATTCGAACCAATGACCTTCTGCATGAAAAGCAAATGCCTTACCTCCATGCTATCTCTCCGGCCCCGGTTTTTATTTTTTTAATATTTTCTATCTTTATACTTCTGCTTTTTTAGAGTATATATATATTTATATATATATAATAGTATATATAAAAGTATATAGTGTAGGGGCCGGAGAGATAGCATGGAGGTAAGGCGTTTGCTTTTCATGCAGAAGGTCATTGGTTCGAATCCCGGCATCCCATATGGTCCCCTGTGCCTGCCAGGAGCAATTTCTGAGCATGGAGCCAGGAATAACCCCTGAGCACTGCTGTGTGACCCAAAAACCACACACACACACAAAAAGTATATAGTGTATATAATGGTATAATATTAGGCTGCCCTTTCAGAGTAGCTTCCTTTACTGAGAATAGTGGTCCCCTTGGTTTCTCTTTCTGAGATCTCAGTTACCCAGTGTCAGCTATAGTATTGGAATAAAGACAGATTCTCAGATTAGTGGAATAGACTTGAGTATTCAGAGAATGTTTCCCAGACATACAATCAACTATCTTTGATAAAGGAACAATAAATGCAAGATGGAGCAAAGAAAGCCTCTTCAACAAGTGGTTAGCCACTTGCAAAAAAGCGAATCAGACCCCCATCTAACACCATGTACAAAGGTCAAATCCAAATGGATTAAAGACCTTGATATCAGGCCTGAAATCATAAGGTATATAGAACAACACGTAGATTAAACACTCCATGATATTGAGACTAAAGCATATTCAAGGAGGAAACAGCACACTTAAAACAAGTGGAAGCAGAGATAAATAGATGGGAATATATTAAGCCGAGAAGCTTCTGCACCTCAAAGGAAATAGTGCCTAGGATACAAAAGCCACCCACTGAATGGTATTCACCCAATACGCATCAGATAAGGGGCTCATATAAAAAATATACAAGATACTGACAAAACTTAACAAGAAAAAAATCTAACCTCATCAAAAAATGCAGAGAAGAAATGAACAATTTCTCAAAGAAGAAATAGAAATGGCCAAAAGGCACATGAAAAAATGTTCTACATCACTAATCATCAGGGAGATGCAAATCAAAACAACAATGAGGTACCATCTCATACCACAGAGACTGGCACACATCACAAAGAACAATTAGTGCTGGTGGGGATGTGGGGAGAAAGGGACTCTCATTCACTGCTGGTGGGAATGCCATCTAGTTCCACCCTTATGGAAAACAATATGGAGATTCCTCAGAGCTGGAAATTGAGCTCCCATATGAACCAGCTATACCACCTTAGGGATATACTCTGGGAACACTAAAACACAATACAAAATCCCTTTCTCACTCCTATATTCATTGCAGCGCTATTTACAATAGCCAGAATTTGGAAACAACCGAGATGTCCTTCAACAGATGAATGGCTAAAGAAACTGAGGTACATATACACAATGGAATATTATGCAGCTGTCAGGAGAGATAAAGTTATGAAATTTTCCTATACATGGATGTACATGGAATCTATTATGCTGAGTGAAATAAGTCAGAGGGAGAGAGACACACAGATAATAGTGTCTCTCATCTAAGAGCTTTAAGAAAAATTAAGGACATTATTGTAATAATGCCCAGAGACAATAGAGATGTGGACCAAAAGGACTGGCTCACAATATGAAGTTCACCACCAAGAGTGGTGAGTGCAGTTAGGGAAATAACTACACTAAGAACTATCATGACAATCTTAATAAGTGAGAGAATTAGAATGCCTGTCTAGAATACAGGCAGGGGTTGGGAAGGGGGGTGGTCATTGGTGGTGGAAATTTTGCACTGGTGAAGGGGAGTGTTTTGTTTGTTACTGAAACCCAACTACAATCATGCTTGTAATCATGGTGCTTAAATAAAGATTATACATGTGTATGTGTGTGTGTGTGTGTATATAAGGAATATACAAGCCACACTTTCTATGACTATAATGTAGAGAAAATGAAGAGATTTCAAAAGATAACAAAAAAAGAAGAAAGGAAGAAGAAGAAGAAGAAGAAGAAGAAGAAGAAGAAGAAGAAGAAGAAGAAGAAGAAGAAGAAGAAGAAGAAGAAGAAGAAGAAGAAGATGAAGTCGCTCCTGGCAGGCTCAGGAGGACCATAGGGGATGCCAGGATTCAAACCGGGGTCCGTCCTGTGTTGGCCGAATGCAGGGAAAAACACCTTACGGATGTGCTATCACTCCAACCCTGTATTGCAATACACAGTTAATGGTTCTTTTCACCTTTTCTGGACTGATGGTGATATTATGATATTAAGCTAAAAATATGGAGTCTGCTGAAATTGCAAAGTGCTTTCATTTTGGACCAAAGAATTGCACTTTGGAGGACAAAGAATTACAAGTTGGAATATATAATGTAGGTAAAAAGATGTAGGTAAAAACCTCAAACATGTTTGAAGTATTTTGTTTTGTATTGAGGCTATACCCAATGATGCTCAGGGACTGTTCTCAGCTGGGTACTGGACTAGGGGTTTCACTCCTAGAGGTGTTCTGTGGAGCATTTAGTGCTGGGATCTGAACCCAGTTTCCAGTATGCAAAGCAGGGTTTACTCCTAGTTTTATTCCCAGTGCTCAGGGATTACCCCTGATGAATAGGGGGACTGTATGGGGTGCTGGGGATTGATAATGGGTCCTACATGCAAGACACTTCAGTCCCCCCCAGTTGGGACTTTAATGGGAAAGAGTTAAGTAATAGATAAATAGTTTTTTTTTTAATGATTTAATTAGTGTTAACAAGCTTACGCTCATCTTGGCTCTATATAATTGGTACTCTGGCAAAAAGCCCACACTCACAGTCCTGTGATTAGGTTGGCCATTTTCCTGCTGGTTTCCCAAACAACCATTGGTGAAATAATTGCCATTTGGCCCAGTTCACAGGTCTGACCCATTTTAAACAAAACAGCCAAGTTGCTTTTTTTCATCTCTGACCTGATATTAAAATTGACTTTGTGGCTGGTTCTTAAAAAAAATTTGACTTCGCTTACATCATCTTTCACAGTGGATTTTAGGAGACAAGACCTGAGGCGATGTGTTTTTCCAAGAATTTAAAGAAATGAGGTGAGGGCCCGGAGAGATAGCACAGCAGCGTTTGCCTTGCAAGCAGCCGATCCAGGACCAAAGGTGGTTGGTTCGAATCCCGGTGTCCCATATGGTCCCCTGAGCCTGCCAGAAACTATTTCTGAGCAGACAGCCAGGAGTAACCCTTGAGCAACACTGGGTGTGGCCCAAAAACCAAAAAAAAAAAAAAAAAAAGAAATGAGGTAGTCCTGAACAGGGCATGAGGATAGAAAAAAAATTCTTGCTTGGGAGCTGGAAAGGAAAGAAAATAGGAGTTTGGCTTCCAGACAGTTATGGATCCCCATTCGTTCTGACACTCTTCTTTTATCCAAGTGCTATGCAGGATTTATAATTCACAGTATAAACAAATAACAAACATTAGATACCTTAAATGAATATACTTTTTAAATTTTTATTTATTTATTTTGGTTTTTGGGTCATACCTGGCAGTGCTCAGGGGTTCCTCCTGGCTCTATGCTCAGAAATCACTCCTGGCGGGCTTGGGGGACCATATAGGATGACAGAATTTGAACCACCGACCTTCTGCATGCAAGGCCAACGCCTTACCTCCATATATGTTAATTTTATCTGCTACACCCTTACACACACACACACACACACACACACACACAACGGACTTACTACCACTAGGGACAGGAAACCAAGTACAGATAATGGGATACACACACACACACACACACACACACACACACACACACACACACACACACACACACACACACACACACACACACACACACACACACACACCCTTCCCTTTCCCCTTCCCCTTCCCTTCCCCTCCTTCTCCTTCCCCTTCCCTCCCCTTCCCCTTCCCTTCCCCTCTCCTTCCCCTTCCCTTCCCCTTCCCCTTCTCCTTCCCCTTCCCCTTCTCCTTCCCCTTCCCCTTCCCCTTCCCCTTCCCCTTCTCCTACCCCTTCCCCTTCCCCTTCCCTAACAGACAAAATTTCCACTATTAACCTAAAGTGCCTGCTAACTGGACAAATCCTTTAAGAGACCTCACTTAAAGGAGACATCGTCCTAACAGCAGGAAACAGTTGACCCTTAGGGCGCTCTGGGCTCGTGGCTCCTTTAAGACCGCAGGCGCAAAAGTCCCGCCCTCCCGCCCTCTCGGGGGCCGGGGCGGGCCCTTTCACCCGGAACTGACTGCGCGCGCAGCCGGCGCCGCCCCTCGACGTCCCGGAAGGAGCGAGCCGGCGGCGCATGAGCAAGTGAGTGGCAGCGGCGCCGCCCGGCGGCCGCAGGCGCGCTCGGAGCCCGGGGTCCCCCGAGGAGGGCTGCTGAGCTCGGTGCATGCATGCACCGCGTCGCGCCTTGCAGCTAGGCGCATCCGTTCCCCCAGCAGGGCCTCCCCCATCCCGGGCGTGGGCCGCGGAGCTTCCCCGGCCCGGCTCCATGTAGCTTCTTCCTTCCCCTGCCCGGCCTCTGCCCCGCCGCCCGCGTCGCCTCCGCTGCCCGATCTGCCGCACCTGCCATGGGGAGCGAGCAGAGCTCCGAGGCCGAGAGCCGACCCAACGATCTGAACTCCTCAGGTCGGTGCCCGCACTCGCTCCATCTTCCTCCCACCGGCCTGGCCTCGCCTCCCCGCCTAGGACTGGGCAAACTGGCGCGTACCCCAAAGCCCCCCTTTTTATATTAATATCTTTATTTAAACACTTCTGATTCCAAATAGGATTGTAGTTGGGTTTCAGTTATGCCCAGAACAACCCCCTTCACCGGTGCAACCTTTTCACAACCACCGATGTCCCAAATCTCCTGATGGTTAATTTCTCTTTTTATCTTCCTAAAAGCAAAAATAGATGAAAAATAGAAAACCAAAAAAAAAATGCAGTCCGATGGAAGCCAGAGCTGGTGATGCCAGGCGGATCCCAGCCTGTGTCTCCTTGGCCCATCATTTTGCAAAGCAAGCTGTTCCTCCTGCCAGCTGCTGCCCTCATCTTCCAGGCAGCCTTCTTGATCTGTGGCTTAAGCTCTCTTGTCTCACCTGGCTGCATTGGTGACACAATATGGGGTGGCTCTGAGACAGAACCTCTCAGGTTTCTTCTTCTTCTTCAAAGGGTCTTTGCAAAGGGTTTTTGGGTGAACACTAAGCATGGACATTTGCTGGTTGAGATTGTGCTTGCATGCAAGACCCTGGAAACTGCTTGAGAAAGGGTCATCTCAGCTCCTTTACTAAGACTATTATAGAAGTTACCCAGTAGGGAAGGATCTGGGATTTCATTTCATTCCCACCCCTCATTTCACCCTCACACATATTTAAAGATTTCGTTCAGCATCTGTGGGAGGAATGAGAGAATGAGTGTGCCAGGACTACAGGGAGCACTCCATAAATAATCCGTTCAATCTCCGCTGAGGATCAATTGGCCTTGGATAATTTCTGGGGTTCCTAATGCTGATTGGACTCCCATCTAGAGCATCATAGAACCTTTCAGTTCCTAGTAGGGTCTGTAATTCAGGAATGTGAAGCTGAGAACAGTGGGAGTATTCCCTTCTGAAGTGTGTCTGTAGGGCGTTCAAAATTGCATGCTGGGGGCTTGCTTGCATCGTCTTTTCATGGTGAGCTGCAGTTACTAGCTTGCCTTCATTTCCTGGAAAACCCAGAATGTGTATTTGTTGTTACAATGCAGCCCTTGTTACCTTATACTGCTTTGTCTCTGTCAGCCCAGAAGCACTTTATTTTGTTACTGATTTATTTTTTTTTCAGGACTGGGTTTCAAATCCAGGTGTCACACAAGCAAGGCAGATTCCCTACCACTCAGATACACCATCAGCTCCCAAAGCATTATTTTGAAAGAGGAAGTGATATGCTTATTCACCTGCTAATTGCATAGGCCTAATATTGTAGCTTGCTTACCAGTTCTAGTCAACAGCGTGGGTTAGAATTTAACTGCTTCCCTATGCCACATACTTGATGTGCATTTACATTTTCTCCTTCATATAGCCCATTTGACAGCTAGAACTCAGTGAAGTCCATTTCTCCTCTGAGGCCTAGGCTGTAAGGTATCACTTTATGTGTAGTGGAAAGTTTCTGGTTTGAGATTGGTCAGGAGATAGGTAGATTCCCAGAGCAGTTAGGAAACAATTCTTGGAAGATTGAGGAGATTTTGAGAAACCTGTGGAAGGCCTCAGAAGGCAGACAGGCCACCACTGTGGTCCTGGGTCAGCATGGGGTGAGCTGACAATGACTGTCTCTAGGCTTTGAAACTCTGAATTTTATTGTTTTGTCCATTTGTTTTTATTTTAGGGTGCTGGAAAGAGAACCTCACATTTATTTTTACTTTTAGAGCCATACCTGGTGATGCTCAGGGTTTGCTCTTGGCTCTGCACTCGAGTGTCACTCCTGATGGAGCTTAGGGGACCATATTGGGTGCTGGAGATCAAATCAGAGTAGGCCTGATGCCTTACCTCTGTGATATCTCTTTGACTCTTACTTATTTTGATGTCTGTATTTGACGTGTACTTTAACCTTAGAGATATATCTCAGACCTGTAAGTTCCTATTGACCTCAGTTAGGAAGAGATTTGGGAAGAGAAGGACAGAATGTCTTACACTGGGAATCCTTTTTTTTTTTTTACTTTTTTTTTTTTTTTATTGATTGATTGGTTGGTTGGTTGTTGGGCCATACCCATTGGTGCACAGGGGCTACTCCTGGCTCTGCACTCAGAATTCGCTGCTGACAGGCTGGGGGACCATATGGGATGCCTGGGGATCGAACCTCGTCCTTCCGGGTCGGCCACATGCAAGGCAAGCTCCTCATTGCTATGCTATCTCTCTGGCCCCTAGACTGGGAATCCTTACAATTGTGTTTACTTCCAAATAGCTCCCTTCTCTGATGGGACCTCAAATTTATCTGCCTTTCCTGCATTCCTCAGCTTTTTTTCTTTTTGGTTTTTGGGTCACACCCGGCGGTGCTCAGGGGTTATTCCTGGCTCTATGTAGGCTCGGGGGACCATATGGGATGCCGGGATTCGAAACACCTACCTTCTGCATGCAAGGCAAACACCTTACCTCCATGCTCTTTCTGGCCTCGTTTCCTCTGCTTTTCTAAGCTTTGCCTCCACCTATAAAGCTCTGTTTCTGTTCTTCTTTGATCAGTACCTGTCAATTTTTTTCTTTTTTTCTGATTCCAAATGCTATTTTTTAATTAATGTATTTATTTAAACACCATGATTACAAATACGTTTGTAGTTGGGTTTTAGTCAAAAAAACGTACACCCCCCCTTCCCCAGTGCAACCTTCCTACTACCAATGCCCTTATCTCCTTAAGGTTGACAAGGCAGGCTCAGAAATTGACCTATCATTTAAGGCCGAGGACCAGGTTTTCCCAACTCAAGGCTTGTTCCTAGCTCAGGGATCACTTCTGGCAGCTTCAGGGAGACTAGATATGGTGGCAACAATCAAACCCAGGTCAGTTGTGTACAAGACTAGCACACTATCCATTGTACTATCTCTTCTGGCTCTATCAAACATTCTTGGCTTGATAACTTTGTGGCCCAGGGCTGGCCCATGTATACGAGATTTCTGTTTCTAGCACTTTTGACCTGGAATAAGTCACAGCTCGATTTTGCACTGTCATTTCTCATTGGTAAAATAGCAGGACTGAAGAAGGAAGAATCCAACACAATCTGCCCAGGTTTTTGTTACCTGAATAATTATTTGAATTTACAAAAGTAGTTTTCTTATATGTTATGGACTTCTGTAATGCTTAAAGTTTTTTGGTTGTTGGCTTTGTTTTTGGCCACTGCCTTTGGTGCATAGGAACTACTTCTGGTTGTCAGTATGATCCAGTCTCAGGACATTGTTTGAGGGTTTTATTGTTCCTGTTGTTTCATTTTTGGGTCACACTAGCCATGCTTGGGCTGCTCTAGGCTGTGTAGTTGGGATCACTCATGACCTGAGTGTTCCTAGTACTGTGCCAGGCCTGGGTTTGATCCAAGGTGTCTGCAAGTATTTTGATGCCCTAATATTAACATACTAAATAGCCCATATTTGAGTTTTGAAGCAGCTAACATTCAACTGCTGAGCTGTGCCCTTTTTCCCTACCCAGTGGCCCCTTCTGCAAAGCACAGAGCCAAGATGGATGATATTGTGGTGGTAGCTCAGGGCTCCCAGGCCTCAAGGAACGTCAGCAATGATCCTGATGTCATCAAGTTGCAAGAGATTCCAACTTTTCAACCACTTCTGAAAGGTAAGGACTTGTTGACTTTGTCTACTCCGAACTTCTAGGGAAGATTTGCAGGACCCTAGCTCCTCCCCAGATAGCCACACGCTGGCTGGGCTCCCTCACCTCCTTTGAGTCTGCTTCAATGAGGTGTTCAAAGTCTTCTGCAATGGCCCTGCTTAGAACTACATCTTTTTTCCCTGCCTGCCTTTCTCCGTAGCACTTCATCACCAGTGACAGCACAGTTTACTATGACTGCCTGTGTTTCTTGGCTAATATGTCAGCGCCCTTCTGCAAGACCTTCAGTCTTCTGTGCACTGCTGAATACTCAGTGCTTAAAATAGATTAGTTTAATGTAGAGATTGAGTGAATGAAAAGCATGGTGTTGGAGTTGACCTTAACCTGATATATTTCTAAGAAAAGATTCCATTCTTATTTGGTCAGGACAACAGAGTCACTAGTCACTACATCAAGAAAATCTTCATGGCTGCTGATACACTTATAATTTATCCTTTTGGGATTCATAGATTGTATTTTTTCCCCCCCGCTAGTTTTTCTCCACTAGTGCTAGGGGTCTGACCCAGGGCCTTGCCCATTCAAAGCAGGCACCTCTACCACAGAATTCCAACCTCTGGCCCACCTGAGCGCAGTTTAATAGAGTCGATAAAATAGTAGCTTTCCCAAGTTGCCTGAATGAGTTAGCCACCCTTTAAAATGAATTTTATAAATGATTTTGTTTTCCTATTAACTATTGTGGTTTATGTAATTATAAAAAAAATCTCTTTGTCTCCCTCTCCTCCGAAGATTAGAAGGATAAATGAGCATAAGGCTATGGAACAATCTAATATAAAATGTCTATATATAGATAATTATGTGTATTAAAAAGTTCTACCCACTACCCACTCTACACTTAAAAAACACACACACACATACACAGACACACACCAATCCTTTAAAATGTTTTTTTTCCACATCTGGCAATGCTCAATGGTTATTTTTGGCTCTACACTCAGGAATTGCTCAGGGTACCATATTGGATGCTGGTGATCAAACACAGGTTGATCGCATGCAAGGCAATGCAAGTGCCCTACCTGCTGTACTTACTCCAGCCCCACAGTCCCTTTAATTTTACAGCATTAAGTATGTTGGAATAATTTAGTTGAGATTAAACAGCTGGCATATAGGTGGATAAAGTTGAACATTTATGTCACTGATGTCAAATTCTATTCCAGTTATGTTACTTCCCACCATTTTCTTAAAAAGTGGGTGGTGCTTTATTTATTAGAGTATTTTGGTGAGTCTATACCAAGTGGTGTTCAGAGGCTAACTCTGACACTTTGTGCTATCCACCCAGGCCTCAGTGGTGCTGTGTAGATGACCCACTTGCTTTCCCTTTCATACCAGCACTTGACAAACCTTTTTCCCATTGTCCACAGTCCATGGTGTTAGTCTTTGGTAAAGTTTTCTTCTTTTTTTTTTTTTTTTGGTAAAGTTTTCTTGACTTTTGTTATTTTGAAAAGTGTTTGACTTTTTCCTCAGAAGTCAGTGTCCTTGAAATGTTCATTTCCACATGTTCGTGTTCACTAGACAAAAAGACATAGCCCTTTTTTGAGAGACTTAGAAGGGAACTAATCTCGGTTTTCATCCTCCTCCTTACGGCTTTGACATTACTTCCAGTGAATCACAGTTTCCCCTCTGTTCTTTCTCCCCACAAATCCTTTAGAACTAATTGGAGTTCCTTCTTTAGGGAAATTCTGGGAACAAGCAAAATTAAAATAGCCCATAGAACTGGAGAGATGGTATAGTGGGGAAGATTCTTTCATGCATTCAGCTGACTTGGGTTTAATCCCTGGTACCTCATCTAGTCCCTCAAACCTGCCAAGAAGTAAGTCCTAACTACTGCTGGGTGAGACCCAAAAAACTCATCTAGAACCTCCTGCATTTTTTTTTTAATTTATTATTTGGTTTTCAGGCCATACCTAGCAGTGCTCAGGGGTTATTCCTGGCTCTGCATTTGATGACTGATAGAAGTTGGGGGTCTATCTGGGGTGCTGGGGATTGAACCTAGGTTGGTGATATGCAAGGCAAGTATCTTGTCTGCTACACCATTGCTCAGGCCCCAAACCCCAGAATGTTATACTTTTCAGATGAATATTTTCATTTTAGGTATTTGAAATTATTTGATGATGCCAAATTGACTATTGGAAGAAGAATTTAGGAGAAGACTGTTTTTAAAGGGAAGCTAACCTTGTATTTAACATCATCTCCGGACACTCTGAGAGTGAGTGTGTTCTAAGTGTAGTTTGCTAGACCTGATGGAATAGATGCCTGTTTTTTTCCAGGGACCTGGCCATCAACTGACAGTTGCCTTTTTTTTTTTTTTTTTTTTGATTTTTTGGAACCTGAAAGAGGTGTGAGAGAGAGACAACTCTCTCACAGAGCAGGTTGCTGTGAAGAGATCAGGGGCCTGTCAAGGAAAGGAGAAGATGCATTGGGCAAGTATAGCCTGAGAATAGGGCTGGTGACACCTGGCCATGGCCTACTCAAGCCAGACTGTGGGAACAGGAACAACAAAGGCCGGGAATATTGCAGTAGATGCTTATGTTTCATGCATATGAAGGAAAGAGCTTGGTGATTCAACAAGATAGGCAAAAGGAATGACTGGGTTGAAATAATAATGAGTATCATTAGATAACTAAAACTTAAGGTCTAGAGCTATAGTTCAATGGGTAGGGCACTTGCTTTGCACACAGCTGACTTAGGTTCAATCCCTGACATCACATATGGTCTCCAGAAACCACCAGGAATGATCTCTGAGAGAAGAGCTAGGCTTAGACCAGAGCACATCGAGGTGTGTCCCTAAACTCAAAAATAAATAAGAATAAAATATAGGTCATCCTTGTATGAAAGCCATTATTCTTTTCATTACACAGATGAAAACATTGAGAGTTTTAATCCACTACCTAAGTCACTTAGCTCTAAGCAGTTCCCCATCTTAATAGGGCCTGGTGGACATTGAGGTTTTCTTTTCTTTTTTTTTTTTTAATTTTTAAAAATTTTTTATTGTGACCAAAGTGCATTACAAATCTTTCACTGCATCATTTATGGTACATAGTGACAATGAATGAGGGGCATTCCCACCACCAGTGCTGTCCTCCCTCCGCCCCTGTTCCCAGTATGCATCCCATATCTCCTTCCTCTACCCCCCAGAATGCTAGTGCAACTGGTCTCCACTTTACAGCTTGTTGTAGATTGAGCATCCATTCCACCATCATTGGAGATAAAAAGGATAAGAAAAAGGAGAAAAAAATTTGATGACAACTACCAAAAAAAGAAAGAGAAGAGAAAAAATAATGGAAGAAAAAATGGACCCGGCAAATAAAAATAAAAGTAAATCTCTAAATAATAACCACAGGAGTGACAAAGAAAGAGAAAAGTGGAAGAAAAAGAGAAGGAAAATAAAGTCAAAAACTAACAAAACAAAACAAGAAAAAGTATGGGTGCTGGAGTGGCAGGGTTTGGCGTTCCCTCCACTTTTTTTTTTTTTTTTTTTTTGCATAGGCACAGTAAGCATTGGGGAAGAAAGTGAATTCTCGTGGCCTAAGAGATTCAGGGTTTCTCCATCCTTGATGTATACCATCATGGGATCAACCCCTGGCTCCATATATACTCATTACCTCATCCCAAAGGCTTTTTTGTGATGGCAGGAAAGTTTCTTCTCAGTTGTGTGTGAGAAAATCAAGCACTGTAGCTAGCGATCTTGGTATTTGTGCTGGTTATAGGTCAGGGTCTAGGATAGAGTCTCTAGGTTCTAGAATCTAGACGCAGTGGTCCTCAAACTATGGCCCACGGGCCACATACTGTATTTGTATCTGTTTTGTTTCTTCATTGCAAAATAAAATATATGCAGTGTGCATAAGAATTCGTTCATAAGTTTTGTTTTACTAGAGTCAGACCCTCCAATGGTCTGAGGGACAGTGAACTGGACCCCTGTTTAAAAAGTTTGAGGACCCCTGAGAGGTTCCTATCCATCGTTGTTGTTGTGTTCAGTTTTCTGTAACACTTGCTCCCTGTTTTCGTTCAGTCCCTAAGCCGAAGCCTAGGATATTATGGATCCAAAGGTTCTGCTCAGTCTCTGTTGTTCAAGTTGGACCTCTGCAATAAGACATCTTGTTGTTGTTGTTGTTGTTGTTGTTGTTTTTTATGTGTCCTGGGCCACAGCCTAGGGTAGGGTTTTCCTTATTAGTCCCAAGGTAGGTTCTGTTCAGTCACGGTTGTCAAAGTCAGTTATCTGTTGTTGGTGCTCTTATTTTTCACAGTTCAAAGAACAGTATCTCCTCTGATTTCCATTTAGTGTTAGGTGATGTGATAGTTCAGCCTGGTCTTAGGTCAAGTTTTCCTTTCCTCGTTGTCATATCAAAACTGGCACAGTTGGTGCCAGAGTAGTGTTATAAATCTTCCAATGGAGCTTAGTTCCTGGTGGTGTTGCCCAGAGCTGTATCATTTCTATGTCAGGGATCTGGGGTTTGGGATTGGATTAACACTGTCCAATCTCCAGGGGACCATGTTGTATCCACATGACACATGTTCAGGATGGGAGGCACCCTTCTGCTATAAAAAGTGAGTTCTTATGCCTAGAAGATAAGATCTTGTTTCTGTGTCTATGGTTTCCCCTTTTTTTACTGTGCCCATACAAAAACATGGTGTCATACTGTGTTGCTGGTGCTATTCTGGGTAAGAATGACAGGCTGTACACACAGTCTCTGTTGTCTGGTTTTGTTCTGAGCTTTTATCCCAGTCAAGGCTTTTTGTACCAAGCAGCACCAAAATGGTAAGGATAGAGAAAAAATGTATATATTAAAATAGAACAATAAATAAAACTTAGTTAAAAAGAAAAGGTATTCGAATAGAACAAGTGGTGGAGGAGGCTACCTGTATATTTAGAAATACACATCTTAAGATGTATTGTTATGGGCCTGGAGAGATAGCACAGCGGCGTTTGCCTTGCAAGCAGCCGATCCAGGACCAAAGGTGGTTGGTTCGAATCCCGGTGTCCCATATGGTCCCCCGTGCCTGCCAGGAGCTATTTCTGAGCAGACAGCCAGGAGTAACCCCTGAGCACCGCCGGGTGTGGCTCAAAAACAAACAAACAAAAAAAAGTATTGTTATACAGGTATTGAGCTTCTGCAGGCAATATAAGACTCCCAATTAGGTCTTTTGATATATTCTTGTGGGGAGTAAAAGCCAAGGTACTAACAATGATGAGATACCACCTCACACCACAGAGATTGGTGCACATCACAAAGAATGAGAACAATCAGTGCTGGCGGGGATGTGGAGAGAAAGGAACTCTTATCCGCTGCTGGTGGGAATGCCATCTAGTCCAACCTCTATGGAAAGCGATATGAAGATTCCTCCAAAATCTGGAAATTGAGCTCCCATTCGACCCAGCTATTTCACTCCTTAGGGATATCTTAGGGATATACCCTAAGAACACAAGAACACAATACAAAAACCCCTTCCTCACACCTATATTTATTGCAGCACTATTCACAATAGCCAGGCTCTGGAAACAACCAAGATGCCCTTCAACAGACGAATGGCTAAAGAAACTGTGGTACATATACACAGTGGAATATTATGCAGCCGTCAGGAAAGATGAAGTCATGAAATTTTCCTATACATGGATGTACATGGAATCTATCATGCTGAGTGAAATAAGTCAGAGGGAGAGAGAGAGAGAGACACACACCCACAGAATAGTCTCACTCATCTATGGGTTTTAAGAAAAATAAAAGTCATTTTTGCAGCAATCCTCAGAGACAATGAGAGGAGGGCTTGAACTTCCAGCTCACTTCATGAAGCTCACCACAAAGAGTGGTGAGTGCAGTTATAGAAATAACTACACAGAGAACTACCATAATCATGTGAATGAATGAGGGAACTGGAAAGCCTGTCTAGAGTACAGGTGGGGGTGGGGTGGGATGGAGGGAGATTTGGGACATTGGTGGTGGGAATGTTGCACTGGTGAAGGGGGTGTTCTTTACATGACTGAAACATAATCACAATCATATATGTAATCAAGATGTTTATATAAAGAAAAAAAGTTTCAAATAAAAAAGCCAAGGTACTTTTCGATTCACAGGCCTTGGAATTGAGTTTGAGAGATGCTTTGCTGCATGCAGTACGAGACCATATAGTGTCTTTGAGCTGGGGTTTTGCTGAGGCTGATTCCTGTATCGTGCAACAGTCCACGATTTGGTGGGGGTGAGACGGGCCATCAAGCATGAATCAGCAGGCGTGCTAGTTGTAGTTCTTTGCCGAGGCATGAGAATGGGGACCCAGAGGGTGTCTTTCACTGAGGAACTGGAAGGTGGTCTGTTGGGGCAGGAGGCCAATCTTGGTGCCTACTGAGTTAGGAACTGAGGGTAAAGAGGGTTAAATTAGGGGAAGACAACGGATCAGGATTGGGAGATGAGGGGATAGAAGAGACACAGGGGTAGGGGAGAGGCAATACATGACTAATGTGCAGAGAATGAGACTTGCTTTCAATTTTCATAGAGCTCACTCCAGGGGTCTATGGATTGGAACAGGAAGTAGGGTATGTGGTGGGGGTTTGGGGTTTTAGGTGCAGGATTTGTCTTGAAGACTCCCCTTGGGTTTTGTTTTGTTTTGTTCTTGGAATCGGGGATTGAACCAAGGGCCTAACACATGCAAGGTAAGTGCTCTTCTGCTGAGCCACATCCTGGCTGAACCTACTGCATTGACATTGTTCTGCCTGGTAATTTAGAACCCTGCCTTTGAGTTCTGCCTCTCGGGCAGCTGTGGAGGGCCCTCATTGCTGTTGCCCTTATATTCTAATCTCTTTCTCTTTTATTTTTGCCCCTTTGCTGCTTTCAGGATGAGGTTATTTCATAAAGAAGTAAAAAGGCCACACAGTGAAGGCTGTACCCCCCAGATTTTATTTCAGAAAGCTTTTATTCAAGTTAATGACAGTTTACTCCTTCAGAACAATATATTCAAGTATTACTCAGAGTTTGCTATTGTTCCATAATGTCATATGATGTAATGCCAATGCTGGTGGGTGATCTGCAGAGGCAGTGGCTAGGCGAGTTTGGGGCTCTTGGTAAGACTGAGGTCATGTTTGCATTTTTAACAAGCAAGCAGATTCTTTCTTTGGTCTTAACCCTTTTGGATAAATAGACCAAGAGTATAATTTTTACTGTGTCCTAAGTAAGTCAAGAGAATTTCTGTGTTATTTTATTTTTTGGAAGGGCTAACATTTTTCGAATTAGGGATTTCTTTTGAAATGTAAAGCAGCTAATTAAAAAAAAATTAGTACCAGTAAATGCCCATAACCACACAGAAGGAAAATGTAGATTTGATGCAATTGAATTCCAAACTCTAGACTTTTAATGTCGCTCCCTTATTTTCTTTTTTTTGATTTCCACTATTTTTGGTTTTTCTATAGAAATAAAGTATTCAATAGTAATGCTGTATTGACTTATATGTATATTATAAGAGTGATCGCTCCTGGAGTTGAAATCTCTGCATATATGCAGAGGCATGGGTGTTTGTGCATGCCATAGCATTCTTTGTGACTGCCCTATGGTTTTGTTACTGACCTTGGATACAACATGAGATTGTCTTGTTGCCTAAGGACTGGTATGTCCTTACGAACAAGGAAGGTCAAATGTACACAGTGTAACTACAAGGGAGGAACACTAAGCAGCTGTGTGGAAGGTTCCTTGTTGGTTTGTTCATATGAATATGGTATTTGCAGTAGCAAAAATTTGTTTCCTTTTTGGTTTTTGGGCATTACCTGGCTTTGTGCTTAGGGCCACACCTGAGTCCACACAGGGAACTGTGTGAGACACTTGGAAATTGAATTGGGGGGGGGGGAGTTTAGAGGAGTGGGGGGGGGGGAGGCTTTTGTGTGCAGAGCAGGAGTCCTTCTCTCTAGTTGAACTCTTTCCCCAGCCATCTTGTTCAGTTTTCTTAGGAACTTTTTGTTCTTTGGATTATATTTTTAAGGCCATACTGTGAGACTCTGAAAAATGTTATTTTACACTTTCTTTTACAGAGAGTGTTTGTTTCCTTTGGTTTTTGCTCTGAGTTATTCTTGCCTATGCTCAAGAATTGCTACTTGCAAGCTTGGGTGACCATGTGGGATGCTGGGGATTGAATCTGGGTCTATTGTGAGTAAGGCAAATACCCTACCCACTACACTATTGTTCCAGCCCCACGATTGGTATTTCTTGACTGAATAAATCTAGCAGTGGTGGATGCCAGCTATTGATTTGCTGCTTTTATCATTTCTTCTACATTATATTGGTTTTATAGAATGAACTAATTTCTGTTACTCATCTGGTATTCTTTCTTCTAGGCATACCTGGAAAAAATTTTAAAATATTTTGAGCCAGTGGTGCTCAGGGCTTACTTTTGACTCGGTGCTCAGGGATCT
Source organism: Suncus etruscus (assembly GCF_024139225.1). NCBI lineage: Eukaryota > Metazoa > Chordata > Mammalia > Eulipotyphla > Soricidae > Suncus > Suncus etruscus. The sequence continues at coordinate 35,675,972 of NC_064858.1, read as the reverse complement.
CTCTTGGTGGTGCTTGAGGGGTTGTATGTTGTGCTTGGGATTAAACCCAGGTCAGCCATATGCAAAACAAGTGCCCTAACCACTGTATAATCTCTGTGGCCTATATAGGTGATTTTTAGATGGATGTTTTTCAGAAATTGGCCTGTTGCTTTCCTGAGTTCTTTCTCCAGCCCTGCAGAGGTTCAACTCAAGCCTTGCTGCTTGTCATGTGATGGTGCTTTCTCCTGTGGAGTTAGCATGTCTCTTAGGGTCCCCCTAATTCTACATTCTTGCTCTAACTCATGACTCAAAAACTCTGACTCAAAAACCAAAGAGCCGGTCTGATTGTATCACCCAGGACAGAGCAGAAGTCTCCCAAACACCACAAAAGCACCACCGGGAGAGTAAATGATCCTGAACAGAGTCTATAGTTAATCCCATGACAGTATACTCCAAGGATGGAGAAACCCCATATCTCTTAGGCCAAGTGAATTCCTTTTCGAATGACCCCAATATTTACTGTGCCAGGGCAGGAGGGAAAAAAAAAAAGAACAAAAAGCACAAAACATTGTTTATTTTTTATATATTATTTTTAATCGTCATTTATTATTATTATCATTTTTATTTACCTCTATATTTTTGGTCAGTTTCTCTGTTTGGGGGTGGTTATTGAAGTTGTTGTCCCCAGTTATACTTATTTTTTTCTCTTCTTTTCTTTTCTTTCTTTATGTGCTATGCCATGTTTCTTGTTTCAAGACCATGGCGTTTTTTTTCTTTCTTTCTTTCTTTTTTCTTTTCTTTTTTTTTTTTTTTTGTGGTGCTTATCGTTATTGTTGGAGTCCTCACTGGATATTTGACACTTCTTTTAGTACTGGTGGAGTGTTTCACCTTCTTTTTCTCCTTCGTCTCTCAAACCGATGATGAGAGCCTCTAGAAGAATTCCGCCCATTTTCGGCATATTAGACTTTTACCCCAGTTTATTACTTTTTTTTTTTTTTTTTTTTTTTGGTTTTTGGTTTTTGGGTCACACCCGGTGACACTCAGGGGTTACTCCTGGCTATGTGCTCAGAAGTTGCTCCTGGATTGGGAGACCATATGGGACTCCGGGGATTGAACTGCGGTCCGTCCTAGGCTAGCGCTGGCAAGGCAAACACCTTACCTCTAGTGCCACCGCACCGACAGTTTATTACTTTTGTCTTCTTCAAACAAAACCACGCAACTTGAACTAGCTAGTCCTGCCTCCCAGTTAGAGGGGGAAATAAGGGAGGCACCAAGACCAAACAGGTTCAAGACTACTAAGTAGTAGGCTAGATACAGAGGGGATCACATATTCTAGCAGCCCTGGGGGGTGAGGGAAGAGGATATGGGAGGTAGGACAAAAACGAAGGTGTAGGGAGGACAGTTTGGTGATGGAAATCCCCCCTGATTTTATGTAAATATGTACCTAAAATATTATTGTCAACAATATGTAAGCCACTATGATCAAAATAAAAATTATATTAAAAAAAACCCAACAAAAAAACAAAACCAAAGAGCCAGAGAGCTCTTCATAAGCATCATTCCTTGGTCTGTGTCCTAGAAACTGCCAATCAGCCTCAGCTGGGGAAAAAATAAGGCTCACTTGCATTCTATCACCAAGGATAAAAGTCCTTGAATGCTGACGTACCATTGCTAGGAGGCACAGAAACAGTTAACCTTGGTAGGCAGAAATAGAAATTCTCCACTCCCTGAAGCACTTTTTATTTAATTAAATTTTTAATTGCTGGGCCGGGAAGGTGGTGCTAGAGGTAAGGTGTCTGCCTTACAAGCGCTAGCCAAGGAACGGACCGCGGTTCGATCCCCCGACGTCCCATATGGTTCCCCCAAGCCAGGGGCGATTTCTGAGCACATAGCCAGGAGTAACCCCTGAGCCTCAAACGGGTGTGGCCAAAAAAAAAATTTTTTTTTAATTGCTTATTTTTTAAAACACTGTGGTTTATATAGTTGCTCATAATACAGTTGTTTCTGCCATTCTATGTTCCAACACCAATGTTGGTGTTACCACAATGTTACCAGTGTAACATTTCGCTACCATTGTTTTTGGTTTCTCCACCCATCCCCAAGCCTGCACCCGTGACAGGCATGAAATAATTTTGTTCATATTGCTGTTTACAACTAGTGGTAATGGAGTTATTGACAAAAAGAACTTCAGCAAAGAAAATTTTTTGTTTCTTTTTGGACCACACCTGACAGTGCTCAGGGGTTACTCCTGGCTCTGCCTCAGAAATCACTCCTACCAGGCTTAGGGGACTATATGGAATCTTGGCAATTGAACCCGGGTTAGCCACGTGCAAGGCAAACTACAAAAGAAAATTTGTGAAAATTGTTATATCTCACAACAGGATCATTAAGACATTGTCCGATGATTTACTAAGCTGTTTGTTTCTGTGTTATTGGTTTTGTTTGTTGACCTATGTGGCTTCTATATTACTTTGATCTAGTTTGGTGTGTTCTTACTGTGGTGTTCATTGTTGAAAAATTTGGAGGTGTTGTGTGGCTGCATATGTTGCTATTTAGTCCAGGAATTCCAGGTTCTGTGGTTGACATGGTAGCCCCTGTGGTGTGTGACTGTGGCTGTCAGGGCTCCAGAAGTATGAGAGGCCAGGGTGGGAGAAATAAAGGGAGAGGTTGCCTACATTCACTCCAAGAGAACTCCAGAGTTCTCAGACCATTAAGCAGTATACCTGGAGTTCAGGTCAATTAGGTGTCTCTGCAGAGATCAGTGGTTAAAGCAGTGAAGTCGGGCCATTGGTGAGGTGGCATTGTGATGTGTGTGGTTGCTGAGGCTTTAACAAGGTCAAGGACTTAGCCCACTCCTCCTCCTGAGTGTGCTCCAGTTTTCAGCCATGAGGCTGGTATACCTGTGATTTTTCAAGGCTTGGTTTACATCTCTTTCTATAATAAAATGAGTCTATGGTACTGGCTGATGAGCCAACATAGTGCTGGCTCCTGAAATGCTTTTTAATCCTTTTTTGGGGGGCAGATCTGATTACCATTTTTTTCCTTTTCCATGGGCCATTCATTTCTGCAGTGTTTTGGTAAACACCAGCCAAGTGTCTGGTTGCATTCCTGAGGATGGAATTAACAGAATCTAAGACACAGTTTCTCTCCATTTGGAGCTTGTAGTTTTCTAATTCTTCATAGTACGGTATGAGTAATTCTGTCCATATGCTTACATGAGCATGTATGGAGGAGAGAATAATTTACTTGACCTGGAAATTTGGGGCAGCTTCATGGAAAAAAAAAAGGCTTTGAGGGATGCTTAGGAGCTAGTCATGTAGAGACAACAGCACTGCTAGAATATTCATGGTTTTATGAACTTTTTGTATAGACAAAAAAAGATGTAATTAAGATGCTCAAATAATTCTTACCCATTATTATATCTGAGCCATACTGCTTTGATTTTCTTTTTCTCAGCTCATATAACCATCCTTGTGCTAGTTAAATTCTGATTTTTGAATCAAGTTGAATTATTTTAAGTCAAATTAAATTATCATGTCAGATTGCATGTTAAATAGTTTATGTACTCATTTTTTTTGTCTCTTTAAACTTTTAATGTGTGTTGTGAATTAAACAAAATATACATGGTTTACATTAGCTCATGTTCAAGGATATAGCATTGTAAATGATTATTTCCTGCCTGAACCAACCAATGTCTCTTAGAATATGACAGGAAAGACAAATGTGTATATTTCTCTTTAAGGCTCTGGTTTGCCAATAATATCTGTTGAGTGACAGCCCAAACACAATCCAAGGCTGAGTAGTCTAAAATTCTCTCAGTCATCTTTAATTTTTTCTACTTTTCCAAAGATCACATGTAAATGTGCTTCTATTTTTAAATATTTCAGACCAAGAAGTTTTCTTTGGAAAGCTGAGGCTTTAAAGTGTTCCCAGAATTAAAAAAATTCCATTCCCACCCACCTCCAAGTTGGAGAGATTCATTTGCTGCAAATTTTACTGCATTTGTATTTTGTTTGTTTTGGGGTCACACCTTATGTTGTTCAGATGGCTCTGTACTCCGGAATCACTCATGGTGATGCTTGGAGGGGCCATTTGGGGTCTTGGGTGTTGAACCTGGGTCAGTCTCCTGTAAGGAAAACACCCTACCCACTTTACTATCTCTCCAGCCCTATATTTGTATTTTTGAGTTTATTTTTTTCACTCTCAGACATCAGTGGAAGCAATGTCTGCCTTTAATTTAATTAAATTAATTATTAACTTATTTTGGGGGGGGGGCCACACTGGTGATGCTCAGGCGTTACTCCTGACTATGCGCTCAGAAATTGCTCCTGGCTTGGGGGACCATATGGGACGCGGGGGGGGGATGGAACCGAAGTCTGTCCTAGGCTAGTGCCTTACCGCTCTGGCCACTACTACGATCCCTTTCTTTTATTTTTAAAATTTGTTATTATTGGGCCGGAGAGACAGCATGAAGAAAGGGCATTTACCTTTCATACAGAAGGATGTTGGTTCAAATCCCAGCATCCCATATGGTCCCCCGAGCCTGCCAGGAATGATTTCTGAGCTTAGATCCAGGAGCAACCCCTGAGCTCAGCCGGGTGTGACCCAAAAAACAAAAAAATTTTTTTTGTTATTATTATTTTCAGTTACAAACAGATTTGCTTCATAGTGTTTGTACGATACAAAGGCAAATGGAATTAGTAAAACTTAGATTAGGGGCCAGAGAGATAGCATGTTAGTAGGGCATTTGCCTTGCATGCAGAAGGATGGTGGTTCGAATCCCGGCATCCCATATGGTCCCCTGAGCCTGCCAAAAGCGATATCTGAGCGTAGAGCCAGGAGTAACCCCTGGGTGCTGCCGGTGTAAACGCCCCCCCCCCAAAAAAAAACCCAAAACCTTAGATTAACAAGTGTCAATTCAAAATAATTGTTGTATCTCTTCATGGTGTTATTGAAGTTAGTATCTATGGATTTAGTAAATCCATAGATTTACTATGGCTGTGATAGATGCTAGTTGAGCCTTCTATGTTACTCTTTAGGCTCACTGATCTTGGTAGATTTCTATGTAACTTTCCCATCATATTTCCTGTGATACTGCTGGACTGACATGACTATAAAATATTGAGGTTTGTGGTCTAGGATCTTTAGAACTAAAGCAACTTTGGTGGCTTGGATGTTTGATAAGGTTAAGTTGTGGAGCAGGGCCATTTCTGTTGGAGAATATAGGGTGTTGTGTTGGGCTGCTGTAGTTCATGCAGAAAAGGGAATCTGCCCCACCGCTTTCTGAGAATGCCACAGAGGTATCATTCAGGACCAGACTATCTGGGAAATATTGGCCATTATTTTCTTTTGGAGCTTGGTGGAGGAATTGTGCATTTCTCTGCTGGGAAGATGGAATTAATGGGTGGGGCTGCTGGGTTTTCAGGTTGTGGGGTGGGTTAGGAGTGGGGCAGGGAAGGCACTCTACCCAATCCCATTCTGAAAAGAAAGTCCCAGAGTTTTCAGCCCTGTAGTCTGATCTCACAGAATGGTGCCATTCTATATGTGAATTTATTTATAGTTATTGAAGTCCTACTGTTCATCAAAGCAACTAGATTGTAGCTGGGAATGTAGTTTAGCAGTGGAATAGCATAGCATTGTATATGGCCCTAGGATTAATCTGTGACACTGGAAAAAGTAATAATAAAAGAAACTGCCAACTAAGGCCCTCAAATTCCGAATCTCTCACAATCTAGTGAGGACAACTACATTTTTTTTTTTTGGTTTTTGGGCCACATCCGGTGGTGCTCAGGGGTTACTCCTGACTATCTGCTCAGAACTAGCTCCTGGCAGGCACGGGGGACCATATGGGACACCAGGATTTGAGCCAACCACCTTAGGTCTTGGATTCACTGCTTGCAAGGCAAACACTGCTGTGCTATCTCTCCGGCCCCAGACAACTACATTTTTTAACAGATCATTGTGATTGAACATGTGACTTTATTATTAAAAAAATATCATCCTTTAGGTAAACTTAATGGGAAAATTTACATATCTGAGAAGGATGGCAAAGGATGACAATGGGAAGAACTTATATTAGTGACCTTAATACTAGTTATTTACAACATTTTATTGTGCAAGAGCCAGAGAGATAGCACAGCAGTAGGGCGTATGCCTTTCAAGCAGCTGACCCAGGACCAACGGTGGTTTGAATCACAGTATCCCACATGGTCTCCCGTGCCTGCCAGGAGCTATTTCTGAGCACAGAGCCAGGAATAGCCCCTGAGCGCTGCTGAGTATGGCCCCCCCCAAAAAAAAATTATTGTGCAGAAGAAGCTGCTGAAGAGGGGGCCGGAGAGATTGCACAGTGGGTAGGGTATTTGTCTGCATGTAACTAACCCATATAGTCAGGAGTGCTTACTAAGTGCAGAGCTGGGAGTAAGTCCTGAACACAGCCAGGTGTGGCCCCTAAAGAATAAAACAAAAATAAAAAAAAAAGCAAAGAAGTTGTTGGTGAAACATTTTTAAAATATTGGTTTTAGGGGCCAGGTCATCAGACTACTTCCCATTTTTGTCCTGGGTGCTCTCCCTTTAATCCCTTCAGACTTGAATTGAGGGAAATGTCACTCTCAGGCTTGGAGAGGAGAGAGCTTAGGTGCTAGGAGGGCAGATCTGCACCGAAGGCCTCTGAAAAGATCTGGATGTGGCCCTGTCAGGCTATGAGCACTGCTGCCCTGAGCAGTTCTGCATAGCTGGGCCAAACATTGCTGGGCATGGCCTCTGGACCTCCTTTCTACTCTTGGGACCCTGTCCCCCTTCTAATGACTAGTTTTAGTAAATCTTACTCATGATTCATATTTACCAGCCTCAAGAAGGGAAAAAGTGGGAAATACCATAGAGACGTGTTAACAGTTTTGAAGGCTAAACGGTCATGAAAACATTCTTTAATGCTGATAAATACCATAGTTCTTCTCATATTTTGCCCTTTTTTTCTCCCCTAAGATGGCCTCCCTTTAATGCAGTGTAGCCTGCGTCAATTTGTAACACCACTGTCACCACTAGGTGTCACTGGATTAAAAGCGTTGGTAAGTAGTTTGAAAGGGCTGAGACTTGTTGGGGGTGTTCGTAAAAGATATTTTGTCTAACTAAGTTTGCTTCATAGCATCTGAAGTTCCTAGCCTACCAGATCACAGCTTGCTTTGAGCACAAGCTTGTTGAAAAATATACCTGTCCTATGACATAGTTGTAATATATCACAAATTATTTTATTGTCTTTCAGGCCAGAAAAGTGGGGTTGGGGGGAGTGGCCCCAAAAACATGTTCTGTTCAATTTCAGTAACTTTAAAGTTTTTGGAGAGTGCATGGCTATTTTTAATCTACCACAGAATTGAAAAAATTATTTATCATACCAAAATTTTCCATAAAGTTGGGATCATGTCTTAATCACCTGTTTCTTTAGGTCTTTTTTGTTTTTGTTTTTATTTTGTTTGGTTTTAGTTTTAGTTTTTGAGTCACACCTGGCAGCGCTCAGGGGTTACTCCTGGCTGTACGCTCAGAAATCACTCCTGGCGGGCTCGGGGGACCATATGAGATGCCAGGATTCGAACCATCGTCCTTCCGCATGAAAGGCAAATGCTTTACCTCCACGCTATCTCTCTGGCCCCTGATTTAAAAATTTTTATGTTTTAAAGTTTATTCAAAAATCACTTCCACTTAAGTGATATATATAGCATAGATCCAGAGAGATAGTACTGCTGGCCAGGCACTTATCTTTTATACTGTTGACCTGGATTTGGTCCCTGGCACCCTGTATAGTTGCCCATGTGTGGCCCCAAAACTTATATATTTATCTGTATGTGCATGCGTGCGTGCATGTATGTGTGTGTATGTAATAACATCCTGACCTAGTGATTCTTGTTGATAATAATACTAATAGAAAACAATTTATATATATATATATATATATATATAGATAGATAGATAGATAGATAGATAGATAGATAGATACACTCTGATTGTATTCTTTATAAGATCCAAAATTAGGAGACCCGAGTGATAGTACAGAAGATAGGGTATTTGCCTTGCGTGCAGCTGACCCAGCTTTGATCCCTGGCATTCCATATGGTCCCCAAGCCTGCTAGGAGTGATTCTGAGTACAAAGCTAGGAGTAAGCTCTGAGCACTCCTCGATATGCCTTCCCCATCCCAAATAAAGGAGTGCTGTTATAGAGAGCATGTAGTTGGGCCTTATTCTGTTTGTGTGTGTGTGTGTGTGTGTGTGTGTATGTGTGTGTTGTTTTATGGGACAACCTAGTGGTGTTCAGGGAATGCTCTCAACTCAGTGTCCAGTGGTCTCTCCTATAGTGCTCTTTAGACTGTTGAGTGCTAAGGATTGGGCTTGTGGCTTCTGCATGCACATTAGGCCCTCCAGCCCTGTGAGCTGCTTTCCTGACTCTCTTTACTCTGACTTTTCCAGACAACCTATGCTGAGGTATTTTTTCCCTCTATTTTTTCCTGACTGCCTAGTTTAGTATTAATAAATATTTCTACCACACTTTTAAAAATATTTTATATATATTTAAAATTTTTAAAACATATTTTTACACACAATTCTTCTGCTTTTTAAATTGTAATTCTTGAATTTGTTTTCTTTGTGGCTTCTTAGATGTTGGAATTGGGAATTTGAATATGAATTTAACATCTACTTCAAATTAATATAGACCAACTTCTGTTAAAATATTAAAAATTGCTCCAGTGTAGCTCTGTTCTTTTGCTCTTGAGCTATTGTAATATGTAATATTGATACAAGGCATGTGTTAAGTGTAAGTGTATTAAGATATTTATTATACATCTCTCTCTCTCTTTTTTTTTTTTTTTTTTGTGGTTTTTGGGTCACACCCGGCAGTGCTCAGGGGTTATTCCTGGCTCCAGGCTCAGAAATTGCTCCTGGCAGGCACGGGGGACCATATGGGACGTTGGGATTCAAACCGATGGCCTTCTGCATGAAAGGCAAACACCTTACCTTCATGCTATCTCTCCGGCCCCTGTTATACATCTCTTAAAGTATATTCATACATATATATATGAATGTGTTATAAATACCAAAGTACAGTGTCATGGTTATTGCTTTAAAAAATCAGGGACCAGGGGCCGATGAGGTGGCGCTAAAGGTAAGGTTCTTTTAGCCTTGCAAGCACTAGCCAAGGATCAGGACTGCGGTTCGATCCCCCGGTGTCCCATATGGTCCTCCAAGCCAGGGGCGATTTCTGAATGCTTAACCAGGAGTAGTAACCCCTGAGCATCAAATGGGTGTGGCCCGAAAAACCAAAAAAAAAAAAAAATCAGGGATCAGGGGTCGGAGAGGTGGTGCTAGAGGTAAGGTGTCTGCCTTGCAAGCGCTAGCGTAGGACGGACCTTGGTTCGATCCCCCAGTGTCCCATATGGTCCCCCCAAGCCAGGAGCGATTTCTGAGTGCAAAGCCAGGAGTAACTGCTGAGTGTCAAATGGGTGTGGCCCAAAAACCAAAAAAAAAAAAAAAATCAGGGACTGAAGAGATAGTACAGCATATAAGGCACTTGCTTTACAGGGCCGTCTGCAAGGCAAGTACCCTACAAATGGGCAGGTGCACACACACATCTTTCAAGGAAGTTCAGAGAAGAAATGAGTAAAAATATATTTCTAGAATTTTCTCGATGAACCCACATAGTTACTATTTCTGGTGTTCCTCATTTCTTCTTGTGGCTTTGAGTCTCCCACTGGTGTTACTTCAGCCCAATGAGACATTCTTTATGGATTTTTGTATTTTAAGTCCACCAGGAATGGATCTTCTCTGTTTCTGTTGAATTGGGAACATATTTTACATTCATTTGAGGGATGCTTGTTCAGGATGTGGAATTTTGGGGAGATTTCCCCCAGCACAGGCACACCACACAACTCTCTGCTAGCTTGCTGTGTTTCAAAGAATTTTACTTTCTCTTGGTGTTTTCACAATTTTCTCTTTGACTCTGACTTTCAGTAGTTTCTTATATATATATTCGTTGATGACCTCTTTGTACTTGCCCTATTGGGCCCATGGAAATTCTTGATTGTGGGGATTAATATTTCTCACCACACTTGGTGAGCTTCTCTATTCTCCTTGCATGTTGCCATCTTCTTTTTGTAATCCTTGACCTGACTGATATGATTTCACAGATATCGAAAGCTCTGTTTTTTTTTTTTTTTTGGTTTTTGGGCCACACCCGGTGACGCTCAGGGGTTACTCCTGGCTATGCGCTCAGAAGTCGCTCCTGGCTTGGGGGACCATATGGGACGCCGGGGGATCGAACCGCGGTCCGTCTCCTAGGCTAGCGCAGGTAAGGCAGGCACCTTACCTCGAGCGCCACCGCCCGGCCCCAAGCTCTGTTTTTTTTAAGCTCTGTTTTTTTTTTTTATTGTTTTTTCCCACTGTTCTTTATATGGATCATTTATTTATTTATTTATTTATTTATTTATTTATTTATTTATTTATTTATTTATTTATTTATTTATTTTTGGGTAACACCCGGCAGTGCTCAGGGGTTACTCCTGGCTCTGTGTTCAGAAATCGCTCCTGGCAGGCTCGGGGGACCATATGAGATGCTGGGATTTGAACCACCTCCCTTTGCACGCAAAGCTCCATGCCATCTCTCCGGCCCCTATGTGAATCATTTTTATTTCCATAGAAATCAGCTGTTTTCCAAATTGGTCATTATTTCTCCTTTTATCTCAAAGTTGCTATTGAGCTACACTGGTGAAGTTTTCATTTCTGCAATTGTACTTTACGGTTCAGGGTTTCTGTTTCCTTACTACTAACATTCTCTATATGTAGAGTCACTGTCCCCCTTCTTTTCCTGATTTATTTCCTATAACCTCCCTTTTATTCCTGTGAACTTATACATAGTAAAATTTCTCTTCTCTCTTTCTGGTATTGGGGATACTCAGCCTGCCTCTATGGACTGTTTTACCCTTGACCATGAGTCACACACCCTCCCAATTTCTTTGAATGTCTTCTGATTGTTGAAAACTGGACATTCTAGATTACATTGTAGACTATTTTGATTCTGATTTTCCCAAGATCTCAGTGGAGTGTTGGGGAGTCCTCTAATGCTACACCTGGGGTCAGGCACAATATTCCATTAACCAGGCTGATTAATTGAATGCTGACATAAGGCTACATGGTGCTGCTTAGGATTAGTGATGCTCGTGGCCACTAGGCCACAACCAGTGATGCCCCAAGAATCATGTGATGTTGGTGATCCAATTTAGATTCCTCTACATGCACCCCTGTAAACATGCTCACTCCCCTCAACCCAACCCTGAGCTATCTCCTTGGCCTTGGGGTTTTTGTTTTTCAAATGTTTAAGTTTACTTAATTTTTGGGGGGAGGGAGAGCTATCTAATGGTGTTTGGGTACTGTTTTCAGCTCAGTGTTCATTATAACCCCCCACAGTTCTCCAGGGACCACAAGGTGCTGGGATTGAACGTAGGACTCCTGCTTTCAAAGCATGTACTCTAATCTCTGGATCTGTCTCTCTGATCCAGTATTTTTGGGGTAGCATTTTGGGCCACACCAGCAGTGATCAAGGATATCCCTGGCTTGTGCTCAGGAAAGACTGATCCCTGGAAATGCTCAGGGGACTATATGCAGCACTGGAGATCTAAGCAGAGTGGGGCTGCAGGCAATGCAATTGCCTTATTCCTGTATAGACTCTCTGGCTCCAAGATACATTTCTTTTAAAATTAAGGAATATTTGAGAGTTAAAAATAACAGTCTTAAGTATATTGAGTATATTTTTGATAAGCATATTTCTTGTGAAATAATCATCCCCCCAAATAAAGCTAATTAATGGTTGTTTATTTGCAGCATACTTGTTAAACCTGTAAAATCTTGGGCTGGAATTGGGAGATAGGGTGTTTGTCTTACATATGGCCAACCTAGGTTTGATCACTGGCGTCTCATGTGGTCCCGTGAGCCGGTTAGGAGTGCTTCCCGAGTGCAGAACCAGGAGTTAACCCTGTGCACAGCCAGGTGTGACCCAAAAGCAACTCCCTACAGAATTGCACAATTTCTTTTCTGTGAGTTGCCCCCCCTCCATTGATGTCTCTTTTTTTGTTTGGTTTTTGTTTTTATTTTTGGGCTATACCCGACAGTGCTTGGGTTACTCCTGGCTCTGTGTTCAGAAATTATTCCTGGCAGGCTTGGGGGACCATATAGGATGCTGAGGATGGAACCTGGGTCAGCTGCTTTCAAGACAAACGGCTTTCGTGTGTACTGTGCTATTGCTCTGGCCCCTCTGCTTGTTTTTTAAAACTCCAATTTAACTTTTTTTTTTTTCTTGTTTGTTTGTTTTGCCACACCCAATGATGCTTAAGACTTATTCCTGGCTCTGTGCTCAGAGATGACTCCTGGCAGATTCAGGGAACTACACGGGCTGCTAGAGATTGGATTCAGGTTTACCATGTGCAAGGCAAACGCCTCCTCCCTGTACTACCACTCCATCCTCTCATTTATTTTTGTGTCTGCTTTCTTCAGGGTTGTCCTGTGTCTTTCTGACTCCTGAGTGAGCCAGTGACTGAGCAGATATTTCACAGTAGGTCCCAGTAGGTAAGAGCATCTTCAGTCTCAGTCTCTCCTATCCTTGTCTTTCTGCTGGCTTTTTACTGCTCTCTTGGCACTCACACAGCCTTTGCAACAGCCAGGAGCATAGGGCTGACTGTGCACTCTGAGCTCCTCGCTGCAAAGGCACTAGGGCAGCATTAGCCAGGAACAAACTTGCCCCAACCATGACCACTCCCTCTTACTGGAGATTTGGCCCTTCCCACTTGCCTGTCTCTGAGCTAGTCAATCCACTGCCTTTCACAGATGGCATGGGTGTTGCCCTCTGCTCCAACCCAAGTGAGCTGCCTCTTGCTACAGCAGAAAAGCTACTGATTGTCATAACCTGCCTTGTCCTGGCACAGTGTTTTTTCCCAGTGGAATGGGAGGAACAGGGAAGTGCCAGAAGAGACTGCCACACATTCACATTTTCTAGGCAAATACCTTTTTAGGCAGGGTCCGCCTCTGGCTACTTTCTCAAACCTTCAAGTAGTGGCGTTGATGAATGTTGTTCAAATTTTGTTGCTTTTTTGTGGAAAGAATTTGTTGATCACGTAACTATACCAAGAAGTCCTGTCGGGCTCATCCTTTCAGTTCTGCTTTGTGTTCAAATGAATTTTTTTACAGGCAGAGTATAGGGGAGTCATGTTGAAATCTCTTTGAAATATCGTTAGCTTTTTTACATTTTGTATAATTTTAGTATGGATTAAACCCTTTCAAATGGCTGTTAATATTTGTTTCAGTTATTCTTTATTCCTTCCCCTCCTCATTATTTTCTGCTTTATCCTTACGTACTTTTTAGAACTCACTTTTTGTCACCCCTATTGCATATTGTTTAAATCTTAAAAGCTTACATATTTTAGAGGGGGCACAATTGGCAGTGCTCATGTGTTACTCCTGGCTCTGCACTCAGAAATTACTTCTGGCAGGCTCAGGGAACCATATGGGATGTCAGGAATTGAACTTCGGTTGGCTGCGTGCAAGGCAAACGCCCTATTAGCTGTGCTATTGCTCCAGTTCTTACAAGTATTTTTATGATTGTCCTTAGGCAATACCTATATTTAGCTACACATTGTACAGGATTTTTATCAGAAGACACATTTTCTACTTCAACTTTCTTATCATATTTTGTGCTGTTATTGTCATGAATTTGTATTTTACATTTGTCTTTAACCCACAATACTTGGCTCTTTTGCCTTAGACCACTGTGGGAGATTTTTTTTCCCCTTAGGACCGGAGAGTGGGGATAGTAGATTCTTCCGGCCATCATTTTAGTCTCAGCTACACAGTACAGTGGCTCATGAAAGCAGCCAGAGATGGTAGAAACAAGAGTGGATATTTCTGTATTCCATTTCACTTTTCTTACAGGAACAGGAAATGGCTGAGATTTGGCCTTTGCCCTATGTTTTTACCCCTACATTAGACAAACAGTTGTTTAAGTGACAGAAAGAGACAAAACTAGTTTTATTTCAATCAGTTTTAGAAATTTCTTTATATAGGTTCTAGTTTCTGTTTCATATGATAGCTACTTTGTTCAGTTTTTGTGGTCTGAGAGTCTGTGTGTGTGTGTGTGTATGTTTGTATTCATGCATGTATTTGTGTGCACACAAATACAGTGATTGAATGTAGTGCCTCTACATGTGAGGCATGTGGTCTATCTATTACCAGGCTACATCCTGGGACCCTGTTTTAAACTGTTTTAAAAGATAAATTTTACTCTTTTTTGGTGGGGGAGTTGGTGCCACACCAGGCAGTGCTCAGTGTCCACAAATTGTCCTGCTAGGCTTGGGGGGGCCATATGGGATGCTGGGGATTGAATCAAGATGAGCCGTGTGTGAGAAACACTGTACCTGCTGTGCTATCACTATGGTTCCTTACCATTTTTTTAATGGATTTCTTTGAGGGGCTCATACCCCCAAAGTGCTCAGGGCTTTACTTTTTGTTCTCCTCTGGTATTCCTCCTGGTGATGCTGTGAGGAACATATGAGATGTGGGGAATCAAACCAGGGTTGGCTGCATGAAAGGCCAAGTGCCTTCCCACTGTGCCCTCTCTGGTCCTGGGGGTGGGTGGGATTCTTGCCATACTCAGTGGTGCTCAGGATCTCTTTCAGGGGTCACTCCAGGTGGTGCTGGGAGTGAACAGATATCAGTCATGCAAGGCAGATGCTTAATCCCTGTATTGTCTTACTTTAAGGTTTTCTCTCCCTGTGCTATTGGGATCATTATAAAACTAGAGACATCTTTTTTTTTTTTTTTTTTTTTTTTTGAGATGTCTTAACATAGCAGTTCTATAGTCCTCTTTATTTCTAGGCATTATCTAAGATTTGATTTCTCAAAATGAAAACATTGCTTATTCTGACCACAAAAAAGAAAGTACGCTCCTATAAAAATGGAAGAAGACACCATTTCCTTTTATAATGTGATTTTGTGTCTTGAGACCTCTCATCTGAAACCTGAATGTTTTTCACTTGGCTTTTAATGGGTGTGACTCCAAGGAGCCAGCACAGAGTTCCGGGTGCAAATTGCATCTTTCACCTTGCTCTGCTGATTTTTGTACAGCTCAGCTTGAAGTTTTGTTGGCTCTGCATGCGGTTGAGTCAGATTGACTCATCTGAAGCCCAAAGTTGTTTTCACTTGCACTGATGTTAAGCCACACCTCCCTCACCCTGTATTTTCCAAATTTCTTTTGTCCCTCCAGTGCAAGACTTTATTTTATCCATGGTTCAGTGTCAATGGTAGCCTGTGTTTCTGCTTGTTGAGGCTTATTTTGAACTGCCATAGTTAGCATCCTGTACTTGTTTTTGTGGTGTTGGAAATCAAATTCAGGGCCTCGAACAGGCAGGGCAAGTGCTCCGCTGTTGAGCTGCATTCCTGGCCTGATTAACATACTCCAAGTGACCTCACTCAAATCACTGGAAAATGTTCAACAGGATGGAACCCGTATCAGAGGGCTAGAGGAGAGCTCGTGGGATTTCATAGTCAGCAGACATAGAACACGCACCTTTTGTTAAGGTTATCTCCCCTAAGGTAGGCCGTTTGCCTTATATGCAGAAGGATGGTGGTTCAAATCCCAGCATCCCATATGGTCCCCTGAGCCTGCCAGGAGCAATTTCTGAGCGTGGAGCTAGGAGGAATCCCTGAGCGCTGCTGGGTGTGACCCCCTCAAAAACAAACAAACAAACAAAAAAAGATTACCTCCCCTAAATTTCAGATTGAGATGGATGCCTTTTACATGTCTGTACAGAGAGGCAGTGTTTCTTGCTGTAAAATGTTCAGACATTCTTTTTGATATATTTATTAGCACCATGTTTTATTATGTTTATCATGAATGCAATATTAATGATATATATGTCTAAATGTCTATATTGTATAAATGTCCTTTATTGGATTTTGGGTCACACCTGGGTTGTGCTCAGGGCTTGCTTTTGGCTCTGTATTCAGGTATCATTCCTGGTGGTGCTCAGAGGACCGTATTGGGTGCCAGGGATTGAGCCAGATTGCCCTGTACATGTTAAGCACTCTACCCACTATACTGTCAATCCAGACCCATTGAATACTTATTTTTACAGAAGAACTTATTTTACATGTTGGTGTTTTTATGAGACCTATAAAGCATGTTGTGGACAAAATTACCCAAACATTACCATATTTGACATAAAAATCATCATTGTTAGAATGGGAGAGATAATATAGGGATTAAGGTTTGCATGTGACTGACCCTGGTTTGATCTGTCATACTGCATACCTGAGCACATAAGGTGTGGCCCAAACCTGTACCCCCAAATCATATAGTTGAGGGAGAATATAATTCTTAGGCCTGATACAAAACCTAAATATGCTAGTAGTGTCATGGATGCTGTTAATTACAGTGTATGACAGCAAAGAGGAGTTGCTAGCCAGAGTGTTAATAACCAAAAGCAAACCAAGAATTTCTGTAACTAAATAAGATAGAATACATTTGATTGAGACAGTCTGCTATTTTCTTTTGATGTGGTCATTGGGCAGTAGGAGATAAATATATTAGTAAATTTACTGTCAGGTAATGTCCCATAGCATTGCAACAAGGAAAAATAGGATAAAGCTGGGAGAACTCTGAAGAGGAATC
Organism: Suncus etruscus; assembly: GCF_024139225.1. Taxonomy (NCBI): domain Eukaryota; kingdom Metazoa; phylum Chordata; class Mammalia; order Eulipotyphla; family Soricidae; genus Suncus; species Suncus etruscus. The sequence continues at coordinate 35,659,297 of NC_064858.1, read as the reverse complement.
CATACTCATAAAGGGCACATTAAGAAAAGACCAGAGGGATCCAGAGCAATGGCGCAGGTGGTAGGGCAATTTGCCATGCACGCTCTAATCTAGGATGGGCTGCGGTTTGATTCCCTAGCATCCCATATGGTCCCCCAAACCAGGGGTGATTTCTGAGTGCATAGCCAGGAGTAACCCCTGAGTGTCACCGGATGTAGCCCCAAAATAAAACAAAAAAAACCCAACCAAACAAAAAAGACAAGAGGGGCCAGAGCAATAGCACAAAGCAATAGCACAGGGTAGGGCATTTGTCTTGCATGCAGCCAACTCAGTTTTTATGCCTGGCATTTCATATTGTCTCCTGAGCTCGCCAGGAATAATTCTTGAGTCAGAGTCAGATGTAACCCCTGAGCACAGGTGTAGCCCAAAAACTTAAAAAAAAAAAAAAAAAAAAGGCTGGGGAGAATCTGGTAGAATCTGGTGTGGGGATCAGAGTAGGGCAAACACAACTAGTCTTGGAGTCACATAAGCTTTCTCTTTCTGCTGTTTCTTCCCTGTCCTGCCAGTGTACTTGGATGAAATTAGGGCAACCCCACACATAAAAAACTTTAGGTTGTAGTAAAAAAATATTTCCAGACATGAGCTTAGTTTCCTTAACTCAGATAACTAAGTCACTCTTTTAGTAAGGTGAAGTCAGTCTTTCCTGCTTTGCAGTCAGTTATCAAGAAGCTATAATTCTTTACTCTGGTTCTCTTTTAGTCCTACTTTTGCTTTGGTAATATGCACTGACTTTTAAAAGCCTTCCAACTTGGGGTAAGGTCACAAGTTATTTATACACATACTATGGGTTCAGATATTAATGCCTTTTTTGTTGTTCTTTTTTTTTTTTTTTGAGAATTTATACCCAGTGGTGCTCAGGGCTTACTCCTGGTGATGCTCAGGAATTGAGTGCAGTACCAGAGGTTAAACCTGTGTTGACCACATGTAAGGCAAACACCTTATCTGCTTCTTATACTATTTCTCTGTCCCAGAGATTAATGTTCTCTGGCAATAGTTTTGTCCTGGGTTCATACAAGTAATGAGTTTTATTATTTTGATACTTTATGCCATACTGGCTATGCTCAGGAAAGTATATACATGTCAGGATCAAACCAGGGTTGTGTTTGTAGCCACATGCTAGGCTAGGCAAGTGCCTTAACCTAAATGTTTATCTCTCTTGCCCCAAATTAATGATTTTTTTGGTTTTATTTTTGCCCTTGGTGATGGTACCCAGCTTACTCCTGGCTCTGCTGGGGGTGGGGTGGGGTGGGGGTTACTCCTGTTGGTGCTTGGGGGACCGTAATATGGGGTATTGAGGATTAACTTGGAACTACAAGGCAAGCAGCCTATATTTGCTGTATTATCACTCCCTTCAATTAATACCAAAAAATGTTGTTTTACTTTAGGAAAATTGATTTATAATATTGTTAATGGTAAGGTTTAATGTATCTCATATTCCAATACTATGCCTTAGTCTTTCTAATTAGCTTTGCATACCTCTGCCAGAATCTCATCTCCTCCCCTCCTACTTCTTAGACCTCACACTTCCAAGATGTGTGCTCAGCTGATTTCTTGCCTCTGAATCTTGTTTTAGCTGAGCTCAAGTTGTGAGATTCCTCCTTAGAATATTTGGTTGTTTGTACCGCCTGCCACATTGAGGTCTGAGCTCCCTTTTTGACAGGACTGAAAAATCTCAAGTCTTTACACCTCATCTCCTCCTCCTAACTGCCCCTCTTATTTCTAGACCCCATTGAACTACTTTTTCTTGGCCATCCCAGGCCTTAGTTGATGCTATGCTCTCTGAAGACCATTTTTCTTCATTGTGGTCCACTAAAAGCCTGTCCATACTTTCCAGTTTGGATGGCTCATTCATCCAAACATTAGCAACCGTGGTGTGTATTCAAGCAGGCAGACCTTGGAGAAAAACAGACTCTCTTTTCTTTGGGAATTTTCAGGCTAAGGGTTCACCCCATTTGACTGTAAGTTGTTTTCTAACCAACCCTCTCATCTTTTTTGGCCTTCTGTAAATGGAGATGATCCATCTTCACACAAACCATGATGATGGAAAAGAAAAGTGTGAGATATTTGAAGTCATTTCTGTGTCTTATGTGGACAACATTCCCAAATGCTCTCATTTTAAAAGTATGTGTCCTGAATGTGGAAAGGAGCCAATGTAACCAGAGATTGATCACAAGGCATAATATGAAGCTGAATGAGCAATCCGGATCTCTCAAGGCTTGGATGAGAAGAGGCTTCTGAGTGAGGATCAGTGGAAACACTGAGAGTTATGTCATGAGCTAAAGTAGCAGTAAGTGGATATTGTCAGCTTCTCAAGTCCACTGGGGCCATTTTCATGTTTAACAGAGCAGAACCATTTTCATGTTTAACCTCTCTTTCGGTATTTAATAATACTGAAAAGGAAGGAGGGAAAGTGGGAGAGAGACAGATAGAGAGAGAGAGGGAGAGAGACAGAGAGAGAAAGAGGGAGAGAGAGAAAGTAGGCAGGGGTGGGAGTGGTGTGGTAAGTGGGTAAAAGGGAAACCGGGGATTTTGGTGGTGGGAAATGTGCACTGGTGAGGGGTGTTGTACATTGTATTACTGAAACTCAATCATGAATAACGTTGTAACTGAAAAATAAACAACAGTTGTATTATGAATAACCTTGTAAACCACAGTGTTTAAATAAAGTAATTTAAAAAATATCTCTTGATTCTGTATTTTCTGACAAAAGAAGAAAGATAACTGGAAATGATAGAATAAAAGTTGCTAAAATCCCAGACTGAAGAGGCATTGTGAATGCTGTTAGATCAAAGTACCTTGTTTTCTGGTGTTAGTTCTTTCACTCTATTCTCTTCCCTTCTTCCCACGATCTTGTAGATGAAGTTCTTGAGCCACTGTTTCTTAATAAATTGGAGAGATAGAAGAGATGACAGAAGTTTAGACATAGGAAAAAACAAACAAACAGCTCTAGGCCTTGGGATTTGCCTAGTGATAGGGCTTTTAGCTGGCATGTGCAAGGCCTTGAGATTGATTCACAGTATTTTCAGGTGTCTTTTAGCTTTCCCCACACCACTGTTGTGGGGAGTGTAAGTAAGTAAGTAAAAAGGGAGGGTGTGGGAGAGGGAACCATTTTGTAAAGATGATGTGGGCCTGACACACGGGCTATGAATTCTGATTCTGCTGTGTGTTGTCAGTTGTGATCTTTGGCACCACAAGTATATAACCCCCAACAAGAACACCACCAACCTGCAGCACTGGACATTGAAATGATGAAAACAAAGGGAAGGGGAATAGGGAAAATAGAGTGGATAACTCTAAAATGTATGTCACAGACCTGAGTGATAGTAAGTACAGCAGAAAGTACAGTGCTTTCTTTACATGGGCTGACCCAAGTTTGAACCCTGGTACCCCATATGGTCCTGTAAGCCTCTCAGAAGTTATCCCTGAGTTTAGAGCCAGGAGTAAGCCCTGGGCACCTCTGAGTGTGGCCTGCCACATTCCCCTCGACCCCCAAATCAATCAACAAACAATCAGTTGATTAGGACAGGAAGTGGAAAATGGTCTCAGCAGCAATTCCTTGAAGAGTTTATAGATATGAGGATCAGAAAAAGAATGCCAGAGTCTTTCTTGGACACAAAATTGGACTCCGGCCACAGTGTGTGTCCTGTAGTATGTGTGAGATCTTTATAAACACCGTCTCCCCATAGAGGGAGCTGACATTCAACACACACACACACACACACACACACACACACACACACACACACACACACACACACACACACACACAAGAGAATATAAAACCAGAAATGAGAAACATACAGAAATTATATAACTGGGCCTGGAGAGATAGCACAGCGGCGTTTGCCTTGCAAGCAGCCGATCCAGGACCAAAGGTGGTTGGTTCGAATCCCTGTGTCCCATATGGTCCCCCGTGCCTGCCAGGAGCTATTCCTTTTTTTTTTTTTTTTTGGTTTTGGGGCCACACCCGGCGATGCTCTGGGGTTACCCTGGCTGTCTGCTCAGAAATAGCTCCTGGCAGGCACGGAGGACCATATGGAACACTGGGATTCGAACCAACCACCTTTGGTCCTGGATCGGCTGCTTGCAAGGCAAACACCGCTGTGCTATCTCTCCAGGCCCCCAGGAGCTATTTCTGAGCAGACAGCCAGGAGTATCCCCTGAGCACTGCCGGGTGTGGCCCCAAAACCAAAAAAAAAAAAAAAAAGAAAAGAAAAAGAAATGATAGAACTGAAAAACTTGGTAAGGAAAATGAAAAATAAAACAGAGTAATGGCTGTTGAGGACAGAATTAGTGAGCCCCAAGTGAGGTACAGAAAACCTTCAGAGAACAGCAGAAGATGGGGGGAAAAGCCTCAAAATAAAGGAACAGCTGACGAGAATTCAAGAGGAACTTAATCATCAGTGTCCGAGAGGACCAGGAAGATAACTGATGAAGCAACAGTCAAAGACATAATTTCTGAGAAATTTCTAGAGCTGGGGAATGATGTACCAGATTCAAGAAGTCTGATGGGTACCAGCTAAAAGAGGTCTAAATAAAAATACTCCCAGACACATATAATCAGAATAATGAAAACCATTGATAGCAATAAAATACAGAAAACAGGACCAAAGAAGGAGATTATATACAAAGAGCATCCTTAAATCTTACCACAAAAGCCCTCTGTGCCCAAAGACAATGGTGAGATATAGTTAAAAAAAAAATGAATACAAATCCCACAAATGCACCAGACTTGCAGAAATATGGCACAAAATTCCATGACAATAATCTTTCTCGCAGGATGGATTAGACAATTGATCCCAATATTCTACTGCCTGCAAGAAACACATTTGAATAATTAAAGCAAACACAGATTCATAGTCAAAGGTTGGGAGACAATTCTTTTTTCTTTTGGGGGTCACACCTGGCAGCGCTCAAGGGTTACTCCTGGCTCTATGCTCAGAAATTGCTCCTGGCAGCCTCAGGGGACCTTATGGGATGCTGGGATTTGAACCACCAACCTTCTGCATGCAAGACTAATGTTTTTCCTCCATGCTATCTCTCCAGCCCCTGGGAGATGATTCTTTAAGCAAACAATTCATTCAAAAAGGCTGGGGTGCCATACTAATATCAGATGACCTATACTTCAGGCCGAAAAAAGTTATACGAGTTACTGAAGGTCATTACTTAATAATAAAGGGATATATACGTCAGGAAGAACTTAACACTTTTTGTTGTTGATTTTGGTTTTTGAGCCACACCTGGCAGCACTCAGGGTTACTCCTGGCTCTGTGCTCAGCTATTACTTCTAACAGGCTTAGGGAACTATATGGAATGCTTAGGATCAAACCTAGGTCAGCTATGTGCAAGGCAAATGCATTATCCACTGTGCTATTGCTCTGGCCTTCGAACTCACACTTTTAAACGTATGTCTACCAAAAGAGGGACCAGAAAAATACTTAAAATAACTGCTAATATTCTTGAAGAAAGACATTGATAGCAACATAATAGTAGCTGGAGGCGACTGCTTTGTCACTTCTCAGTAGATCAGCTAAGCTAAAGCTCAGCAGGAAATACAGTTTGAAGAAAGAAATGCAAGAGAGGGTGTTTGTGTGTATACATATATGTGTATACATATATACATATACATACATATATATATATATCTTCATCCCTTCAAAGCTGAATATACATGAGACATTCTCCATTATAGACCATACACTCTGGGACACAAAATATACCTCCACAAAGTCAAGAAAATAAAAATCATGCAAACTGGGACCAGAGTGATAGGACAGTGGACAATACATAGTGCATTACTGAACAACTAGAGAGATTAGAGAGGAAATTAGAAGACTCCTGGAAATAAATGAGAATGAGAGTAGGACTTACCAGAACTTGTGGGACATAGAAGTAGTGTTGATAGGAAAGTTTATAGCTATGCAAGCATTCATCAGGAAGGAAGAAAGGACCCACATAAATAACTTGACTGAACAACTTAAGAAACTGGAAAATGACCAACTAAAGGAGCCCAGAGCAGTCTTGAAAAGGAAATAATAAAACTTAGAGCAGAAATTAATTAACTAGGATAAAAATAGTCCAAAAGATTAATGAAGGGCCCGGAGAGATAGAACAACAGTGTTTGCCCAGGACCAAAAGTGGTTGGTTTGAATCCCGGTGTCCCATATGGTCCCCTATGCCTGCCAGGAGCTATTTCTGAGCAGATAGCCAGGAGTAACCCCTGAGCACTGCCGGGTGTGACCCAAAAACCAAAAAAAAAAAAAAAATTAATGAAACCAAGAGCTAGTTCTTTGAAAAATAAACAGGATTACTAAACCACTAGCAAGGCAAATGAAGAGAGAGAACCATTATAAACATCAGAAATGGTGGTAGTTGTCACAATAAATAACTCAGAAATTCAAAGGATCATCAGAGATTTTGAGAATCTTTATGCCACGAAATAAGAGGACCTAAAAGAAATGGATAAATTCTTTTTTTGGTGATAATTCAAATTTTCTTTTTCTTTTTTTTTTTTTTTTTTTTGTGTTTTTTTTTGGGTCACACCCGGCAGTGCTCAGGGGTTATTCCTGGCTCCAGGCTCAGAAATTGCTCCTGGCAGGCACAGGGGACCATATGGGACGCCAGGCTCAGAAATTGCTCCTGGCAGGCACAGGGGACCATATGGGACGCCGGGATTCGAACCGATGACCTCCTGCATGAAAGGCAAATGCTTTACCCCCATGCTATCTCTCTGGCCCCTGAATTTTCTTTTTTTTTTAATTGTTATTTTAACCAAAGTGGATTACACATCTTTCACAACAATTTTTTAGGTACATAGTGACATTGAATCAAGGTCATTTCCACCACCAATGTTGTCCTCCCTCCACCCCTGTTCCCAGCATGCATCTTATATCCCCCTGCTTTACCCCCTGGGTTGCTAGTATAAGTGGTCCCCTCTGTATCTAGCATGTTGTAGATTGGGTGTCGATTCTGTTCGTTGGCTTTGGATTTGGTGTTTAAGTCTCATCATTTTGGGGGGGGGGGTTTGGGCCACACCCGGCATTGCTCAGGGGTTACTCCTGGCTGTCTGCTCAGAAATAGCTCCTGGCAGGCACAGGGGACCATATGGGACACCGGGATTCAAACCAACCACCTTTGGTCCTGGATGGGCTGCTTGCAAGCCAAACGCTGCTGTGCTATCTCTCCGGCCCCAGTCTCATTATTTTTTAATTTCTACTTAATGTTCATATGACTGTCTGGTCTTGGTACCCTCCATTATTTCCCCTCAGTTTGTGAGGCGAAACAAGATGGTTCAAATTAATGTGGTTCTGTTTGAAGGAAAGAGAAAACAAATAAAATAAAATGGGGCAAAAAGCAAAAAAGCAAAAAATGGGAGGAGTCCTTCTAGAGGCTACTAATATCAATTTAAGAGAAGAAAGGAAAAAAGGAAGAAAAACATAACAATACTAAAAAAAAAAATAAATCAAACAAAAAATTCAAAAAGCACCACAGCAATAGACACCAACCACACAATAGCCACGATCCTGAAATAAAAACAAACAAAAAAAAAAGCACACACAAAAAAGAAAACCCACAGAAGAAAAACAAGCAACAAATAACAACAATAACAAAACCAAAAACAAAAGTTAATTTGTGCATTTGTGCTTCTCTTTTTTTTCTTGCATAGGCACAGTAAATATTGGGGAGACTGGACTTGGGCAATTATCATTTTTTGTTTTTGTTTTTTGGGCACAACCCACCAGTGCTCAGGTATTGTGGTTCTGCGCTAAGAAATTACTCCTAGCAGACTTGGGGGATATATGAGATGCCAGGGATCAAACCCTGTTTGCCCATTTGCAAGGAAAATGCTGTTCCCTATTGTTCTTGCCCCAGACCATTATCATTTTAACTTTTTTTTTTTTTTTTTGGTTTTTGGGTCACACCCGGCAGTGCTCAGGGGTTATTTCTGGCTCCAGGCTCAGAAATTGCTCCTGGCAGGCACAGGGGACCATATGGGGCTCCGGGATTCGAACCGATGACCTCCTGCATGAAAGGCAAGCGCCTTACCTCCATGCTATCTCTCTGGCCCCCATTTTAACTTTTTTTTACATGTTCAGTTTTTTTTTTAAGATACTTAATGACAGTGTCTCACATTATTGACATAGTTGATCATAGAACATTAGTTTCTAGATAAGTGAAAGAAAGCAAAGTTATTGAAAAAAATAGAAAATATAAAAAAATAAAATGGGGGGCTTTCTCGACCTTTTTGCAAACCTGAAAAAAAATGGAATAGAAGAAAAAAAGAAAGCAAAAAAGAAAAAAACAGTAGCAGCATATTTGTGAAAATTATTGCATCTCCAGTGAAGTCATTAATAAAGTGGCAAAAGGCTCAGTAATCCCTTATTGTTAGCTGTCCATTCTGTTAAATTGGCGTGTTCCTTTAGGGATGGCAGCATCAAACAAATGAAGTTGTCCAGAAATTCAAAGTACTATTTACTGATACTGCAACTTTGTTTGTTTGTTTGTTTGTTTTTGGGCCACACCCCAGCATTGCTCAGGGGTTACTCCTGGCTGTCTGCTCAGAAATAGCTCCTGGCAGGCACAGGGGACCATATGGGACACCGGGATTCGAACCAACCACCTTTGGTCCTGGATCGGCTGCTTGCTAGGCAAACACCGCTGTGCTATCTCTCCGGGTCTGTACTGCAACTTTTAAGAGCAAGTACTCAGCTGCCAGGCCTCCTGTAAGAAGGGAGGATTAGAGTGCCCACACGTGCTCAAAAAATGCCTTGGTGATCTCAGCCCCCAAACCGTCATACCCGAAGGGTGGTCAGGTCGGTTTCCCCCGAAGGGAGTCATAAAGTGTCACTGATGAGGCAGGGTCATCATGAAATGGTGAGTGTGGGTGACAGAGTCAGTAGATGCGGCTTTGGCAGGGTGAGGGCTTGGCCTACCTTTTCCTCCAGATATGAACAGCTTTCTGTTGTGTGGGCTGGTGTAGTCATAATTTTTCACGACTTGGTTTATGTCTCATTTGAAAAAAGAGTGATTTATGGAGCTGGCCTGGTTCAAACATGGCAACTGTGTTGGTGGGTGTCTCTCATTTTCACTTTGTAAAATTTGTTTTGGATTTGGGACCATACCTGATAGTGCTATTCTGGCTCAGTGCTTTGGGGTCGGGATTGTGCAGTGCTGGGGATTGAACCTGGAACTCCATCAATATGGGACTATGTATACTATATGGGACTACATATAAAGCTATCTCTTCAGCCCTTTTTTAAATATTACAAATATATATATATGTTTTATTCCTAAATATTTGTTAGTACCTCAGAACAGAAGCTTTGGTTGCTTGACTTGATTTTTTTATACTTTTTATATACATCAGGTTTGATGTTTACTTTGTTTTGGGGGCATGTTTAGTGAGCCATACCAGGTTTTACTCCTGACTCTGTGCTCCAGGATCTTTTCTGGCAGTTCTCAGAGAACTACGTGATGGGTCAGTTGCATGCAAGGGTAAGCACCTTATTCTTGTACTATCTACCTAATATTTATTTTAGTTTTTTGTCATCTTCTTCACTGATCATAAGTAACAGCCATCTCCTAATTTGCTGGTCACAGCTTGGAAATCAAAATAAAACTTATTAGGTGGGGGCCAGAGCAATAGTACAGCAGGTAGGGCTCTTGCCTTGCCACACGGCCAGCCAGGGTTCTATATCTGGCATTCCATATGATTTCCCAAGCCATCCAGGAATAATTCCTGAGCACAGCCAGGAATAACCCCTGATTACTACCAGGTGTGGTCTCCAAACAAAACAAAACAAAAAATAGGCCTTTAGGGGGTGGCTTAAGGGCTTTCCACGTCTGAAATCCGTTCGCATTAATGCATGGAACTGACAATGAGTATTTGCACCTATCTTGTAAGACCTTTTTATTTTTCTCCAATTCTTGGCTGTCTGCAAGTTGACATTATTTAATAAATGAGATGCAACCAATGTGCCAAGTAAGTAGGACTTACTCTTGAAGAGCCACACAGCATATACGCAAGCAAAGCATCACAACTGACTTAATATGTAGATGATTTGCAATTGTGCTGGTTTGCAGTACTGTGTCAGTTTAGTGGGATGGGCCCACACCTCTTTGGATGTGTGATACCCCCCATCTGTTGGACCTCTTCAGATGTGTGTCATCTATTGGACCCACTGTGAGAACCCAGATCTGCAGGCAGCTTCCCAGGGTTTTGTCTGTTCCTGTGCTTTGTCTATTTATAGCTCACATGTGAGTGAGATCATCTGTTATTTGTCTTTTGCCGATGGACACACTTCATTTAGCAGGACCTTCTTCCACTCCATCCACATTGTCACAGATGTAAAGAACTTATCTGGTCTCAGAGCTGAGTAGCATTCTCCTGTGTCCTTGTACAGAGGCCAGAGTTTCAGAAGCAGGTGATTGCATTTTATAGTAGCTAATCTTTCTCATGTTTCATGCGCTGCACCCGGGACTGTTCACACAGGATCTTTGCTGTTCTTCACAGATGATCTTACAACAGAGGGATTAGTATCCTTTTCACTTTAGCATACTGAAGGATGCTGAACTGAGCATGAGTGTACAGGCAGCTCGTTTCACTGTTACAGAGTTTAAAAGTCGGTTCTTTCCACTTCTTTGATCTCCCATGCTGGAGAGCTGGACCTTAGTCCTCCAGTTCAGCTCTACAGGGGAGAGAGTCTTCAGCTGCAGTCAGAAGACAGCCTGGTTTTGGTAGTATGAACCACCTGGGTCAGAAGGTGTGTGGGAAGGAATGAAATCCTGGTGAGAAGCCAGTGAGTGCAGAGCGGGCCTCTGGGAACTACTATAGTAGATGGTGTCCCAGCATCTCCCCCAAGGAGAGGAAGATAAGAAAATCTTGAAAGGGAAGGATTTCAAGGTGAAGCTATCAGAAGTAATTATATATATATATATACATACACACATATATATATACACATGCACACACACACACACATATATATATATATTTTTTTTATTTATTTTTTTTTTAACTTGTGTTTGGTTTCAGGCCTACCCAGTAGTGCTCAGGGGTTACTCCTGGAGAACCATATGGGATGCTGAGGATTGAATCCAGGTCAGCTCAGGTAGACAGATGCCCTGCCCACTGTTCTATCCCTCTGACCCTTCAATTATTTTGTGTGTGTATGTGTGTGTGTGTGTGTGTGTGTGTGTGTGCGTGTGTGTGTGTGCGTGCATCTCCTCAGTGATCTCCCTGTTGATTCTTGGAGCACCCAGGGGTCCGCTCCTGGTGGTATTACCTTGTTGTGTGGACCTCATTGTTCCATGCTTAAGCCCAGGAATAGGTGCTATATGTGGTCAGCCATGCTGGGTGGGGCACCCAGGGCCACATGTGGTGTTGTTGTTGTTAAGGCCACCAGGGTCACATGTAATGGTGCTCAGGAGAACAGTCAGCATCAGGTATTCAACCAGGGACCTTCATCCTGCAAGACTTGTCTTCTAGAAGGTCCTTTGAACTGGTGCCTTGGTTCATGACTGTTTGAAAGCTGCCTTGCGGGTGATTGGTATATCTGTGATCAGAGATGGGTAAACAAATTAGGGGACTACTGTCTCTTTTTAGCAATGAGTTGATGGGAGTTTGGCAGCAATCTTCAAGGAGGATGTAATGGGGCAGGACTCCAGGTGAGAACAGAGACAAGTGACAGTGGCTGTGAGGAGCCAAAGGATGGGAGATGCTCCAACTGTGAAGGAGAATACCTCTGAAGCAGGTGTGAGAAGGTGCCATGACAGAGGAACAGGTGTCCTAACCTTGTGTAGTTTTCCTGGCCCATTGTGCACAGTGGATGTGGACTCATGATCATGGCAAATGTCTCTCCATTGACATGTTTAAACTCAAAAGTGATGTGTTTTTTTTTGGGGGGGGAGGTTTGGGCCACACCCAGTGATACTCAGGGGTTCCTCCTGGCTATGTGCTCAGAAATCGCTCCTGGCCTGGGGGACCATATGGGACGCTGGGGTATTGAACCGCAGTCCATCCTAGGTTAGTGCCTTACCGCTTGCACCACTGCTCTGGTCCCTGTTTGTTTTGTTTTGTTCTTTTCTTGTTTTTGTTTTTGTTTTTGTCAGAGGTGATGTTTTATAAAGGTCAAGTAAGATACTTTGTGTGGGGTTATGGCTTCATATTATTTATCATTCATGCCAGGAACCAATTATTTCTCTTAGTCTGTGTCTTTAAATCAAGAGTGAATGTTAACATGAACTCCTGGTACTGTTGTTGGAAATTATTGCCCTCAGTTAGAAACATGTAATCTTTATGTTGATAAAATAATGTTCTTAACTAAGCATGCCTTTCTGGAACACTAACTTAAAAAGCACCCATCATATTTTTTGAAAACCAAATAAGCATGTGGGTGGGATGAAGTCACCTGAATAATTTCCCATAATTACACCCTTAAAGGCCCTTTCCTTTGTTTCTTTCTGCCTAACTGAAATCTCTTGCATGCACACCTTGCCACACTCGCAGCCACACACCATTCCTAGTACACACACAACAGCCCACATCCCCCACACTCATGACCACACACCATGCCTTCCACACACTCCCACCCCACACCATACACACCCCACTATACATTCTACACACACCACTTTCACTAACATAACATTCTATACACCGCCCCCAGCTCCCACACTCACCACCACACACCATACTTACCGCATATACCTACCACATTCCACATGTCTCTTATGTGCATTAGGTTCTTTGGAACCATCTTTTTTGTTTGCTTGCTTGCTTGCTTGTTTGTTTCCGGCCACATCCAGTGGTACTCAGGACTGATTCCTGGCTATATGGTCCAAGGATCACTCCTGGCAGGGTTCAGGGGACACAAGAGATGCCAGGGATGGAACTCAGGTTGGTTGTGTGCAAGTCAATTTCCCTACCAGCTGTACCATCCCTCCAGTCCCACCAATGCCGCCTCTGTCAGCAGATGTTAGAATTAAAATTGGGCCTCATTCCCGGTTATCAAATCACAGTCACAGCTAACATTAGTTACAGCTAATGTTCCCTGTAGGAAAGCAAACTGGGGACTTCACCACTGAGAAAGGTGGTGAAGGCGACTTCAGGTGGGTAAAGGGGTTCCTAGCACAGCTCTGTATTTCTGTCCCCGTTGGATATGCTCTATCGATACCAGCATCCATATTTCAAATGAGCCAATGAAAAATAGTGCCAAAGTTGAGTTTATTTTATATGCAAAGTAAAAAAGGTTGACTTTTCAAAGTTATTGAGGGCTAGAAATGAGAAGGGAGTGGTATGACCTGTTTTATTCCCTTTTGCCTGAGTAACATAAATTTCTCACTTTGACTAGATTGGGGCTGGTATTTTCTTCTCTGTCAGAGCTCCTGGAATACTGAAAATGATATTGCCTTTGTCCAGGGAAGTTAAAATGATCAAGGTTTGTTTCCCTTGCCCTCCTGAAGCCATTGGAAAAGATCTGCAGGTACCTGTAGATTACGCCTCAGGGCCCAGAAATACCATGTTCCTAGGTCATTTGTTTCAAAAGGCACAGTCAACCGTCCAGAACAACTGACAGGAAAAACAAACGCAGCTAAGAATCTTGTTGCTTCAAAATGAGCAAACATTGGGGAGAGCTGGTTTTCTCTGGACATCACTAAATAAGAATGAGTTGATGTCACACTTGGCAGTAAACTACTCTGAGATTTCCCCCTCCCCCCCTGTACAAATAGTACAGCATGTTGGGGAGCAGGGATCTCAGGCAAAGGGCACAGAATTCTGAGGACAAAATGAACTGGTGGAGGAACAGGCACCCTAGTTACTACAAAAGGATGGTGTTGGAAAAGTCATGTTTGTTTTGTCAGCAAGACTCTGGGGTGTAACCTGAGGTGATGTAGGGGGGCTGTGATAGCACTTTCCACTTTCCCTCAGTGGGTGCTCGGGCTGACTCCCCACAGGGGGCTGTTCTTGGTTCCCTGCAGAAACACTGGTGAAACTATCCTCAGTTACAGTGACAGCAGACTTCAAGCTGGGCATTTCAGCTCGACTTTCTTGGGCCCAGGAGGGGCTCCCCTACTCCCCTTCCCTGAAATCTTGGTTGGAGTTTGGGATGACCTGATGGCTGCTTGTCAGATTATCCAAGCAGTGAGCTAGAGTAGCCGTGTTACTGGTGCAAGGGGGTGGCTGCTGGACTCAACCTCCTGGAAGCTGAGCTGAACATTGGGTGCCACCTCTTCTTTTCAGCAAATACAATGTGCATAAGGTCCACTTCTTCAGTTCTCACCCCTGAGGCCCCCTCCCCACCTCCTACAAGCTCCAAGAGGGACAGAGATCAGTCACATGGCTTGATAAGGTTCTTAGAGCCTCTCTTTTCTAGTTTTCTTTTTGGAGAAGAATCTTTGAAAGTTTTAAGATTTTATGCATTTATGATATGATGTAGATTTCCTTTAGAATCAATTGTATTTTAAAAAGAACGAAAAGAAAAGAAAACTCAGTTGAAAAAATCGATGTCTGGAAGAAGACAGGGTGGAAAGGTTCTTTTCTGGCTCAGGGTATAATCCCAGGTCTTGTCCTGGAGGTGGCAGAACTGCTGCAGGAGCAGAGGTGGGTACTTGAAAGGGAACTTGGGGACAGACCCAGACTCTGCAGGAGCAGAGGTGGGTACTTGAAAGGGAACTTGGGGACAGACCCAGACCCAAGGGAACGGTTTGGCTTGTCCACCGAGGATTAAGGTGTTGGTAAACTCTCAGGGAAGGTATTTCCCGGTTGTGGTGGTGGAAATGGGCCCCAGACCCTGCTGAGTGAAGTGCTGAACTGGTGAGATCCAGGCCTGGCTGTAACTGGAGTCTGGGGATTTTGCCCTCCACAGCACACGGGTCCCTGGAACCTTCCAGTGTGCAGCCTGCTGGGTCTTCTCAGCCTCCAGCACAACTTTCCTAGACATTTGGCGCTGACTCACTCACCAGAGGTGTCATACTTTTCCACCCCTTAGACTTTCTGAAAACAGCCCAGGGCTTTATAACAAATGCTGAGCATAATATTAGCCAAACTTTAGTGTTAATAAAGAAGCCAGTGAAAAGTAACTAAGATATACAGAGGGAAATTTTAAGAAACTGAGAAAAATAAACCAAACCCTACTTTATTTTACTATCAGTGATGGCCCAACTCATAACCCTAGTTTTGTACCAAGGGCTTGTGCACTGGAACACCTCCCCCACCTTGTCGGTAGGTGTTGAGGACATTAATTTGCAGACGGATCACTGTGCTTAGCTTGTTTATGTCATAGGCACTGAGCCCTACAACAATCTGGCATGTCTCTGTCTTTTTTGCAGGTGAATGAACCAGCTCCAGCTTAAAAAAAAAAAAAAAGAAAAATGTGAGCTCCTCCACCCCTCAATCAGAACAACACTGGGGAAATGAGAGGAAGGGTAGATCTAAAGTAAATGTTACAGAGGCTGGAGTGATAGCACAGCAGGTAGAGCATTTGCCTTGCGTGCAGCCGACCCAGGTTTAATTCCTGGCATCCCATATAGTGTAACTGGCCTAGTTGGCAGAGAACCACCAATGGGGCACCCAGGTCTCCTGATCAAGAGTTGGGAGCTTCTTGCCCCCCCCCCCAATTTAATAAAAATAAAGTAAATGTGGCCAAATATTTAAAGCTGCTAATGTTAGGGTGTTGGCTACTGTTACTCACCTGCAGTACTTGCAGTACTTTGTGCTGCTTTGGTCATGGTGCTTACATATGACTAGGGGTCACACATGTGGTTTTGGGGCTCACGGGGGTCACTGTTGTGCTCACACGCAGGCTTGGTGGCACTCACTCTTCTTTTTAGTGGCTGTGTGTGGAGGTGGTGCTGCTCCCCTGCTTGTCGCTCCACTTGCATGCACCTGACTGTGTGGGCCAAGTCGCTCGTGGAACTGAGACCATGGCAGAGAGCTGCTGGGTTGGTCCTACCAGACACTGAACAGACAGGCGCTGAGCCCTGTGGTATTTTGGCAGGTCTGTTTTTTGCTTCCAGAAGGAAATCCTTTCAAACCTACTGAAAACTCCCTTCTCAGTCTTTAGACCTTCCTTAATATGTCATCTCTCTTCCAAGGAAATGTTGGTCTGACTTTGCTCTTCATTCCACTAATGCAGGTTAAAAAGGTTTTTTTTTTTTTCCTTTGTATGACTTGACTTTTTACTATGTATTTATCTGCCTCAAAACAATACATTTTTGACTTTGGATGAATTGCAGCCTGCTTGTACGCATTACTCATCTATTTTTGTAATTTTCTTTCTTTTCTTGGTGGATCGCTTGTGAAAGTGGGGCCAGAGAGCACAGCAGGTAGGGCATTTGCCTTACATGTGCCCAACCCAGGTTTGATCCCTGGCATCCCATATGGTCTCCAACCACTGCCAGAAGTGATTCCTGAGTGCAGAGATGGGAGTAGGCCCTGAGAATTTCAGGGTATACTCCCCAAACAAACCAAAACAAAAGGTTGCCAGAGGCTGGTGGTAGCACAAGCTTGAGTGTTCTCTAGAATCTGTACAGTGGATCAAGAAAGGCATTGCTGATTGTCACGCACATGTTTTCTAGTTACCAGAGACAGCTCATAGGCTCTCCAAAGTGTTGCTACTGATTACTGTCTTCACTAGCCCCTTCTGAGTCTTCCTGTTGGTCCCATCCACAATAAAACTACTCATTCACTGCCTGCCGTCTAGTTCAGCCTTTATAGAAAACAATATGGAGGTTCCTAAAAAAAAAAAAAAAAAAAAAAGGAAATTGAGCTCCTGTATGATCCAGCTATACCACACTCAGGGATATACCCTAGGAACACAACAATACAATTCAAAAATCCCTTCCTCACACCTATATTCATTGCAGTCTATTGACAATAGCCAGAATCTGGAAACAACCCAGATGCCTGACAACAGATGAATGGCTAAAGAAACTGGTATGTACACACAATGGAATACTTTGCAACCATTAGGAAAAATGAAGTCATGAAATGTTCCTATATGTGGATGGACATGGAAACTATTATGTTGAGTGAAATAAGACAGAGGGAGAGAGATAGACACAGAATAGACTCACTCATCTGTGGGATTTAAGAAAAATAAAGATAGTATGTTAATAATACCCAGAGACAATAGAGATGAGGGCTGGACAGATTGGCCCATGATATGAAGCTTACCACAAAGAGTGGCGAGTGAGAGCAGTTAGAGAAATAACTACTAGCAGCATGACAATAAAATAACTAACAACTAGCATGACAATGGTAATGAGTGAGAGAAGTAGAATGTCTGTCTCTCCAATACAGGCAGGGGGTGGGGAAGGAGGGATATGGGAACATTGATGGTGGGAAGGTTGCACTGGTGAAGGGAGGTCTTCTTTTTATGACTGAAACTGAACTACAAACACGTTTGTAATCATGGTGCTTAAATAAAGATATTATTAAAACTTTTTTTTTGTTTGTTTTTGTTCACACCCAGCAGCACTCAGGGGTTATTCCTGGCTCTGCACTCAGAAATCGCTCCTGGCTGGCACAGGGGACCATATGGGATGCCGGGATTTAAACCATCATCTGTCCTGGATCGATTGCGTGCAAGGCAAATGCTATCTCTCTGGCCCTAATTATTATTAAATATTTAAACAACAACAACTGGAGATCGTCTCAGCTGCTTCTGGTTTAATGATTCATTTAAAGATAGTGCTGTTCTTAGACTCCCCTCCAATACAATGTCAGGTGCAAGCTTGTATTTGTTGTTGTTATTTTTTTTTTTTTATTGTTTTAATACTATTTTTAAAGCAAGGTCCCAATTTTTTTAAGCCCATTTCCTCCCACTTCCCATCCTTTGAGAAAAAAGTTACTCAATGCTCCCCTAGAAATCTGCATTCTTTTTTTTTGTTTGTTTGTTTTTTGGGGTCACACCGGTCTATGATCAGGGGTTACTCCTGACTCTGGGCTCAGAAATTGCTTCTGGCAGGCTCGTGGACCATATGGGATGCCAGGAATTGAACCCAGGTTGACCATGTGCAAGGCAAATGCCCTAGCCACACTGTACTATAGCTCCGGCCCTGAAATCTGCCTTCTTTAACAAACTGAATGAGCCCTCAATTATACCTGAACATACTACCTGGAGCTCAGTGCCCCTTAATTCTGAAAACCATACTAGCTCTACACTCAGGCAAGCTCAGCGGGGCCATATAGGATGCCAGGGGTCATATATAAGGCAGATACCCTACCCACTATACCATCCCACTAGCCCTGAGAATGACTGTTTTTAAGGGGTTGTTTTCAATGTCAGAGTTCCTATGGTCAAGATATAATAGCACTAACACCTTTTGCTCATATTTGTTCACTTAGATAATATTTTATGGGTATGATCATAAAGTGAAGATAATACATATATAAATAATTCGGAAAAATTAGAAAAACATTAAAAAATTTACCACCTAGACATAGTTTGCTATTGCTAACATTTTCCTGTTTATTTCCTACTACTTTAGCACACACATGATTCTTTACAATTAGAATCATGTTGAAGTTATAATTTTATTTTGGGGAGGTTTCTTTGACCCATATCCTGTGGTGCTCAAGAGTTATTCCAGACTCTTTGCTTTGGAATCATATATGGTGGTGCTCTGGGACCATTTGTGGTAGTAAGGATTCAAACAGGGATGGCTGTAAGCAAGACAAGCACTGTAGCCCCTGCACTAGCTCTGCAGCCCCTGAATTTGTCATTTTCTATCACAGTTTCACTTAGACTTAGATTGTGGCATTCCTCAAGTCATTGAATATTATTTGAAAATACCATTTGCTTGCTCTAGCAAGGCTAAAAAAAAATAGAAAAAAAAACATTTTAGTAAGTATATAACATTTCTTTGTATATATATATGTTGTATAATTATTCTCATCTTGGGAGGACATTTTTAGTATTTAGATAATATTGCAGTTAACTATTTTGAGATGTAATTCTAGGGACAGGCAGCAAATATTTATGGATTTAGAGGAAAACTCAACTTGTTTTGGGGCAGGGAAAGAGATAGTTGTCCTGAGACCCCAATTGAAACTCATATTGTGACTAATCTGCCTTCAATCTGAATCAGATCTGTCAAGGACATCTTGAGAAGGTGACTCTTCAACTGCCACAAACAACAGGTTGTAGTGTTTGAGAATGATAGGAACTTACAACTGGAAAAGTCTTGTCCAGCCTTCTTTTTGTAGAGCTCCTGGATTGGGTATATTTTTCAGTCTATCCCATCAAATTGGACCTCTTGCCATGGCTTCAAAATAGCAAATCCAAGTAGTTCATTCACTGCCATGCAAGGCAATCTGTTGTCTGTTTTTGTTTATTTTTGTTCTTGGGTCACACCTGGCAATATTCAGCAGTAACTCCTGGCTCTGCATTTAGGAATCAATCCTGATAGTGCAAGGGAATCAGAGGAGTGCTAGGGGTTGAACCTGTGTCAGCTGAGGGCCAAGGCAAGTGCCCTACACACTGTACTATCTCACTGTCTCCCAATTTGTTGCCTTTTTTTAAAAAAGAAAAAAACAGCTTTGATTAATTGTCTATGGTTTTCACTTAAACCCAAGTTTGATTCCTTGTAAATTTTCATTATTTAATCTGCTTTTCAGATTGAATTTGAAAGCCTCTCTAAATATAATTCTGGGGAAATGTTCCTTCTATGTATTTATCTTCTAGTTTCTCTTATAATCTACACATAAACAAACATTTTGGGACCAGAGAGAATATACAGGAGTTAAAGTACTTTTCTGGTATGGAACTGATCCCAGGCACCACTAGGAATGACCCCTGAGCACTCCTGGGTGAGGGCCCCTTGGCTGTCCTCCCAAAAAAACCCCATGTTTGACCTACTTTTAATTCTGTTCCTTTAAAATACAACTTAGCTTTGTCTTGTTTTTATAGTAGTGAAAAGTATGTGAACATAAGTAATATAAGATTTATACATTTTTATTTAAAATATTTAATTAAGGAGCAATAGCACAGCAATAGGCGTTTGCCTTGCACTCAGTCAACCCAGGACAGATCCCGGTTCAATTCCCAGCATCCCATATGGTCCCTCAAGCCTGCCAGCAGAAATTTCTGAGTGCAGAGCCAGGAGTAACGCCTGAGCTCTGCCATGTGTGACCCAACCTTTCCCCCCAAAACATTTAATTAAGAATATTTTTACGGGGCCGGCAAGGTGGCACTAGAGGTAAGGTATCTGCCTTGCAAGCACTAGCCAAGGAAAGATCGCGACCGTGGTTCGATACCCCAGCTTCCCATATGGTCACCTCAAGCCAGGGGCAATTTCTGAGCGCTTAGCCAGGAGTAACCCCTGAGCATCAAATAGGTGTGGCCCAAGAAACCAAAAAAAAAAAAAAAGAATATTTTTATTTGACCGGAGAGATAGCATGGAGGTAAGGCGTTTGCCTTTCATGCAGAAGGTTGATGGTTCGAATCCTGGCATCCCATATGGTCCCCTGAGCCTGCCAGGAGAGATTTCTGAGCATAGAGCCAGGAGTAACCTCTTGAGTGCTGCCAGGTGTGACCCAAAAATAAAAAAAATAAAATTTTTTTTTTATTTGGGGCCAGAGGACAGTGATAGGGTGTTTGCCCTAAATGCAAAAGGATGGTGGTTCAAATCTCGGCATCCTATATGGTCCCCCGAGCCTGCCAGGAGCAATTTCTGAGCATGGAGCCAGGAGTAACCCCTGAGTGCTGCCAGTGTGACCCAAAAACAAAACGAAACAAAAAAAATTGTTATCTTTTGGACCATACTGGACAGTGATCAGAGCTTACTCCTAGCTCTGTGCTCATGGATCAGTCTAGGTGAGGCTCAGCACCAAATGGGATGCCAGGGATTGAACCTAGGTTGGCTAAGTATAAGGCAGCACCTTATTTGTTATCTCTCCAGCTCAAAGCTTTTTTGTATTCTTTTTTTTCTTTTGGTTTTTGGGTCACACCCGGCAGTGCTCAGGGGTTCCTCCTGGCTCTACACTCAGAAATCGTTCCTGGCAGGCTTGGGGGACCATATGGGATGCCGGGATTCGAACCACCGTCCTTCTGCATGCAAGGCAAACACCTTCCATGCTATCTCTCTGGCCCTGCTTTTTTTTATTCTTATGCTTAGTGGATAGAAAAGTTTCAAAATATAGGTACTATTTATTTTGTTATTCTTAGAAGTTGTATATAAGCAATGGTGGTAGTATATTTATTTATTAAACTTTTTGATATATAGATTAAATATATTTCTCCTTCCCTCCCATCCTCTCCTTCCATGCTTCCTTTTTACCCCTGAGCTACATCTCTAATCATCTTCTTTAATACATAGACCCTCCTTAATCCTTATACCACTTTGAAGGGTGGATATTTTTCTCAGGCATATTAAGATCTTGAGGCTCAGAAAAGTTAAAGCTACTGAAGTTGAGGTTAGATTTTAAACTCGGGCCTAATTATAAAGCTTGCTTAAACTCAGGTCTGATTCTAAAGCTGCATAGTGAGCATGGACTCAGGCCACACCTGGATGTTCTCAGGCCCTCTTCCTGGCTTAGTTCTCTAAAGTGACCCCTGGCATGTTTGGGGGCTCATGTGGTGCCCGCATTGAATTGAATGGAGCCAGCAGGATACAAAGCAAGCTCTTTAAGCCTTCCTAACATGCTTCTATTAATTCCTTCTGTAATTTCATCATAAAACCAAATATTCTTGTTCAGAAGTTGCTGCTGGCTATGTCTCTGTGCTGTCCCCCTTTCCATCTACTCTGCTATTGACTGCTCTGTGACAGTTCCAGTTCTTTTCTGGCATGTCAAAGATAACCTTCCTAGACATGTCCACCTCTCCCTGGTCCCCCCTGGGGCACCTGCCTTCTTCTGAGGAAAATGAAGAACAAAATTAGAAAAGAGTAACAAGTATTACATCCCAGGGGAGCTCCCCAGTAGTATCAGCAATGTAAATTGTGTTCCAGAACAGAAGATGTTTTCACAGCTGTGTGCTTTAGGGATAGTGGGGAAAGTTTGAATTTTTATAAATGTGGGTATCTACGGTAAAGGCTGAGGTGTCACTCACATACTTAATGGACTCAGTGTGGAAGCCTGTTTCCCCAACCCTGATGATAGGCATCTTGGTATTTATGGGCACATTGGGATTTAGATAAGTTATCTCCATGAACTTGTGGTCAGCAGTTAGGGAACCAAGGAATAAACTTGCTGAGATATGAGTTAATTACCCAGATCAATCAAGTTTTGAATGAGTGATGATGGATATAGTATGTGTGTTTTTTTTATGTAGTTGCTAGGAGAAAGAAGCAAAGTTTAATCCTTGTTTTTGCTGATCTTTGGTATCACTTTTATCTTGTAGTTCCATATAATTGCCTTCCTGAATTTTCAAAAGGCTGCAGTCAAGTGATTTATAGATAAGGCCTCATTCACTCCTTGCTTGAGAAGAGTTCCAATCTTCAAATAGGGTGACGTAAGTTTACTTTAGAAACAAATGAGTTCATTTCTTTGGAGAGATATGAACAGAATGTGTGCTCTGGTGAGAGATAAATTTATATCTGAACTTTGCTTGGAGGAAACAGAATGGGTAGCTGGGCACTTGAGCCTTTAAAAATTAGGGCTCTTCAACCATGACCTAAGGGGGGGATCAGTAATGGGTTTGTGGAACTCACCCAATGATGAATATTCCTCAAAATATGAAGCAATAAACCTTTGTGGAGAAATTACATTATATATGTGCCTTGGTTCTTTCAGAGATAAAAATTAAAATCCATTATTCCTTTGCCCAAGACCTCACCAGATAATTAGGGATCTCACTAATGAGACACAAAAAAGAATGTAGTATGGTATGGGTCGAAGTAGAAGATGATTTTGGGGCTGGAGCAATATCACAGCGGTAAGGTGTTTGCCTTGCATGCGGCTGATCCAGGACGTACCTCAGTTCAGTCCCTGATGTCCCATATGGTCCCCCAAGCCAGGAGCGATTTCTGAGCGCATAGCCAGGAATAACCCCTGAGCATCACTGGTTGTGGCCCAAAAACAAAAACAAAAATAATGATCCTGCCACCAGAGTGCAGTCCATAAAGGGGAAGATCTGTGTGTGAGCAGAGGCTGAGGAGAGAGCTCAGAGGCCAGGGACACAGGCTTTGTATGGTTGATCCCTGGCTCCTGCATTATACCTGCCATCCATCACTGTCAGGGTGGACCCAGAGACCCTCTGTCCTTCTGAGCCCAAACACTGAACCGTTGGCTGGCGTGGCTGAATGTTACCTAGGGTAACCCAAAGGCCCTTTGAGCACTTCCTGACACTTACTGGGTCTCTCCACCCCACCCAAAAGGTTTCGTTATAAATGAGCTATGTTGCTGCTTGAGAACATTTTGATTTCAGAGTATAACGAAGTATCAAATAAGCACTACTCCCATAGGCACAAGTTAGAAGGAATATGATATTTTAATTGATCCCTGAATTAATTCCTAAATCGATAAATTTCAATAATTGGGAAGTCCAGGGTCTAATGGTTTGGATACTGCATTCTCTCCTGTTAGTTACATTAATTCACTAAAAATTATTAACTTACAATTTTTTTTCCTATTAATTCCAACAGTTTCATCACTGTTATGACTATTATCATGATTATTACTATATTTTACCTATTTAATATACTGGACAACAAAATCTGCCTCCTAAGGTTGTCCTGACAGTTAAATCAGAAACTGACTGACTTAGCACAGTGCTTGGCTGAAGCAATGTCATCAGTAATATTAGATGTTGAATTTTACACTCTTGGAATGTAAAATGCTTTATGTTGTATTGCCGTGTAGTTACATATTAGTAAATAGGATTCTCATTTAATCTCATGTTTCTGACTGACAGAAGCCGATAAGACATCATTTGAAGAATGGTGGAAAGCTTACAGAAAAACTCTTGAATTAGGGACTGGGAGAGGTAGATCAGTGATAGAGTATGTGCCTTGGATGTGTAACACGCTGAATTCAATCCCCAGCACTGCAAAAAAAAAGGTGGAGTGGGGAGATCAGAGGGTAGAGTGTTTGCCTTGCATGCAGCTGACCCAGAGTAAAGCCCTGATAACACCCCACCTGGTCCCCTGAGCATCAGATATAATTCCTGAGCTCAGAGCCAGGAGTAAGCCCAGGGCATCGTTGGGTGTGACCCAAAAACAAAATAGAAAAAAAGAGCCAGTAGGACGAGTTTCAGAGGCTGCCTTGTCCAAGTCAGAATCACCCGCCACTTCTGCCTCAGGTGGTCACTTCTGCAACCACAGCTTGCCATTCCTATACTATAGATGCTAGCTGGCAGTGGAACCACACTTTGTTCCTGTCTCTGCTTTGCTTGCTGCCTCAGAAACACTCTCTAGAAACAACTGTTGCCAGGGAATGAAGCTCATGGAAAGGCCATTTCTGGCTCCTTTGCTCCCTAGCTAGAATCTGGGGTGGTATGTAGTTGATGGAGCTGTTCTCATGTGCTGCTACTGTAGCTACAAGCAGGTAAGAAAAATAGCTCTTACTGGACTGGAGAGATAGCATGGAGGTAATGCATTTGCCTTGCATGCAGAAGGTCGGTGGTTTGAATCCTGGCATCCCATATGGTCCCCCGAGCCTGCCAGGAGCAATTTCTGAGTGTAGAGCCAGGAGTAACCCCTGAGTGTTGCCGGGTGTGACCCCAAAACCAAAACCAAAAAAAAAAAAAAAAAAAAGAATAGCTCTTAGGTCTAATTCTAGGAAGGAATCCTTTGTATTTTCTGGTAGTTGTCTATATATAGGGTAGATCTTGAGGGTGTTTTGGTTGTTTTTTTTTTTTTTTAATTTTATTGGTTTTGGGGTCACTCCCAGCAGCACTCTAGGGTTACACCTGACGTTCTGCTCAGAAATCGCTCCTGACTGGCTCAGGGGACCATATGGGATGCTGGGAATAGAATCGAGGTCCATCCATGGTTGGCACGTGCAAGGCAAATGCCCTACCTCTGTGCTACTGCTCTGGCCCCAAGATTGTTTTTCTGATTGTAGACGTCATGTGTGGGAAAATATGACTTTTTTTCCCTGAAACTGATCTTGTTCAAAATTAGAAACACACTGGCGAAATGACCGTTGCATTTGAGACTAATGAAGAGAGTTCACTGGGCCCTCATTAGGACAGTTTTGCCCGTGTCCACACTCCTTTGTTAATTTCTCATTTCCCACTGGAATTCTGGGTATAGTTTTTCAGAGAACCAGGAATCAGACCTCGAAGAAGGGCAACCCTTTGAGAAAGTCCTGTTATTCAGACTTCTCTTTCTTATTCTTTCACTTGTTTTTATTTAAAGCGAATCAGATTTATCTTCTTGAAAACCGAAAAAAAAAAGTTTCCAGTATGACTGTTGCTGACTCTATAACCCCCTTTACTCCCCAGCCCATACATCTCCTTTTGGGTTGAGTCTTAGTGTGGTTGGCAGACATTGTGTGTGTGTATGGGTTGAGTCTTAGTGTGGTTGGCAGACATTGTGTGTGTGTATACTTCTAACTCCCATGAATAGAATAGTGTGAAATATGACTTCAAAAAGGACATGTTCCATTCTTCGGGAGACCAATGTTGCTCTTATTGCCTAGTCAGAGGGTGCCAGGTCCCCTTGTTTCTTGACTGGTTTTTATTCTTCTATCCAAGAGGGCACTGTAGGCTTTCTCTGTCTTCCACAGAGAGGCTAGTTCAAAGGCTGGGGCATCAGAGTCCAAGTGTTTTTATTAGACCACGTTTCTCTTCACTTTTGAATTTGAATGTTCTTTCTGAAAACTGTTCAGAATTTTCATTTCTCAATCTTTTATTTTTTAATTTTTTGGTTTTTTAGGCCACACCCAGTGGCGCTCAGGGGTTTCTTCTGACTCTGTGCTCAGAAGTTGCTCCTGGCAGGCTCTGGGGACCATATGGGATGCTGGGTATCAAAGCCGGGTCAGTCCCAGGTCGGCTGCATACAAGGCAAACACATTACCACCATGCTATTGCTCTGACCCCATCGTATCTCAATCTTGTTTCCTTGCTGTGGCCTCCACAGTCCTTACCTGTTGCCTTTCTAGTCTTATGTCATGGCTCTGTTTATGTAATCTTTTTTGAACCTGTGGTCCCCTTGGAATGACCATGTGGCCCCAGCTGAGAAGTCCTAATCTTGTTTGTCTACTCGGGTCTGAACATTTGTCACACATCTTCCCTTTCTCTGCCTGTAAACTGAGCCAGGGATTATGTGTTTTTTTTTGTTTTGTTTTTTTTTTTTTTTTGGGGGGGCCACACCCAGCGGTGCTCAGGGGTTACTCCTGGCTATCTGCTCAGAAATAGCTCCTGGCAAGCACGGGGGACCATATGGGACACCGGGATTCGAACTAACCACCTTTGGTCCTGGATCGGCTGCTTGCAAGGCAAATGCCGCTGTGCTATCTCTTCGGGCCCGGGATTATATTTTTGAACCTGGAAATTGTTAACAGAGAATCAGGATTTTGGCATTTTGCTCAATTCTTTGGAAGAAAAGAAAGAGTAGAGGAAATGGTGAAACGTGAGGGCAGTTTTTAACAGTGGATAGGAGGAGGGCAGATCAGTGCTTCCTCTGTGAATACCAAGACCCTTTTGGTCACAGCAACGTCTTCTCTTTTCTATATGCCATAAGCCAGGTTGGTGGCCATGACCAGATACTTGAACCTGGCTTGATGAAGGAACTTCCAGTCTGCCATAGATTCCTAAGTGTCTCTTTACCTCTCCGAGTCACTAGAGGGCAAGCGTGGAGGGAACTGATGCTTATCAGGAACTCACAGTTGTCAGACTTGCCACTGACCAAGGTGGCTATTATCTTAATTATACATAGAAGAAAATTGACACTGTACGTTGTCCAGTCACATCACTAGATAATATGGCTCAATTCTGCTGTTTTGAAGCTTCCTGTCTGAGTCTGTCAAAGCTACTGCAACCCAATTTCGTCAGCTGAAGATTTGGTCTGATGACCTCATAGTTACTAAAAGAGCTGGAATGTGAACCAGAGCTGTGCTGTTACACTGTTTGGCCTGAACCTAGGAAGACAAAACAGAGACCAGTCCCACCCAGTGACCAGAATGGGATTAGGAAAATTCTCTCCAGGGTCTCTGTGAGGCCAGTGACCTACCACAACAAGCAAATAAGATTCATACACAAGATTTGTGGCTTAATCTAACTTCTACTTTGCTTAGATAAGGGTTAGAAATGCAGGTGTGTGGGGCCAGAGTAATAGCACATGGTAGGGCATTTGCCTTGCATGCGGCAGACCCAAGTCTGCCAGAAGCCATTTTTGAGCGCAGAGCCAGGAGTAACCCCTGAGCACTGCCCGGTGTGCCCCCCTCCCCAAAACAATCAAACAAAAAAAGCAGTTGTGTGTCTTGAATAAATGGGCTGAAATTGTATAAATTGTGTGCCTACTCCATGCTTAGGGTTCCATGCTTAGGGTTTGCTTGCATACCTCAGCACTAAGTCTTAATAAATCTATCCTTATTTTTTTAAATTTTTAATTTTTTTGGTGTTTGGGTCACACACGGCAGCACTCAGGGGTTACTCCTGGCTCTATGCTCAGAAATCACTCCTGGCAGGCTCGGGAGACCATATGAGATGCCAGACTTTGAACCACCGACTTTCTGCCCTTCATGCTACCTCTCTAGCCCCAAATCTATCCTTTTTGTTTTGTTTTGTTTTTGTTTTTGGGTCACACCAGGCAGCGCTCGGGTTTCCCCTGGCTCTATGCTCAGAAATCACCCTTGGCAAGCACAGGGGACCATATGGGATGCCGGGATTCGAACCACTGTCCTTCTGCATGAAAGGCAAATGCCTTACCTCCATGCTATCCCCAAATCTATCCTTATTTAAAAAAAGAAGGAACTTCCATTGTTTCCTACAGGAAATAACTTCCAGGTGGATTTGGAATCCAAGGGTGAGTGTTTGGGTGATGAGCAGAGTTGGTTGATAAAGATTCAGCAGAGGCCTGGCCAAGATTGAGAGAGGCTAACTGGGCAGACAGGGGCAAAGGACTATATACACCCATTTAAATGCTACTCCTGTACGTTTAGAATGATCACAGTTCTAAGTCCAAGCCAACAGAGCTTGTAAAAGGTGGAACTGTTTATCTGTGTACCCATACCCAGCTCTTCTCTCCACTCTTCTTTCAGAAGATATTAGAAGATTTCATTGTCCAAATGAGAAAGGCATTCCGGAGCTGTGAGAAGGATGGGAGACTTGGTTTTCATTAAGTGCCCAGTCTTCTTTTTTTCTCCATCTTGCTTCTATGATCTGGCAGAATTCCTGGCAGATTTTTGGATTCCTTCTGGCTAAAGAATAACATTCTGATAATTTAATTAGTACCTGGGCTTTATTTGTCAATAAAGAGGAGAGGCAAGTATAATTATGATTGATAAAGTGTCATTTTCTTGACTTGGAAGTTGCTGAGGCAACTTAATTTTTAACCTCATAGGGTGCCTCTAGCCCTGGCAGCTTCAGGGGTTGATTCCCAAGAAGTTCCCAGGAGGCCTGTGTTGGAGAGCCAAATGATTAGATGCTTGAGCTCCACAATATGGTGCTTGGACCATTGGTGTCACTCAGGCAGTGCTTTTGGAGGCCATAAGGGCTATATCTGAGGGCATCCTGTGGTCCTGGGGATCCCATGCTCCAGGCTTCGTACATTCTAGGATGTGCCCCAGCTCTTTGAACTGTGTTCCATCCCTGGCAGCTCTCTTGCCAGTTCTGCCCTACTCCCTTTCAGAGGACGAGTCAAGGTTTTTTTTTTTTGTTTGTTTTTGTGAACTGGATGTAGGTTCTGGGCCCTGCGCTGGAGCTCACTCTGGCAGCTTGGGGTCACCCTGTAGCCTTTTCTCCTTCCCAATCTTCAGCAAGGCTACCAACAGTCTGTAGGTGCAGAAACTTTTCTGTGCATTCCATTATAGCACCAACAGAAATTTGGGAATTGGGACCACCAGCCTGACGTCAATGTAGGATGCGCAGATTCCAGGATCTTTAATACAGAAACCTGATGCCAACAATAGGACTGCGTGAAAAATAAAACTGTATTGGCATTACAGACAATGACTTGGATTGAATAAACTAGTTTGCCTGGAGCCTAGAGTTGGTCTTATGCCAGGAAACTTCAGGGGTAGGGTCTCCTTGTATTTAGACCAAGGCTATTCCTTTCTATGACCCCCATATTTTGGTGGGCCTATACAAACAATATTTGCCACTCTATTTTACTGTGCCCTTTTGAATAACCCAAAAAAAACCTCTTAAACTTTTGATGTTAACTTAAACTAATATGTATGTGCATGAATATATAAAAATACTATGCCTTCAAAGTTAAGGAGTCACATAAATCTCATGACTTTACGTTGCTTTGTGTACTGCTAAGAAATGTTATAATGTACTACAATCTGGGGACTTGTGGACAAAGTAATTATACATGGGTTCTGCCTTATTTTTCTTAATTTTTTTTGACTGTAAGTTCAATATTTAGGCAGCAAGGGGATTTCTTCTGAGAACTCTGTTTATGGGCGATTGTTCTTTCACTGTAACTTTACCTTGTCCTCTTTGCATCATTGTTCTCATAATTAAAAAAAATTTTAGTTGTGGAAACAATTAGTTCAATAAATTATTGCTTAATTTGTTAATGCATTACCAAAAAAAAAAAAAAAAGAAAATATGTGTTCATGGGGTGGAGCAGTGGTGCAGCGGGTAAGGCATTAGCCTTGCACGCAGCTGACAAAGGATGGACCGCGGTTCAATCCCCTAGCATCCCATATGGTCCCCCAAGCCAAGAGCAATTTCTGAGCGCATAGCCAGGAATAACCCCTGAGCATCACAGGGTGTGGCCCCAAAACAAACAAACAAACAAACAAAAAAGAAAATATGCATTCACATTGTAAAACAAAACAATTTTAAATTTTGACCCTGGAAAGTCTTCTTCCTTCCCCTAGTTGTCCATCTAACACAATGTGCCTTTCAGATATTTTTCTTTGTTCTTTTTTTGGGGGGGTGGGGCACACCCAAAAACGTTTGGCTCTGCACTCAGAAATTGCTCCTGGCAGGCTTAGGAAACCATATGTGATGTCAGGAATCGAACCTGGGCCTTTCCCAGGTTGGCTGCATCCAAGGCAAATGCTGTACCACAGTGCTCTCTCTCCAGTCCCTCAGAATTTCTTGATGTGAACATGAGTAGATATGCATCTTCTATTGTGCCTTCCCGTCTTTTGACATAGCAGCACACTCTACACTCTTCTGGGGCCTTTTATTCATTAAGTAACACAGAGAATTTCCCACTGAGTACATGTAGTAATTCCTTATGTCACCACTGATGAGTGTACTTGGGTTTATATTAACATTGTCCCTGTGATGGACATTGAGGCATTTGTCAGCTATACCATGATAGCTGCTGCTAGAACATGACTATACGTCTACACCAGTCATTATTTGAGTGCACTATGTGTGTAAATCCCAGGACCTGATATCAAAGCATCTGAGGCTCATTGCACTTGTGCTTGTGAGATCTTTGGCAGTTTCTTCTTTATGGAACTAATTACTGTCAAGCACACATCATCAAAAAACAAACAATGGGACCAGAGAGATAGCATGCCATAGAGGTAAGGCGTTTCTCTTGCATACAGAAGGTTGGTGGTTTGAATCTTGGCATCCCATATGGTCCCCTGAGCCTGTCAGGAGCGATTTCTGTGCATAAAGCCAGGAGTAACCCCTGAGTGCTGCTGGGTGTGACCCAAAAACCAAAAAAAAAAAAAAAAACCAAAAAAAACAAAAACAAAAAACAATAAGGGGCCGGAGAAATAGCATGAAAGTAGGGCATTTGCCTTGCATACAGAAGGACGGTAGTTCAAATTTCG
Source organism: Suncus etruscus (assembly GCF_024139225.1). Taxonomy (NCBI): domain Eukaryota; kingdom Metazoa; phylum Chordata; class Mammalia; order Eulipotyphla; family Soricidae; genus Suncus; species Suncus etruscus. The sequence continues at coordinate 35,628,402 of NC_064858.1, read as the reverse complement.
ATATCCCAATTTCGATGGTCCCCTGAGCCTGCCAGGAGCGATTTCTGAGCATAGAGCCAGGGGTTACCCCTGGGAACTGCCGGGTGTGACCCAAAACAAAACAAAACAAAAACAACAAAAACCCAAACAATAAGAAGAATGGGGTGTCTGGTGTGTTAGCTGACTTCTGTTCACATTGAATATTTGTTTTTATTTTGGGGCCATATCTCATCATGTTCCCTCCTTCCTTCCTCCCTCCCTCCCTCCCTCCCTTCCTTCCTTCCTTCTTGCCACACCTGGCAGTGCTCAGGGTTAATCTTGGCTTTGCTGCCAGGAATTTTTCATGGCAGGCTCTGGGGACCATATGGGATGCCAGGGATTGAACCTGGGTCAGCCACGTGCAAGGCAAATGCCCTACATGCTGTGCTATCACTCTGAACATTTTACTTCATTTTCCCAATTTTCTTAGTCACAATGGTGATAATGATAATAGAACCAGTAGCATTAAACAGGACTGACTAAATAATTCTCCAAAGTTTTCAATCAAGAAGGGAGTTGTATTCCTAATACCCTAAGCAGCATTTTAATATTAGGAAATCTTTTTTTGTTTGTTTTTGGGCCATACCCTGTGATGTTCAGGGGTGATGTTCCTGGCTATGCACTCAGAAATCGCTCCTGGCTTGGGAGATCATATGGGACACCAGGGGTTCAAACCTGAGAAATCACTCCTGGCTTGGGGGACCATATGGGACACCAGGGGATTGAACCATGGTTTATCCTAGCTTATCCATGTACAAGGCAAACACCCACTGCTCCGACTCCTAGGAAAACTTAGCATCTCTGAATCTGAGCTCCTTATCTGTAAAAATGGAATGAATAATATTTTACTTTCCAGGGCAGATATGAACGTTATGAATAATGCACATAGAGCAGTTTTCCAAGTGCTTGACACAGAAAATAGAGGCGCCATCAGCTACTAGCTGCTCTAGCTGCTCTGCTAGCTGGTCATAATGGCAAAAGATGCAGCTGTCTCAAGGAAGATGTGTTTCATGCGCCTTTGTTCTCAGATATGTCGATGACCCTTTCCATCTCCTCTGATTTCCTCCTCCTTTCTGTTTTGAAGGGTTATTGAGTGGCCAGACCTCACCGACAAACACCAAGTTGGAGAAGCTGGATTCCCAGCAGGTGCTGCAGCTCTGTCTCCGGTACCAAGATCACCTCCACCAGTGTGCAGAGGCCGTGGCTTTCGACCAGAACGCGCTGGTGAAACGAATCAAAGAGGTAACGTTTCAGAGGTCACTTGGGTGCTGAAAATTGCTGTCGCTTCTCTCCTTCATTCCACACTGCTAGTGACCTCAGCCTGTGGGAAGGCGTCATTGTCTACATTGGGGTGTTAGTTTCCATTGCGTTGGGGATGTTGCAGCAGAAGGAATGATGAGGAAGAAGCATTCAGGGAACAGGACTGATCTGGAATTGGAACAAGCCCACGTTCACCACTTCCTTGCTTGGGAGTTACTCTCTTGTCCGATTCTAGGTTTCCTCCTCAGCAAAACAGGGCCAGTAGTAGTAACTGCCCCATTCCTGCCCCACCAAAAGATTTGGGAGTACATTGCTCCGAGTGCTGGCTCCTGTTAGTGTGTATGTAAAGCAGCTCTTTTGATTGGCTCCTCCTCACCTTCTGTTTTCCGGGTGACTTCTGGTAGGAAACTTGCATTTTCTCTCCTGATTGGTTTGCATTCTTTAATAGAAGAGCCTTGGCTTCTCCCTCAATTACCTTTTTCACAGTGTTAGTCCACTGTGTTAGTTCAGTGACTCTCATTGGGTATATGGAAATGACAATGCTTATTTACCCACAAGTGCTTTTTGTGAGGAAAAAGGCCCTTCAATGCAGGTGAAAGTGCTTAATTGAGGGCCCGGAGAGATAGCACAGCAGCGTTTGCCTTGCAAGCAGCCGATCCAGGACCAAAGGTGGTTGGTTCGAATTCCGGTGTCCCATATGGTCCCCCGTGCCTGCCAGGAGCTATTTCTGAGCAGACAGCCAGGAGTAACCCCTGAGTAACGCCGGGTGTGACCCAAAAACCAAAAAAAAAAAAACCAAAAACAAAAAACAAAACAAAAAAAAACAAACAAAAAAAGAAAGTGCTTAATTGCTGATGATCAGGGGCAGGCAAATGTTGAGTAAGTATTTGTAACAGTAAGTAGTAGGTGCTTGTTCCGATCACTTAAACATACCATTGACCAGGCTGCTATTTGGCATAACTCAGGGGACACCATGGTGTAAGTAGGTACCTTGTCTAAAGTTTATAATTAAGGAGGGATTTATAGTCCCAATGGTTTAAAGTAGCATCTACTAAAGAAAAGGTCGGGAATTCTCATGGAGAAACCACTTATGGGGGACTGTAGTGATAGTTTGGCAGGTAAGGTGCTAGCTTTGCACATGACTGACTTGGGTTTGATCCTTCGAACCCTGTATCGTTCTCAGAGCCATGATTGGAATGATCCTGAGTATTGTCAGCAGGTATTACACACAAACCCTGACCTTTGCTTGCAATTTACTAGTTCAGTAGCATACATTCCTCTCCTCTCCCTCTCCCTCTCTCTCTCTCTCTCTCTCTCTCTCTCTCTCTCTCTCTCTCTCTCTCTCTCTCCTCTCTCTTCTCTCTCTCTCTCTCTCTCTCACACCTTGAGCTACAATGATGGTACTATGGGTAGGATGATTGCCTTTTGTGTAACGGACCTAGGTTCTATCCATATGGCCTTCTAAGGTCCCCAGAAGTGATCTCTGAACACAGAGTAGGAGTCAGCCTTGAGCACCACAATGAAAAAAAAAAAAACAATGAATAAAAAAAAAGAAAACATTTATGGGAATGACATTTCCTGGAGTAATTTGGTGAAAGCCCTAATATTGATCCAGGTCCAAAGATGGAGAGAAGGAAGCAGACCAGCACAGGGATGTTAATCAGTGCTGATCAGTTACCAATTCTCTGCAGGTAGAGCATGTCCGTGACATTGCAGAGTGCCCGTTAGCTCTGGCTGCAGACTGGCATGTTCCAGCTTCTCCAGGGCTCAGTGCTTCCCTAGTGCACACTGTGTCAGTCTCTTTCTTTTCTTGGAGGCTAAGCATGGGCTGTTAGGGCTGGAGTGAGGCTCAACAGCACATTCCTCATCAGAGCTTGTGTGAGGCTTTGAATTTGATTTTTGGCACCACAGAAACAAAAGGAAGAGTAAATATACCTTGTTACATTCTTGCCTGTCTTCTCCTGATAGTGTCAGCTTGTTTTATTGCATCATGGTCCTGGTCCTAAACATAAGCTAAACATTAGAATTACTTGTTTTTTGTTTTTTTTGTTTTGTTTTGTTTTGTTTTGTTTTGTTTTGGAGCACTTCCCTGCAGTGCTCGAAAGCCTAGGGGTCTCTCCTGGAGATATTCTGGCTGTGTGGATCTGCCAGTCCTCAAACATGAGGCTGTAGTGCTGTTCAGGCCCATCTAAGCTGGGGTCATCAGTGTTGGGGGGCCTCTGATATCAGAGATGAAATTTTGGTCCTTATGCAAGACATGCTCTCCAATCCTTTGAGTTGTCTTTGGTATCATTTGGGTTTTTTTAATTGTCTTTGTTATTTTGTTTATGGGCCACACTCAGCAGTGCTCAGGGCTTATTCTTGACTCTCTGCTAAGGATCACTCCTGGAGGTGTTCAGGTGACCATACGGGGTGCCGGAGACAGAACCCCAGTTGGCTGTGTGTAAAGCAATTGCACTACCCACTCTACCATCTTTCAAGACCTATCAAGTTGGGTTTAAACATTGTTTTTATTGGGGCTGGAGAGATAGCATGGCAGTAGGACATTTGCCTTGCACGCAGCTCATTTGAACAGATGGTGGTTCAAATCCCGGCATCCCATATGGTCCCCTGTGCCAGCCAGGAGCGATTTCTAAGCACAGAGCCAGGAGTAATCCCTGAGTGCCAGCAGGTGTGACCCAAAAACCAAAAAATATTGTTTTTCTTAATATAAGTGTTGGAATGATAGTATAGCAAGTAGGGCACTTGTCACATCCACCATCAAAGTGCCTAGATCCCCTCACCACTACCTGTCGAACTCCCTCCCCCCCATTGTGGCCTCATTGTTCTTTGTGTTAATACTCTCTTCACGCCAGCAAGTGTAGAGGGGCTGTGATTCACTAGTTTAATAAGGTTATATTTGGGTACTAGCTCAGTGAGGGGAGTCACAGGATTATTTTTTTAAAATTAATGTTTGTTATTAGTAGATATGTATACCTGTTTTGGTTTGGGGACCACTTGCCATAGTGTCTAGGGGCTCCTGGTGCTGGGCTTGGGGGATCATGCATTACTGGACACTGAACTGGGCCTTCTACAGTCAGACCATCTGCCCAAGGCATAGTTGATGGCCCTAGCCTGATTTTATATATTTGAGAGATCATAAAATTTTCTTGAGTCAAAGAGGTGGCGAGTGGAAAAAAATTTAAGCAACCTTGATTTAGAGTACTACTTTTCTAAATAAGTATACTAAATTAGTCCCTTTGATCCACAGTCATCCTTTTTGGATTAGGAGGTTGGGACAGAAAGAAAGAACTCACCTTTTTCAGTCCTGAGTGCCTGTCAGAAGGTCTTTGCTGGTGCAAAGGACAGGATTTTTACACTCATGCAAATAAGTGGTGCAAACCAGCTTGGCCTCACTGCTAGGGGGCCTTGTCCTGGGATCTATCCAGCTTTATTCACACCTACTTACTTCCCACTTTCCCCACTGGTCTGTTTTGCAGCATATTCTTGGTGTTTAATTTCATTCAGAAGCTTTTGGTTTGCTCTTCAAGCCCATGTTCTCTGTGGGACTTGCCTGTTTGTGCTCTTTGCTTGATTTTTCTACTCTGGAGAACATCATGTCCTCTCTTGAACACATACTTTCTCTCTTTCTCTTCCATTACATCTTTCATTTAATAAAAACTATCTTGCTTCACTGAAAACTACATGTTGGAGGGTGTGGCTTTGAAAGTGAAGGTTCTGGCACTGCAGAGATGGTGTGAAGGGCTGAGCATCAGCTTTGCATGGGAGTCCTGGGTTTGATCCCTGATACCACTTGATCCCCTGAGCACTACTGGAATAAACCTTGCACATTTAGCTGGAAGTAACCCCTGAGTACTGCCAGTTATGTACCACCAAAAAAAGGGTAAAGGACTTTTATATAAATGTTTGCATTTGAATTAATTTTTTAGATTTAGGAAAAAGTCAGAAAAATAATTCTGAGAGTTCTTTCTTACAGGTCCTTTCGATGTTTTCTAAGTGAGCATCTCACAAAACCTTACTTGGTACAGGAATTCAAATTAGACAGTTACCATGGTTACCAGACACTTAACCATCATGAATCCAGGAGATCTTTATGAATTCATAGTCCATTAGTACAGAACTTTTTCCCCAAAGCACAGTGCAATATTCCCCTCAAAGCTAACAGGTTTAGTAATACCTTAATTTGGGTGGGAGAGGTTAAAATACTTCAAACTAGTCAGATCTAAAACTTGGGAAAGTGTGTTCTTTTTTGGGGGGAGGGACCACACCCAGTGCTTAGGGGCTACTTCTGCCAGGATCGGAGGACCACATGGGATTCCGGGCATCGAACCCTGGTTCATTCCAGGTTGGCAATGGGAAAGGCAAACACCCTACTGCTGTGCTATTATTCCGGCCCCAGTGTGGCATTCTAAATGAATTTTGTTGGAATTGGTGTTAAGAAAGGTGCTCTGCAGACTGAGGTGAAGATTGTGTTTGAGGAGCTTTGGGAGTCACTCTGAATAGTTGGTTGTGACCCAGGACTGTTGTCCATTGGGGACCAGCTGATAGTACCAGCTGCACCTCAGGTGTTAGTTCCAATGGAAGAGGCTTAGGACTTCCCCAATGCCACGCTCTCTCTACTCCTGAGAAGCACACCCCTCTGTGCTTTCTTCATACCTCAGGGTTGGAATGAGTCACTTCCAGATTAGCGAAGCAGAGGATGTCGTTCTGATCAAACAGCGGCTCTCGGATATTATTCCAGATGTTTCCTGGGGATTCGGTTGTAAGTGCGAGGAAGTCACATAATGCTCTATGTGTTGAAACCAAGCAAGTTAATAACTACAGAGCATGTGTGTTAGTGGAAGTGTAGAGCCCAGATCAGCCAGAGACCCATAAAGTCAGACTGATTGTGATCGCTTAATTTGGGCTCAAAAGGAAACAGGGCTATAACTGTTTCTGAGTCAGAGAAAAGCAAGCAGGGACTCGGCGAAGCTTTCCTGTTACTAAATTTGGATGGGGCCCCTGGATGGAAAGTTTGTCTTACAGATGTGAACGCTGGACAGAGGAGCCCAGGGAGATTCCACCATCAGCCTCTCGAATTGTGTCGGCCGGCCTCTGGTGTCCTGGCCCTGGAAACACTGTTTTCCCATGTCCTTGTGTGCTGAGATCCCGTGCAGCCCAGGAGACCCAAGCTTGAGGGATATAGTACTCTTTTCAGGTGGGCGAGGAGAGAAGAGTCCCCAAGCATTTCTAGCACAAGTTCTGTACCAATGAGGCTGGGAGAGGCAAACTTATTTAAACCTTAGTATGCAAGGAAAACTAGGTTCTAGGGAACAGATGAAGAGGAACAGGGAGGAGAACATTGACTACAGAGAAGTGATAGTATGAACAAAAGTAATTTCAAGATTTACAGAACGACTTTGGCTCCAAGAAATTTTTCCTGAACAAAGGACCATAGTTGGGTCCAACACATAGCTCAGCAGTGGGACACTGCCTCACATATTGAGACCTGGAGCTCCATGCCCAGCACCTCAAAAAACAACCACCAAATTAAAGTGAAAGCACCTTCATGAGCTGCTCCAGTGACCTCTGTTTTCAACAAAAATTGAACCCTACTGGGAGCTGGAGTGATAATATAGTGAGATGGAGTGCTTGCCTTGCACACAGCCCAGTCTGGGTTCCATCTCTGGTACCACATATGGTTCTCAGCCCCACTAGGAGTAATTCCTGAGTGCAGAGTCAGGAGTAAGACCTGAGAAACACTGGGTATGGGCCTCCCCCACCCTCCAAAATAGAATAGCATTCACTTCAGAGAAGTTCCTGTGAGGGCTAATGAACACTAATGTATTCATTAGTATATGAATTAATTATATGAATATGTATTTGGGCTCTTTACATTACATACATTACATTCTAATGTATCTGAGCTCACCTCTGCCATATAAACACTGTAGCATTAGCTCTTATTTTTGTTCGTTTGCTTGTCCTGGGCCTCATCTGCTGAGGCTCAGAGATGACCCAGCTTGGGAGCTGCTTCAGGTGGTGTTGGGGGGTCAAACCTAGGCTTCCCACATGCAAAGCATGTGAGCTCTCTTCTTGTTCTTTTGTTTGTATTTAAAAATATATTTTTGGGGGTCACACCCTGTGATGCTCAGAATTACTCCTGTTCTGCACTCAAGAATTACTTTGGGGGCCTGAGCAGTGGTGCAAGCAGTAAGGCATTTGCCTTGTGTGCGCTAGCCTAGGACGGACCATGGTTCGATCCCCTGGCGTCCCATATGGTCCCCCAAGCCAGGAGTAATGCATAACCAGGAATAACCCCTGAGTGTCACCGGTGTAGCCCAAACCACTCCCCCCCCCAAATACTGATAGTCAGTCTCAGGGTATCATAAAGGGTGCTAGAGATTGAACCTGGGTTGCTGCATGCAAGGCAACACTCTACCCACAGTATTATGGCCTGGGTCCCTTTTGTTTGTGACTTTAATATAAATAATGGCCAGAAAGAACAGCTTCCTGAAGTGGCACAGGTGAAAGTACTTCATGCAATAACATTTCCATATTGGTGTTTTCAGCTCTGCTTCAATACCCCTTCAAACCCTGCTTGATTTCTTTCATGCCATAAAGATGTGACTTTGCACATTTTTGCCCTCATTGTAGCTGCTTATTCTGCTCAGTGACTGAAGGTGTCAAGTGGGAAAGATGGGGCATCAGAAACACAAGAGGGGTCGGCAGTGATGACTGATCCTCACATGTCTCTCACCTTTCTAGCTGTGCATTTGTGCATTTGTGGTGGCAGGCAGCTCTGGGGATGGGTGGGTGTATGTGTCTCATCTCTCATTGAAATCTGGGTTAATGGAAAGTTTGATAGAAGAAATGAATTGGCCTTTTCTGGGTACAGATGCCTCTCACTGGGGTGTGGAATGTGTTCTGGGGGCTACTATACAGCCTTCAAGGACATTAGGGGCATTTGAACTGTGCCTGATCACTACCTGGATTTTGTCTTCAATTCCTTGGGATCAGTATATTCAGATCGTGATATCTTCTCACTGAGACAAAGCCTGGTTAGGGTTCTGTGGGCTCCACATTTTCAGTTTTAACCTCCTTTGAAAACACCTATAAGAAGGCTTGAATGGAGAGTCACAGGAGCAGTTAAAGAGTAGTAAACCATTGAGAGCCATGGGGTTATAATGAGGCCCCAGGTTGCTCTCAGGCACTGCACAAAACCTCCATCTAAGACACTTTGATCCTTGCTAATGCCTGAGCTCGTGCCCACCTTCCTGGTCTTATTCTCCTTGAAGACTGCTTAGGGACCTCTGAGTGCTCCTCTGGACTCTCCCTTGCCACCAGCATATGTCCTCTTTCTCGCTCCCCATCTTCAGCTGGGGTGCAAAGAAGTGAGCTCTGGGTCCTGGGTCTGTGCACACAGCACAGCTGGGTCAGCAGTGGAGTTTTTCATGGGACCAGACCTGCCCTGTGTTTCTGTACTTTGTTTCCTCCCCAGAGTGAGAGAAATTGGGGCTCCCTAGAGAGCCTCAGGGCTGACCTGCACTCATATCCCTCTCCTTGGCAGGTTGTAGTCCCAAACCTGGGAATAAGCACCAGTGGCCAGTGAACCAGTAGGGGTGGTCCTTCCTGTGGCTCTTTCTGTGACCCCATCAGATGTTATATATGGAATGTAAGTGCAAACTACATATTTTCCTTGGGCTTTGAATCTGCTAGAACTCTGAGTTCAAGGCCTGTCAAGAGAGCTGCAGGGTCCCTCTCTTACATTGGGGTGACTTGTGGGGACTCACAATAGAGTGGCATATTGCTCTCTTCTGTCCTTTAGGCAACCTTTTTCTTCCATCTGAAGTATAGCTGGTCCTTGGCAGGACAGGAAACACAGATGGACTTAGCCTGCGCTGTCTGGCTATGCGGTACACGACTTCCTCAGGCCTGGCCTCACGCTTCCTCTACACCAGCCCTGGCCTGCCAAAAGACAGAATGCCTGGAAGAAGGCCCAGTTGACTTTATTCCTCGCCTGTTGTAGTTCTTGGCGAGGCCTGAGCAAAAGCCCTGCTATTTGACTGTTCCGGTATTTCACCCCTTTTGAGTGCTGGATGCAGACATACGAACATGTGTGAACAGCAACCCCATTTTGCTCCAGTTCCTCCCTTCCCGTTCCCAGTGTGCCCCATACATAGGGATTCTGTTACACAGGGCCCAGGCCTTGCTCTCTGCCTGGGCCAGCAGGAGTGCCTGTGAGGGGCACTGGAGGGATTCAGGCTGGGTGCCAGGGGGTGATAGTCTGGCACACCATGTAGCGACGGGAAGCTGGCTTGTGTCCTGGAGTTGGAGACCATGAAGTTAGAGCGTAGTCATGGGGACAATAGCACTTGGTCAAGCGAGAACACAAAATGACTCAAAGGCAGTAGAAGGGGGTTTCTCGCTCATGCTTTGGCCAGTGGGTGACTGTTGAGTTCAGGGCTCCCCGCTATCTTGTGACTACCATGCCCAAGGGCCACTTTGCTGCTGGCATGAGTGTCATAGGGGAAGGAGAGTGGGTAGCATAGATGGAAGTTTGGAGGGAATGGGGACACGGCACTCCTGGCAGTGCTCAGGGGTCTTTTCTGACAGTAGTTAAGGGACCCTATGGGATGGTAGGGACAGAACCCAGGTCAGCCACATGCAAGACATGTGACTTCCCCAATATCTTAGATTCTTATGGGCAAAACCCTAAAGTGTCATACCTCACTCTGGCTGGCAGCAGCCTTTTCTAAGGAGTCTAGGAGCTGGAGTTAGTGTGTACTCTGTCATATACAGCTTGGACCTTCTGTATCTTCCTTTTATTAGGGAAAGGGTACTCCCTTTCCTTAGAAAGGTACTTAGAGGTCTAGAGCCAATCCTAGTGAGGCTTGAGTCTGGGAGGTGCTGGAGACTAAGCAGGGCAATGAGGAAATCAAACCCAGGGTCTTTCACATGGAAGGAACGTGGTCTGCCATGTGATCATCAGTCCTTGCCTCTTGGTGTCATCTTTGACCTTACATGCCTGAAAAATGCCAGTGTTGGACTGGAGAGGTCGGAACTTGCCTTAAATGCTACCAACCCAATTCAATTCCTGGTCTTCAAACCAGAGGGGCCACTGGGTGGTGCCAGGGACTGTGATTCTGTTTCAAGATTCAGAAAGGTAGCGCTGGAGTCTGGCAAATTCCACCTGGTTTAAATCCTGCTCCGTAAAAATCAGCCATGTGAGGAAAACACTCAGAGTTCCAACATTAATGAAAGCAAAAACAACCTAACCAGTTCTCAGCATTGTTGAGGCATATGACTTCAGCTTTGCTAAATATAGTTGAGAAAATGGGAGACGGAACTGAGGCGTTTCCTTGTGGTTGGCTTTAAGTAAAGAGAACATCAGTGTGGTGTGGGCAAAACCTGTTTCTTCCTAGTTTCCTTTTCTATGTTGACGTCCTTGGGCTCCATCTGTTCCTTTTACTCCTCACACATGGACCTTCCAGGGCTGTCCCTTGGCTGCAGGCGGCATCTCTTGCTTTTGCACGTGCTCGACTCCCTTACTGCCCCTGGGTTCCCACTTGGCTTGGTACTAGGCTCTGGCCTCCTGGGGAACAATCCCTGAGGGAGTGAGCCCTGACCCTGGCAGGAAAGTCAGAGGTCACATGCTGCCTAGTCCTGCATGCTGAGAATAAACACGTGGAGGCAAATAGAGGCTGTTTGTCTGAGGGATAGTATCTGAGGTCCAGGGGTCCAGGAAGGCCTTCTTGGAAAGCTACCTGAAATCTTCAGATCTTCTGACTGCTACAGTACCTAAAAGTTACCCCCTAAATTCTTTTTTTGTTTGTTTGTTTGTTTGTTTGTTTGTTTTGTTTTTTGTTTTTTTGGGCCACACCCGGCATTGCTCAGGGGTTACTCCTGGCTGTCTGCTCAGAAATAGCTCCTGGCAGGCACGGGGGACCATATGGGACACCGGGATTCGAACCAATCACCCTTGGTCCTGGATCGGCTGCTTGCAAGGCAAACACCGCTGTGCCATCTCTCCGGGCCCCCCCTAAATTCTTTTAAGGTCACTTACAGGGTGTGTAGGTACATAGGGGACCATCTGGTGCTGGCATCCACTTCTGGGGTTTCTGCCTAATAAAGCATGTGCCCTGGCCCTCTTCTAATCTATGCCTCAGGCTTCAGTACTTTCCTTGCCATGTTGGTTTTCCTGGTCCCCATTAGATCTTTTCTTTGTCTTTCTTTTTCTTTCTTTCTTTCTTTCTTTCTTTCATTCTTTTCTTCTTTCTTTCTTTCTTCTTTCTTTCTTTCTTTCTTTCTTTCTTTCTTTCTTTCTTCTTTCTTTCTTTCTTTCTTGCTTTCTTTTCTTTTCTTTCTTTCTCTTTCTTTTCTTTCTTTCTCTTTCTTTCTTTCTCTTTCTTTCTTTCTTTCTCTTTCATTCTTTCTTTCTTTCTTTCTTCTTTCTTTCTTTTCTTTCTTCTTTCTTTCTTTCTTTCTTTTCTCTTTCTTTCTTTTCCTCTCTTCCTTCCTTCCTTCTTCCTTCCTTCCCTCCCCTCTTCCTTCCTTCTTTTCTTCCTTTCTTTCTTTCTTTCTTTCTTTCTTTCTTTCTTTCTTTCTTTCTTTCTTTCTTTCTTTCTTTCTTTCTTTCTTTCTTTCTTTCTTTCTTTCTTTCTTTCTTTCTTTCTTTCTTTTCTTCTCTCTCCCTCCCTCTCTCCTTCCTTCCTTCCATTCCTTTTCTTTCTTTCTTTTTTTTTTGGGCCACACCCATTGACACTCAGGTTACTCCTGGCTATGTGCTCAGAAATCGCTCCTGGCTTGGGGGACCATATGGGACACCAGGGGGTCAACCCACAGTCTGTCCTAGGCTAGTGCATGCAAGGCAAATAAATGCCTTACTGCTGTCCCACCGCTCCGGCTCCTCTTTCCTTTTTTTTTTTTTTTTTTTTTTTTACAATTATTTTATTTAAGCACCATATATACAAAGTTGTTTATGATTGAGTTTCAGCCATGGATTGTACACCAGCCTTCACACTTCACAAGTGTACTTTTCCAGCCAACATAGTCATTTTACATCTCTCTCTCTCTCTCTCTCTCTCTCTCTCTCTCTCTCTCTCCTTTTTGGACTTGTCCATTTCTTTTTGGTTTTGGGGTCACACCTGGCTGTGCTCAGGGGTTACTCCTGGCTCTATGCTCAGAAATCACTCCTGGTAGGCTCAGGGGAGCATATGGGATGCCGGGATTCAAACCACTGTCCTTCTGCATGAAAGGCAAATGCCTTACCTCCATGCTATCTCTGGCCCCAGGCTTGCCCATTTTTTTTTTTTGTGGTATTTGGGTCACACCCGGCAGTGCTTAGGGGTTTTTCCTGGCTCCATGCTCAGAAATTGCTCCTGGCATGCACAGGGGACCATATGGGACGCCGGGATTCGAACCGATGACCTTCTGCATGAAAGGTAAATGCCTTACCTCCATGCTATCTCTCCGGCCCCATGGCTTGCCCATTTTTAAAGCTGCCCTTTACAGCTGTCAGCACACTTGGAAACCACTTGCCATCTTCCAGGTGACAATCCTTCCTGTTTGGTGGGTGGCTGGAGTTGGCCGAACACTGTGTGAGAAAGGTCCAAGGGAAGAGAGGCATGTGCAAGCATGACAGAATAGAGTGGAGGTAGCTACTTTGTAGAGATTGGCCAGTGCCTGGCTGTGCATTTGAGGAAGCTAGAGGCCTTCTGAAGTGCTTGTGTGCCCCAAACTGAGGAATGGGAACTGTAGATTTTGGACCACACCTGGCTGTTACTCCTGGTTCTTGGAAACTATGTGTGGTGCAAAGTATTGAACACAGGTCAGCTGCATGTAAAGCAAGCACTTAACTCATTTTGCTATTGTTCTGGTCCCCAGGACTGGGTGTTCTGGCGGTGAGCTTTATATCTTTATTTATTTAATTTTTTTTTTTTGATTTTTGGGTCACACCTGGCAGTGCTCAGGGGTTACTTCTGGCTCTATGCTCAGAAATCACTCCTGGTAGGCTCAGGGGAGCATATGGGATGCCGGGATTCAAACCACCGTCCTTCTGCATGCAAGGCAAACACCTTTCCTCCATGCTATCTCTCCGGCCCCAACCATGAGCTTTAAATGCACCCTGACCCCCTACTCCTGAACTCAACACTGTGCCCTCTGGGGCCATATGGAGCCAGGGATGGGATCCAGGGCCCCCACTGTCTGCCTTGTGCTCTGCCATTGGAACCACATTTGGGCACCAGTGCTGAAAGGTCTGGAACTTTCCTTTCTCCCTAGGCCCCAGACATCACCCGGCAACCAGTAAAAAGACAGTGGGGTGTGTTGGGCAAGTTGCTTAGTTGTAACCGAAACCCAGTGATGCAATTCACATTCTTGAGGTCCTGCTATCTCTTAATTTTCTGGAAAATCCAAATAAAATGTGTTCTTTTACTGAGATCTTCCACTGCCTCATTTGAACAAAAGAAACCGGGGCACTTCAGAATGTCCATTATGTGGCAATAGATGCCACTGAGCCTGTGGGGTAATTCATGAAAGCACTGGTCACAGCCTGCCCATTGTCTGCTGGTCCTTGCATAACAGGAAATAGCCGTGGACTAGGGAGCTGCAGTGGGTGCAGATGGCTCCAGAAGGAAGCAGCAGTGGACAGTTGTCTCTGGTGTCCTCCTGATCACAGATCTTGGGTCACCTCAGCGGGTGCTGTTTTGTGAGCCTGGATGTGTTTGAGTGGGGCCATATCATTTGATTTCGTCATTCATGAACTACAGGCTTCTGTTTTCATTGGGGCTAAGGTGGTGTTCCCATAAAACTGGGTTTTAGACCCGTTTTCACTGTTCATTTCCTTTGATGAGGTAGACTAGACAGAGGTCCTAGCATGGGATAGTTGACTCTGAGGCCTACACCTAGCTCTGGCAGGCCCTGTTGTGAGGGGTCTTCTTTCCCAGGGCATGGTCCCTTCCATGGACAGGGGCATCCTAGTCAAATGTCATTCCAGTCATGAGAGCACCAGCAGGCTGAGCTGTTCTTGGTCCTGTCTGCCTGCAGCCTTCTTACTGTGTTTGCTGAGTTTGTTTTTCTGAAATCTGAGATGAAAGTGTTCGCTCAATTGCCCTTGAAACTGGAAAAGTTGATTTTGAATATGTTGCTTGCTATGAGCCATGCCAGTGAAGGGCGTGGGCATGGCACGGGATGGAGTAGGCATGGCGTGGGAATGATGTGGCTCTGGAGGGAAGCAGGTGATGTACAGGTGTGAGTTCAGGTGTGCGTTCTGGACATACCTGGGTGACCTCAGGTCCACTGTATTGCTAAGAGAAGCCAATCGCCCAGGGGACCCAGAGAAGGAGGCAGCGGGTAGATCCACAGGTGAAAAACTCGTGCTTTCTCCTCTCGAGGAGCTGCTGGTGACTGTGACCCAGCATTCCATCACGTTGAAGTCATTTGTCAACTGTACACCTGGGTCATCCTCATGAGGTACAGATGCTCCTCTCTTAACGACCTACCTGTTTAGCGACAGCTCGCACTTCCAACCATCTCTTCACCGTTATTTTATTTTATATGTCCTTTTTCCATCTTGTACACTCAGCAGTACAGTACTGTGGTTTTTGGTGCTTTAATGTACCTACTTTACTAACTTCATGTTCTGTAATACATTGCAGTACAGCGTATAAATTACACAACCTATGCAAATTAAAACAAGTGGAAGTTGGGGCCAGAGAGATAGCATGGAGGTAAGGTGTTTGCCTTTCATGCAGCAGGTCATGGTTTGAATCCCGGCATCCCATATGGTCCCCGTGCCTGCCAGAAGCAATTTCTGAGCATGGAGCCAGGAGTAACCCCTGAGCACTGCCAGGTGTGACCAAAAAAAAAAAAAAAAAGTGGAAGTTTTCAGTTTGATCTTTCTCATTATTTTACTTATTCAGATTTCTGTGTTGTCATATACTGTACATATACTGTACAACAGTATACAGTACATGCAGTTCCTCACTTAATGACCAATTCACTTAACGACCAAGTTTTTTGAAACGGAACTTGGTCATTAAGTGAGGAGGAGTATCTGCATATACAAAGTACCAAAAGTGTCTCCCAAGAATGGACTTCAGTGATTTTTTTTTTTTTTAGCTTGCCAGAAAGTGCTTCCTCAGAGGGAAAGGTGTGGCATGTGAGGCTTGGGTAAGAATTCCTAGAAGCTGCCATTGCTCCCTATGTGCTTTGGGACTCAGGCTGCCTCAACATGCTCCACAAACTGACTGCAGGCAGCCAGCCCAGGCTGGCTGAAGCAGGTGTCCATCTTGCGACTCTTGTGCAGGAGTAAGGCAGCCAGGACAGTGGTACAGGGAGTTTTCTGCTCTTCTGGAGACCAGGGAAGCAGAATGTCTGGTCGACCTGGTAAAGTGGATTCTAGTCTACTGCTCTCTAACCTTTGTAACCTGCCCGCATTTCCGTTAGCTGTCCAGAGAGAATGTGTGATAGAATGGAAGATAGAGAAGGGGTTAGATGGGGCCACACTGTAGGAGCAGCGGCCATGGCACTCTACAGAGATGATGGAAACAGAAGTCAGAGTCCACTTGTGGAGCTGCTGCCTGGATACAGGCCCTCACAATGGAGGGGTATCTTCAGGAGGTGTGGGGCAGGGAGTGGGGCTGGGTGGTGTGATGGGTGTTGCTTACAATATTGTAAACCACAGTTCTGAAGATATAAAGAAACATTCTAGATTTAGAGAGGGGGAAAATGCTTCCTGTCAGCAAGGTTGTGACTGCATTGCTGGAGGGATGGAGAGGGAGTTGCCGTTTGTATAGTTGGCCTGGGTTCAATCCCCAATACCAACCACATATGGTCCCTTCAGCTATACCAGGAGTGATTTCCTGAGCACAGAGTCTGGAGTAAGCCCTGAGCACTGCCCGATGTGGCCCAAAACAAACCAAGAAGAATGCACTGTTGAGCCAGGAAGATGGCTCAAAGGGCTGGAGCACTTGCTATGCCTGCGGGAGGCCCAGATTCGGTCCCCAGCACCTCATGGTCTTCTAATCACTGACTGGTGTAGCCCAACAAACCAGCGAGATTACACAGCCACAGTAGGTCAATGCAAGAAAAAGTGGTAGTTGAGAACTTGAATTTTGAGTCACCTGTGGCTTCTGTTTTGGGCAAGTTGGTACACAATGATGCCAGTGTGATCCAGGCTTTTATGAACCTAACTTTTTGCCTTGGATGATGACAGTGAACTGAACTTTCCTCATTCTTTGTGGCTACAAAATATCCCCTAGCCTTGCTTTGTTTCAGGACCATTTCTACAGGGCCCAGCTGGGCCAAGAGACAGGCTTATTGTGTTCTTTGTGAACTCAGGACATCTAGCAAAGGCAGCCTGGGTCCAGACTCAGGAGGGACCTTGAGCTTAGGTCGGGCCTATGAATTCTGCTGTGGGGTGGAAGAAGGAAGTAAAGGCTCTTAGGTTTGTTATCTTAAATTGAGAAAGATCACACACCCTTTTATAGTGCACAATTCAGTGGATTTGAGTATATTGACAGAGTTGTGCAACCAGCACCTGTAACTTTGAAACAATTACCCCTCCCAAAGCGCCCCTGTCCAAATGAGCAGTCACTTCCATCCTCTCAACACTGGCAGCTGCTAATTAACTTTCAGTCTCCAGAAGATCTGGGCATTTCATGGAAATAGAATCAGAAATTTGTCCTCCTGTGTCTGCTCCCTTCTGTTTAATGTTCCCAGGGATTAACCATGTTAAACCCCGCATCAGTGTATCCTTCACTTCTGTGTCTGGGCATATGGGGTTGCCTGCACTTTGGGCTACTGATGCAGAGTGATGTTGCAATGAACATTGTGTATAAGTTCTGCATGATCCTAGATTTTATGTCTTGGGTATATACCCAAGAGTAAAAGTACAATGTTGCACATGAACTTTCTACTTAATTTTTGAAGGAACTGCCAATTGGTTTTTCAGAGTGGCTCCATTTTACATCCCCATCAAATAATAGGTGAGGGTTCCTGTGTCTCCAGGTTTTGTCCCCTTATACCAGCCATCCCAGTGTGACTGTAAGGGCATCTCTTTGTGGCTTTGGTGACTCATTCCCCATTGACTGTTCTTGATCATTTGCATGGGTTGAACACCTGTTTGTGCATCTTTGGAGAAATGCTCTGGGGACAGTTGCTAATTGCTCAGGAATTGGGAAGATAAATTGTTCTTCGATGCAGGACAGGTGAAAGGATGAAGCTTTATGTAAAAAAATCAACGTGGTGTGATTTTTTTTTGAATGTGTCAAATAATTTAGAATGTCTTCATTATGTCTCATCACCACAGAACTAGACCTCCAATTGTATTTGGTGGAATTTATTGTAAAAAAATAGCTTTACATTTTTTCTGTTTTTTTTTTTTTTTTCTTTTGGGGGAGTGAGTTTGAGGCCA
The DNA here is from genome assembly GCF_024139225.1 of Suncus etruscus. Taxonomy (NCBI): domain Eukaryota; kingdom Metazoa; phylum Chordata; class Mammalia; order Eulipotyphla; family Soricidae; genus Suncus; species Suncus etruscus. The sequence continues at coordinate 35,610,728 of NC_064858.1, read as the reverse complement.
CACATAGCTCTATTCTGGGGGTTGTTCCCAACATTGTTCCATGAGCCATCTGGTGTTTGGGATTGGACTAATGTCAGATGTATGCAGGGCAAGTGTCTCAACCCCTTGCTATCTCTCTGGCCCAAATTGACTCTTTTTAAAAAAGCTCTGTTCACTGTCATCTAGTTCAGTGGAATCCAATGTGCTTTTACATCTGCGAACCATTCGTGGCTAGACAAAGGGGACTTTCTGGGATTTTGGGGACTTGAACTACGGTGGACCACATGCAAAGCAAGTGCCCTACCCCTATCTTGTCTTTCCTACCTGCCCCCTCCCTTTAATCTTTTGTTTTGGGGCCACACCTAGTGATGTTCAGGGGTTCCTCTTGGCTCTCTGCAGGCTTGGGGGACCATATGAGAAGCCAGGGATCAAACCCTGGATGGCCACGTGCAAGGTAAATGCTCTCTTCACTGTGCTCCAGCCCCATCCTCCATTTATTCATTTGTTTGGGGGCCATACCTGGTGATACTCAGGGGTTACTCCTGGCTCTGTGCTCAGAAGTACTCCTAGCAGTGCTTTGGGAACCATCTGGGATACTGGGGATCAAGCCTGGGTCAGGTGTGTGTAAGACAAGCACCTACTCACTGTATTATCTCTCTGGCTTCCATTTATCCATTTTTTGGGGGGGGTCCACACTGGGCAGCGCTCAGGGATTACTCCTGGCTCAAGGCTCAGAAATCACTCCTGGCAGGCTCAGGGGACCACATGGGATGCTGGGATTCGAACCACCGACCTTCTGCCTGAAATTCGAACATTTATCCATTTTTATCGTAACTAGCGAAACTTCATTAGGAAGGTCAGGATTATATCTCAGTGCCACTCATTCCATTTTGGAGCTCAGCAAAAAGCTCATCCTTAGAGAAAGAGAGCTGGGTTTAGGATGTGAGTAGAGGAACAGAGAGCCCTAGTTAGCTGGCTTGCACCCACACAGCTCCTTCTCTTCACCCCAGTTCCTAAAATGCCCTCCTCAGGAAGTAGCAAAGTACTATTTCTTGAGACTTTGACCTTGAGACTTGAGACTTCCGTTAATTGAGAGAGCTCATACTAAAAGCTGGAAACTGTGGAACTTAAAAATAAAAAAGTAAACTTTAGTCTCTAAGCCCTGTATTTTTTTTTTTTCTTTAGCTTCTCATAGAAAGCTCAGGGACAGAAAGAGCCACAGTCTCATCCTTATAGATTTAGTTTGATTAGCTGTGGGCCTCCATTCACCTGCTAAACTTGTTTTCCTCCATTTTATGTCTAATCCACGATTGTGAATGCAAAAGCTGCACAGTAGAGTTATGAAGTTCTTACTGCTACAACATATGTCTTTGCTTGTTTTGACCATACCTGGTAGTGTTCAGGGCTTATTCCTAGCTTTGTTTTAAGGGATTACTTTTTTTTTTTTTTTGGTTACACCCGGCAGAGCTCAGGGGTTACTCCTGGCTCTATGCTCAGAAATCACTCCTGGCAGGCACAGGGACCATATGGGATGCCGGGATTCGAACCACCATCCTTCTGCATGAAAGGCAAATGCCTTACCTCCATGCTATCTCTCCAGCCCCCAGGGATTACTCTTGATGGGGTTTGGGAGACCATATGGGGTGCCAGGGATTGAACCTGGGTTAGTTAACATATAAGACGAGTGCCACTCTGGTCCCTTTCATCACTTATCTTTCTATCTTAAAATTATAAACCTTTGGCCATGTCAGTGCCATTTTAAATACATTATCTTAACTATGACACATTTTAAAATAAATTAAAAATGTTAGACTTTTGTAAAGTACATTGCTACTTGAAAAGATAATATTTATGAGGGCCAGAGAGATAGTATAGCAGGTAAGGTGTTTGCCTGGCACGAGGTTGACCTGGGTTCTATCCACAGCATTACACATGGTCCCTTGAGCCTGGAGTGATTCTTGAGTGCTGAGCACTTCAGGGTATGCCCACCCCCCAAGAAAAGATGACTTTATCTGGAAACTTTATATTGAAAAATTCTTGAAGCAGTACTCTAGTGGAACAGATATCATTTACTAAAGTTATGATTCTTTCAAAATATATTTAAAGAATGATTTATTTATTTTTTGTTTTGTTTTGTTTTGAATCACACCCAATAGGCAAGTGCCCTATGTAGTGTGCTATTGTTCCAGTCCTGAGAATCATTTATTTATAAGGGGGCTACACATGGTGGTGCTCAGTATTCATTCCTGACTCTATGCTTAGAGGTCACTTCTCATGATATTTATTTATTTATTTATTTATTTATTTATTTATTTATTTATTTATTTTGGGTTTGGGCCACACCCAGCGGTGCTCAGGGGTTACTCCTGGCTGTCTGCTCAAAAATAGCTCCTGGCAGGCACGGGGGACCATATGGGATGCTGGGATTTGGATCAACCATCTTAGGTCCTGGATCCGCTGCTTGTAAGGCAAACGCCGCTGTGCTATCTCTCCGGCCCCAGATGCTTGTTGAAGGATCATGTGAGTTACTGGGATTTAAACTCGGGTTGGACCAGCACCTTAACTCGTTTACTTCAACAGCCCTCTCAGAATTGTTCTTGAAGAAAAACATGTTACCATCTTAGAAAGCATCGAACAGTGGTCATACACATTCTTGTGGCTATACCACGTAGACCAAAGCCATGGACGATGTGTAGGTAAATTACAAGCAGTTACTATGTCCTGTGAAATACTTGTTAAGCATCTTTGGCACGAGTAGTGTGATTTTCTGGTAAGATGTCAGGAGCAGAGATTCAGAACAGAAATAAAACGTGTCAGCAAAAAGCAGAGTGGTGGATTGTCTCAGGGCTTGCATAAGCCAAGCCTCGGAGACTGTTAACCGTGATAGACAGACACCAGGTATGATAAGGCTTGAACAAGGCCACATTGTGTCTGTGTAGACAACTTCCACCTCACTTCTTATCTGCCCTTCTTGACTGAATTTCTCACCTGGTGCTCTCATTTTTTTGTTTTTGTTTTTTTGGTCACACCCAGTTGACACTTAAGCCTTACTTCTGGCTATGTGCTCAGAAATTACTCCTGGCTTGGGGGACCATATGGAACGCTGGGGGGTCGATCCTAGGTTAGTGTGTGCAAGGCAAGCGCCCTACCACTTGCACCACTGCTCCAGCTCCATGGCGCTCTCATTTTTGTGTGAAACTGTTTCAAGCCATTCTGTTTCTGTTCACTTGCTTCTAAGTACTGTGTTCTATACTTGATCTCATCATCCTACATAGCAGCCCTAGAAGGCAGGTGCTGTTGTGAGTCCCAGTTAAAGAGTGACAGAGCTAAGCTCAGAGGTTGAGCGATTGATTTGAGATCACAAAGGTAGATAGTGCAGAAAAGATTTTGAGCCTGTCCCCTCAGCTGCTGCTATTCTCATCTATATGTCTGTAGAGTGGCCCAGGCAGCTGGACTTGGCCTGTGTGGGCTTTGTGCCTGTTGTGGATATTCTTGCCATCCGAGAAGTGCCCAAAGACTGGGTCCGGAATGGCTTCAGATGGTTAACCAGGTCACTCCTGGCCTGGAGGGGCAGGCAACATCTGAGAAGGGGCTCTGGCTAGACCACAGACTTGAGCTCTGAAGAGCTGAAACCAGGACTGTGAAAGTACCCCAATACCCCAGGCTCTGAGAAGTGGGGAAGCAGATCCACTGAGGTCTATGAACAGGCACACCCTCTGTGGCACACCTGTTTCTCAGTGGGCAGCTAAATTGGTTCAGAGATCCAATTTCACCTGAGTTCCCACACCACAGGGCCTGCCCTATCAGAATCAGACTTTTCATAGAATCATGCAGTCTGGTTGCATGCAGCCTGGTTCCTCAGGCTTTGCATGGAATCACCAGCCTGGTTGCCTGAGAATCAACTGTGGGACCCTCAGAGCCTCACTTAGGATACCACTCAACTCATCCCCTCAACAAGAATGATCTGTTCAGGCTGCAGAGGGCTTGTCTGATGGCCAAGCCCAGGATTGTTGCCAGTATAGACAGATGGGGTAGACTTCAGGGTCTCGGCAGGGGATAACAGCTCCCACCATCGCCCCCACTAGAGCTGCACTTTACTGCCTTGATCCCTTGCACTTCCTGCAAAGCAAATGCTCCTCTTAGGTCATTTCCAGGAAAAGCCCACTCAGCACACATGAAATCTACCTTTAACCAAATAAGCAGAAAGTATCCCACCCTCCCTCTGTTGCACTTAAGACTTCCCCAGCCCCCAGATCATCCCATCATCTCAGGGTGCCCCTCAGAGATGCAGCGCTAGAGTGTCTACTTGGCACGTGAGCCCCATGCCACATGCTGGCCACCCAGTCCCGCTCAGAGACTGGGGCCCAGCCAGGGTTGATGCGTCTCTCTTCTGCCTCCTTCCGCAGATGGATCAGTATGTAGAAAGCCTCTTCAGCTTCATGCAGGAGCGCCAGAAGCGCTACGCCAAGTACGCGGAGCAGATGCAGAAGGTGAACGAGATGTCCACCATCCTGCGCCGCATCCAGATGGGCATTGACCAGACGGTGCCGCTGCTGGAGAGACTCAACAGCATGTTGCCGGAGGGCGAGCGCCTGGAGCCTTTCAGCATGAAACCCGAGCGGGCGCTCAAGCTTTAGGGAGCACGGCGGTCCATCCACCAGGCTGTGTGCAGGAGGCAGGACTGGGCTAGAGCAACCCCCGGAACTCTCTGCGGATACTGTGTGTGTCGGGCTGGCTTTGCCCATCCCTGTCTTTGCTGCCTTTGCCCCCTGCAGAAGGAAGCAGCCCAGTTTTCAGTGGTAGTGGAACCTGGGCAAAGTTGGGAATTTTCTGCAGCGTCCCAGACCTGGATGGGGATGGATTTTTAACTGGAGAGCAGCAGATCCTGCCTCATCTAGTGTGTGGCATGGAAATAGGCAGGGAAGGGGAGGGGGGCAACTTTGCTGCAGAGTCCCCCTCCACAGGTACTCTGAGGGTGGCTTGTAATCATAAAGAGCCCATTGGACCCAAGTCTTTGTGGTGCTGTCTGTTGCTTTGTTTCTCTGCAACCTCATCCATCCCATTAGGCCTACCTGCCTGTCTGTCTTGTGGTGTCCATTGGTTATCATCAGACACTGCAGGTTCCATTTCCGTCCCTCATCACCAGGTACCTCCCTGGCGGTTGCTGCTCTCCTGATATGTGGACAGGTATCATTGCAAGACACCAGCCTTTGTAATGAGCTCGGATCCAGCATCTACATTATTAGCTCCTTTAGCCTGTAGCTTTGCCACAAGCCACAGAAGATACATCCAGTGGTTTTACTTGGCTTGACCCTGTTGGATGTATAGGTGCTGGCCCAGTGACTTGACACTGGTGGGAGAGAAGAGCTGCTGTGAGTTTTTAGCGATGTTGAGAAAATGTAGGATTCAGGTTACCACGGAAGTGCTTAGTGCCATTCCGCGTGCCATGAATGTTTCCTGGGGGAAGACTGAAGCAGAGAAGTGGAGGGAGGACTAGGGGAGGTAGGCAGGCCACACTCAGAGTTGGGAACCAAGAAATTCTCAGGAGTTGGAATTTCAATGTGGAGCCCCATCTAGCTTCCTGAATTTCTTCGAACCTCAGTGAAGCAAGTATTTATTTATTTATTTATTTATTTATTTATTATATTATATTATTTATTTATTTATTTATTTATTTATTTATTTATTTATTTATTTATTTTGGTTTTTGGGCCACACCCGGCGATGCTCAGGGGTTACTCCTGGCTGTCTGCTCAGAAATAGCTCCTGGCAGGCACAGGGGACCATATGGGACACCGGGATTCGAACCAACCATCTTTGGTCCTGGATCGGCTGCTTGCAAGGCAAACACCACTGTGCTATCTCTCCAGGCCCAAGTATTTATTTTTAACGGAAGAATAATTGACATTATACCAGTTTCAGGTGGACAGCATCACAGTTTGATATCTGCTGTTGTGTGAAATAATACAGTAAGTCTGTTTCTCATCTAGTCTTTGCTATTTTTCAAATTGCCAATAAAATCACAAGGAGATAGCTCAAAGGGCTAAGCAATGCTTTGCATGTGAAATGCCCAGGTTCAGTCCCCAGCACTGCATGATCCCATTGGCACTGCAAGCAGTGACCCCCTAAGCACACAGCTAGGAGTAGCTCCTGAGCAATGTTGGGTGTAGTTCCCAAATTCCCAAATTAAAAAGCCAGTGGACCCCATGTGGCACAGTGGGGTCTCTCCAATATGTGTTCCCTGGATTTCTTTTGCAACTGTACATTTATAACTCTTGGTTCCCCTTCACCCATTTCTCCTAGGCCCCAGCCCTTTTCTTCCAGTAATTTCTAATTTATGTATCTTATGAGTTTTTTCCCCCAAGGTTCTCTATATAAAGGAAATCATATGGTATTTATCTCTCTATTTCACTCATACTACACCAAATAGCATGGCTTCATTTTTCATAGCTGTATAGTATTCTACCACAGGCTTGTGTATTATGGTTTTCACACGCTTAGTTGCTTGGGGTTGCATACTTGGTTTCAGTGCTTGTACACATGTAGTTGTGATACACCAGCAGTCACACACTTTGTGTTGCCAGGGATTCAATACAGCAGGACTGCTCAGCATATGTGGGGTGGTGCTGGAGATTGTCTCGTGCTTAAGTTCTTCCACCATACTATCCCAAGTCTTTGCCCTGCTTGGTCTTGTAACCCCTATGCTAGCTTTGTCCCCCATCTTTTTCTTTATTTACTTCTGCCAGAAAGGGCCTTTTCACTACCTAGTACAATTTATTTTCAGCTTGCAGCAGTCCTTTAGTATTTCTTGTAAGACCAGTTTGGTGGTGATAAACTCTTCTAGCTTTAGTCTATGGGAAACTCTCCTTCATTTTCTCCTTCATTTCTTTAGGGACAAAGTGCTTGGTTGGAAGGTTGTTCTCTCCCTTCAGCATTCTGAATATGCTCTGACTCTGACTTCACATTCCTGCTAAAAATCGGCAGATTTCACAGGGTTCTCTTGTATATCACATGTTGCTTTCTCTCCCACTGCTTCAGTGAGTTTCGACAGCTGCAGTGCGTTGTGCCTGGGTGCGGATCTCTTTGGTTTATCTCCTTAGGAAATATCTGTCCTGGTTGTCGGTTTCCTGCAGATTGGGAAACTTTCTGCCATTATTTCTCCAGCTAAGTTTTCTACCCCTCTGCTCTTCTGTTGGGCCACCTCAGATGCAAATGCCACTCTGCTTTATGTTATCTTCATCTGTCATAAGTGAATTTCATATTTTAGGGACCGTTTTTCCTTTGTGCTGCTTATATTTGGGTCAAAACGTTCTTGTTCTTAACGCTCAGGAACCTACCTATTCTTCTGCTGTTTCCGAGTCTGCTGTTGAATCCCTCCATTGTGTTTTCCAGGTTGATCATCGTATCTTCAATGTCATAACTTGTTTACTCTAGGGCTTTTTTGCTCTCTTCCGCACCCTTCAGTTCAAGTTGGGTGACTATATTCATAACCATCATTTTGAATCCTTTGTCAGGGAGTTTGCTTTTCTCGATGTCATGAAGGTCTCTCTTCTCTGATTTTACCTTGTTCTGTCTAGAAATCATTCTGGTTCCCTCATCATTCTCAGCTGTTTAAGGGCAGACAGACTCCGTTCCCAGTGTAGAATCAGAGACCTTGTGTGAAAGAGGAATCTGTCTGGGACCTGTGTGGTGTCTGGTTTATCGTTTTTTTTGTCCCCCCCCCCCAATTTTAATTACAACACTATGTTTACCAAGTTGTTAATAATACAGTAGTTTAAGGCACTTAATGTTCAAACCTGTCCCACTTCCAGTGTGCCCTTCCCTCACCAGTGTCCCCAGTCTCCTACCCCACTACCTTAGCCTGCCCTCCTGCAGCTACAAACAAATTTACTTCATGTTGTTTGTTACAACATAAAGGAAAATGGCATTTTCAAGACTTAGATCAATATGGGTCAGTTCAAAATGATTATTGTATCTCTTCATGGTGTTACTAAAGCTAGTGTTTAAGAATTTACTGGGCTGGGGCCGGGTAGGTGGCGCTGGAGGTAAAGTGTCTGCCTTGCAAGCGCTAGCCAAGGAAGGACCGCGGTTCGATCCCCCGGCGTCCCATATGGTCCCCCCAAGCCAGGGGCGATTTCTGAGCACATAGCCAGGAGTAACCCCTGAGCGTCAAACGGGTATGGCCAAAAAAAAAAAAAGAATTTACTGGGCTGTGGTTGGAGCTTGTTGAACCTCTAAGATCCTGTTTAGGCTCACTGAACTTGGTAGATTACTGTGTAACTTTTTTGTAAGATTTCCTGTGAAACTTCTGTGCTGATAGTACTATAAAATATTGAGGAATGCGGTATAGGATTTATATATCTAAAACAAATTTGGCATGTTGGCAGTTTGATAAGGCTAAGTTGCAGAGCCAGGCCATTTCTGTCAGAGGATATAGGGTGTGGCATTGGGCTGTTGTAGTTCATACCGAAAGGGGAAGCTGCCCGTGGCCCCCTTCTGCATATGCCACAGAGGCATCAGTCTGGACCAGACTACTTGTATCAGCAGCCATTATTCTTTTTGAGCTTGGTGCAGGAATACGGCCATTTTTCTCTTGGGAAGGTGGTGGGTGAGGACTTGTCTAGTTTATTTTTGGGGAGTCCTTCTAGCACCAAGCTCAGGTCACTCTGGGTCCAGATCAAATATCTGCGTCCTTGCAGACCACAGATACGTCCCCTCTTGGTCTCAGAATAGACTTTATGGGCCATACGGAATGCTGGATATTGAACCCAGGTCAGCCACGTGCAAGGCAAGCGCCCTACCCACTGTATTCACTCCAGCTCCTCTTAATTTTATTTTTATTTCAACTGACTGAAAAGTCATAAATACAACACAGGAAAAACCCTGTTTCTTTTGACAGGTAATGGTTTTTTGTTTTGGGGCCACACGCGCATTGCTCAAGGTTGGTCCTGGTAGAGGATGGGGGGAAACCATGGCTCTAGCATGCAAAGTCTGTGCTCCAGTCCTTTGGGCCACTTATGGCTTTGCCCCTTTAATGACATGACCATCTTGTCCCCTGGCGGCATTTTGGGTTTTTTCAGAACCCAGTTTTGAACACAGGAATGTGCTTGTAGCTTTCAAAGAATGCAGGTTGTCTGTAGAGCTATAAATATAGACCAGGGCATGATGCCATTCTCCTTGCTGTGCTTGATTCAGTTTCCAAATGAATGAAAGCACAGCACAAATTGAACAAGATGCTGACAAAGCCAGTGAGGACACCTTCTGCCAGCTCATCTTCAGCCAACTTTCTTCTCATAAGTTAGACAAGACGTAGTGGTTATTCAGCTTTGGGTCCTCAGGATGTATGGCCTCTTAATACTGGGTGGAAGAGGGCAGTCGATAGCTTCCCTACTTCCTGAATTTAGATGATTTAATATTTATGGCGTGCAGTGGTTTTGCAATGTTCTCCACTTGGCTAAGCTGAATCATTTCCCAGAATTCCCTTCCCTGTTCAAGCTATTGGTTATTGTTGGCCATGAGGGAAATTTGCGTGCAATTTGTTGGTAGAGTTGGGCCCTGGCTGGAGTTTTCAGTTTACTCTCTGGCAGGTCATTTAATCTGGCTGCGCCTCAGTTTCCAGCTCTGTCCAGCCTGAGCTGGCCGGTTTCCAGGGCTTAGATTCCAAGGCTGCAAGTCCAGTGACTCCTCAGCTTTTTTTGAGAAAAAAACATTTCTGGGTATTTCTCTGTTTTTTTTTTGTTTTTGTTTTTTTTTTTATTTATTTTTTTTTGGGGCCACACCCTGTGACACTCAGGGGTTACTCCTGGCTATGCGCTCAGAAGTTGCTCCTGGCTTCTTGGGGGACCATATGGGACACCGGGGGATCGAACCGCGGTCCGTCCTAGGCTAGCGCAGGCAAGGCAGGCACCTTACCTCCAGCGCCACCGCCCGGCCCCTATTTCTCTGTTTTTTAATCTCCTACCTACTGAACTCCAAAGTGTTGCTGTTTGCAAGTTCACGTAGCTGAGTTCCCTGGGATCTGACTGCTTGTGTGGAGAGCAGTTCGCGGTGACATTTCAGGGCAAAGCCAGGCATCGTCAGTAAGTTAAATGGACACGTGTGCAAATGTCAGAGTGAGGAAAACTTTTCTTCCCTGTTGCTAGGCTCTGTGGTCAAACCCTGCAGTGTGCAGGATGACGTGGAGGGCTCTTTGCTTTTTGGGTGTAAAATATCTGAATGTGAGAGAAGTTGGTTTGTGCTTCTGTTCCGTAAGTTACCTTACCTTCCCATCTATTCCACGGGCACCAAATACTATTGATGAAGAACCAATTCCAGGCTCATCCCAGGTGCCGCCTCTCCCAGTCCAGTACTTCTGCCACAGAAGAGACGTCATCAGCTGTAAATGCATGTGCTTGAAACCCCCAAATCCAAACTCAGAGGGTAGCTAATTCTTCCAGGTCTACCGAGTGTGTCCCGTGGGTCATTGGCACTAGGCATGGGGACTTTATTCAGGGTGTCAGTAGATAGCCAGGCTCGGTGGCCCTGGGAAACTCATTCACTTCACACCTCAGGGCAGAGTTTGATCTTGCTGTGATCTTCCCTCGCAAGCGAGGCATGGTTTGTTCTAACTTCTCTCAAGTTCATTCATGGGACGCAGTTGTTGAAACTCTTCGTTTCAGCCGAGGCAGAGCGCCACAGACCAGCGATGAAGCAACTGTCTCCAAGTCTCCCTGCGGCCTGTGACCCGGCTCCTCTGAGTCCACATTCCACTTTCTCCCCGGGGACCACATTTCCAACTGACCTAGTGTTTTAGCTGCAGCCAAAGGAATGAAGCTTCTATTTTTATATAAACCTAATTTGATGTGTATGCACATAAAGTGCAACAATACGATTGGCTTATAAACATCTAAGAAGGTGATGGAATTTTCCAGTTGATTTCGCAACACCTTGAAGATATAAGCGTGTGTAATTATGGCCTCCCAGGAAGAGGGGGGCCCACTGCAGGCTAGGAATAATAACTTGCTCCTCTCTTCTTGTTATAGATGCAGAATAGCTAACATTCACAGAAAAGCACAGAGGAAAAACTGTTTACTAGACTTCAGACATTCCTGCTTAGAAAAACAAAAACAGGGAGGATTGAAAATAAAATTTTATGCCAGAGGTTTTGTGGGTAAGCAGTTTTTTTGTGCACTAGTCCATATGCAAACCAAGCCTTTAGATCATTTCCTGGACACTGGGATCCATTCCAACTTAACTCTTTACTTTTGTAATGTAGAAGCCTTTGTCCAGTGTTGCTGGTCAGGGCCCATGAGTCCAGGCTTCAGGAGGCCCCTTACCTGGCTGCAGAGAGTTGGAAGTGGCTTATTCTCAGGTCAGGCCTTCATAAGACCTGTCTACTCTGCAGTCTCACGGGGGCATCTGTTCCCTCCTGCCCTTTTCCAGCCATGGAGCTAGGACTAGGCCACCCCCTTCACCACTGCTTTACAATCCCCATTCCATTTTTCTGCAAGGCTCAAGCCACATCGGCACCTGGTCACACCTCTAATCCAACCCTCCTGCCTTTTCTCAAGTCTAACTGAAACTCGGCAGCTTTCCACACTGCTGTTTGGAGTACCCAACAGTCCCTGGGATTCTTAATATTTGTCTGCTGGGACAAATTTTATACCTTTAGTGTATGATTCTTTTTGTTAAAGGTAGGGACCTGGGAGCCACTCACCCAGATACTTGACCACTCAGTCCAAGTATTTGGAGCCTCTATGGCTGTACCCAGTAGTAGCCCAAAGGGACCCTGGATGCTGGGACTGAGCTCATGGCCTCAGGCACATGCCCCCTGATCTATTTCCCCAGTTCCTAATTGTTTCTTGTTTAGGAGCTATACCAGGAGATGCTTGGGTTACTTCTAGCTCTACTCAAGAAATCACTCCTGGTGGTGACCTGACCTATCTCCCCAGCCCCTGGTTCTTAATTCTTGATTATTCAAATGATGAAACTGTTTCTAGTCTTCTAAGTCCATTCCAGAGCCACTTATAAGCAATCAGGGTCTTTAAGGTACACTTGATAGCAATGGAGAACACATCTTGGAAGACGAGTTAGATCTTGGGGGTGAGGCCTAGGCAGACTTCATCTCATTGTAAGTGGTCAGTGTGCACTCACGTTGATAAACACAGGGCAGTATTGTATTTTCTTATGAATTAATAACACTTTTTCTCTAAATATATAGTATATATGGATCAGAGACTTATTACAGTGTGTAAGGTGCTTACCTTTAACCTGGCTAAGACAGGTTCAATCCCGGGCACCCACATAGGGTACCTAAGCCAGCCAGGAGTGATCTCTTAGTGAGAGAAGGAAGCCCTGAGTACTGCTAAGCGTGGTTAAAAAAAATTACCCTAGTATGCAAGAATAATGCATGAAATGTCTTTATGGATATTTTTATCATCAACAGATCATCATCGGCTATGGTTTTGGAGTTGAATCCTAGGCACAGCGCTTGGTGCTCTGACACTCAAGTTGGTCAGGGTCTGCTGCATTTCCCTCAGGCTACTTCCAAAACCTTCTGCAGTGCTTGGGGTAAAGGCCAAAGGTGTGTCTTGTGTCGCCCCATGCCAGCTCTAGGCTTGGCAGATATTGCCCAAGTGCTTTCTCCTGCAGTGCGTCCAGTACACTTGGAAGTGGTGATATGTGTGAGGGACCCCTGTCATGAGACACTGCCTCCTGTCCCCTTTCACAACCCGAATGCTGCTGGGCCCGCCATGGACACAGCTACAAAGAGGGGGCCTTTCTCAAACTTACGTATAAACAGGTACCAGTTTTGATTTTATTTCATCATATGAACATACATGACACATCAGATGAGAACTGCACAATTAAACCTTCCTCCAAAGAACAACATACAAAACATTTATCCAGCCTTACCACCTGACCTAACCATTTCCCAGCATTTCTCACCTGGAAGTCTGGCTGTGCTTTCTGGGGTGGTGAGAACCTCCTCTCTGCTCCCAGCAGTGTGCACCTCATGCCCACCATCCACCTGGCTCCCAGCTGGCCTCTTGGGGCTGGTTTGGATTCCAAGAGCCACTTCCTTGACGAGTAACCAAGGACTAAAGGTGTTAGGATGATGGCCGAATCCCAGTTCTAGGACAGAGCCAAGAGGGATACACAATGGTGGGCCCCCCATCCCTCCTGACAGAGGCCCTCAGAGCTCTGATGTTCACAGCACAAAAGGGGCAGAACAGCTATGACTGCCCTCTCTGTGAATAGTGGGCTGGGACCTGTCTGGCACAGCCAGAATCGCTGGGTGAGACCTCATGAATGTCTGATGGACTGAAAGTGGCATGAAGGAGCTCAGGTCCGAGTCTGGCCTTCTCCCCAGAGTTGAGCCTCTCCTGCCCTCACCTTGTGCCCACATCCTGGGAAGCTCTTGTGTGGCCACAGGAAATGGTTAAATCACCTCCTCACTAAAGTACTGTCCATGTCTCAAAAGTAAAATAAACCTGAGATATGAGTCAGCGACTGGCTAAACGCACAGCATGCACAGGAAGAACCACCCCTCCACCCCAACAAACTGCCGATGTGAGGTGAAGGTTTCCACACGGAAACCCACTAAAGCATTGCCCTGTTCAAGGTCATGGGAGCAGTAATGGGAGATGCTGGTGCCAGCTCCCATGTCAGTGCCAGCAGAGCAAGACCAGAGAGCGCAGGTCCCAGCATTTCATCTTCTGGAACCTTGTGGGGTAATATGCTGGCTGTGGCTTGCCACCCTGCTCCCCCAATTCCAAATGCAACCAGCTCCTTGCCTTCCTGTTCTGTGTCTCTGGAATGTCCCTTTCTCACTATATGTCTCCTGGGCCTGAGAGTGAGATGGATCAATCTGTATGTCTGAGCAGACGACAGAAGAGATGTTTTCATCACCTGCCCCGGGGGAAGCCAGGTCACGCCACTCAATAGTTGAACATTTGTCCCTCTTTCTTCAAATGTTCTTTCTACCCAGGGTTTTTTTGCAGGAAGACAGAAATGGGAGTCACCTGCTCAGGCCAAGAAACTCCAGGAATGGCGGCTCTGCTCTCCTCCATGGAAACCCACGACTGGCTTGAACCCTAAAGCCTATCTTTTTCATAAACATCAACAGGATTCCGAACAAATGCTCAGATTTAGAGAAGGAGGTTGTCTGCCTGAGCACTACAACCCATTAGCTTAAAACCATTTGGCTAAACTGATGCCTAGATAGTCCCTCTTCTCTCACTTTGTAAGGTGGGAAAAAAGGAGAAATAAAGGAATGAGCCCATGATGGCCCAACCGAAAGGTGTGGGGAGGCTATCTGAATTGGTCTGAGAGTGTCACGAGCTCTGACCTATTCAGGATGCCTAGAAGGCAGGTAGTGGGCACAGGAGTGGCACGAACCCCAATATTTGAGGTACTGGGTCTGCTCTTAAGTAGAACCTGGCAAGGCCCCCACGTGATCTGTCTGGCAGAGTGAGGTGCCCTTCACCCAGAAGCCTTGTGCGTGGAATTGTGCTATCCCTATCAGGGCCTCCCACCGACCCACAAACTGGCTCAGTGTCAGCGCTAAGTGTCAGGGAAAGGGCAGGGCAGAGACGAGCGTCTTAGATCTGTGTGGCATGACAAGGAGGCCGCAGAAGACACAGTCTGTCCTCCAATGCTGAGTAACCGATCTGGTTGGTGAGAAGAGGGCATACACAGCCTTGCTTACAGTTGAGGAGGCGGGGGACCCAGCTTCTGCCTTCCACTTCTGCTCCGAGACACGCCAGCTGCCCCGAGGGCTACTGTGCAGCCCCCAGCTTTCTCGCCTAGACCACAGCTCCGTTTCCCAAAGACACATACGTATGTACACATATATATATTTCAGATTTACAGGGACTAGTATTTGGGAGCGGCACCACCCGCTCAGGAGACTTCGATGATTTCCATGCTGCCTGAGAAGCTCGACTGGCTGCCCACCTTGCCCAGCTCCTCCCGCGCCCGGTTCTCCGACAGGAGCCCCTCGCCAAACTCCATCTGGCAGCTCCGGCGCTTGAACTGCTTCTCAAAGGGGCTCTCCTCATGCCAGCTACGCCGGGAGTCAGCACGGTCACTGGGCTTGTGCCGCCGGCGCACAGACAGGCCTTGCTCGCCGCAGGTGGGCAGCTGGCTGCAGCTGTAGGCCGAGGAGCCGTAGATGGTCGAGGCCGAGTAGAAGTGAGAGGACTCGGTGGCAAAATACCAGCTGTTGGTCAGAGAGGCAGTGGAGGTGTGGGGGGCCAAGATGTCCGAGTGCCAGCCCTTGAGGCCCAGGCCGGCGGCGGCAGATTTGGTGAGATGCTGCTGGCTGGTGGACAGGCCGAAGAGGAAGTTGGTGTGATAATTGTCCTCCACACTGCCGCTCCGGTGCAGGGGGGACGGGAGGGACCTTGGGGGGGCTCGAGGAGGGTGCAGCCGCTGCTGGCTCTGGCTCTCAGGGGGCCGGGCAGGCTGTGGCTGTGGGGGGCCGTTGGCCTGCTCCTTGTCCGGGCTGCTCTCGGGGCTCTGCTCGGAGACTTCCTCCACCGGGGAGAACTGGCAAAGCTTGCTGGTCCCGTCCAGCGTCGTGGAGGGTTTGTAGTAGTCCAGGGCCTCTTCAGAGGAGAGTGCGTGCAGTGAGGCCGCCACGCTGGCCGAGTACGAGACAGACTTGATGTCCAGTGAGAAAGAGCGCTTGAGCTTATTGCTGTCTTCCAGCTTGTCCGAGGGCAGGTGCAGCCCATTGAGCGCCTGCAACAGGGGTCCGTCCTCTGGCAGGCCGTGCTGGGTGCTGGGCACACCTGCGGGGGGCCCAGGCCGTTGCCCTGAGGCCTCTGAGGTAGCAGAGTGGGCACAGGAGGAGCCAAGGGGCACCTCACTCTTCAGTCCACCCTCCGCGGCGGCAGGACCGGGCTCGCTTGACTTCTCCAGGTGCAGCAGCTTCAGTTTGCTCTTCAGTCCTGGCGCACCAGTCTGGCTCTTAATCTTCTTCTCGTAGTCCAGGAGCTGGCCCAGGAAATTAAAGTTTGGCGATATCGTGGGTCTCTTCTCTTTCACAAATCTGGAGAGGGAGGGAGAAGCACCTTGAATCACACACTCGAAGAATATTAAGTAGCTGCAGGAGACAGGGAATTCTGAGATAGTGCCCAGATGCCTTGCAGAGATTATTGGTCTACTAGAATTCTGCAGCAGGAGACCAGCCCCAAAATGTACAAGGAAGTGGGTCAGGACCACCAAAACGCCAGTTTCGGGGGTTACCTGTTTGCAAAAACCCTGGCTGAGGGCTAGCCAGTCCTTTCCCTTCACCCTTTAAATAATGACATGCAGCTCCGTGGCTGAGTGCTGGCTTTGCAGGTAGGAGGAGGAGGACTGGGCTTGATCCCCATAAGCAGTATCTGAGCATCACCACAAGCAGCTCCCAAATCAAAATAAACATAGACCAAAAAGCATCAAAGCTACACTCTAGCATCATTCCTCTGAACGGACACACAGAGCCACCATTCCAGTGTGGTCTCGTGTGCCAGTGGGACTTCAGCAACTCAACCTTGGAGCACAAGCCTGCTGGATGGGTGTCTGTCCCCATCACATGGGTCTGGCCCCAAGTCCTCAGGCCTTTGCCTCCCACAACTACCACTACTACACTTCAGCAGTTGGTCTGTTTCCTCTAGGGGCCAGTGTTGTGACCACCATGGTAAAGAAAGATCTGCCAGGGGAACAAGACTGATCCCTGGCCACCTGGGACGAGTCCTCAGAGGAGACTCAAGGTGGTAGATGACAGGCCCAATGGAAGAACAAGTCTCAGGGCCTCGGTAAAACGTGGGGGCTGGGGTGTGCCCCTCCTGATTCCACTGGGGAAAATAAGAGCCTGAGAATGTGGAGCAGGGTCACCAGGCTAGCCCAGATGGGGATTGAATCAGAGTCCATGGCACAGTTACCACATATCCCAGATCCTCCTCCCACCCCTCTTCCTCAAGCCAGAAGCTGTTTGGGTCTGTTCTCTCATGTGGGAATTGGGCCCCGTGGGCACCAAACCTGGACCAACATTGGAGCCTCACCTGCCCCGTGGAGACAAGACCCCCTTCCTTGACATAGCACATAGGGGACATGGACACAATCCCACCCCAGACTTCGTTATTATTTGACTGACTTGTTTATTATCTGGGAAGGAGTAAAGGGATGCTAAATGTGCAGTCCAGCCCACACTCTGCACAACAGAAGAGGGTGGTGAGGAGACACATCTCTTTCTTTTTTTGGGGGGGGGAACATACTTGGCAGTACTCAGAGGTTATAACTGGCTCTACGCTCAGAAATCGCTCCTGACAGGCTTGGGGGACCATATGGGATGCCGGGATTCGAACCAATGGCCTTCTGCATGAAAGGCAAATGCCTTACCTCCGTGCTATCTCTCCAGCCCCAACAATTCTCTTGTAAATGGTCCTGAACACTGAGTGGAGGTTCTCTACAGAGGTGGTGTTGGCCCTTCTCCCATAGGGGAAGGAGCACCGAGTACTGAGCTCTGAGGCCCGCTCTAGTCTCAGAGCTTGGCTGGCCTACATCTCCCCATGTCTACTCGGGGACAGCCCCCACCCTGTCAGGCTCACCTGTAGGCCTCGTCCAGGGACATGTCCATCCTCTTCATGATGTAGGCGATGGCGATGGTGGCAGAGCGGGAGATGCCGGCCAGGCAGTGCACTAGCACACAGCCATTGGAGGCCTTGGCCTTCTCTGCAAAATAAGGCCAAAGAGGGTCACCAAGAGTAGAGCTGTCCCCCGGGAGACCTCATTCCTCCTTTCCCTCCCAGTCTTTCACCCCATCCCACTCTCCTTTTTTTTCACCTCATCACATCCCCAGCACTCACATTTATTATTTCAGCAACATCCAATGACAGCACTAAAGGACTCAAATCAGATGCCTTCCTTCCCTTTCCTACCATTTCCCATTTTTCTTTAGGTGACTTTTCTGTGTGCCACCAGCTGGCTCAACTTTCTTTACCAAATGACTGCACAGACTATTCCTTCCTGCTGGTCACTTTAGTAAGGACCAAAGGAACTTTCCTCCTCAGCTATGGGAGAAGCTGGACATCACCTTACTCATACTAAATACTGGTTCTTCCACTGAGCCCCAGCCCCAGCCTGAATGGACAGCCTTCACTTCCCTAAGGGTTCCTGCCTGTCTGGTGAACAGTAACAGCTTCATAGACAGTGAATTTTATACAGTGCTGTGTAGGACTCAATTTTCCATAGAGAGAAGGAGTGAGTGAGTGAGGGGAGGGGGGATGAAGAAAGAGGAGAGAGAGAGAGAGAGAGAGAGAGAGAGAGAGAGAGAGAGAGAGAGAGAGAGAGAGAGAGAGAGAGAGAGAGAGAGAGAGAACATTTACCAACTCTCAAGAGCACAACCAGGAAATCCTCTCTGGCAACTGCTACCACAGGGCACTCCCATTCCACCACCGGCCATGTAATAAATATACCAGATTTCAATGTTTCACAAACCAAACACTAAGATCAAGCAAGCAAGCCGAAATGCTGCTGATATTTATATGGAGTTATAAAATCCACAAACAGCCAAGCAATCCTAGGAAAATGATGGGGGACATCTCTTACCCTAACTTTATACTATACTATGAAACTATAATCAAGACAGTTGAACTGGAATACAGAGACTCTTGAACCAGTGGAATAAATCTGAAAGCCCAGAGAGGAAATCCTCAAGAATACAATTAACCTTCACAAAGCAAAGGAGAAAAGAACATGAAATGCACAAATTCAACTCAGAAAATGGATTAAGAATCTTGGTATCAAATCTGAATCCATAAATTATTCTGAGGAAAATATAGAACACTTCATGACTCTGAATCTAGAGATACAGGATTTGATGCCAATAGTCAAGCAAGCAGAAGCAAAGATAAACAAATGGGACTATATAAAACTAAGATGTTTCTCTGTATTACAAAAGAATGATCAGAATAAGAAGACAGTCCATAGATTTAGAGAAAGTCTTTGCCCACCACTCATCTAGTAAAAGGTTAATAACCAAGATATAAAAACTCTTCAACAAAACAACTCTATCAAAAAATGATGAAAAGAGATGAACATGACTGTCTCCAAAGAAGACACAGAGGGTCAATGACTATAAAAAAGAATTTTAGATTTTTAATCGCTGATTAAGTTGGAAATGCCAATCAAAACCACAGTAAGATAAAAGCTCACACCAGTGAGTTTGTCGCACATCACAAAGAACATAAACAGCCAGTGTTGGTAACAGATGCTGGGAGAGGGACCCCATCCACCACTGCTGGGAACGTGAACTGCCACAACAAACCCCTCTGTGGGCTAGAAATAGTGCCCTGGGGTCTCATGGCGTTAAGGAAGGTTAAGGGTTATGGTCCCAGAGACCTAGAGTCAAACAAGTAAAGTATGATCAGTGATGACCTTTCCATGCATATTTAACCAACTCAGAATACTAGGTTTCCTTCACATGAATTAAATAAAAGTGGCAAGATGGCAACAACATAGTCGTATGAGTAGAAAACTGTGGGCTGAGACAGAGCTGTGCAGTTCTCTCTCATGCTGGCTTTAGACACCCCCCAACCTAAAACACTCTTTTACCACACTGACTTGGAATGCGCCTTTCACCTTAAAAAGGATCGTCCGGATGTGCGATGGGAATATGAACCAGGATTCTCATTGTGTGTGTGTGTGTGTGTGTGTGTGTGTGTGTGTGTGTGTGTGTGTCTCTGTCTGTCTGTCTGTCTGTCTGTCTGTCTGTCTGTCTGTCTGTCTGTTTCACAGGTCCTGCATGGCCTCTGGGGAAACCAGAGTGGTGCAGAATCCATTTGAGGCAGCCACAGTTCCCAAGTATCTATTGTGAGAGATGAAAAAGTGCCTAAAACATTTTGCCCCTGGGTTTAAGAGGTTGTCGAACACTTGCAGATACAGAACCACAGGCTCCCCCTGCTCTACCTGCGCAGAGTAACTGAATCCCAGGCCAGTCTCTCAGGGATGGCAACACACACAGATGTCACCTCAACCATTTCCAGGTTTTTAAAATGTCAGGTGTAGATATCTCCTGGCTAAAAGGGAAAGGGGGGGAGCAGAGGGGCCCTGCCTCTGCCCAAGATGATACAGGGCCATACCACAGATGACCCAATGCACTTACCGATGAAATCGACTGATTTGTCCAGCCAGGGCAAAATTTTCTCACAGAAGCTGTCATTCACAGGCACACGCAGGAAATGAGAGTCAGGGATGAAATCAGGCTTTGGGCAGGTACTGCTGGCATTGAGCACGTAGCCGATCCCGTTCTGCTGCATCAGGTCCTGCAGAGGAAAGGGGCTGTTCAGTGGCTGCTCATGGAGGCGCCACCACAAGGAGGGACATTTGATCAATGACAACAGTGACCTGTTCCTTGGCCTAATCAGAGTTTATTCCTCCAGTGAGATCTGGGCGTGCTAGTTACAGTGTTATGCTCCATACAGTGGCATTGAGATTTACAGCAGATACCGTGTAAGAACAAAAGAGGAGGTTTAAAATAGAGCAGCTGACAAAGCACTTGAGAACTGGTCTTCAGCAGGAAGCTTTGCCACCGGGGGCAGGGAATGGGGCAGGGCAGGGAATACCACAGTGACATGCATGACGCCCTACCAGTAAGGGCATGGTGAACCAGAGCCTAAAGGGAAAAGAAGGTGAGAGACAGGCTCAGGATGGGGTGGGGTGGGAGGGAAGCTGGGGACTGGTGGAGGGAAGTGGGCACTAAACGAAGGGATTGGAGTCGGAACATTGTATGCCCAAAACTCAAATATATAATTTTGTAATTCAATGTTTTTTTTTAATTTTGTAATTCAGTTGGTTTTGTTTTATTTTTTATTTTTTAATAAAACAGTGCTGCTGAAGATCACCATCAACTCTCTTACTGCCATTAATAGAAAGAGATAGAACAGATGGAGAGATCACACAGGAGTTTCTGTGACAGGACTCCAGAATATGTACACACACTAGAACATTTTATCCCCAAAACCAACATGCTGCACATTTTCTGAGATACCGTTCCTTGGCATTCTCTTCCCCCTACAAAGCCTGAGGCTCAGATTAAATATTTCTATTCATCATGCCCTCTGCATGCTGAGGACTCTCCTTAAATTTTCAATACCTTGGCAGCAAGAAACAGGGAGAGGGTCAGTCTCTACTCTACTCTTGGACATTCCAAATGCCAAAAAAACAACACACACTTTTCCAACCTTGCTTGCCCCTAATTCTTGTTTCCACTCTGTCAGCCCCAAACTGGTTTTTGGTCATCTTGTACAACTAGATGCACAAACTGAAAACAGGTTCCATTTCTGGATTCTGTTTCATACTCGTGACCCTCCATCCTAACAGCAGCCCAATCCTCAAGGTCCCTGGCTCCTCTCGCTACTCCAAAGTTGGCCTTCTCCACCAGGCACTCTGACCTGTTCTGACTCCAATCCTGCTTTGTGCTTCCATGCACAGGTATCCCCAGAACTAGCATCCCACAGCCCCATGTGCAGCCTGTGTTTATTCAGAGGATTCCTCCTGCTGGAAGTTTTGAGGGTTGAGCTTAGCTGGGGCATTACTTGTTTTTGTGCCTTATACAAGTTTCATGGTTGTACTCCATTGAACCCTGCCTACCGCTTTCCAGACACCCCTTCTCCCCCCACCCTTCAGTTCATCAGTCCTCACAGCGCAAGGAAATGTTCTAAGCCTGAAATCACTCTTCTAAGCAAAGCGGGTGCTTGGGGTGCGTCACAAACCTTTTCCAGCTGCCTAAAAGACAACTGCTACTTCTCTTCCTGCTTCACCTCTGAAACATGCAAACCCCCTCTCCCTTCATTTACCACACTTGGCCCAGTGTTTTGTTTTAATGTGCAAAGCTGACCTGACTGACACATCATGTATGCATCCGTCTCTCAGCTGTGAGGACAATGTTGAGGAATAGCTCTTGGAACTACACGAGCAGCTCAGAGTGAGCCTGAAGCACCATCTTGTGATAGTCTCGTCTACCATTAGCCCAAAAATCAGGCCACAGAGGTCCTAAGGGTGTTCATAAGGGCTTTTCCATTTGTTTGCTTATTTGTTTTGGGGCCACACCTGGCACTGCTCAGGGATTACTCCTGGCTCCGCACTCAGGAATCACTTGTGCTGATGATGTTCAGGGGACCAGATGGGATGCTGAGTATTGAACCCAGATAGGATATGTGCAAGGCAAATGCCTTACCCACTGTACTACCTCTCAGATCCAAGCTTTTCCATTTTTGTCCATAAAGGTCACATCTACCTTTCTGCACTGAGCGGTTTCACTGTCACTGCTCCACCTCAGGAGCCCCTGTCACCCAGGCTAGAAAGCCTGAAGTCCTGACACCTAATGCCTCCCCCCTAGCTAAGTCCAGTTGTGGCTTTTTTCCTCACTGGATTCGCTGACCCGAGTTCATAATCAATTCAAAATCCCAAGGCATCTATCAAATGCAGCTCCTATTTCTTTAAAGAAGAGCAAGAACTTGGGAAACGGCGGTGGTCCAGAATCCTTGGAGATTATGACTGTCCCCTAACTATTTCACACTTGCCTCACTCCCACTAGTTTAGATTTAAAAAAAAAAAAAAAAAAGTAGAGCCATTTGTTTTTATGGAATCTTACAATCAAGTTAGGTCACAGAAAAACAATTCTATTCCTCATTCCTATTTGATGGGTGCATGGAATATCTTCATTACTGCGCTCAAGTCTAACAAGAACTGGCCTGCCTCCTCGTGAACACTCTGCCCTGGACTTGGAGACTCTAGGGTGGCTCTAGGTGCAGAGAGAATATGGCAAAGGGTCCACATTTATCCTAAAGTTTCATACAACTTTTTTTTTTTACTTGCTTTTCTGATACTTTCTTTGGCCATAATGATTGGGGGCACACCTAGCAGCCTTTGGGGTCATGCAGAACTGGGGTGTGAATGAGCCGTCTCCAGTCCAGCTCCTGATGCTTTTCAGAGACTGTTTTAAGAGGCCGAGAGGACAGCTTAGCCAGTGTCTCTGGAGGACAGGGAGGGAGATATAATGGGGAAGGATGGGTCTGCCTGTTTTACAGAATAACCTCACTGTATTCACAGGGCATCAGCGACCTTCCTCTAATTCACAGAGACATGTGCAAGATTCATTCAATTCAGCTTCAGTGAGGTGTGTAAAATGTGTACAACCCAACAAACAGTGCTCGATCTATCATCAAACCACGTTTGCATGCTCCTGGAAAGTGGCCGTGCTGTGCTGCCAAGTGGAGCTCAGCTCTGTGCGAAGACACTTTCACAGAGAGAAAGTCATCGACACCACCTTCACGTTCTCTAAAGGCCAGGGAGAGCTCCAGGGTCTGAGCACAAAAGGCCAGAGTTTTCTTCCCAGCTATACATGGTTCCCCAAAAATCATCTGTAGTGAACCTGAGCACAGAGCCAGGAGTAGGCGCTGAACACAAGGTGTTGTCCAAACCAAAACAGCAAAGGTGGGAGGAGGACCCTGATTTCAATATGCAATTAAGTAAACATTCAAAAAGACTTGTTTTTTAACAAAAAAAATTATTTTTATGAACCTTTCTTCCTTCCTTTCTCCCTCCCTCCCTCCTTCTCTCCCACCCACAACCCACTGGTGCTCAGGGATTGTTCCTGGCTCTGCACTCAGACACCACTCCTGACAGGCTCGGGAGATCATATTCGATGCCAGGGATCAAACTGGGTCCATCCTGGGTTGGGCGCATGCAAAGCTAATAGCCCACTGCTGTGCTATCACTCTGGCCCCATATGAAGGTTTTCATTCATTACTTTTTTCTCTCATAAACCATGGTGCTCTCCTCTGGAGGAACTGGACAAATTTCCAGCCATGGCTTCTCTGTGGCTGCACAGAGCCTGCTTGCTGCTCCTGGGGGCCGGGACTTAGGAGAGGAGTGTGTAGCACTAGTTTTCTAGCACCACTGAGTGTCCCATCCTCACAGGGACACCTGTGTAGGCCCCTTGCCTACACAGGCCACACACTCTGTGTGGTCCATGTCCATGCCAGTAAAAGCCCACATTTATCTCTCAAAGACCATGCCAACCTCTGGCCGCATCCTATTTATCCAGTGATCACTATGCCTACTGCCCCCAGCTGCCCCTCCAGCCAGAAGGCCTGAGGCGGCCCTTCCTCAGACCCTTGGTGGGGTGTGGCAGTCAGCGGGAACATTTCTACTTCCTACTTCATGTTTGTATCCCTGAGAGTTCCCAAAGACTGTGACACCACAGGGGACACACACCCCCTCCCCACCCCCAGCCCAGGAAACCCTATAGAACTTGGGAAGAGCTATCACATTCTATGTGTCCTGGGCCCAGCGAGGACCAGCCAAAGTATCAACAGTTTAGGTTTCCTGTGCTAAGTGGGGAGACTGTGCAAAGGGCAGGAGCCCCAAGTTCAAACTCTGGTTCCCAGAACTGCTGGGTGAAGCCCTGGCAGCCCCCCTGAGCACTTCTAGGGGAGTCATGTGGTGAGAGGTGGTGGATTTCCTTTCTAGAGTGAAGTGTTGGGGTGTCTAGGAGATAGTCAGCACCCACCTTGTTGAGGACGTCTCGCTGGCAGCCGAGATAAAGATTGGGGAGGATGCGGGTAGGCCCAATGTTGGCCACAGGTAAGCAAGGCTGAGAGATGCAGGTGGGCACCAGGGCGGATTTCCCCTCGCAGAGGCCAGGAAAGCAGCGGGAGAACTCTGCGAAGCCACCTGTGGAGAAATAGCAGCGTCAGCTCAGCACAGAGAGTGGGGAACTCAGGACCCCTCCAAGGAAATGGCTCGGGAAAGAACAACCTGCCAGCAGAGACAACTGTAGTTGAAGGAATTTTCTGGGCTTTTTTCTTCGTGTTATTTTTCCTGCTCTGACCCTCACCAAGTTCATGCAAAGGCATCTGATTTACATCCAACCTTCAAGTAAATGTTCTTGGAAAGAAGAGAAAGCATCCAGTCCATGTGAATTCCATCCTCAATTTGTAATCATCCTTAGACATAGTCACAGAATTACTCAGCATAGACTACAGCATCAATCTCAGTCTGGACCCCTTGCCAGCATTATTCATCCTTTACAACTGCTCTGATGGGGTTGTTACTATGCCCATTTCCAGAGAAGAAAACAGGTTCAGGATGACTTGGGCAGAGACGGTGCTCCCAAAGATGCCATATGGGTTTCTGTCCACCCTCGAGGCTGTGGGACAGAGAGGATCCTACCCTCTCCAGCTATCCTCTGACAGAGCAGTTTCCTAGTGAAGGAAGAATCCTACTCCCCCCAAAAGAGAGCTAGGAGGGAGGACGAGGGCCCACAGGTTGCACCCTCATAACAACTTCCAGGGGTCAGCTCTATTCTCCTTGCTGAGGACATCATGAGTCACTTTAAGGTGGGGCTTTATCTGCAAGGCTGGTTCCAGAAGGTTCTAAGACAAACACAACTAAATCAGAGGAAGAGACCATGATCGGTCTCAAAAACAAACCACAAAGTAAAACACCATAGCAAGTACTCAGACTCCAGGGGACCAGAGAACATGCTTCCAGCAGCCTCGAAATGGTTAACTAATGGCTGACTAAAGTCAGTGTGTGAGGCAAATGTCTGTCTGCCAGAAATGTCCAAACCTGGGCTCCTGGTCACCTCCAGACCCAGAGCAGCAGCCGGAGTACATGTCCCCGATGGTAATCTCTGACCAGGGAGTTCCGCTCCACTGCCATCCTCCCTCCTTCACTGACAGCTTTTTCCACTCACTGACCTTTCATTCATGGCTGCACTCGAGTGACCCGGCTTCGGTGCATTAATGAGCAACAGATGAGATGCTGCCTGATTTCCCCGAAGCCTTGGAAGACTGTGTGGCCTTACCAGCGAGTCAGTGTTAAAAAATCGAATGTGCCTCTTCCGCTTATCAGCGAGCATCGGTAAGAAGGAACAACAATCCATTTAGGTCATCCACAGGGTCATCTTACAGCTCAGCCATCCTGCCCCTGGCCCAGCGCCCAATGGGACTCTGGTACCAAAAGACATGACGTCACTGTATCCCCTTCCTTTGTTCACTGTCAATGCCTCCTGAAAAACTGATAAGCAGCTTGAAGAAGCTTTAAAGAGCTTTTGAAAACTGGTTCAAGAATCCTGACTCGCCCATTCCTTCTTTGCCTGGAGTCTCTGTGGTGGCTGTCAGGGACTGGTATACGTAGCTTTGCTACCTCTGCACACCCAAATCCAAGGATGGAGGCACCTGCTGGAGGTGTGGTAGCCAGGAGGTGGATACAGAAGCCAGATCAGTGCCCCCTGAGTTCACCACACTGCAGTGCCCAAGCCAGACAGCCAGTCTGTCCTGCTCAAGTCCACAGCTGGCTGCCTATTTATTCCCCATGAGCCCCACGAATAGTATGTGGATCTCACCTCCTAAGCACAGTGCCTGATCATTGAGAAAACCTGGGACCAACTTGAAAGCATTTATCACTTCTCTAGCAACTATCCTCCTTCAGTCATAGAAATTCCCTTCCTCAGCACAACCCCTTCAAGGCGACACTTCTGGGAGGGAGATGGGGGTTTTGACTTTGAGCCATGGCTCCCCCAGGAAGAGACAAGGCCTCTCACAGCTCTGGTCAAATCATCCAGATGCCCTCACTCCCTCACTTCTCCTCCGTTGCAGGGGTCTCTTCCTTTGGAGGAAAGAGCATTTCCGTGGAAACAAAAGCACTTTATTAGAGCTTAGTAATAGCTTCAAAATTTCTGTTCTAAAATTTTTGGTTTTGCAGCCACATCCAGCAGTGCTCAAAGGTTACTTCTGTCTCTGCACATAGGAATTACTCCTGGCACAGGGCTCAGGGGAACAAATGGATACCAGGAATTGAATCTGGGTTGGCCACATGCAAGGCAAGCATCCTCCCCACTGTACTATCTCTGTAGCTCCTATGTCCTAAATTCTAAAACTGGGTTCCTTTCAACTTCAGATCAAGCCAGGGATAAATACTTGAAAGATGGTTTCCTGCAGGGTTTATGCAGGGTGGAGGTGAGGCACTTCACCTCTGACCCTTGAGTCTTAACAAGTAGCAACAGGGATAGCTTTACCGTGGCCAAAGACAAAGAATCAGTCAATGGCAACTGTCCCCACCATGTGAACAGCCTCCACACTGAGCTATAGAAACTGGACTTATACCCAGCTGTACTTTATGAAAGACATGCTACTTAAGTCACGTGCAAATTTGACTTGTTAAATCATTTTCACCATGCATAGAATGTCATAGTTTTAGGATATAGCTCTTATACAGTTTTATCTGTTATAAAACAGAGATTCCACGTAGGACATAAATTTAATCCATCTTCCGCTTTCTTCAGAATATTGATGTGGGATTTTAGGTGTCCACCTACACAATGAGAGAGCAGCTCTCTCCAAACGTGGGTTTTATTACTCCACAGAACAGACAACATGATATTAAACACGCAAGAGCTGGAGAGCTCACAGTCCATGCACAAGGCCTTCCCTGGTTTGATCTGGCATCACAAGGTCCCCCAAGCACTGCCACATGCAGTCCTGGTTGCCCCCAAGCTCCACTACACCCTTTGGCTAAAGCATTAAAACAATGCTTGTTAGCCAAGAATTGTGGGAGGGTCCCAGTGTCTCTTGGGAAAACCACCACCTCTCAACATGGAAGTGCTAAAATGTGCACTTCACAGTAAAGTACCCTCTTAAGAATAATCATGTCATGCTTCTGTCTGAAGTCACTGGTACAACTTTATTCTCTGCCACTGGATCAAGTATGGTTACAGTTCTACCAAGGCCAGTGGACTGGGCATGAGGGCAGTGGCACGTGGTTAGCTGTAATGGAGAGACAAACAAGGACAGTGCAGCCATCTTCCCACAGGAAGTGAACACAAATGTGTAACTTGTATTCCCAGGTGAATAGGTTGCTCTGGGCAAACCAAGCCACATGGTTTGAGCAGTCATTCTTGCACCCATTTTGCTTTTTGGGCCACACCCGGTGATGCTCAGGGGTTACTCCTGGCTATGTGCTCAGAAATTGCTCCTGGCTTGGGGGACCATATGGGACACGGGATCGAACCGCAGTCCATCCTAGGTTAACATGTGCAAGGCAAACACCCTAGTGCTTGCCCCACTGCTGCAGCCTCAAGTAAGACTTAATGTATATCATCAGCTATTCATTGTGACAGGGAAGGAGTCTCTGTTCTTCTTCTTCTTCTTTTTTTTGGTTTTGGTTTTTTGGAACACACCTGGCAGCACTCAGGGATTACTCCTGGCTCTATGCTCAGAAATCGCTCCTGGCACACTTGATGCTGGGATTCGAACCACCAACCTTCTGCATGAAAGGCAAACACCTTACCTCCATGCTACCTCTCCAGCCCCATGGACCCATTATTCTTACAGGTGGCCTCTGGCTATATCCTAGGTAGCCAACCTCTCCCATGGAACTCACTGAGCAGCATGGAAATGAAAGAACCCACACTTTTAGAGCATTGATTTTTGCTTTATTTCCCTTCTTGCTGCCTGTATCAGACCACACAATTTGCTATGATGCCAGGCAGGGGTCCCCAAAAAAGTGTAGCTGGGATCAAACTGCGGCTGAGAAGGGACCAGGGAACAAACTTATGGCCGTTGTGCAGTCCCAGGGCCTTAAAGTACAGATTCAGAACTCTGATCCCTCTGCTCCACAACTGTCAGCATCAGTCTGAGAAGAAAGTCCAGTGCAGGCAAGTAGCCTACATCCAACCTGTCCTTAAAGCATCAGAGGATATGTCTCACACGCCTTTGCGATCACCTCTGTCTTTAGTACAGTGCTTGGCACATAATCAGAAGTCAATAATGTTAGTTGACTCCTTCCCTGTCACAATGAATAGCTGATGATATACATTAAGTCTTACTTGAGGCTGCAGCAGTGGGGCAAGCACTAGGGCGTTTGCCTTGCACATGCTAACCTAGGACGGACCGCGGTTCGATCCCCTGGTGTCCCATATGGTCCCCCAAGCCAGGAGCAATTTCTGAGCACATAGCCAGGAGTAACCCCTGAGCATCACCGGGTGTGGCCCAAAAACCAAAAAAAAAAAAAAAAGTCTTACTTAGTTTGTATTCAAAAGGATTTGTTGATTTCATTCAAAGCTGAAAACTGTTAACATGAGTGGGGCCCCCAAAATCTGCTTCCTATTCCTAGACCACAATGCTTCAGAGTTTCAGGGGGAGAGAAAGGCCCCAAAAACATGCTTTCCCAATGCTGAAAGAAAAAAGGTAGAAACGTACTGTACAGCTTTAGTCATCTCCATGCCAGAGATGCCTCAAGCTTCTACAGTGTGGGGAGAACCTTCCTTGAAGGGGACAATTGATGGCCCTCATGTCCAGGACTCTGTAATGGCTGAGCCTTGTGTGTGCTTGATGGCTTAGGGGTGCTTTTCTGAGGAAACCAACAGCCAAGATCAGGGGAAATGGCTGCCCACTGTGTCTTCCTGAGCCTCAGATGGTTCACAAGCAAATGACATGATCAACAAGTCACGAACAGAAGGAGGATGAGCCTGGTCTCCAGAGAGTGATTCTTTGGAGTCAAACATGGGGAACTTGCAGCTGTCCTTGAGTCACCAAAAATTCTTGTCTCAGGCCTTTCACAGAGAAAGGCCTTGTGGGGTCTCTCAGAGCAGCAGCTTGCTTTGGTGGGTCCCACTTAGTAAGTCCAGGCAGACGGCAGCTTCAGAGGAAGGAAAGTTGGTTACCTGTTCCCGCCGAGACCCACAACCAGAGACCAATGGGCTGCATGTCTGAAGGTCAGGGATGGAGCCTATCCTGTGAGCAGGTTGTAGAATGAGGTGAGGGGCCTGCAGGGGCCAGCACAGTGGCCCTCTCTGCTCTGGTCTTGTGGGTCAATCCTTCGCCAAATGACTGGGCAAATAACAAAAGCAGCATGTGGCCAATGCAGTGATAAGCAGGGGAACAACTTTGCTTAGTAGTAAAAAGTGGCTTGACAGGCACCTGAGGTTCTCCAGAGCCTAGGAGAGAAGAGGGGGCAGGATGCTCCGGCAAAGGAGTGAGTGAAGGCCCAAGAGTCACTGCTGCTGGTGCAAAGTAACTGGACAAGAGACAAGCAAAAGGCCACATTAGACTTCAAGCAACATCCAGGGCTTTCAGAGAGGAAAGTGGGAGCCTGCTGCTGCTGGGCCTGTGAATCAGGGAGAGTGTCAGTTATTCTAGGAGCTGGATGCAGAGTCACGGCTGTGCTGCAGCCTCATGTCCATGCCATGCTATGCCTCCAGCCATTAGCCCAGACCTGTGCAATTTTGCCTAAGGTACAGGCTTTGAGAAGAAGTGGGAGAGGTAGGCAGCGTGGAACTCATCAGCTTGCACTCCCCCACGAGTGTTCAATATACCATGAGGGGCTGGTCATGGAGCTCAAAACAGAGTTGGAGGCCTTTAAGAACTGTTGCACCATGAGTATCATTGAGCTCCAGATGGGGAGAATCCTTCACAGTTGGAGTACACTTCATGGAAATGCAGAACCAGATGGTACAGAACTGCTCTTCCAGCCATTTCTTGAGCCACTGGGACCAAGTGCCCTAGGTGAGAATGTCAGTCACCACTGCTACTGCCAATGGTTCTGCTGGTGGTAGGGGCTGTGAAGCTGCCAGAATGTGTGGCATCACCTAAGCTGTGAGAAAGTCCAGTTTGCACAGTCAGAAATCTTGTTAAGAACTATCCCAGGTGCAGGGGAGCCCAGAAACAAACTGGTTTGTGTGATTAGGAAGCCGCTGACCATGGCCATGGTCTGCTTCCTTGCATTTAGCCAGACAAACTTACTTCCCAGAGAGCAGAGGCTTTCGAATGGCTGGGAAGACTCGTAACCAAAAAGTTCTTCGTTTTCAGGTAATCTGACTATTCAGACACTGAAAGGCAATTTAGAGTCCAAAGCAAACCATCCATTGAAAGAAATAGAAGCTTCCAGAGCATGGATGGGGTCATAGAGACATCCTGGTGCCACCTCAAGAGAATATAGGTGTGGGACACATCCTATCCCTCAGGACACTGTGACTCAGGGTCATCACTGTCCCCGGGGCTGTCCAACTCTTCAGAAGGGAGACCTTTATTCCCTCCAACCAACCAACTGGGATCTCAGCAATGCTCCTGTGTGATGGGGTGGCGAGGCCCAACATGAAAGCACCAAGGAGAACCTTGCCTTGAGGCCAGCGTTGAACCCAAGTTCCCCTTAGGAAAAGCGTCTCCCACATGAACTCAGCAGGTTGTCACTCCACCATGAAGTATGTCTTGGGAGACACTGGCCCCACAGGAAGATTGTGAGGGAGGTAAAGAGCCTCAGTGTGGCCCCAACCACATCCATCAGAGATGTGGGACTGTGTCAGATTGTCATATCTTATAATGACAGTCCCAGCAAAAGGTGGTGCCTGGCACCAAAAACAGAACCTGTGGATTCTGGAAATCGTGCTGACAGGCTGGCAGGCCAGGGCAGGAGAACATATGGCCTGCCTACAAGACAGGGTGGCAATGCCAGAAACTGCCCTGGATCTTAGAACCCAAGTGAAAGTGGATGAGAGATTTGGAGACATGGGAATCTCACTGTCCCTGTGCCAGAGGGGCCAGCACCAATCACCTACAATGCCCTACGTGTACTTCTAGCCCCCAGTTTTCAGCAATACCAAATTCACCATACACCAGCTTTGCATAATCACCCTGTTTAAAGGCAGACAGGCTTTAAAGGACCACAACTCAGTGGTAAAGTTCACTATGCTTTGTGACACCGGGCTCCCTGAGCCCAGAGTCGAGGAGCACAAGAGGTTCAGAGACAGCTGTGGGATAGGGACAAGGGCTGTGAGGATGCACACGCTGATTCGAAATTCCATGAGCTGGATCTCCCACCCATTCTCTTCAGACTTGAGTCAGCCTTTGCCTTCACTTAGGCTTTCGAAAATCCTCTGGTGGCTTGGTGTTTGCAAGCTAAAATTGTGTTGCATTGTGTAAAGACAGAACAATAGCACAAGCTCGCTTTAACAGAGTCCCCCTCATAGGGCAAGCAGCATTTCCACGGTCTCCCTCTCTGCTTGCTTATGTTGTCCAAGAATGGAGAGAGAATTCTGGGCAGCCACTTCAATGGGAAACGTTTTACAGGTGTTTGACACTGTGATATCAATAGGCTTTGTGTCAAGCGGGACAAGCAGGAAGCGGGGGCAGAGATGGATGGAATTTGAGGTTCTCAGCGCAAAGGTGAGTGGGAAAATTCCCCTGCGGCACAGCTGGCTTTGCCATGATATAAATGGGCAAGCAAGACACCCTGGTTTGCAGGCAGAGGTAACAAAGATGAAGTAGGGAGGCATTTGAACAGAATCAGAAATGCACCAGTCCACGTGGAAGAATGACAAGATGCAAGTTAAGCAGGAAAGTGACGTCAACCAGAAGCTATAAATAAACCACTTGAGACCATAAACTCCAGGTTGGGGTGCCCTCCTGGACTCTGCCCACAGGGAGAAAGCAAGCGCTGACTCATGGGGCTTCGAGGCTGACGTGGCCAGTACTTCCCGCCCCCAGGCCCTTACCCGCAAGCAGGTGCACCGAGCTGAAGCTCTTCTCCAGTTTCCCCAGGAGGACGGTGAGGAAGCAGTCGGGGGCCAGCGAGGCCACATCCTGCGAGCTCTGGTCATAAACCACGACCCTCTGAGTGCAGTCCACATCCACCTGTGGGCGAGGAGGAGGCCGTGAGGAGGGCAGGGCCAAGACAATCCCGGGAATCAGAGCAAACAACACTTCCTGCTTCCTTTAGCGACTGGCAAAGGCGAGAGAAGTGAGTACATCACTCAGGCATTGAGGTGTAGAAACCAACCTTTAAAGGGCCAATGCTGAGGTTTACTCTATAGACAAGAGCCCAACCTGGTTTTCTTTTCTGTTCTGCTCTTTTTTTTTTTTTTGGGTCACAGCTGGTTCTACTCAGTGTTTACTCCAGGCTCTGTACATGGAGATCACTCCTGACTGGACCATATGTGGTACTGGGGATCGAACCTGCGTCAGCTGCATGCAAGGCCAATGCTTTACGGGCTGTGCTATCTTTCAATCCTTAACACTAAGAGGGTGAGGATCCCCCCATGAACAAGATACACATACACAATAACAACAACGTAATGCAAAATGCAAAAAACATTTATAGCGGTCTCTTCCTAATTAAAAAAAAATCGGTATTTAATCAAATTAATAAATTGACGTTCTCCCTGAGAAAAAGAAATTGCCTTTATGATCAGTTATCCACAGATATCTTCCATTCCCCCAGAAGCAATTGTTTCTTTTCGGTAAAAGTGTAGGCATACAACAAGGCATTAACATGCTAATTATAGCAACTCATGTTCCTATATTTATCAGTTTCGGAGTGAATCATTTTAGCAAACCATCAATGGGAAAACACAACACTTGGCCCAACTGAACAGGTAACCATTTTAGAAATGTTCTTGGGGGCTGGAGAGATAGCATGGAGGCAAGGCGTTTGCCTTGCATGTAGAAGGATGGTGGTTCGCATCCCGGCATCCCATGTGGTCCCCTGAGCCTGTCAGGAGCAATTTCTGAGTGTAGAGCCAAGGGTAAGCCCTGAGCGGCGCCGGGTGTGACCCAAACACCAAAAACCAAAAAAAGAAAAAGAAGAAATGTTCTTAAAGGTGACAATATGCTTAACAGCATCGTTTCTCAGGTATCAAAAACTCTCAGCCTGAAAACAGCAACCCCAATTTCCTCAAATCACTCCCCACCCCTGTGGTTCCACAGGGAAATCCCGTGTGCGCACTTGCCTTCTGCTTGGCCGAGTGCTGGATGAGCTCCGTGATCAGCACTTTGTCCTGCTGCAACCTCCGCTTCATCAGCTTGGAGCAGTTGATATTAATGGCTTCCAGAATGTGCGATGTATTGTATTCCACAAACGGCCGGCTATCAATGAGCAGCACTTTTTCCGCCCCACTTTCCAGCAGAGCCACCAACCTCTCAGTAACAATTTGTGTCCCAATCATCTCCTGGGCCATGGCAACAATCGCTCTGTTTTTCCCACCTCCTCCTTTAATTGGCCACGATGATGTAATGCGGGTGCGCTCACAGGCTCAGCCGCTCCATTGTACTAGCCATGGATGAGGTCAGCCTGGTGCGGACTGGCGAAAGGAGAGTTAAACCCATTTCAGCAAAGCCTCCAAGTGAATGTCTCTTTCTCTTTGCCCTTCGTTGATGCGCTCTTGCAGAAAACTCCGTCCACAAAGCAACCCCTCACACTGGATTCATAAAGAGATGACTGCACTCTCCAAGCCACAACAAAAGATGCTTTGGGGCAGCCGGGGCATTACATCACTCTACCTTTGCTCCCTTGCTCCAACAGTTCGCCTTGGTCTGCAGACCCTACATGGAAAGAGGAAGAGACAGAACACAAAACCTGGGGTCAGGAAATGAAAAGGCAACAGACCAGAGCCGGGTGGGACTCATAATATTTACTCGATTAATCTAATTCCATCCTCGACGCACTGTTTTGCTGAACAAACAGAAAGGACAAACTGGTGTGGCTTCAGGAAAAAATAAACTAACGACTGATTATGTGTTTGCCTGCAAAATAGGAAAATTCCAAGACAGATATGTCAAGGTCTGTCATCCATGAATGACAACCACCTGTGGCCCAAGAGTAAACTTGTGGCTTGAAAGGAAATGAGCAGAAAAGAGATGCGCCCAGGAGTTGTGTTTTGTAGGCCTTCCTCATGCAAGGTATATGCCTGATCACAGAGATCACAGCACCAGTGCTGGAAATATCATCATCCCAAAAAGGCC
Organism: Suncus etruscus; assembly: GCF_024139225.1. Lineage (NCBI taxonomy): Eukaryota > Metazoa > Chordata > Mammalia > Eulipotyphla > Soricidae > Suncus > Suncus etruscus. Next base: position 35,575,980 of record NC_064858.1, on the reverse strand, counting down.
CCCTCCTTGTCTCCAAAGTGACAGGGAAAAACATAAATGAGCCCATATTATGGACACAAAAACTCTCTTCTGATAGATGAGGAATCACTGAAATGGTGGGAGCATGAGAGCAAGTGCAGGGAACACAACCCTACGTACATGTATACACACACACACACACACACACACACACATACACCTGCACACCACAGCACACATAGCAGCCCCTTATATAGCCCTAGCACAGAAGAGAGAAGAGGCCAAAAACTGGACAGTTGATCTACTCTGAGTCTATCTAGTTCAGTGTTTTCCAACTGTCTCCAACATGGCCCCCTTCTGGCCTTGGGGATCCCTCCTTTCCCTCCTGAGTCCCTCACCCCATCCTCCCAATTTTACACAAGCCTCCTACTACACTTCACATCATTTTTATTTGTGGTCTCCCTGGGGAGCTCTATTCCAGGGACCCATATGGCCCTCCGACACAGAAATGCAGCATCCTTACAACAGAAACCGTCACTGTTGTCCCTTCTGGCCACGTCTAAGGCCTCGTTTTAGACCAGTTTGTGCCTCCAAAGACTGACCTCATGTGGACCTTCCTCCATGTTCTTGTCCCCTATTTCCATGTGTCTACAAGAAAGAAATTTTCTTGCTCTGGGGTCAGAGCAATAGTCCAGTAGGTAGGACATTTTTCTTGCGTGCAGCCGACCCAGATTCAATCCCCAGCATCCCTGAACACAGCTAGGAAAGATTGGAGTAGAGCCAGGAGTAATCCCTGAGCAATGCTGAGTGTAGCCTAAAAACAAAAAGGGAAATTTCCTGCTCTGTAGAGCTAAATATCTGTGGCCAGCATTCATGGGGATAATCCACTTGTTTCCTCAGTGTGGAAACCTGGATGGTACTTTCACACTTCACCTACCCAGTCCCACATCTGAGTCTGACCCAGATAACCAGCCACATGGTGAGGAAGTAAAGAGCATGATGGAGAAGCAGCCTAATGGCTAATGGGTTCCACAACTCTTAGCAGCTTTCCGGATATGGTTCCTCTCCAGCCAACTAAAGAAAGGGACAGGAGCAAAGCCACCAGGCCCTGGAAAGAGGAATAAAGAACCTATGCCTCAGCTGCCCATAGCAGCCATTTCCTGGGATTCCAAGCCCTTCTGTGCAGAGCCCAAGCACACAGTGTCAGAAGGTCCCTGAGCAATCATGAGGCATACCCACACAGGCAGGCAGGCCCCGTGGGTCAGGCTATCTTTCTATTCTCATGCTCTCAAATCCCAGAGATCTCATTAACTATGTGGTTCACGTGTAGCTTGGATCCATGACTACCTCGAGGTACATCATCTGTCTTCAGTTAAGACCCTAGTGTACTGGCCCGGTGCCACAGCACTGACTCCATCCAGAGTGCTAACGACAAAGTCCAGCTATGTGCCATGCTGTGCTCACACGGTCTGATGCCCCAAGCAGGGGGTGACCCCGTTTCCTCTCAAGACCTGTTCACATAATACAGCTGACCAGGAAGAATGACGCAGCTCGTTTGGGAGAGTGGACACCTGAGAACAGGTGCAAACTGATCCCAGCAGTGGCCCTGGGGCTCCGAGCCTGATTGGCTCCTCTGGGTGATAAAATCCGGTGGTACAAAGCAGTTATCTGGGTTAGCAGATCAAGGGACAAAGGCAGGGAGAAGCCTGCAAACACACACAGTGAACTGGAAACTTCTCATCTTTGCTTTCCTGGGAGCAAATCTCAGAGGTGCAACCCTGAAGTTCTTCCCTGGGGCAGAAAAGAAGGCCCTTCCCTCAGGAGCCAAGTTCTCCGGGTGCAGATACCAATGACCTTTCCCCCACCACAGCAGGATCCAGCCAGAGACCTGAACATGGAATGAGCTCCCAGCAACTGTGTGAGCAGATAAGAATGACTCAGGCCCATCCATCTGTCCATCTAGACGAGGAGAGCCTGGGTTCCACTTCTGGCCAAATGATGATTTTCTTAGCCCCAAATTCATATGCTCCAACAAGGGTGGAGGGTGGCAGGTTAGCACCAAGAAAGCCTGAAATATCCTTTCTTCCAGCCAGATTGGTACCCCCTGAAACAGATCTGTTGCCTTGGAGCCTCGTTTCCAAAATCTTTTCCATCCTGTTGGACTTCAACAGTGACATTATGTTTGATTGATGACAAGGGCCCTGAGCTTTCTAAACTTTCCCCTCAATATCTCTAAGAATTATTAGAACCACAAAGATCTAAGTTCACATAAGAAACCCAGGACAGGTTAGCTTTGTTTTTTGTCGGCCTGTTTTGGGGAGTGATCCCCCAAGCAGGGTTCAGGCAACCCAAGGGTCTCTCCTGGCTGTATGGGATAGATGCTCAATACTAGACCGAATGATTTTTTCAGTTTGTTCAGATTGTTCATATAGAATAGTTGTTCAGATATGGTAGTGCTGGGGTTACCAGGCTACCTTCAGTGGGGGTGAGGTGGGGACAAAGGGTGCCAGGACCACACTTGCGACCTAGCAGATATCTGCTCCAGCTCTTTATACCAGGCTCTTTATAACAAGTCCTCTTAATTTAAAAAAAAAATTTGGGGGGCCGAAGAGATAGCATGGAGGTAAGGCGTTTGCCTTTCATGCAGGAGGTCACCGGTTCGAATCCCGGTGTCCAATATAGTCCCCCGTGCTCCGTACCAGGAGCAATATGAGCCTGGAGCCAGGAATAACCCCTGAGCACTGCCTGGTGTGACCCAAAAACCACAAAAAAAATTTTTTTTTGGTTTATTTCCTTTCATTTTTATTAAGCAATATATTCAATGGTTCAAAAATCTAAGACATATAAAATGCATATGTAATATGAAGATCTATGGCTCACTGAAAGTCATTTTACCTCAGTATGGTACAAAAATTTGTGTAGCTAACCAAGTCCCACAAACACACTGAAAGGAAAGCAGAAATGACCCTGGAACTGTTTCCACCCTCACTGCCATCTGCCTCAAGAACCACCCCCTCAAGAACCTCAGTTCATGGTTCCTCCTGTTTTTTCCAAAGATGCATTTTCTCTAAGGATAGAACAAACATAGTGGTCACTCTGGACCAGGCCTAGGTGCTACAAGGAGATAAGGTGACACTCAGGATACACTATCAGTAACCAACAGTAGGGTAAACCACAGCACCTAAAAGAACGAAGAGAAAATAGTGTCTGTCATCGAGGCAGGGCAGGGGGTAAAAGGGAAACTGAAGACACTGGTGGAAGCATTGGTGTTGGGATACTTTACATCTGAAATCCAGTCATGAATAACCTTAACTGTAATTCATGGTGATTCATTAAAAACATTAAAAAAAAAAAAAGAACAAACACAGGCAGTCCTTCCTTTCCCTTCTCTGTTCAGACAGTTCCATAATTTGGACACTGTTTTGTATCTGGTTTGTTTGCTTTTAGTAAAAATGTACTCCAACTTGATTTTTCCACATTTAGTTAGAATGTGACACAGTCTATATATTATATATATATATATATATATATATATATATGTGCGCGTGCACACACACACACACACACACACACACACACACACACACAAAACTGTGGGTCTTTGATACATGCCCTTTAGAGAGTCTAAATGCAGCATGCAGGCAGAGAACACTTCCTGGGCCACCAGTATGAGATCTATGCAACGGAGTCAAAGAGCAATAGTCAAGATGGACCAGAACAGCAGGTAAGCCATGAAGCCAACCTGAGTTCAATCCCATCATCCTATATAGTCCCCTGAGAGAGAGAGAGAGAGAGAGAGAGAGAGAGAGAGAGAGAGAGAGAGAGAGAGAGAGAGAGAGAGAGAGAGAGAGAGAGAGAGAGAGAGCAATTGGTAAGAGGATGTGAAGGTTTTTCAAACCCTATTAAGTGAATATCCTCTGGGATTGCTGAGTGAGTAGAAATGTAAAACATGATATTGCACTTTCATGAATTACCTTCTTTTGGTTTTTGTTTGCTTTTCTTTTGGTTTTTGGGCCACACCCAGCAGTGCTCAGGGTTTACTCCTGGCTCTGCACTCAGGAATTACTCCTGGGGGTGCTCAAAGAACCATATGGTATACAAGGGATTAAACCTGGGTGGGCTGTGTAGAAGGCAAATACCCTAGCCACTATACTATCACTGTCCCAGGAATTACCTTCTAATGTACATCCCGAAGTCAGTATGTCAGTGTTTATCATAATAAAAGCTAATAACTGTCATTTGGGCTACCAAACATTTTCAATGTACCCCAACTGTCAGAAATAAAGGATTTAAAATATGTTATCTACAAAGGATAAGTGAGAGGCCAAAGCAACATTGATATTCAAGTCTGGAAACAGAACGGGCCAATCCCATCAATGACATTTAAGGAATGCTTTACATTTCTGCTGATAAGTCATGCCTTATATTTTGTGATTTTTGACATTAATGAAAGCTGATATGAATTTCCTTTCTTTAATGTATACTTTTTCTTTCTGGCTTATGTACAGCTTTATGTTTTCTAATCCAGTAACTCACAAAAATGAATTTATATGACTGCCTATATGAAGAGCTGAGCAGAATCTAGATACTTCAGGTGGCCCGCTCTGCAGCAGGATGTCCATCTGTCCATCTGCCTATTTGTCCATCTGTCCAACACACCCATTTGTGCTGGAGAATATATGAGATGCTTTCAATATGGGGAAACAAGTGCAGTTTTTTGGGATTTGCTTTGGGTTTCCTGGGGTGTGAGGGATATCGCCACTCCCAGTGATTCCTGCCAACCAAGTCAGACAATTAAGTGATGGGACCAGGAGATACGGAACTGCCTGAAAACCTCCAGGGTGACACCCAATGATGCAAGAGACCACAAGATGATGGGGCACATGCAAGGCAACCTCCCACCTCTATTTTCTCTTCAGTCCCCTGTGCAGTGCCTTCAAGAAAAGAAAAGTGGGCCCGGAGAAAGAGCACAGCGGCGTTTGCCTTGCAAGCAGCCGATCCAGGACCAAAGGTGGCTGGTTCAAATCCCGGTGTCCCATATGGTCCCCCGTGCCTGCCAGGAGCTATTTCTGAGCAGACAGCCAGGAGTAACCCCTGAGCACTGCCGGGTGAGACCCAAAAACAAACAAAAAAAAAGAAAAGAAAAGCATAAAATCCATCTGATAGGAACCACGATTTGCCATCAGGGCAATTGGGAAGAAGAAAAGCATTCAGCAGCCTTTAATTCTAATTTAAAATTTAAAAATTTTAAATTCTACCCAATACCCATCAGATAAGGGGCTAATATCTAAGATATACTAGGTACTGACAGAATTTAGCAAGAAAAAAAAATCTAACTCAATCAAAAAATGGGGAGAAGAAATGAAAAATTTCTCAAAGAAGAAATACTAATGTCCAAAAGGCACATGAGAAAATGCTCCACATTACTAATCGTCAGGGAGATGCAAATCAAAACAATGAGGTGCCATCTCACATCACAGAGACTGGCACGCATCACAAAGAATAAGACAATCAGTGCTGGCAGGGATGTGGGGAGAAAGAAACTTTTATTTACTGCTGGTGAGAATGCTGTTTAAGCCAGCTTTATGGAAAAAAAAAATGTGGAGCTTCCTCAAAACACTGGAAATTGAGCTCCCATATGATCCAGCTATACCATTCCTAGGGATATACCCTAGAAACACAAAAACCAACACAAGAATACCTTCTGCACACCTATATTCACTGCAGCTCTATTTACAATAGCCAGAATCTGAACACAATCCAGATGCCCAACAACGGATGAGTGGCTAAGGAAACTGTGGTACATATACACAATGGAATATTATGCAGCTGTCAGGAGAGATAAAGTCATGAAATTTTCCTATACATGAATGGACATGGAAACTATTATGCTGAGTAAAATAAGCCAGACGGAGAGAGATAGATGCAGAATAGTCTCACTCATCTATGGGTTTTAAGAAAAAGACATTATTGTAATAATACCCAGAAACAATAGAGATTAGGGCTGAAAGGACCAGCCCAAATAAGAAGATTACCACAAAGAGTGGTGAGTACAGTTAGAGAAATAACTACACTAACAACTATCATGACGATGGTAGTGAGTGAGAGAATGTCTGTCTCAAATGCAGATAGGGGGTAGGGAAGAAGAGAGATAGTGGGCACTGGTTGTGGGAAGGTTGCACTGGTGAAGGGGATATTCCTTTTTAATCACTGAAACCCAATTACAAACATGTTTGTAATCATGGTGCTTAAATAAAGATATTATTTAAAAAAATAAATAAAATTAAAAAATTCTAATTTTATTCTTGCAGTCTTTAAGAAAAGGGGTGAAAGTGATGATGACTATAATAGACAATTCCATGAAAGCTCCTCTTTTTAGGTGAGGCGATCTTTACTTCATGAGCTTATCCTAGCATGGAATGGGGGTACAGTCCCCAGAGAAAAGATGAGCCTCCCTTTCCCACAGAGTTCTCCTGGGAGATATCCACCAGCAACCACAGCTCCAGGTCCCTTTCTCAGAGGCCCCAGCATAGAGAAGGCCCAGACACAGGGAATATCCCCTTTCACCCAGAAATGCTCCCGGAGGAAGAGGGACCATCATGAGGGTACTGGAGGTGTTAGAAAGCACACGGCCTTGTTTGTCTGAGCTGGGGCTCAAGTTCAAACACTCGGGGAATTTTTAGTAAGGATAAAAAGCAGGTGAGAAGTTTACTTTCATTAAGCATCAGCTGGTCTTAAATGTTTTCCTTCACATAAAACAGAAAAAAATAGGCAACAAGATACCCCAAATGGCATTTCTACAGAGGAGGAAACGTGCGTGTTCAATGATGGCAAAACAGGAGCCCAAGGGGAAGGGCAACTGAGAAGTTTGAGGCTAGGCCACTTCCCCTGTTGGCTGTCCCAAGGCTTGAAAGAGATGAGTGAAAAGAAATCCAGCAGAAACCCAGAAGAACCCCCAGTCCCCTGCAAGAACAAGAAAGTCATATATGCCTCTTGGGGCCTAGTTCCATCCACCTGATTTTTTGGCCCTGAATCAAGGTCACACATTTTGACAAGAGGTGATGCCAGGGCAGACTGCTTGAAGCACAAGCAGTAAACAGGGCATTCTAGTCTCCTCTCCTCACTAGGAGCAGACTCCTGGAAACTTTTCCACACATTATTTCTCATGGCCTTAGGCATACAGGTGACAAGATATACAAACCAAAGAGTAACTGATAATCATGCATTTATTTTAAGAAGTATTTTCTCCAAAACTGTTGGACCCCATGTTAAGATGCTCTACCTCAGAGTATTAATGACAGAGCCTGTCCACAGCTCGGCTCCCTTCTTGGCTAGAGGAGCCACAAGAGACTGGAGGAGCATCATAGAAAGGCTGGCCCTTTGCTTTGCCTGGACCATGTCTGCTCAAGAACCCTGGTGTGCTCAGATGCACCCGGGTCTCTTCCCAAAGCTGCTACCTTTCCAGCTCAAGCTTCCTGCCTCACTAGCCCAACCCAACTCTCTTATACACAACTCAAGGTTCCCATTTGGAGCTGTACAGCAGATAGAGCACTTGCCTTGCACCCATCTTTGATTTTTCGGGTTTGATTTGCACCCAGGTTTGATTCTTAGCATCCAATATGAGCACCGCCAAGAGTAATTCCCATGTGCAGAGTCAGGAGTAACCCCTGAGCACTGCCAGGTGTGGCTCAAATCCCCCATCCCCAGAAAAAAAAAGGAAAATCGGGGCTGGAGAGATAGCATGGAGGTAAGGTGTTTGCCTTGCATACAAAAGGACAGTGGTTCAAATCCTGGCATCCCAGATGGTCCCTTGAGCCTGCCAGGGGTGATTTCTAAGCATAGAGCCAGGAGTAACCCCTGAGCACTGCTGGGTGTGACCCAGCAAAAAAGAGGAAAATGGTTTCAGGAGCTCTCCTTGTCAAGAAGTGTAAGAAACGGGGCCGGGTAGGTGGCGCTGGAGGTAAGGTGTCTGCCTTGCAAGCGCTAGCCAAGGAAGGACCGCGGTTCGATCCCCCCGGCGTCCCATATGGTCCCCCCCAAGCCAGGGGCGATTTCTGAGCACATAGCCAGGAGTAACCCCTGAGCGTCAACGGGTGTGGCCCAAAAACCAAAAAAAAAAAAAAAAAAAAAGTGTAAGAAACACCTAAAGCTAGGGCTTATATGACAGGATTCAGGAGTGTTCACATTAAGTCTAAATTTTCCATATACCCTCAGCCCAACCCCAACCCAAACCAAAACAGAAAAATTCCACATGAAAATAAAAGCATATTTTCGTGTCCCAGAGCTTAGTTGCTAAAGATACAAAAGCTATGTATACAGCTAGACAAACAGAAAATGCAATCTAAGGGGGCCGGGAGAGGGACACCTCTAACTCAATTTCCCCCTAGATGGGCAGAAATTTCCAGACATGCAGTGAAAAACAGCTAGAAAGTATCCCAAACCTCCTCCATGCCATGGGAACCTGCACATGAGTTTTTCAGAACAATATTTGGGGAATGATGTCTAATTGGAACCTCTCAATATCAAAGTAAGTGAAACTAGAAAATCTCCTGAAGAGAATTTCAAAATGGCTTAGAGGATATTTCAAAGTGAGTTTCAAGAAATCACTTCACCTTTCCATTCAAACCTACATGGACATGGAGGAAATGCTAGGAGGTGTGGGGGTCCCTCACATATCAGAAGCCCACATGTATCAGGGGTCCAAGCGAGGAGGGAAAGAGATTAGGTTCCTTGAAGAAAAGAGAAACAGAACCTCAAAGAGCACACACACATACACACACACACACTACATGCATGCGAGCATATATACTACACACACGTGTACAAATATAAGATAGACAAAGTTGAACATCCTGATAGTTTCATTGGACAATTAGCAGTAACAATTATAATATTCTTTTCAATTCTTAGAAAGCACAAAAATGTCTTATAAGTACCCTGACCTACATGGCCCCAAGGCTGCACCCGCTGCCTGCGCCCTCCTTACATCTGTCAGAAATGTGGGGTCCAAAGACCACCAGAGAAAAATGTCAAAATACAAGTGTTTTGGCTTCACGCAATCTTCGAAAGAATCCCTTCAATTGCGATAATGTTGGAGAGGGAGGAATAAGTGAGAAAAAATTCTTCGAGGCCAGCATTACTCAGGAAGATTGCAGCATCCCAGAGATTCTCAGTCATGGCTGACTGAGGGGCTTGAGACTGCAACACTGGGAATCCCTGGGTCATGCTGGTCACACAAGTAGTGCATTGGGAGTCTCCGAGCTGTCTCTGCAATGCCTGGGGCATCATGTGGTGTTAGGGAGTGAGTGGGTTTGGTGGCAAGTAGACATGGGCCTTAAACCCTGTCCTCTAAACCCAAGAGAAAGAAAATTTATCAAAACAAATTATTTTTGGAAGTGCCGGGGATTGAATTGAGGGCCTAGAACAGCCAAGATGAGTGCTCTATGACAGAATGTCAACTTCGGCCTCCAAAATTAATTTTCTGCTGAGACAGCTCACCACACTGGACTAAATGTTTTCCACATCCGAGATCCAGGAAAGATCCTCAGCACCACATAGTCCCCAGAGCACTGAGGGTTGATCCCTAAGCGGAACTGGGAGTAACCTCCAAGCGTGTAGCCAGAGAATAATGATGTTGGGGAGAGGCCTTGAGCCACTTCCAGTCATGCTCAAGGCTATTCCTGGCTCCACTCAGGGATCACTCCTGGGGGAGAGATCAGGGGAGGTTAATGTAGGCTGCCAGAGCTTGAACCTTTGTCAGCTACATGCAGGCAAGCACCCTAACCTTCTACACTATCACATTCTGGTCCCCAAAACATTTCAGTAGGTCCATGGGCCAGGGATTATGGCAGAGCAATGCCTGTTTGCGGTCTGTGTTCGCATTCCCAGGACCCAAACCAAGAAATAAAATGGGTTAGCTAGAGGCAAAAGGTTTTATCTGTAAACAAAGGGTTAACAGCTGGTTTTCTTTCTTTTTTTTTCTTTTTTTCTTTTTTTCACACCCAGCAGCTCTCAGCGATTCCTCCTGGCTCAACGCTCAGAAATCACTCCTGGCAGGCTCGGGGGACCATATGGAATGCTGGGATTTGAACTACCACCCTTCTGCATGCAAGGCAAATGCCCTACCTCCATGCTATTTCTCTGGCCCCTGGCTTTCCTTTTTTTTTAATATATATATATATATATATATATATAATATATATATATATAATATATATAATATATATAATGAATCTACTCCCTAATACTCTTAAAATGTATTTCAGTTTATGTTTCTAAAATAAGCTTAAAGTACCAACAGTGAGACCCAGTGTGATTCTGACTCCTCTCCCTGGAAAAGTGTAAATTCCTTAAACAAAGTCAATACAGAAGCCCCCATTGGTTCAGCTCCTGAATGGACACATATAACAGGGCTTAAATATTCATGGCCTTCGGGCCTGAACCACACCTGCTTCCAAGGCCCTGGGGCTGAAAATAACTCTGGGGACTGGAGGAGAAAAAGGATGAGCGAGGCCCAGAGGAGTAGCTGGTGCTGCTCAGCTCCACAAGGTGAAAATCAGACGCTACTGAACTGCAGCCACAAGTCCGTCCCCAGTACTTTCTCTCTGAGCCCAGCTCCTCCATCTTAGGTGCACCCCAACAAAGACACCACTCACTGGAAGCCAGACAAGTGAGACTCATGGAGTTTCATTGGTTTGTCTTTTAAACTGGACCAGGAAACCTAGTTCCTAACTGCAGCATCTCTCCAGAGAATCAGTAAGATCGAGCAAGAGTCAATTGGACAGAGGGAGACATGAACACGGAACAGGCGGCTGACTGAGCCTGGAGACCAAGTGCCTCAGATCTTAGCAGGCAGCCATTCCTGTCCCGAGAGTCAGGGCCACCTCATCAGCGCCATTCATGTAAAAAGTTTACAGCTGCAGGCCTGTGGATGGTTTGGAAGAGGGAGCCTGCCGTAGTCTGGTCTCAGCATCTCCCCACATGCCAACTGTGTGATCCCCAGTGCCACACTCAAGTATGAGAGCCCTGCAGCAAGCAGCACAATCAGGATTGTGGAAGAGTGAGTCTATAACCCTCAAATAGTGCTGGGGAGGGGATGCAAAGGACTGAAGCATAAGCTTTATAGCTTTTCATGAGGGAGCCCGACAATTCCCCCAATATAAGTAAAGCATATAGCCTGTAAATCTGCCAGCATATAGAACACAGAAATAAAGACAGTTAACTCCTGGGCAATGAACTGCCTGGCCATGCCCCAAGACAGTGTTTTAGCAGTGGGGGATTTCCAGATTTCCAAGGTTAGCCCTGAACATCGCCTTCCCCATGTCTGGCAGCCCCCAGCCAGCCTTCTCTAGAGCAGTGTTACTTTTGCAAACAGTGAATAAATAGGAGGGGGTTGGACAAAGCAGTGGCCATGCCCCAGGCCACAGGGATTTTAAGTAGCTCCTTGTACTAGACTTTGTGCTAATTTATCTCCCTGTGGCTGTTTCTTTGATGCTGATTTATCTCCCTGCAGCTCTGGGTGCTAATTTAGTGGTGTCAGGAAGTGTGCCAGAGGTAAGAGGGCTCAGTCTGGGTACAACAAGGACATCAGAGATTGGCCAAGCACGCCAGTGGTTCCCATGCTCCTATCCATGCCTAGAGTCATTGTCCTGCTACCTCCCTTTCTCCACCCACCCCTACCCCCCAGTCCAGCTCATCTAACTTCAGTTTCCATGACCTTATTTGTTCTCAGGGACCTCTTAACTTTGCTGCAGGATATATTCTTAAGTTCCTCCCAGCTGAGGTTGAGCCCCATCATTCAGCCACTCTGCCAGGGCAGATGCTGGGATCCAAGAGAGAGGTCAGCTGTGGTCGGTGTCCTCAGTCACCCAAGAACCTGGGTCACTCTACTGCCTTTCAAATCCTTTGCTGATTTGTTACTGTAAAACAGTTATGGGGAAAGGCGGGAAGGAGTAAAGAAAAAGGGTTTCCACTTTGGCATTTTATACATGGTTATACTGAGTCAAGATTATCAAGTAAAAAAAATTACTAATTCGTTATCTTGAATTTTTGTTTTGACCCAGTGATGCTCAGGGGTAATTCCTGACTCTACCCTCAGGGATCGCTCCTGGCAGGCTCAGGGGACTTATGGGATACTGAAGATCAAACCCAGGTTGGCTGTGTGCAAGATAAGTGACCTACATATAGTACTATGTCTCCAGTCCCACAATACCTTATATTTTCACTGAACCTTGATTATCCCAAGGACCTAGCTACAATAGGTAAAAGCTCCATCCACCTCAGTGCAAGACACAAACTCTTAATGTTTTCCTGCTCAATTGTTTAAAGGACAACCTTTCTATCATCAAGTGTCTAAAGTCTCAGAAGTGGGGTAGTTGGATTTTCTGGGAGAAGAATCCCTTACATTGGGCAGTGTTTGAGAGTCTTACCATGTACCATGTCCTTACTCCCCATCCAGAGTATAAACCCAACCCAGGGCATCATCAAGAGAAGGAGAGACAACAAAGTGGAAACTCAACAGCTCCCAGAAACTCTAAAAGCTACTTTCCAACAGCATTTCTGACACTATCAGAATAGCAGGCCAGGAGGCAGTGTGCACTAACCCACAGGGTACGTACGGAGCACCTAGGACATGGGAGGCAGAGAATTGGATCCCATGGAAGTCAACCAGGGCAGTTTCCATTTGCTGCCTGTGTCCTCTGTTGCTGCTTTGTCCAGAGGGTGCTCTGTTCACAGCCCTTGGCACTGCCCTGGTTGCTGCTCCCTTGATAACTCCCAAATAGTGCCGAGTTGAGCACACCACCCACACACATGAGCCCCTCCTGGCCATCAAAGCTTCCAATTCCCATCCTGAAAATGACCATCCTGACCCTGGTTTCAGCTCAACCACCTTGAGTTTCCAAGCCAACAGGAAGCACCATGAGCAGGAGGCAAGAGCACCAAGATGAAGGAAGAGCTGAAAAATGTCACTCGGATAAGTCTAAAGAGATGCTGTACCAGCACACATACAAGTGCCATTGGACACGTTCTGGGAAAGGATGATACAAGGAAACAAGCCAACGAGACCTTGGAGGAAGGGCAGGTGCGGACCAAGGAGAAGATCTTCCTGAGAGCTGAAAAAAAGGGCAGAAATGGCAGTGGGGTCGCTAGGGAAGTGCCTGCAGTTCTACTACCATATAAATCTTGTACATTTCCCAGACAGAGCATGAGGCTTCAGGAGACAGATCCAATGTGGCCTTACTCACACACACACACACACACACACACACACACACACACACACACACACACACGAGGCCCCAAAATTGATCACCTGTACTGGGCATAGCTCTGGTGGCCCTGACACACAGGTTGGGTATTGTCCAAGACTGAAAGCTCCCCCCTCTCCAAAAATTATTCCCATAAGGACATTACTAGAAAAATTTCAACCTGGTTATGTCTCTGGACAGAACTCAGCAGAGAGTGGACAGTGGGGACTGACCCCATCTATAAGCAGGGTGTGATGGTCTGAGGAGCAGTACTGCCAAGATTGCAGACTCTCAAAGCTGATGGAGAGGAGAGATCTGAGAGATGGTGATGCTCTAAATACAGAGCAGCTACCTGGTGTCTGAAAAGATACATCATCTCAGAAAACCCACGAGAAATGGATGGCAGGGCCCTGTGGAAATAGCACGAGTATGTCCCAGTGTCCCTACCCACAGGGATGCTGCAAGTGTCCAACCCTGTTCAGACAACAGGAGCAGACATAGGCACAGCACAGGGGTTTAAGCACACAGATCATTCCAATCTCCATGCCCAAAAGTAAACCCCATGAACAGCGGGCCACTGGGGGGCTGACTTCTCCCTGCCTGTTTCCCAGCTCTTTCCAAACAACTCTGTACAAATGTGGACTCAGAAGACTTCTACAACAGAAAACTGAAGTCCACATGCGTTTTCAATCAGCCACAGGCCACAGGGCAAGTCATGTTCATGCTTTAGAGAAGAAAGAGAAGTCAAGAGATTAGAGTTTCTCCCTGCCCTCACCACAAACACAGCTTTGAGGCCAGAGAGATGGCACATTGGATAAGGTGCCTGCCTCACAAGTGACTGTCCCAGGTTCGATCCTCAGCATCCTATATGATTCTCTGAGTACCATCAGGAGCGATTCCTGAGTGCAGAGTCTGGAGTAATCCCTAAACATGAACAGGAGCAGGCAAAAAACAAACAGGAAATAAAAAAGGAAGGAAGGAAGGAAGGAAGGAAGGAAGGAAGGAAGGAAGGAAGGAAGGAAAAAAGGAAGGAAGGAAGGAAGGAAGGAAGGAAGGAAGGAAGGAAGGAGGGAGGGAGGGAGGGAAGGAGGGAGGGAGGGAGGGAGGGAGGGAGGGAAGGAGGGAAGGAGGGAAGGAGGGAAGGAGGGAGGGAGGGAAGGAGGGAGGGAGGGAAGGAGGGAGGGAAGGAAGGAGGGAGGGAAGGAAGAAGGGAGGGAAGGAGGGAGGGAAGGAGGAGAAAAGACAAAAGAAAGATGGCTTCTCTAAGAATAACTAGCCTAAGTAAATTTTCAAGTAGCATGAGATTCACCCAACAGTGGCTCAGTAATGTGAAGCCCTGGAATCAGTTACTGATGTCATTACACACCCTGGCTGCAGTAATTCAACAGTGGAGTGCATATGTGTAGGTTGGTAACTGAAGATGTTCCTTTTCTAAATCCAACCTATGTATCTATGTTCCCAGTTTCAACATAAGGCAAAAGGATCACCAGACACAATAGGCTTATCACAAGTGAGATTGTGTCATGAAACTGACATAGACTTGTCCATTACATCCAACTGACATATGTCAAACCCAGATTAAAACCAGTGACTTACATTCCCAAACAGCTCAACACACCTAAAATATAGCCTATGGGGGGCCAGAGAGATAGCATGGAGGTAAGGCGTTTGCCTTGCATGCAGAAGGATGGTGGCTCAAATCCCAGCATTCCATATGGCTCCCCAGAGCCTGCCAGGAGCAATTTCTGAGCATGGAGCCAGGAGTAACCCCTGAGCACCGCAGGGTGTGACCCAAAAAGCAAAATAATAATAATAATAATAATCAATAAAAAATAAAAATAAAATAAAATAAAATATAGCCTATGGTTTAGAAGAATGATGGTCACAAAACTCCCCTGTTTAATCCTTCTCTTGGAGGTTCAAATGTAGCCCACCATTACCTGCCATTTTAGCATTTAAACATTTACAGCACTAAATATGGAAAGACCTTCTAAGTGAATACAAGAGAGTAAAGGATCTATGTTCTTCTGTGAATAGTGCTCATTTCTCTGAATTCTGTATCTGTGGACATTAGCTCATTTGCAAAATCCAAGACTAAAAAATGCAAAGGGGAGAGGACACCTGTTCACTTACTGAGCACCTACTATGCTTCATTTGCTCTGGTAAAACTTCCCAGCTCCATCTAATCACAAGAATCACACAAGAATCAGACAGAGATGTCCACTGATGAGGATAGATCCTTAGGGTCCACTGTGGAAGCTGCATTTGTTTAGGGGTGAGAGGTGGTTCAAGCAACACACTGCAGCACTCAGACACTCCTCCTGGGTTGCTCCTGGTGCTTGGAGAACCATTCAGGATGGAACCAGAATCTTACACATGCAAAGCCTGTACTCAGTCCTCTGTGCTATCTCCCCAGCTCTGACACTGCCTTTTTAACAAGGGTAAAGGATCAGGCAAGTTTGAAACACTGTCATGAAGACATCTTTGCTTTTTTTGACATTCATATTCAATGAGTTGTCAAGAAAGATTCTCTCTCTCTCTCTCTCTCTCTCTCTCTCTCTCTCTCTCTCTCTCTCTCTCTCTCTCTCTCTCTCTCTCTCTCTCTCTCTCTCCCCACCCCACTTTTCCCCCTCCCCTCCCTCACTCTAAATAATCTGAGCTGAGGAATTGGCAGGGATAAGCCAGGAGATGAGCTGGCCTTCACAGAAAGGCGCACCCTCAGCCACATTCCTCAACAGAGACTAAGGACTGTTGGAAGAAAGACGGAACTTCACAGAGGCCTCTCAGCCCTCTAAGGCTCACCCAAAACATGTCACAGGTTTGATTACGTTCCTGACAGGCGCAGGAAGTAGGAGCTTCCGGATGAGAAATAACACTCCACATGTTGCTGCGAAAAGTGGCACCAGCAGAATGCCGGCTGCCAGACATGACAAGTACACGGCCAGGTGTGCAGTGGAGGAGAGAGACAATGACAGATACGTGTGGCAAAAGGAGAGCCTGTAAGAGAAGCCTTGAGGGAAGAAAGAAAGTCACTGAACATTAGCCTACAGAGGGGTCTTCCACTAACACAGTACTGCTGGGCTCAGGTTGCATCTTCCACAATGGCCTGATGCACCAGACCCAAAAGACAGAGTCCAGAAGAGGGGCCCTGGACCAGCATTTTAACAAACAGATTTTAACAAACAAACATTTTAACAAACAGATGACAGTGGATAGCCACTCAATTTGGCTTTCCTCTTGTTGTTGTTGCACTTTTGGGGGGTTGGAGGGGAACACCTGGTGCTCAGGTCACATCTGGCAGTGCTGAGGAATGGATCAATCTGGCTCTGAGCTCTCGGATCATTTCTAGTGAGGCCATAAGGGTACTGGAGATCAAACCCAGGTCAGTGGGATACAAGGTCAGAACTCAGTCCTTTAGACTATCCTTCTAGCTCCAAGGACAGCCACTTTTAAGGTACTTTTAAGGGTTGAAAGAAAGAAGAGGGACAGTGTGGTGGTGACACCAGAGTGTCAGAACTCACACCACACAGTTATGTTTTACAGCATGTGCTGGGTTTCTAACTCTATTATCATGGAAGAAACCAAGATCTCATCACAACAGGTAAAATTCCAATAAGCAATGGGGCTAGAGCAAAAAACACCAGGTAGGACATTTGCTTTGTACACAGCCAACCCGGATTTGGTCACCAGCATCCCATATGAATTATAAGAGGAGTGATCCTTGAACACAGAATGTGAAGTAAGCCCTGAGCATTGCAGGGTTTGGTTCCCCCCACCCCCCAAAAAAAAGAACGATATGCTGACACACCAAGCCCCATTAGTATAGTAGTTTTGGCCAGAGGAATCTAGTGCCTGATCTTTTCTTCCACTCTGTTTTATTTAGACTTCAATGTGTTCAGAAAAAATATATATATCTAGATGCTGGGAGAGGATTAGACAGAGCTGAAAGCTGACCTGCATGATGTAATTAAATAATGTCACCTGGAAGCTTCTGGTACTGAGAGACATTCCTATTATGCAGGTGTGCTCTTCTCTCCTTCCTCTCATCCGATCCAGGGAACATCATTTAATAAAATGATGTAATCGAGATCTGGGCCTCCAGCCAGACAAGCCACATTCCATCAGCTAAGGGGCATCACTGCTCTTCTCAAGGATATGCCTGCTGTTACTAAAAAAAAAACAGAAGCTAACAAAAGGCAGCATTCAGCTAAAAAGTATAATGAATAAGGAGATTGCCTTGCACACTGCTGACCCTGGGTTTGATCCCTAGCAGCTCATATGGTCCTGAGCCTGCAAAGAGTGACCTGAGTACAGAGCCAATAGTAAAGCCTGAGTATTTTCTGAATGTGGTCCTATATAAAACCAAACCAAAAAGGTGATATTCAATCAAAATTGGGAGTTTTTGTTCATAATCTACCTTATGACCATGTAACCAAAAATACAAAAGTGCTTCCTCAGTGGTCTCCTTTGAAAGCAAGTCTACCTTGAGGCTGGCTCACTCTCGCACTCAAGGATTCTGGACTTCTTTTTTGTACAAGGATCTGCTCAGCCCCTCTGGAGCACAGTTTAAGAAGGGATCATAAATATGGATATGGATATCTGCAGGCTGTTCGGAAAATGAAGTCATGAGATTTGCTTATATATGGATGGATATGGAGAGTATCACGTTGAGTGAAATTAATCAGAGGGAGAGGGACAGAGATAGTATGATCACACTCATTTTTAGGATATACAAAAAAAATAATAATATGGTAGTAATATCCAAAAACAATAGAGATGAGGAACAGGAAGACAAGTCCATAATAGGAAGCTTGTCACAAATAGTGCAGGAGTGCAATTAGGACAGAGAAGGGAGCACTATGACAATGATAACTGGAAATGATCACTCTGGACAGGAACTGGGTGCTGAAAGGAGATAAAGTGAAATGCATGATACATCTTCAATAACAATAGTGCTAACCAAAGTCTAAAAGAAAATAAAGGAAGAGAAAGAGAAAGAGAGAGAAGTAAAATGTCTGCCAAAGTGCCAGGCAGAGGGGGAGGGTTGAAGGGTAACTAGAGACACTGGTAGTGGAAAATGTGTACTGGTACATTGTATGTTATGTGTTGTACACTGTATGATTGAAACTCAATCATGAACAACTTTGCAACCACGGTGTTTAAATAAATAAAATAACTCGACTTGAAATTTTAAAAAATAATTATAATAAAGAAATTCTTGAAAAAAAAAAAAGGGAATTCTTGAGGAAATGCCTGGCAGTGGAAAGGAAGGAGGCAAGTAGTACCATTAAAATCCCTTTGCTGGAGCCCTCAGTACCTTAGAGTATGAAACAATCTCTCTTCCTGACCATCCATCCAATGGAGCCACAGAAAATCCTGCACTACTACTCTGGCCCCTGATCCACCTTCTTATTACTTAGTTTTTTACTATCTTACCTTGGATCTGAGCTCCTCACCAGATACAAAATCTGCTTGTATTTTCTTTTTTCTTTTTTTTTTTTTTTTTTGGTTTTTGGGCCATACCCGGCAGTGCTCAGGGGTTACTCCTGGCTGTCTGCTCAGAAATAGCTCCTGGCAGGCACGGGGGACCATATGGGACACCGGGATTCGAACCAACCACCTTTGGTCCTGGATCGGCTGCTTGCAAGGCAAACGCCGCTGTGCTATCTCTCCGGGCCCTTGTATTTTCATTTTGACAATAGCTTCTCCCACATAACTAAAAACCTTACAGATTCCACTGCATTGGTACATGTCCTTAGAGTTATTTATAAGGATAGTGCCTTTTAGTCTCTTAACTGTGTTTTGGCAGAAGACTGTTTTTCCAGAGTTAGAATTTGCCCTGTGGATGACTCTAAACTTCTTTGGTTTAATGGCTAGATTATCATCCAGGATTTCATCACTTTTTTTTTTCAGTGCCAGGATTGTACTCAGGACTTCACCTGGAAAACTCTATGTCCCACAGCAGAGACACCTCAGTCCAGTCCCACAATTCTGTCAGATTCTTCTTTCTCCACTGACTCCACTGACTCCACTGAACCATCAACAACCCAGCAACACAATACCCAAGAAGAACAAAGTGGGAGTGACTGACATTACCTACCTCCTAGATTTCCCATAAAGCGACAGTGATGGAGTCAGTGTAAAAGAACAGGTCAAAGAACAGGCACACAGATCAATAAACCAGAGCAGGGAGCCTAGAAACAGACCTATAGAAACAGTCAACTGACATCTGACAAAGAAGCAAAGGTTCTAATTTGAGGCAAAACAGTCTCTTCACCAAATCTAAATTGTTGCTGGCATCCTAACTCATTTGAAATTTCAAATGACAAAAACAAAATCAATATAAAGACTTACAAGCTAAAAATATTAAGAAAATACGATTCACAAAATTAACTCAAAACAGACACATCAAATCAGCAATGAGGTATCACCTCCTACCAGCAAGAATGGCCGGAAACAGGAAATGCTGGCAGGAACGTGGCAACAACAGAAAAAGGAACTTTCCTTAACTGCTAGTGGGACCGTTGCTTTGCATCAGCCTCTAGAAAAAAGGCTGGAGACTTCTCAAAATGTTAAGAAAAAAAGCTTCCCTTTGACCCTGCAAGTCATCCCTCAAACAAAAACATTCTGAAATGATACAAGCATGCTTGTGTTCATTCCAGAACTATTTATAATAGCCAAAATTTGAAAACAAGCCTAAGAACTCAACAACTAGATGAGTTGGTGAACAAATCAGTGTGTGTGGTTGTGTGTATGTGTGTGTGTGTAGACACATACACGTTTACACACACACACACACAGTGGAATACTACTCAGCTGTGAGAAAAGGTGAAATCATGAAGTTCACTGCCACTTGGATGGAACTGAGAGTGTCAGACTAAGTGAAGTGAGTCAGGAAAAAAAAAAAAAGATAAGCACCAGATGATCTCATTCGTTTGCAAAGTATGAGGAAACAAAGCAAGGGGTTAGACAACTGCCAATGGAAACAACCCTGAGATAAGGTCAGCAAACCTCTGACCTAAGGAGAGTGCGGGGAATCCTGGGATAATGGTGCAGGGGTTCGGGTACTCTGGTGGAGATTGTGAGGCAGCAACACTGCATATATAAAAGTAATATTTAACACTGTTTAAATTAAATTTAATTAAATTACTAGTTAAAATTTTGGGAGGAAAATAAAGACAACAGACAGTGTAAAATACAAATCTTAAAGCTCCTTGAACATTTCATTAGCAGAGAATCTGAATGGTCTTGGATCTGGTAATGACTTTTTAGATACCACAATAAAGACAAGAATCAAAGAACTGATAAGCAAGTCATTATAAAGTTTAAAAATGTCTGCTCTGCAGACACAGTCAAGAGTATGAAAAAAAAAAAAAAGAAAGAAAGCACAGATGGAAGGAAACAAATGCAAAAGACCTGCCTTATGAAGTAGCAAAGAACTCACACAATGCAACAATAACAAAGCAACCTGAGTCAAAAATGGACCAAAGAACTTGACAATTTCACCAAATATACAGGTGGCAAGTAAGAATTGATTCTCCTGAACTCACAGGAAGTGCAAACATGTGAGCGCTGCACACCACTGAATGGCCCAAGCCAGAACCAACATCACCAGAGGCTAAAGGGAGCGTGAGTGGCATTTGGCAGTTACTGGTAAAAGTAAACACTTTCTTACCATAAGGTACGGAAATCCTATGCAAACAGTTAAAAATTCAGGTACAGGGGGCCAGAGAGATAGCATGGCGGTAGGGCGTTTGCCTTCCATGCAGAAGGAAGGTGGTTTGAATCCCAGCATCCCATGTGGTCCCCCGAGCCTGCCAGGAGCAATTTCTGAGCATAGAGCCAGGAGTAACCCCTGAGCACTGCTGGGTATGACCCAAAAAAACAAAAACAAAAACAAAATTTAGATACATGTAAACACCTACACACTTGGAGCTAGAGGGATATATTACAGAACAGAGTGCTAGCCTTGCACACAGATAGTCTGGGCTTGATCCCCAGTCCACGCTATGGTCCCTTGCGCCTCACCAAGAGTAAGTCCTGAGCAGCTCCAGGTATGGCCCCCAAACAAAAAACCCAAACAAACAAACAAAAAAACCTACACATGGATGTTTTATAGCAAAGTTATTGTTAAGAGCTAAAATTTAAAAGCAGTTAAGGTATATTTACTTTATCATATCACACAATGGAGTGTGATTCTGTGCTAAAAAGATATGAACTATCAAGTCTGTAAAACACACACAACAGGCAAGTTATATCTATATCATAAATATAAATGAAATAAGCCACTCTGAAAAGACTGTGATCTATGATCCCACCCATATGATGTTCTGAAAAACGTCAAATTACAGTCAGTAAAATATTCAGTCATTATGAGTTGAGAGAAGAGAAGGATGAAGGCAAAGTTCAGAGGGTTTTTTTTGTTTTTGTTTTTTGTTTTTGGGCCACACCCGGTGGTGCTCAGGGGTTACTCCTGGCTGTCTGCTCAGAAATAGCTCCTGGCAGGCATGGGGGACCATATGGGACACCGGGATTCGAACCAACCACCTTAGGTCCTGGATCGGCTGCTTGCAAGGCAAACACCGCTGTGCTATCTCTCCGGGCCCAGTTTAGAGTATTTTTAAGGTAGTAAAATAACTGACACCATAATAATAGTCAATAAGTCATTATATACATTTGCCCAAACCCAAGAGAACCCTAATATAAACTAGGGACTTTAGGTGAAGAATGATGTGTCAAATTAGGTGATTCATTATCAAGTGCAGCACTTCTGGAAGTTGATGGATCTTGGGGAGGTTAGACATGCATGGAGTAACAGGTATACACGAAATCTTGTGACTTCCATATAATTTGACTGTCACCTACTTCAGCTCGCAAAGATCTTTTCAAAAAACAACAAAACCTAGGGAATGGAGAAATAAGCTCAAAGCCCAGGAACTCTAGGTTCCAGCCAGAATACAGCATGGTTCCTGAGCACCAGGAGTGAGCCCCTGAGTCAAAGCCAGCAGTAACCCCAAGCATTTCTAAATGTGGTCTGACTCCCAGTCCTGCAAAAAAACTACCCCAAGAAAAATACTGACACCTCACAATCACTAGGATTGTTGCTATCAACAAAACAGAACAGAACCCAACAGTAAGGCTATTCCATGGGAAATTAAACTTAACCTTAAAAATTAAAAAAAAAAAAAATAAAGACTATGTGATTACTATGTGATTCAGCAACCCCATTTCTGGGTATACAAAGTTCCTAAGAGCCTAGATAAAACACCTTCTGCGTGCAAGTATCATAATGCTACAACTACATGTTTAATTCTTGAATATGATTTATGATCTAGGTTAAGAATGACCAATGGGGGAGGGAGGCCCAGGAATGTAACTTAATGACAGAGCACATAACTTGGCATATATTAGGTTAGAACCCTAGTACACACCAGTACCCTACCCCTTCCAGTGGTCCTCAAACTACAGCCCACGGGTCACATACTGTATTTGTTCCTGTTTTGCTTCTTCACTTCAAAATAAGATATATGCACCATGCATAGGAATTTGTTCATAGTTTTTGTTTTCACTATAGTCCAGCCCTACAACGGTCAGCGGGACAGTGAACTGGCCTCCTGTTTAAAAAGTTTGAGGACCACTGCTTTATCCCCTCCCTCATACATACAAAAAGCATAAATATTAACCAAAGACAGCTTTGAACATTTTGTCCATTGCCCACAATATAACCCTCAAGAGTTCATGACTTGCTTCAGGCAATAATGGGGATCACAGTGTTGGCTTTCAAGTGACTTTATTCCTTGTACTATGTCTTTGGACTAACTTTCCACCACATGGATGTCTGAAGCTGCCTCATTCTCTGCATAAATCCATTAGTTAAATAGTTTAACCCTCTGAAGGTTAGTATTTTGGCAAAAGAGCTTAGGAATCATCCATCAAGACCTGGCAGGGAGCCAGAAAGATAACACATTAGATAGGGTACCTGCCTTGCACACAGCTGATCTGGGTTCAATCCCCAGCATCCCATAAGGTCCCCCCTGAGCACCACCAGGAGTGTGTAATCCCTAAGTACAGAGTCAGGAGTAACCCTTGAGCATTGCCCAAAACAAACAAGCAAGCAAAAAAGATCTGGCAATATAGTACAAATCAATATAGATGGCACAGATGGCCAAGGTCTTGTAGGTCCTACACTGCTAGCAACTCATGCATGCTGGTTCACTGCACACACACCTCACCCATTCCAACAGGGTTTGCTGACCTTTGCTTGTTTACTGAATTACCTCATAGGTTAGCTTAAGAACAGGCTGGATAGCAGTACCCCACAAAAACAGCATATAGTGGGGCAGGACAATAGCACAGTGGGTAGGGTGTTTGTCTTGCACACAGACCTGATCCCCACAGCCCATATGGTCCCCCTTAGTCCTAAGTGCAGAGCCAGAAGTAAGACTTGAAGATGGCCAAGTATGGCCCCCAAACAAACAAAAGACAGTATCTAATGCCATATAATTAAAACACTCCTTAAAGATAGGCCATCTGTTTTATAGTATCTATCAGTGGCAAAAAATTTAAACCTGTTCAGTAGTTGATATTTAAAGTAGATTCTAAGCCTACCATAGCACCACAATCACATTACTTCTTTGTTTTTATTATAACCATGCTATGTCTAGCCACTTAAAAGTTATGGACTGGTTGGGGCCAGCACAATAAATAGTACAATGAGTAGGGTGTTTGGCACGCAGCTGACCCAAGTTTGATCCCCAGCATCCCATATAGTCACCAGATCCCATTCAGAGTAATTCCTGAGCACAGAGCCACGAGTAACTTCTGTGGCCCAAAAAAGAAAAACAAAAAGTTACGGACTGGAAATATAGAGGGCATTTCCTCAAAGCTCGCATGAACACAAAAACAGAACTCCTATCAGAGAAATAAAGGTTCACTGAATCTAGACTGGCTGCTTCATTTGCTCTATGTATTTAAAAAACAAATACACTTCCAATGAACTTTGGCTTCTATTTCCTCATGTTCGTGAGTAGATTTAGAAAAACAACTGTTGACTATCTCCAAGGCAAAGTACAAACTCTACCTCACTCACACATACCCAGGGAAGGTCTCAGGTCTGCAGCAGAAAAAGACCTTCAGGCCTGAATTTGGAGCAAATTTATTAACAAAATGACAAGATTCAGTTAGAAAACCAAAAAGTGGACATTGGGAATTAACTAGAAATAATTTCTCAGTCTAGAGGTCAGAGACAGTTTTAAGACATCGAAAGCATTTAGCTCATGGGAAGAAGTGGAATTTTAGAACATAAGATAATACTGTTATTGAGTATCATGAAGATCAGCCCTGCTCTTACAGAAGGGAGCAAAAAAAGTGAATGTTTATTCAATCTCTTCATAAGAAGAGGACATCCTCCTTTTGGTCTGATATTTTGGGGAGTGTGAGGCACACCCAGAGTGCTCAGGGTTAACTCCTGGCTCTGTGCTCAAAGATCACTTCCAGCGAGAGGATCACCCTTCCAGGGGACCATGTGTGGTGGGGAGATCAAAACCAGGTCAGCAAGATGCAAAACAAGCACATTAACACTTTCCCTAATTCTTAAGCCCCTCACTCCACTTTTATATACCCATATTCTCACACACCTGGGCTGGAAGAGGTTCCAAGTTGTTGGTTCATATTTTTTTAAAAGGCAAATAATCTGATTTAAGAATGAGCAAAAAATTAATTAAGATTCTTCTCCAGAGATGATGTGCAAATGGTCAACAAGTCTATGAAAATATGCTCAGGATAAATCATCAAAACCACAGCGAGGGGCCGAAGTGGTAGTGCAAGTGGTAAGGCGTCTGCCCGGCCCGTGCTAGCCTAGGATGAACCGCAGTTCAATCCCCTGGCGTCCCATATGGTCCCCCAAGCCAGGTGTGATTTCTGAGTGCATAGCCAGGTGCACTTTGTGGCAGTGGCTGTCACAAAGTGTAGAATTGATATGTTGGCAGCATTAAAATGGTACAGTGCATAGCCCCAAAACAAACAAACAAACAAAAAATACCCACAGTGAGCTATCACCTCACTGCCCAGAAGATTGGCTGCAACCAGTTCAATGATCTGAATTCAGGGATTATTCCCAGCCAGGCTCGAGATCTTAAGTGGAACCAGGGATCAAATCTGGGTCGACAGCATACAAGGCAGGTGCCTTACCTACGGTACTACCACTTCAGCCCAAAAAATTAAAAAAAAAAAATTTAAAAAGGGCCAGAGTGATAGAGCAGCAGTAAGGCATTTGCCTTGCATGCAGCTGACCCAGAATGAACCTGGGTTAGATCCTCAGCATCTCATATGGTCCCCCAGGCCAGGAGAGATTTCTGAGCACATAGCCAGGAGTAACCCTGAGCATGACAGGGTGTGGCCCAAAAATTAAAAAAACAAAACAAAACAAAAAACTAAAGTGCCTAATTAAGGGTGGGCAAGGTAACTGTGGAGAAACATTCACTCTATTGACAGGTGGTATGTAATACAGTGCATCCTTACGGGAAACAGTGGGGTGACACCTCACAAAACTAAAAACTGCAATAAACCCTGGACGATCCAGTTGCTCCACAGAGAGGGCACACTGGAAGTAAATACTGGATCTCTAAGAAATATTTGTACATCAGGTTCAGAGCAGCATTATGAAAAAGCAATCCGAATATCCATGAGTGAATAAACAAGACATGACCACATATGACAGCTATAAGGTCTTTCTCAGAATGGAATGGAAACCAGAGAGCATTTCCCTCCCAAGAGTGAAAGGGTTCAGCCCTGCCACTAAAAACAAAAGCATTTTTTAAGTTGAAGATGACAGGCCAGAGATGGTACAGCAGCCAGCTTGAGTTCCATCCCCGGCATCCTCTATGATCCCTGGAGCACTACCTTCGAGCAGAATCAGGGAGTAACTCCTGAACACCAACACTCAGAAAGCAAAAAAAGGAAAAAGGCTCCAAGAAGTGCCCTGAACAGTCTTCCTTCACCAGAAGCAGCCTGAAGAAGCCAACTCACCGCACACTGCTCCAAGAACCAGGCAAGAAAGGGAAAAGAACAGGAGAAGACACAGGGCCTCAGGTTGATCTTTAATCTGAGCCTCAGCCTAGGAGCATAGGCATCAGTTGTGCTGGCCCCAGCTGACCTCCGAGGACCACAAATACAGAGTCACGACATTTGTCTCCACCATGAAGGGCTGATAGTCCAAAGAAGCTGGTAGCAAGGACCAACTCAACTCTGTTTTCAGTTGTCATCAACTATTTGTTCCTACCCATGCCAATGACACCACTGGCTCAAGGATGGAGTTTTCGGGAGACCGGAAAGATAGCATGGAGGTAAGGCATTTGCCTTGCATGCAGAAGGTCAGTGGTTCGAATCCCAGTATCCCATATGGTCCCTTGGGCCTGCCAGGAGCGATTTCTGAGCATAGAGCCAGGAGTAACCCCTGAGTGCTGCTGGATGTGACCCAAAAACCAAAAAAAAAAAAAAAAAGAATGGAGTTTTACAGAAGAGAGTCAACTAAGCTCTAGAGTCAAAGTACTTGTTAAGGAATAAGGCTGGTTTTATAATAAAAATCGCCGTGTTCACAATAAATATTATTTATACCCATACACACACACCTGACCCTTGTAGAAAGAGGCTTTTTCCTGCCAAGTGGCTGCCACCCTTGGTGCTGGAAATCCCCTCACCTCCATCCTGTACCATTTTAATGCTGCCAACATATCAGTTCTACACTTTGTGACAGCCACTGCCACAGAAGCAACCAGAAGCCACCCCACAGGCCACTCACTCACCAGAAATACTGCCTGACTTTGCCTTTCTGTTGGGACTCGAGGCGAGAAAAGGGGGTTTCCACTGCCCATGTTTTTATTGTTGGTTATAAAACCTAGAAGCTATAAAATCATGCTTTCTGGCGATTTACACTAGCAAAGCTCTTAGCCATTCATAATGGAAAAGAAAAAAGAAAAAAAGCTTTAATTACAAACTTCAAAGGGTTTTACAGTAGAAAGGATAGTTTCTGATATTTCAGTTCTGTGATTACAAAATTGAGGCCCTACCTTAAGCTATTTGTTTGTTTTTATGATTGTTTTGTTTGTGTTTATGATTTGGGGGCCACATCTAGAGGCACTCAGGGGCTACTCCTGTTTCTGTGCTAAGATATTACTCCTGGCAGGTTTGGGGGACCATATGAAAACCTGGGGATTGAACCCAGGTCAGTTGCAAGTAAGGCAAACACCCTACCTGCTGTGCTATTGCTCCAGCTCTACCTTACGCCATTTAAAGTGGTAGTTTAATATAGATACACACTTGAATCTTAAAAGCACATCCCAAATTACAGGTGCCTTAGTTATACCACAGTTAATGATTAGCCCTAGGAAACCTCAGTACTTACAAATCATCAATAAAATTCAGTGGGATCTATCTATATGATTCCTGATGAATAGATTAATACTTTATTTGGGCTAATTTATAATAGCCTCTTTTACAGGCCTAGTAACTTGATTTATGACTCATTAGATTTGTAAATTGAATTTTCAATTCGCTGTAGATGAATTCATCTAACCATGATGAGATTTTTATGAGCAGACCCACATCTCCCTCTGTGAAATGAGAACATCAAAGGTTCTCCCTCACTCCAGGTTAGTTGCCACCATGCGCAAGGCGAATACTTGCCGTTTCTCTCTTGGCCCGGCTTGGCTTCCTGGCTTTTGGATCTTTGGGCCGCATGGAGCCCAAAGGGAAGATGGCTAACAGGAGATAAGATGCAGGGCTAGCAAAATATAGCTGTGCTTGAAAGGTTAACATAGGCCACACACCTGTGGTGGCAAGGGCATGAATAAAGATGATTCTTCCTGATGGCTGCGTGTGAGTGAGTAATTTCACCTGGGCCTGGAACTCGCCGGCTGCATGGAGGTTGCAAAGCCATGTGGGCTGGATGGCATCCTCCACCATCCAGCCCCATCGTTAATTATTTAATGCAACATTTTCTCTATGGTAAGGAAGCAGCAGGAACACTGCTAATACATAAGAACAAATGCCAGGGGCTGGGCATGAGGCTCAATTGGTACAGTACATGCCTTGCAATTGTGAGGCCCTGGTTTGATCCCCAGCACTGCCAGGGCATTGAGCAATGAAAAAAATAAAAGTCCAAGAATAAAAGGGGGATTTTTCTGACAAGTTTTCCACAATAGAGTTTTAAAATAACTTTTCTTGTTGAGAGAGAGCATTTTCTCAAAACACTGCACAGTGGGTATTCTGATTCTATATACATATAGGATCAACTATGACACTGCTTCCCTTGGAAAATACATATGCAATTACATTCCCATTTTCAAAGAAAACATGGGCAGAATCAATAGAGTAACCACCAAAAATCTAATTTTAGCTTTGACCATCTATACCATTAAGGTCCTTACTTAAGATAAAACCCAGTTAGCAAGCTGACTAAATATCATGCATATTTTATAGGCTGAAGAGATAATATAGGGCTTAAGACACTTGCCTTGCAGATGACAGATGCTGGTTTTAACCCCAGCACATCTGAGTACTGCCAGGTATGACCCCAAAACCAACAACAACAACAAAAATTGGGTGGGGGGGGTCACACCCGGCAGTGCTTAGGAGTTACTCCTGGCTCCATGCTCAGAAATCACTCTTGGCAAGCATGGGGAACCATATGAGATGCCGGGATTTGAACTGATACCTTCTGCATGAAAGGCAAATGCCTTACCTCCATGCTATCTCTCCAGCCTAACAACAAAATTTTTCTACCCTATCTCTAATCTTACCTTTTCAATTAAAAAAAAATTGTATGGTACATTGTATGATTAAAACTCAACCATCAACAACTTTTAACTCTGCATCTCACAGTGATTCAATTAAAAACATTTGTTAAGCAATAAAAAGGCATAAACTAGTCAAAAAAGAAACAGGGAAAATAAGAGGGAAGACAAGACTTATGGGGCTGGAAGTTCCCTCTGCAATTATTAACACAATATTCTCAGGTCGCAATTGAGAAACTGAGGCCTGCTCATAAATGAGCTCCACAGTTATGTGGGGTCAACAGACACAGTTGTGTATGAAGGACAGTCCTGGGTTCCCAAGACTCTTTGTGCCTGTTTGTCTGCCCATTTGTGACACAGACAGATAGATACCTAACAGTCAGCTCTGCCCCTGCTCTTTGCCAACAGAAGTCCCATTTTCTGGGCAGCCCCCACTGGAATACAGGCCTACCCTGTTGTCTCTCCTGTGTGCAGAGCAGCCTCGTGTGACAATTCAAGCACATGACAATTCTGAGAGAGGGAAGCTTCTGGGAAAGATGACTGTCAAGTAAGCATAGGAGGAAGGAGTACTTGCTTTGTCCCCTTCCTGCTTGTCTTGAAAATGGATGATAGTCATAGCTGAGGCAGCCATTTTGTGATCTGGAGGCAGTGAGTGAACACTAAAAAGTTGGCAAAGTCAAAAGAGAATATGGGGCCTTTAGGCAGAGCTGAGCAGCTGACCAGTCCAGAGGCTACTTGCTTTGGCTCCTCTTAATTGCACAAAAACAAGTCTCTCCTGGCTGAAAGCTCTGTTGGCGGTTTTCTGTTAACAACACCTAGAAGCAGTCCTGACGTTTTAGAAAAACTTTCTTTTGGCAAGCTAAGAGTTCCTAAGCAATCTCATTCACACTACAAACATCCATTTTGCTATGTACATTATATGCAGCTCAAAGTACCAGGTTTCTACTTCTCCTGCATAGGTAAGAGACCAACAAAATTATAGCTACAGTGCCTTTATTTTATTTTAAAGCAGTTTATTTATTTATTAATTGATTGGTTTGGGGGCCACACCTGGTGTTGCCCAGGGGTCACTCCTGTCTCTGTGCTCAGAAATCACTCCTGGCCGGGGCCAGAGAGATAGCATGGAGGTAAGGCGTTTGCCTTTCATACAGAAGGCCATCAGTTCGAATTCCGGCATCCCATATGGTCTCCCAAGCCTGCCAGGAGCAATTTCTGAGCGTGAAGCCTGGAGTAAACCCTGAGCGCTGGTGGATGTGACCCAAAAAGGAACGGAAGGAAGGAAGGAAGGACGGAAGGACGGCAGGACGGAAGGAAGGAAGGAAGGACGGAAGGAAGGAAGGAGGGAGGGAGGGAGGGAGGGAGGGGAGGGAGGGAGGGAGGGAGGGAGGGAGGGGGAGGGAGGGAGGGAGGAGGAGGAAGGAAGGAAGGAAGGAAGGAAGGAAGGAAGGAAGGAAGGAAGGAAGGAAGGAAGGAAGGAAGGAAGGAAGGAAGGAAGGAAGGAAGGAAGGAAGGAAGGAAGGAAGGAAGGAAGGAAATCACTCCTGGCAAGCTCCAGGGACCTTACTGCTTTACTGCTGTGCTATCTCTCCGGCTCCTACAGTGCCTTTATTAACTCTATCTAGGACCCTGTTGGTATCCGGGGCACTGATTGCTGCTTTGGAAAAATCTCTTCACTCACATGTTAGAATTTGGTGATCAGAATACTATAAGTTAGCATTTTTCCTTTCTTTGTCATTTGGGCAAAAAAAATGACTGAGTCCTCTTGACATTTAAGCATAGATATATCTACATGTGTATAAATAAACATACACATATGCATGAGTGTACACTCAATGCTTTTTCATTTATTTATTTATTTATTTATTTATTTATTTATTTTAGGGGCCACATCTGGTGACGCTCAGGGGTTACTCCTGGCTATACTCTCAGAAATCGCCCGACATGGGGGACCATATGGGATGACGGAGAATTGAACCACGGTTTGTCCTAGGCTAGCGCATGCAAGGCAAACGCTTTATACCCTGCACCACAGCTCCTGTTCCAATGCTTTTTCATTTTAAAATGAGACCAGTGCCAGAGCAATAGTACAGGAGGCATCGCACTTGCCTTACATGTTGCTGAACCCAGATTGGCATGACATATGGTTTAACAGGCACTGCCAGAAAAGACCCCTGAACACAGAGCCAGGAATAAGCATTAACACTGCAAGGTATGGCCCAAAAATAAAACAGAAAAAAAGAGAGAGAGCAAATGCTCCTTTTTGTTAGGTATACAAGAGCATTTATGATTTTGTATGGCTAGTAAATATACAATTATAATACACCCCTGACAGCCCATGAAACATGGTCTTAGACTTCTGTGCTTTTAGACTTTACTTAGCTACCAAGTTTAAGGTAGAAACATTCGACTAACTCTGTATGTCCTCAGCACTTCTACGTTCCTACCAATATGAACCCCTGGTCTTACCTATTAAATTTCCAAAGCCTCGTTATCATCTAGTGAACTTATTGAGAGGTTAGAGAATGTCTGCAACATTGTCGAGCTGTGCTTTTTGAAAGCAAAAATGGCTGCCAAATTAGAAATGAAAAACTCTGGCTGTATCAGCCAGTCAACTTTCAGGGTGCAAAAGCTGGAATGAAGCACTCAGTAGCTGAGAGAGTAATAAAGCTTAGTAGAGCTGGCACCTGCTGCAAAGTCAATAAAAGGAATCACAGGAGTTCTTTGGCCCAATGATATAAAGTTTCATCAAACTGAAGCGCATGATACAAACATGCACTTTGGTTTGATGAAAAAAAGGCTCCAAGTCAAGGCCTCCCCTGAAGTGATGGATTTTTGATATACAAACACAAATCTGTAGACATGCATGGCAAAACTTACTGTTTTGTTTTTAGTATTCCAGTATCTGCGCCAACTAATCATGGAAGGTCTTCTTTAATGTGAATGCCTGGCAAACAAATACAAATGCATTACTTGGTATTAAATGACTTTTTTGCATCTCTCAATTTATCCAAATCATCACTGTGGTGCCTGCTGAGTATACAAAGGCAACACTGGTGCAAACTGCTGTTGTTTTATTTTTTTATTTGTTTGTTTGAGGATCACACTCAGCAATGCTCAGGGGTTACTCCTGGCTCTCTGTGCTCAGCAATCACTCCTGGCGATGTTCATGGAACCATAAGGGATGCCAGAGACAGAATTAATTAAACTGGGTCAACTGTGGGCAAGGCAAATGCCCTGTCCCCTGTGCTATTGTTCTGCCTGCAACTGCTGTTGCTTTAAAAGAATCAAGGCTGGGGTACAAAGCTATGCTCATACTGATTCTATTCTTTGCTGCTAGACATTTTTTCCCCAAAAGTCTGTTTCAGTGTTGGGAGGAAGCTTAAAGGGCTGGAGCCCAGGCCTCGCATGCTCCAGTGCTCCAGCTAAGTTTGATCTCAACATACCCCTCACAACTAGGGAGGCCAGAGGCCATACCACCACCATACCAGCTGAAAAATAAGTAAATAAAAAGTCAGTTTCACTTAACAAAGCCCAGAATGAAACAATAAAAATGATCAACTTTCTTAAAATCAGCTTTTATGAACGTGGCCATCTTCATGCCAAGTGCAAGGCAATTCAAATATATTTGAATATACCAAATATTGGTGCTCTTGCCTAGAGGCCAATGCTTTAACATATAGGCTCCAGTCCATGTCTTGAGCTGAGCAGCAGACAACACTCTCCTATATCACTTAGGTATCCAGGCTCCCAATCCCCTCAGTGGTGAACTCTCAAGTATTCTGACTTAAATATTGGAAAACAGTTTTCTAACATAAAAAGATTGTGCCTGATGCTTATAGGGAAAAAGGTGATGGACCGTATCTATTGCCAAAGATCAAATATGAACTTCTAGGAGAGCAAAAATCCCAAATTTTAGAGAACTTAGAACCCGACACCAAGATCTTGACTACTTCTTGTTCTTGGGGGTTTTTGAAGAAGATGAATGGTCATAAGAATCGATGTGGTTTAATCAGAACATTGGGTAAACAGATGCCTTCAGGTTTGAAAGATTTGCCTAACTTCAGTAAATCATCCTTTTTCAAATGACCCATGCATAACATTACAAAAGCACACAAAGGTCAAAGTGTGAGACGGGTCAATAGATTTTATTATGTTCCAGAGAGAGCCTGAAAAGCTCATCCATAGGGCCTGAAATCTCACAGTGCAACAATCCTTTAAGAGTCTCTCACTTGGGGCCGGAGAGATAGCATGGAGGTAAGGCGTTTGCCTTTCATGCAGGAGGTCATCGGTTTGAATCCCGGCGCCCCATATGGTCCCCTGTGCCTGCCAGGAGCAATTTCTGAGCCTGGAGCCAGGAATAACCCCTGAGCACTGCCAGGTGTGACCCAAAAACCAAAAAAAAAAAAAAAAAAAAAAAAGAGTCTCTCACTTGTTGGGGATGAAGACATAGCCAGACAGAGAGCACGAGGGTTAAGGCAAATGTCTCGCATGCAGCTTAGCCTGATTCAATTCCCAACTCTACACTGTCTCTCAAGCAGTGTCAAATGAGGACCTAGAGGTGCCCAAGCATGAGAATCCAAACAGTGCTGCACCCTTGGGCCTCAGGATTATCTGGCTGAGAATCACAGGAACCCACTCCACCTCCCCAGGGCCTTCTGAAAGCCTCTTGAGAGGTTAAAAAAAATCACTTGGTTCTAAAGTAATGAATATTCAATTATGCACAGATTACACACACACACATATGCATATAAAAATACTCCACACTTGAGTGCAGCATATTCAAGAGAATGGTAGCAACAGGAACAATGGCCTGCCTTTGCTTCTCACCACATATTTCTGCTCAGAAATATGTTACATCAATCTCAGTAAATGAATTCGAAACTGAAGTATTTCTCAGTTTTATTGTCCATTTTACTTTCACATTTAGATAGATATATAAACAAAAGTTCTTAGGGGTCCTCGATTTTTAACAGTATAAAGATGCTCCAATACTAAAATGTTTAAGAACTGCTGGTTTAAGGGACAGAGAGATAGCACAGCAGGTAGCACACTTGCCTTGCATGCAGCTGGCCCAGATTCAATCCCCAAATCCCATATGCTCCCCCAAGCACCAATACCAGTGATTCTTGAACCAGGAGTCACCCCGAGTATCACCAGTCTGATCCTCAAAATGCCAATGTACCCATCACCTAGCTTCAACAAATATTAAAATCTTATTAATATTATTCCTGGTGATGTTCAGGGACCATATGAGATACTGGGAGAATCAAACCCAGGTTGGTCTCTCTGGCCCCTCATGGTTATAATTCTTAAATATAGTCTAACCCAGTCCTACATTCTGATTTCCTACGTGTTGTTTTTTGTTCACCTATATCATCAATGCAGATACATTTTTGACTGAACATTGGAAATTTTGCCAAAGGAAAAAGAGCAAATAATAACAATCTCCCTTTTTGGGAGTGGGGGGGGGGTCCCCAGAAACACTCATGAGGCTTGGGAATCCCTCCTTCAACTCTTAGTCAGACACATAGGGGTTCAATGTAAGGGCCCTACAGTGCTGAAAATTATCCAGGCCACAATGCAATGATTTGGGGGCCCATATGCAGAGCTGGAGATCAGAGGGTCAGCTACATGTAAGACTGGTGCCTCAATCCTTGGCCTCTTTCCAGCCCATAAATACCCGGTTTTATCTATCATGAACAGTTTAGGAAGTAAAGTCAAAAGAAATCTTCCTGAAGAATATTTCTTCCCCACCAAATAACAAATAAAAATGAGCAAAAGAAACTCAGTGTGTGTGTGTGTGTGTGTGTGTGTGTGTGTGTGTGTGTGTGTGTGTGTGTGTGTGTGTGTGTGTGTGTATACTAAAGGCATCAACAACAGGGGTCAACAAGAACAGAAAGTAAAATGCTTGCCTTGCATATAGACGACCTCAGTTCGATCCCTTATTGTTCCCCACCAGAACTGTCAAGTGTGATCCCTGAGCACAGAGCCCAACAGTAAGCCCTGAATAAGAATCGGTGTGAAAACAACAACAAAAACAGCAACAACTGGGGCCAGAGAGATAGTACACCAGGACCTAAAGTGGTTGGTTCGAATCCCTGCATCCCATATGGTCCCCTGTGCCTGCCAGAGGCAAGTTCTGAGCACAGAGCCAGGAGTAACCCCTGAGCGCTGCTGGGTGAGGCCCAAAAACCAAAAAAAACCAAAACAAAACAAAAACAAAAACAAACAAACAAAAAAACAGCAACAACAAATTTTGAAGAGGGTACAGAGGAAAAGAAACCCAATAAACTATTGGTGGGAATGTAAATTGGCATAATCCTTTGGAAAAGTCATAGAGCTTCCTTGCAAAGCTGAGGCTAGCTTTAGCTACCTTCTAAACCAACATTCCTATTTTGGGGTATCACTGCAAGACTATGACAGTATTAAAACAAATATTATTTATATCCCCCTAGTGTTATTACAGTATTATTTACAATAGCAATAGAATTGCCCATGGATACTGATGAAGATATGGGATATTTATACAGCTAAAAAAAAAAAACAACGTAAAATTTTGTTTTTCCCAATATAAGGGAAGGTGTTCAGGGGAATTAGGTGAAGCAAAGTCACAAGGGAAAATGGCAAGTATTTGCTAATTTTCCTTAGGTGCGCATTACAAGAATATAAATTAGTGAACAGACTTAATTTAAAAAAATAAACCAGTGGACAGTAACAACCAAGAAGTCACCAGAGTTGAAGGTGGCATGCAAAGAGACTGCCACATAGAAGTGACAGGCACAGACCACACACCAGCACCCAGCTGCTCAAGAAGGGAAAGAGAGAGGAGATGACCAGCTGCCATATTGCAAGGAATGAGGTCAGGTCAGCTCAGGGCTTGGCAGCAAGGCGAGGTCAGATCCAATCCTGGAGCATGCACCCAGCTCAAACTAGTCAGGGTGTCAAGCTGCTTTCTGCTTCCAACTCAAATCTCAAAACACAATACTGCAGGCTGAAGAGATAGCCCCCTATAAGAAATAACAGTCATGGGGAGTAATTCCATTTATTCTGCAATTATTTATCAAAATTCCTTAAATATATATGTGTATGTGTGTGTGTGTCTATATATATATATATATATATATATATATATACTTCTCTACTCATGTCTTCCTCCATTTAATCTGAATGAGAAAACATAGATAATTCCTACTTATGGCTTTGTTATATTCCATTGTAATTTATGGCTCCTGTTTCTGAAAATGCAGCTTGCCCGATCCATCACCAGACACCAAAACAAATGTGAGTGCTAGTGTCCTTCCCAAGAGCTGTTCAAGAGAACAGGTCACACTTTCCCACAGATTCTAGCATTTATAGTTACAATCTTTTTTCACATGCAATCTTGGGTTTTGAAGGAAATCAAGGGGACAGTAGAGCAACTTTTAAGGGGTTACCTCCAGCAGTACTGGGGAGGGAGCGTGCGGTGTCCAGGAGCAAACCCACATGAACAGTTGTTTCTCATAGGTTCATCCCAAGTGAGCCAAACATACTGAGATGAAAACTGATTAGAGGCAAATAAGAAAACATTCATGATCTTTGGTTGGGGCCAGGGCAATAGTACAACAGGTAGTTGTACTTGCAAAGCAAGTGCCCAACCTGGTTTTGATCCCTGGCACCTTCTATGGTTCCCCCGCAAGCCTACCAGGATCTGAGTGCAGAGTCAGGAATAAACCGTGAGCACTGCCAGGTGTGGCCAAAAACTAAACAAACAAAAACCAAGAGCTTTGATTCTACATACATACATATTTCATAAAAACCCCTTAGGGAATACTTTGCCTCAAGTTCACCTAACAATCTTTTTTTTTTTTTTAAGACGAAAAAGGAAGGAACCTACTTCTTAAAGAAAGTTTGAAAAGGGGCAGATGAGACAGCTTTGATGGGCTAAGCGCAAACTTTGCATGCGGGAGGGCTGGGTGTGATCCCTGGCAACACATGATCTTCCCAGCTCAAAGCTGGGAGAAGTCCCCCAAGCAAGGAGCCAGGTGTAGCCCTGAGCACCACTGGGTGTGGTTTTCCTCCATAAAAGGGGTTAAAAAAAAGAAAGAAAGAAAAAGAAAGCTTGAGAAGCATTTCATAAACAAGTTCAGGAACATGAAATAACCGCCGGGAATTTTCTAGTCTCTACTATAAAGGCCATCCTACTATACAGGTGCTGCTGTCAAACGGCTGCCCCTGGCAGTCAGCTGTAGGTAAAGTTTCCCCCCTTCACAAACAGAAAACACCCCAAGTTTGAAAGTCTGTTTTCCTCTACACTGCTTTTAGATCTAAGAAAGCCGAAGGAGCACAAACTGTTCTAGGCACCCTCACCTCACTTCCAGCCCCATGTGAAGAAGCCTGACAAGGCAGCATCTCAACTCCTAGTTTCCCTACAGTGCAATCAAGCTCGCTGATACATATCTTGCAGCTTCTGTTTTCTGCACTCTCCAAAAGGCACCAGCAAAACAAAGTGTCCTTGAATCCTAGCTTCCCTTCAAAGCACTGCTCTGACACTGTTCCTGAAGGAGAATTAATTAACCTCAGAATATAACTCAATGCATCCCATTACAAAATCAAAATCGTGAGCTTCTTGGCCAATAGAAGAATAGCAAAGTGCTACTGAGTAAAAAGGTCCAAGCGTGCATGCTTCTCCCTAAAGAACATTCGTGTCTTAAAACACAAAAACCTGGGACCAGAGAGATAGCATGGAGGATGAGCATTTGCCTTGCATGCTGAAGAACGGTGGTTTGAATCCCGGCATCCCATATGGTCCCCTGAGCCTGCCAGGAGTGATTTCTGAGTGTAGAGTCAGGAATAAACCCTGAGCACTGCCAGATGTGACACCACAAAACAAAACAAAACAAAACAAAAACAAAAACAATCAAAACACACAAAAACCAGTTAAAGATAACATCAATTCCAATGTGCATTCCACTTCGAACTGACATGGACTGCAAAAAAATATTAAAAGGCTCTATCGTTTACAATATTCTACAGGATCTCACTGGCAGTTCTGCCCAGAAACGGGCTTTCTCACTTCCTTGACAATATAATAGTAACTATAGACTATTATTATTATTATATAGTCTATATAGACTATTCTTTCCCCCATTGGTTCTGTATCTCTTCTTGCATGTACACTTGTCAATGTACTCCCTTTGGAGTGGAAATTCCATAGGGTCAAATGCTGATCTTCTATGCTATACCTTTTCCTAAGAGCAACAGAATATAGAAGACTCCAAGTAAATTTGCTGAGTGAAGACGTGGGAAGGGCCACTCGCTTTGGGTTCCACTTCCTTCCCTTCTTTCATCATTCTTAAAAGGCAAAGGTCAAATTCTACTCTAGGAAGACTGAAATCCTCAATATCCCTTTCTCTATCGCCTTCATATGAGGTTGGCACTTTCCAGCAGTCTAACTGCAGTTTGGCTTTGCATCACCCTTAAAATTCTGATCATCTATCTCCCCTTACAAAGGGCACAGTCCCAGGTTTTAACGTCCAATCTTCACCTCCAAACATCCAGCACCTCTAGTCACTGTTCTGTATGACCTACTGCTACCTATAGTCAATCCAGAATTCAATGTAGTTAATGCTTTCAACGATTCATAATCGAATGCCTTCTTTTCCAATACCTCAATTGACATTGCATTGGGTTCTCTCTACCTTAAATTCATCTTCATCTTTGGCAATTTCAAGTTTTAGATTCTCCTGTGATTAAGACACGTGATTTATTTTACTCACCATCACCCTTATTCCACAACATTAACTCTTTTGTGTAACAAAATGTCGTATGACCATTCAGTGAGATCTATGAGCTATCTCACCCTGCTCAAGAAGTTCATTACCCTCTTCTCGCAGCTGCTGAGATATTAATTAGGATATTTCTTCTTTTCACTCCTTCCTTTCATGCCAAGCTGTATCTCATTACCTTCTGTTCTGATCATACCCCTGGCAAGATTTCATTATTTCTTTGTACCTGTCCTCTTTGGTAATCTGTCTTAGATCCTTCTTTTGGAGCCACTCCTGTTTCCTCCATTTATTTGATTAAAATTTGAACTCCCTTTCCCATTCTATGCATGAAAAAGGTCTCTTCTTTCAAATCTAAACTGCTTCTTTAAATCCAGCCAACTTCTATGAGCTTCATCTCTTCCCCACAGCCAAAGCCTAATCCTCGGGGCCATGAAATGTTCTAAATAACAACCATGCACATTATAAGACCATCAAAAAAGTGTTTACTTTAGGCTCTGGACTATATATCATGTGACTTAGGGCAAGATGCACATGGTGGGGGTTGGAGCAGGGCTGGAACCCAGAACTTCATACAAGAGACACATGAACTTAGCTTACCGCTGAACTGTATCCTGGGCCAACATTTACTTTCTTAATTACGCTTCTGCTAGGTTGACTGCATAACACTTTTTTTTATGATAGCAGATACTGGTCTCGGTTTTAAATTTTGATGCAGTGGAATTATTTTTAAAAAACCAACCAAGCATCAATGGTGGTTTTCCCTTACAAGCCTTTTAACTACATTTGAGCTTTTTCTATGGTTGAGATCTGTTCTAAAATCTGGGTTGTTTCCCTGATTAATGTCCTCTGGTTTCGAAGAAATTCTGATTCCAACCTGTTCACCCTATTTAAATGACTTTTTCCATTCAAAGAGCCTTTTACTGGCGCATGAAGAGCATTATTTTTTAAAAGGTTAAAGGTCCCCAAACCACAAAAACCCTGTTTCGTGCTGTTTTAAAATACTTGCTTGCGTATCTAGGGCATTTGACAATGTAATTCAAAGGAATCAAACTTCATAGAGTATCTGGCTTAAGTAGGAAACTTGAAAATTGGACAGATATGTAAATCAATCAAAAACCCAAAAGCCAAAAATTCTATAGGAGTCAAACCCCAGGACAGCATGT
This sequence comes from Suncus etruscus, assembly GCF_024139225.1. Lineage (NCBI taxonomy): Eukaryota > Metazoa > Chordata > Mammalia > Eulipotyphla > Soricidae > Suncus > Suncus etruscus. The sequence continues at coordinate 35,536,057 of NC_064858.1, read as the reverse complement.
GTAGAAAAAAAGCACCAAAACTAACTCATCAACCTGGCTCTTCTCCTGAGCCCAGATCCCCTCTCAGATAGTTCCTTCATGCCAACCTCCATCCGCCTCAGTGCCACAGCTTGAAATGTGTCTGAGGACACACAGAGCCAACAGATCTTTGCCTCCCTCCTCAGCTGTCATTACGTTCCTGGCCAGCGAACCTTTATCCTCATTTTTCACATGACTATTTTTACTTTCTAGTCACTCATACTTCATATGTGATGGCAGGGTGAGTGCCCCCACCACCCCACCTTCTACTTTCCTACACACTATTTACCACATCAGCAGGATTAATTACACATAAATTCATAAGTTTTCCCCTCCCAGGTGATAAGCAAAATTTCTCCTACCTCCAAATCAACATTTGGGTTATTTAGCCCAAATTTTTACAAGAGAAGTCAAATGTTAACTAGAGGGTAGAACAATGAATAGTAACTAACCTCTTTCTCAGTCCTAAATCCCACAACTTCATTTACAACAAACAGAACTTGTATTCATGGAGCCTCGCGACATTGTCTGTAAAATAACTACATGAACCATAATGTCTCCTTTTCCACTGACTTGAGGTGCAGTTCCCCTCCTCCCCCAAATAAAACACAACCCTTCAACTCTTAAAAAGGATGATGCTCACCCCTGGCTGGCTTTGCAAGGAGATTCCCATCATTTGAAAAACTAAGAATCCTTTTTTAAAATTTCCCTTTTTAAGAAATCTTTTTTTCTGGAAAAGTTCAGAAATAGCACGAAACTTTTCAGGAGCCATCTGTCACTTGGAGGGCCAGTCCAGTTTCCTCTGCCCCCTCAGAAAATAAGACAGAAAGATGCATTTCTCCGACCATCTAAGTTCCCCCAGAGAGTCACAAGGTTTTCCCTGAAAGGGGAAGAAAGAAAGAAAAAAATGGAGAAAAAAAAGAAGGGAAAGAAAGGAGATAAAAACAGAAAGGAAGCTGAAGAAATAGGCAAGAGAAAAGCCAAGAAACGTACCTGGCTCCTGTCCTAAACAGGTCTGATAGGTTTGGTTCCCTTGTCAGAGCAAAGTATTTATTTCTAATCTTTGAAAGCTGAAATGGCAGCCGGAATCCTAAATAAATTAAAATAATAATAATAAATAATGAAAACTTCACAAGCGTTTTTAAAACTGCAGCACCTTAAAACTCACTTCCCCTTGGTGCCAAGGGACAGCCGCGGCAAATGCGCTTATGCAACAGGTTTTTCCTCTCCGCTTGATTCCTCACCGTGGCCAGGCAGGGAGCGCAGTTCTAACCGGGTCCCTAGACCCGGCTCGGACCCGGGGGGCGGCCCTCCGGGACGTCCCTGCAACGTCCGGAGCGCCGGGACCGCGCCGGATCCATTCATTGCATTGCAACCAGGTCCGCGTCTTTGCAAGCGGGAGAGCTGGGAGACCGGCTTGTGGGGGGGGAGAGGTGGGCTTAGGAGTTTCTCTGCAAAAATCAAACCCAGTCTTGCAAAAGAAAAAAATAAAAAACTGACTTAAAAAAGACGGTAAAAGAAAACGTATCCCACACACCCTGGGGTTCTACGAAAACACCCCAAAAAAACGATGCACACACAGCCACGGGGGGCCTGCCTGGGCTTTCTTTGCCTTCCTCCCTCCTGGGTGCGGAGAGACATTCATTAAGTCAACCCGGGGGTACCCGGATCCACCAGCACCCCCAAACTAACCCGGGCGAGCTCGGTGTAACTTGGGGCTCGCGGGGCACCGCCAGGCCCACTTGGCAAGCGTGTTAAGGGAACAGGCGCGCCTGCAAAGTGAGGGAGCAGCTTGGCCCGCGAACCCCCCGAGTCTTGCCGGGTCTATGCCCCCCCAGACCTCGCACACCCCTCACTCTTCCTCCTCGTCTTCCTCTTCCACCACCCCCTCTTCCCAAAAGCTCCTCCGGCGGCTCCGGACCGCGCTCACTCCCGACGGTGGCCCCGGCCGCGGGTGCGGCACGGCCCGGCCAGGAGCGCAGAGTCGGGGCGCGCGGCCCTGGAGCGTTCCATGCGGCCGCCTCCTTTTACCCTCTTAGACCCGCACCCGCCATGCCACCCTCGGCCACTTACTCGGGGAGGGGGGCTGCCGGCCTCCAGGCTCCCCGATTGCCGGTGAAGGGGGTCCCCAACCCGATTCACGTCCGTCTGTCCGTCCGTCCGTCCCGGAGCGTGTCCTCCTGGGCCGCGCTCTCCCGCTCGCGCGCGCGCGTGGGGCGCCCCGGACGGAGCCGCTTGGCCAAACTTTCTTCTGCGCTTTTTCTCTTCCACCACCAACACCCCCCCCCCGACACACAGCACGCACCCCAATCCAACCCAACCCAAGCCAGAGCCAGCCGGGGTGCAAAAAAAGCTAAATTAAAAAAAAAAATTTAAAAACAACGTGGAGATGGGGGGTGCGCAAAGGCCTTGGAGAGGGCAAGAGGGGTGTCGAAGGGGAAAGAGTTCCCCCCCCCGAGGGGATCCGGGGTGGTGGGTGGGTGGGTGGGTGGTGGATGGGTTGGGGTGCGGCGGCGGGGTGGGGGGCGGGGGCGAGCCCCGAGTTCCGAGTCTTCGCTCGGTTCAGGAAAAAACTTCAAGCGGCCGATGAGGTCATCGGTTTAAAAATAAAGAGATGGCGTCACTTGAAACCAATCCCAGTGAATGAACTCACTCAGCGGAGAGGAGCCCCGGGGAAAGGAGGAGACGGGCTGAGGAGGGCAGGGCAGGGCAGGGCGAGGGGCGGTGGGCGGTGGGCGGTGGGCGCGGGGCGCAGCCTCCAATGCCCCGGAGCAAGGCCCGGCCCGGCCCCCTCCTGGTGCACCCCGATCCGACACTCTCTCTGTGGCCCGGCAGGTTCGGTGGAGGCGGTGCGGGGAGGAGCCCCTGGGCCGGCCGGAGGAGGCGGCCCTGAGCGTGGCCTCGTCCTTTTTCCACGCCCCAATCGGCTCCCGAACCCCCTACCCAGGTCCCCGACCCCATGCCCTGGTAGGTAGGTAGGGATCTGGGGGGCCCGATCATCCTTGGGGGGGCGGTGAGGGGAAGGGGACCCTCTGCAGCTGCCTCCCTAGCTCCTGAACGTGCACACAATGATCCCAGCGGCTCACACACTTATTCGCCTTTGAAAAGTCCTGACAGACAGATTCCCTAAGGCCCTGGGTCTCCAGAAAAAAAAATGGCAGATACTTATAAAAATAAATAAATAAATAAATAAAAATAAAAGACACTCAGCATTCAGCTGGGCCTGTGGAATCCTCACCCCACATCTTCACTCAATAGAGCCTGGTCCCCAACCTTTCTTTCTTCCTTCCTTCCTTCCCTTCCCTTCCCTTCCCTTCCCTTCCCTTCCCTTCCCTTCCCTTCCCTTCCCTTCCCTTCCCTTCCCTGAGTTGTCTTTTTCTTGACCCAGTTTCCCAGTGCAAGTGACCCCAAGCCTCTTTAAAGATGGTTTCTGCAGCAAGCCACACCGAATCTTTTCAATCAGACCTTTGGAGAGGTGTCACCCCCTTGGTAATTTCACTACACAATTTAGTGCCTTTTTTTTTTCTCTCTCTCTCTCTCCTTTTTGGACTATTTACATACTGGAGACCTAAAGGTGGTGACAAACCAGAACTTCGAATCCCTCTGTAGCATAATCGAAGTTTTATGGGCTGGTGTCTTGGGAGCACTTGAGCATGAAGCTCCTCTGAGAAATACTCACGTGGAACCCCCCATAATAGAGATGTGATTCATAATGGAAAAAGCCCACAGCCATGGTAGGTACCACTCTAGGGGCCAGAAAGGGGATGGGTAGGAATCTTCTAGAGTAAAATATTCCATTTTTCATATGCTGCCTTTGGGGGGAGGGTGTCTTGTGAGACTATCCTTATGGGTTGAAGGGGCTTTATAGTGTTTAGTTGACACAAGAATTGAAAAGCAGGTTTAGGGGTTCAAGGGGGGGGGTGACAAAATATCTCTGAGACAGCAGTTTTGCCTTAACTCCTACCACTAAAGTTATTCCTGACAACACCTAAGCTTACTCTTGGGGTCAGCCTGTGGTGACTTCCGGCCCAGTGTTGAGGGGAAGAAAGGACCCGCCCTGCACCTTTAGGGGCCGGAAGTGGAACCCCAAGAGGCCCTTAGGTGTAGGGCTGACCTTCAGCCTCTGCCTTTGACCTCCGGAGCGTTCGGCGGAGGGGAAGATCTCTCGCCCTCCGCGCTCGGCCCTCTGCTGGCCAGTATGTGTTACTGCATGCGGCCCTGCTGGGTGTCCCTGGGCTCTGCAAACTCCCGTCTAAAAAAACCCTCCAGTCCCAGCCCTGCTGCTGGTTGAAACCTGGTTGAAAGGTGTCGTTGGTAAAACCTTGTCTCGAATCCTCTGAGTTGGAGGAGTGAAAAGATTTTAGGGAACCCTGCCTAGAGGAGGAGCAGGATCAATGTCGGTGGCCCCGGAAACCTTTCAAACTGGCAAATCCTGAAACTTCTGCAGTTTCTTCGTTTAGTCAACAATGACGTTGGAATGGAAATTCCCCTGAGTCTGGGACTATGGTAACCTTCCCTGAGTAGAGCATCTAATGACTGGAATAAAATTAATTAAACCTAAATTAAGTTCACGACTGAGAAATTAAGCTGGGTAAGAGATTAAGGGGACAATCAATGGAGGCAGGAATCTTAGTCTGGATGGGCTTTGACCTTCGTTAGTATCAGTCCTTGAGTGGATTTTCGAAAGTAGAGCTTGTAGAACTTTAATGGATCAGACATTATGTGGATATAAGGGACTACTTGTTTGCTAGTAGCAAAACTGTGGGTCCGTAGCAATGGGAATGGGATTAAGTTAAACAGAATTGGAGGTGTGCGATTAAGGTGCCTGTCAGGAGAAATGATTTGTTTCTAATGCTGCAGATTAAACCTGAACAAGTTTACTCAAAAGTCTTATTTTGCCTTCTCATTCTACTACAAGAATATCTGTACATGTTAACAACCAAAATGTAAACACAAACTGAAGATATGCGATATGCAAATTACTCCAAAGATCAAGCCCTATTTAGATATTAATCTAACAAAATGTAACCAGGATCTGTATCGTGAAAATTATGAAATTATTGATGAAAGAATTTAAAAAGATTGAAAAAATGAGAGCAGCTTCCTCTATTATTAGATTAGAAGACTCAGCATAGTAAATCTATCCATTATTTCCAAATTGAGCCTTTGATAGGTTTTATTCTATCTCTGGTTAAATTGTGACCATCCCATCAGTCAGTACTCAGCAGTTGTTGAGCCTACTACAAGTCTATGCCCAGCACTATGCTGAGGATTCTGGGATGACAACTTCAGATAAGAGACACAAGGTCCTTTTCCTGGCAGAGTTGACATTCTAGTGGGGGGAGGACACAATAAGTAAATTCATATAAGCAATGACCCTATGTGACATGATAGGCTTCTCCAGGGAACAGTCTGATGGAGGACTATGTGGTTAGGGCACACCTGAGGAAGGGACATTAGAGTGGAGGCCAACAACATGACAATGCTAGGAGATTTACTGTGAACCAGTGAACCTGGACAACTTGCAGGGATAGGCACTCCAGAACAAAAGGGCAGATACTGGGTTCACATATAAAATGTGAATGAGAATGGACAGGAGTCAGAACCCACGGGACTTCATCATTCAGAGAAAAGGCTTGGCCCACCTGTCCTAGGAGAGTCATGCTGTTTCACATCTGATCTGATTTATGAAGAGAATATTTTCAAGGAAGGAACTATAGTACTGGAAGGAAGAAAATATAGAAAGATCGTACAAGTGTGGTGCCTGCCTTGCAGGTGGCCAACCAAGGTTTGATCCTCAGCTCCCCATATGTTCTCCCCACCGCCAGGTACAGTCAGAAGTGATCTCAATGACAGAAATTAGTTCTAAGCTTATATGGGTGTGGCCCATACTCTCCCCACCCAGCCTTCTTTCCTTTGAAGGTTGAGCCTCAAACCCAGGGCTTCAAACAAACAAGGCAAAAAAAAAAAAAAATATATATATATATATATATATAATAAACTATATCCCCATTGCCAATACTAGGTTTGAGGAAAAAAAACTATTGGAATGATATAATTACATTTAGCCTCTCTCTTTTTAACAGAAAGGGATAGTTAATCCCCAAGGTTCTCTTTTAATGTCACCAAATCAAAGATTCATATCCTAGGTTTCATAGATTGCCAGAAAATATGTAATGGGCTTCAGGGTTTACACTAAATGTTATGTACATATTCATAAATCTAACCATCCATATATATGCATATATGTAAGTATATATATTTAACATGTTTTCTATGAATGTTTTTCCAGCTCTAACTTTTAACATCTTTCCAAACGATTTCATCTTCTGTCTCTCTCACACACTCTCTCGTTCTGTCCCTCTCTCACACACACAAAGGCTGACTTCATAGTTAAATCATGACTGTGCTTTTCGGATGACAGGTTTTACTGCTATTGTCCTCAGCTCTTAGCAGCATACAAATAAGTCACAGTTCTGTAGAAAAGCAAGCTCTGCCTCCCAAAGGTGATGTATGCTGGAGGAAGGCAGTATTCCAGCAGAGGAGGCAGGAAGAGTCCCTGTGTCAGCTGCTGAAGGAACTTAATGGAGGAAAAAATGTTACAAATGTAATGTGAGAACTAGAAGATTCCTCAGCCATGACCACATATCACCCCACTCACTTTACACAGAAGAAAGGAAAGGTTTCTTAACCAGAGAGGTTAAGTGGCTTGCCCAAGACTACAAATAAAAGCTTTATTGGGATTAGAAACTACTCTCCTAACTCTCACTATAGTGCTCCAGTGTCCTTGCCTAAAGGTTTATCAAGAACTTGAAGCAACTATAGCACTGAATGAATAAGTATCAAATATTTGATTCCACTTGATTCATGTAAGCATGTTCATTAATAAGGAATTGGGGGAAAAACAGAGAGTAAAGAAATTCAAAAACATACAAAGTCCAAGAGAAAAACAAAAAGCTGGGTCAGGGCAAGAGATATACTTAAAAGTGCTTGCCTTGCACACAGCTAACCCTGGTTAAATACCCAGCACCCTGCCGGAGAGATAGCATGGAGGTAAGACGTTTGCCTTTCATGCAGAAGTACAGTGGTTCGAATCCCGGCATCCCATATGGTCCCCCGAGCCTGCCAGGAGTGATTTCTGAGCATAGAGCCAGGAGTAACCCCTGAGCGCGGCCGGGTGTGACCCAAAAACCAAATAAATAAATAAATACTCAGCACCCCATATGATTCCCCCTAGCCCACTGGGAGTAATCCCTGAGCACAGGGTACGGAGTAAGCCCTGAATACTGCCAGATGTCGCCCCCAGTAAAAGAAAAAAATCTGGGTCAAGTAAAGATATGTAGCCAAGAACAAGGACACAGTAATAACCATCAGTTATCAGCAAAGAACTCTTCTTTCTGGGGCAAATTGATACAAGAATGCAATAAGTTATAAAGGCAAGATGCTTTTTTATTTATCAGTTCAAAAATGAATAATCCCAGAATTGGGTCAAGAGTGTGAAAAAGTGTTCCCTCCCTCCCTCCCTCCCTCTCTTCCTCCCTCCCTCCCTCCCTCCCTCCTTCCCTTCCTTCCTTCCTTCCTTCCTTCCTTCCTTCCTTCCTTCCTTCCTTCCTTCCTTCCTTCCTCCCTCCCTCCCTCCCTCCCTCACTCCCTCCCTCCCTTCCTCCCTCTTGGGGGGTGGCACACCTGGCTTACTCCTAGCCTTAAATTCAAATCAGCTATCAGCAGGCAAGCATCTTAACCCTTGTGTTCTCTCTCCAGTCCCAAAGGTCTAATGATTTTTAATTGGTTCCTCCATCTTCCAGCTACATATGTCTCAGTAGGTTCAGTTTTAAAATCTTCAGTGGCTTTCTGGATGAACAATTACAACCCTTGATGACAAGTTTCATATGTATTAAGTATAAACATTTACCCTTAGGAACAATCAAGATATTCAAACCCAATAACAAAATAATTTTTATTAAAAAATACAACTTGTGGGGGCAGAGAGATAGCACAGTGGTAGGGCATTTGCCTTGCACGCTGCTGACCCAGGACAGATGATGGTTCGAATCCCAGCATCTCATATGTCCCCCCACCCCCACCCCCGTGCCTGCAAGGGATTTCTGAGCAAAGAGCCAGGAGTAACCCCTGAGCACTGCTGGGTGTAACCCCCCCAAAAAACAAAACAAAACAAAACAAAAAGACTTGACTTCCTGATTTTCTGCATGAGGCTGTTGAAAAATACTTTTTAAAAGGTGTAACTGCCAATGTTCAGGGTAAAAGGCCTAATTACATTACCAAATTTGTGTTCCCATCTCTATTAGATAAGAACTTGTTTGCATATGTATTATTTTCCCATTTTAATGTGCCTACGCAAAAGATACTGTTGGTGCATCTGGGGGCTGAAGAATAAAGTCCAACATTTCCTGTAACTTGGTATAAATGTGAAATCTATACAGAGTTACTCTTATACCAGTAATGCTTATAAAACAGATCTCACAGGGGAAAATCAAACAATCAAATAACTAATCTAGTGGGAAAAATTGTCACTATATGAGGATATTCGAAAAGAGTTATAGATGTTAAGGGAATACATCTGAGATATACAAAAGAGATACATGTGACCCACAATAGCTAAAGTGTGAAAAAGTTTCGCCGGGACCTTGAGAATGACTGGAGTTGGATAGACTGGTATGCCTGGAACCCAGAGTCTGTCTTATGCCAATAAACTTCTGTGGTGAGGCCTTTTTGTAATCAGGTCAAGGATTTTTTTACTCTTATCCTTTAAGGAAAAAAATACAACTTACTGAACTTAAAAACAAATTACTGTAGTAGAATGCCTGTCTCGAATACAGGCAGGGGATGGGAAGGGGGGAGGTTTATGTTGCACTGGTGAAGGGGGGTGTTCTGGTTATGATTGTAACCCAAATATGATCATGTTACTTAAATAAAAATATATATTTAAAAAATATTTAAAAAGGTGTAACTGGTTATTTTTTAATGTATTGAAGAAAAAAGAGCTGGTCCTCTTGAATCATTGCATTTTAAGAAAATCTTCAACTACTTCTATGAGGAAAATAGAAATTAGGAACTTATTCCTATGCAAAGTTTCTTCCCACATGGGGAGTTCCTTCTCCTTTCTCCTCTACTTTTTTTTTGTTTTGTTTTGTTTTTGTTTTTGTTTTTGGGTCACACCTGGCGGTGCTCAGGGATTATTCCTGGCTCCATGCTCAGAAATTGCTCCTGGCAGGCATGGGGGACCATATGGGACGCCGGGATTCGAACTGATGACCTTCTGCATGAAAGGCAAACGCCTTACCTCCATGCTATTTCTTCGGCCCCTCTCCTCTACTTTCTATTAAACTTTTCTACCTTCTGAATCTAAGAACCTTTTAAAAAAAAAAGAAATTAAGGGCTGGAAAGATAGTACAGTGGGTAAAACACTTGCATTGCACACAGCTAACCTGAATTTGAGCCCTGTAATTCATATATCCTCTGAACACAGCCAGGTATAAATTCAGGTCAGGAGTAAGACCTAAGTATCTACAGGTGTGGCCCCAAAACAGCCTCCCCCAAATATTATAAATTAGGTTGAATTAGAAAACAATCTCGGGGCCTGCGAGGTGGCGCTAGAGGTAAGGTGTCTGCCTTGCAAGCGCTAGCCAAGGAAGGACCACGGTTCGATCCCCCGGCATCCCATATGGTCCCCCCCAAGCCAGGGGTAATTTCTGAGCACTTAGCCAGGAGTAACCCCTGAGCATCAAAAACAAGTGTGGCCTGAAGAAAAAAAAAAACAGAAACAAAGAAAACAATCTCACCACATTAAACCAAATAGTTCTTTTGTACAAAGTATATCTTTGAGTATGGTGTTTATCCTTCCTACCAGCCCAATGATTTCAATACTATTACTTAAACCTTTATAGTTTTACTGTGGAGAACATGATAACTAAGAAAGTCTGGGAGTAAGTGTCAAGATTTGTAAGGAGAAAAATCACTAAGGTCTCAAACCCAAATTTCCCCACATAAGACCCAACCAAGTTTTCTCACAGAACTTTTTTAGCAGATAAGCAAGACCACAAAAGAGAAGTGATTCAAAATCAAATTAAAAGGCTGGAGAGGGGCCACAGGGATAGCACAGAGGTAGGGCATTTGTCTTGTGCACAGCCAATCCAGGACGGGTGGTAGTTCGAAACCCAGCATCCCATATGGTTCTTTGTGCCTGCCGGGAGCAATTTCTGAGTGCAGAGCTAGGAGTAATCCCTGAGCACCATCTGGTGTGACCCCAAAACCAAAACCAAATAAAAAATAAAAAGGCTGGAGAGATAGTAAAGCAGGTAGAGTATTTGACTTGCTAACGAAGATTCAGTCTCTGGTATTCCATATTGGTTCCCCAAGTTCCTCTAGGAGTTAACTCTGAGTACTGTCGGGTATGGCCCTCATATAAAGTGAAGAAAACAAAAACCCAAAAGATCACATAAAAGACCACATCCCTAACTTAGATTGTATTCCTGTGGTTATGGTAAATCTATTCAGATCTATGCTCCAAATATTGGGAAAACATGGGTACTGCCCAAGACACAAGACATAAGAGACACGAGGGACACAAGAGTCAGCCAGCTACAATTTCCAGCTCAACCGCATACCAGCTGCATGATCGAAGAGAAACCTAGTTTCCTCACCTGTAAAGATGCAGGTAATTCAGACCAGTTTCCCAGCTTGCTGTAAGGTGCTAGTGAAGGAAGAGGAAAGCAACATGAATAGTGAGTTTACAGGTCACCATACATACGACACACCAAGTCCTTCCCTCTGAGGAAAAGCCATATGTAGGGATGACTTAGGACTGACTACACTGAATTGGGATATTAGAAGAGAATGAGGGAAACTCATTCCAAGTAGGAAAATACACAGTTGGAGACATAGCAAAGAAAAGGTGTTTAAAATAGTTTAACTGAAGCAGAACATTTGTATTGAATAGTGTATAATAAGGCTGGAAAGCAGTTTGTGGCCAGATTACATAGGGCCCCTGCCAAAGAATTTAGCTTTTATATTATAAGTAGCAGAGAATTCTGGAAAATGTGGTTTCTTTTTAAAATTATGTTTTCTTGGCCTTATGTTCTCTTATGAAGCAATACATGGTCATTATTATAAGTCTGTAAGAAATGTATGATGAAGAAAATATGAATCATTTATTCAATGGGCTACGTTTTGAAGAGATACAAATCTTATTTTCATATTGTTGGGTGGTATTTTGATCCAGTGATTCTTTTAATGTGTACATAGGTTATTTTGATTCTAGTAATAAATACATGGAAAACACTAAGCACATTTTATGTGACGATTGTTTTTAGATTAATGTTTCTAAAAATAAGATTACATATTTGGCATGGTGAGATGACTATTGAAGAGAACTCCTGAATGTTGAAACAAATCAAGTTTGAGCTACATGTTTAGAGGTCACCATGATTGCTGACATTTTCCTTTTGCTTTTCCTATAGTTACTTGATTTTCCAAAATAAATTATGTCACCAACATACTGCCAAGGATACACTCTGGAAATATATTGGTGGATCATTTCCAGTTAAAGGTTTGAATTTATAAATTGATGGAATAAATGTGGGACTTGCTGAGATTGGAGCGAAAGTACACTGGGTAGGATGCTTTCTTTACATGCAGCTGACCTAGGTTTGATACCCAGAATTCCATGGTTCCCCGAGCTGCCATGACTGATTCCTGAACAGAGCCAGAAATAAGCCCTGAGCTTATTAGGTTTGGCACAAAACACACACACACACACACACACACACACACACACACACACACACACACACACAATCTGGGGCAGCTTATTGGAAGTATCTTCTGAAGGGGTGCATGGAACAAAGGAGACCATGTTGGACTTTGGTGTCAGTTTGGATGCCCACAGCCAATACTGATACCATTTGGGTGGACTTGGAAAGAAATTAACAGATACAAGCACTAATACAAAGAGAGAATTGATAGGACTTGGTGACTCAGGAGCTGGGGAGGTGAGAATGATTAATGAAAGATGATGCTAAGGTGTCACCTCTAGAAATTTGCATATGCTTTCATTTCCTGGTCTCTGAAATGGGGTTGATACTTGGACCTTGCTCAGAGGATTGTTCTGAGATTAAACCAATGACGTCTCCCAAGTTTCTCACAATGGCTGGAATGTATTCTCAGTAAGGGTGAGTTGTTATTGTGATTGTAGTTGTTGACTCCAGATTGGTTAATAGCAAATTTCTTAGAAGAAATGGGAACATCAAGGTGGAGGTCTGACAGTGGCAAGGGGTGTGGGGTTGAACTAAATTTTAGACCAGATAAATTTTGGTCTTAGAGTAGAAATAGTAAATTAAAAATGTTCAGCAAGAAGCTAATGCTTGCCTGTAGTTTTGGACGAAGTGTACCTTCATCCTGAATCAAAGAAGATGCAAAGAATGTATTCCCACAACAAAGTACCACCTGCCTTTCAGCCCCCAACCTTCACTTAACTATTAGAAATGACCCCAACTAATAAATTGTTTTCCCTTGGGTAGGCTTCCTAGCTGAACGGGCTCTTCATATCAAAGAAACCAGATCTCTTGAATCGTGAATCTTCCACTTAATTTTGTCTGATTTCAAATTAACTCTCTGAAATTAACCCTCAGAACTGCAATTTTCTCACTCACAAATTGGAAAAGTATAAAACATCTATCTCTTATGGCCAATAAGAGAATGAAATGGTGAACCTCTTTTTTTTTTTAATTTTTGGGCCACACCCAGAGTTGTTCAGGGGTTATTCCTGGCTCTGCACTCAGAAATCACTCTTGGCAGGTTTCGGGAACCATATGGGATGCCAGCAATTGAATCCTGGTCAGTCCTGGGTTGACCTAGTAAAAGGCATATAACTTACCTGCTGTGCTATCACTCCAACCCCATGAACCCCTTCTAAAACTCCAGCTGTGATATGAAATACGGTACGAATTCCAATTATGATTCCTCAGGCCCTCTTGCCTAGAGGTTAGGAGTTATATGATATTTCTTTCCATTGCATCTGATGTTGAGCATGAGAAGGCCTTTCTGCTGAACACTTGCCATTTTGCCTCCTTAACTTAGATCTCAGACTCTTTGGTAACTTACTTTCTGATTGTGTGAAACCCAAGAACTCAAGAGCAGCATCTTTAGATCAAAATTATGTGTCTATTTTTGTTTGGGGAGACTTTTTATATCATGTTTCTATTGCTGCTATTAAAAATCTTATCATAGGGGCTGAAGAGATAGTACAGTACAGCAGGTAAAGCACTTGCCTTGCACATGACCTAGCTGAGTTTAGGGGATCACAAAGGGTGCCAAATATCAAACCCAAGTTGGCCACATGAAAAACAAATGATCACTGAGTAGAGAGTTAGGAGTTAACCTGAGCACAGTCAGGTGTGACCAAAATAAAACAAAACAAACACCACAAAATTTCAGAGAAGTTGAACTTTTTTTTCTTATAGTTCTAGAGTTTCAAAGTCTACACAATGTCTTTCCTGTGACTTCAGGGGAGGGCCCATTTTCTTCCTCCTTTCTATTTCTACAGACTGTCCATATGCCTTGGCTCATGGCCCCTTCCTCATCTTTAAAGTTATCAACAGTAGGCTTAGTTCTTCTCTTCTAGAGATAGGTATAACCAACCCTTTCTCTAAGTCTCCTCTATCCCTTCTTCTCCTAATCAGGACAGTCTACATGAGGATAAGTAAAAGTCTGCTGATAAGCAACATTTGCAGCATTTATTCCTCTTTTTAACTGGACAATGCCCACATCATATAGGTAGTGAACATCTTCATAGACTCTGAGGAATTGTATGTAGACAGTTTTGAGGGATTGTCATTCTATCTATCACAAAGAAAATTTCAGGGTGGTTTTCTCTTGTTCTGTTCCTCTGACTTATAAGAAGGATGCTCCCATAGGTAGTCACTCTAAGGTACTTTGCACAAAGATATTTCTTCTAGTCTAATCTTTGTTCTGCTCATGCTTAACTAAACATTTTATTTTATTTATATTTTGGGGAGGTTTAGTTTGGGGCCACACCTGATGGTTCTCAGGGCTTATTCCTGGCTCTGAGCTCAGGGATGACTCCTAGATACTTCTGGGGAATCTTATGGGATGTCAGGGATAGTACCTGGGTCAGCCACATTCAAGGTAAATGTCCCACCTGCTGAACTATTGCTCTAGAGACTCTAATTAAACTTTAAAAAAGAAGTAACGATCTTGGTGAATTTTCTCCAGAGTGAGAAAATTTCAATAATTCATTTTTTTCAATGATATAAGCATCCAGCGCATTTCTAAGACACATGCACTGCTCCCATCTGCCATGATCATTACCAATACATTTATTTCTAACAACACCTCAATAGAACTGTTTCCATTTCTGCTCCCAGCCATGATTAATGGACAACAGAAATGGCCCTAAAAAGACAGGTGGGAACTACTATCAGGTTGCAAAGCAGAGCACATAAATATATCAGAGCCTGGAATATTTTTAATTTTCTTTTTTTAGGGAGCAAAGGCCATCAGTCCTAATTTAGAAATATTGTGCACACAAATACTATTGTTAGAAATGAGTAAAACACAAACACCTATGTATTTCATTCTGAAATTATGTATTCCTGCCTTTTGAGGTCTTTTATCTTGAAGGCATAAAAAAGAGCTCAAAATAAATTCACACACACACACACACACACACACACACACACACACACACACACACACCTGCCCCCAGTAAAAGCCCTTACTATTTTTTTTCACATGATTGCTGATCATTTTCTAGAGAGACTTAGTTTTAAAAGATGAAGGAATGAGGTGACTTGAAAACCAGGAGAGCCTAGAACTAGAACTAGCCTAGGACTTTTGGATCCTTTAGAGAAGAAAAGGAGACTCAACAGTACTGAGAATCTCTATTGACAAGCAGCATATTCACATACAGAACCTCTCTTCGTTCCCACAACATAGCCTGATATGTCCCCACTTATCCTAAATGAGATCTTTTACAATATTTTACATTAAATGTTTAACAAAAATTTTTAATCACCATGATTTATATAATATTCATATTGAATTTCAGATGTACAATGTTCCAGTACCAATCCCACTACCAGTGACAACATTCCCAGTTTTTTTTTTGGGGGGGAGGGCTACACCCAGTGGTACTCAGGCTCTGCATTCAGGGATCACTCCTGGTGGCATTCACAGCACTCCTGAGTGTGTTAGAGACTGAATTTGGGTCAGCCATGGGCAAGGTAAGCAACCTACTGACTAATATAAAATCTGGCTTTATTTCCCTCACAGTTTAAATGAGGAAATTGAGAATCTAAAATGGAGACTGTCATACCACATCTAAAATATGGCAGTGTTAGGATCAGAGTCTCCAGTTCAGTCTGGCCCAAAGTCCATATAGACATTCTCCTCCACCCTAAAAAAGCTCTTCCTTGAGCCCTTAGTTTCTTGCACAAAATAAAGGAGTTGAATGAGACCATCTCTGATGTCACTCCTAAGGCACCAGGGAGGGAGTTGACAATGGCACATTATCTTTCTCCCCCAAGAGAGAAAGCCCTGGGGTTTCATGTCCTCACTATAGGCTCCTGATTACCCAACAGGAAAGGAGGCTGGCCCTATACATGTTGGGGTTTCCCATTGCCTCTAATTTAGTAAAAGCAAGTCTTGAAGCCAGAGAGATAATATAGGGATTGGGGTACTACTTTGTACAGAGCCGACCTAGGTTTGATCCTTGAAACTCCATATGGTGCCCTGAGTCCACTGGGAGTAAGCCCTATGCACAGAGCCATATCACTGAGCATATCATTGCTGAGTGAGAAGTAGGAGGAGAAGAAACAATAAAGAAGAAAAATTTAAAAAAGGAGGAGGAGAGAGAGGAGGAGGAGGAGGAAGGAGTGTGAAGGAGGAAGAAAGAGGAGGAAGAGGAGAAAGGAGGAGGAGGAGGAAGAAAAAGTAGAAGGAAGAAGAAAGGAGGAGAAAGAGGAAGAAGAACAACAGCCACAACAAGAACAAGAGCAAGAAGAACAAGAACACGAAAGAATTTCTCTTCTGTTGAGTGGCTTTTTATGAACTGACATTTCATGAAAACTATATGGTTGAGAATCTTGGTGTGTACTACATTGATTTATATTGATTTGAGAAACTGGAAAGGTACAGGAAAAATGTCTAGGAGTATGTATGTATTCTCAAGAACCTAAAAATAAGTAGGGGGCACAACTAATACTGAGTCTTCCTAAGACAATGGCGTACAAGGCAGGACTCTTTTCTGTGGTTCAGACAATGTGGCCCCCTGGGCATGCTGAAACAGGAAATGTCCACGGAGGCTGCAGTATTTAGGGGAGGCAGTGTGAGAACTGGGGCAAAGACAAGGCTCTTTCTTTGGCATTCTAGAGCAGTCTTTTCTTGCCCTTCTTTGTCATTATGAAATCCTGAGATGAACCTTTCACATAGTTCAAACATTCTATGCTTTGGAGTCTGCGGTGATGTCCTTCCATATCACGTCATCTTAATGACACTTCATCTTTATTGGCACAAATAGGAGGGGCCAAACCTCACTAGTATGCAAACAGTATCATGGAGACTTGCTTCAAGCCATGGGAAGTTTTATGCAAAACCAGTTTCTCAATAGAGCAAATGTTGTGTAAAGGCAAAGAACCTTGAGAAACTAGTTAAAGGCAAAACCTGTCACTGCAAGAACCAGATTTGAATGGGAACATTATCTTGTATCAGTGATGGTCAGCCTCTAGCCCCCCACCTGCAAGACCATGAGACCATATAATGAAGTAACAACAAAACAAAGCAAAAACAAGTAGCAAAAACACCTTATTCTCAAAGTCTTCTCATCTTCATCTGTCCACCCTCACAGGCCACTCTATTGATATTAACTTAAGTCTCAGAGCTGGAGAGACAGAACAGCAGGTAAGGTACCTGTCTGCTCACAGCATATCTAGGTTCAGTCTCTGGATACTCCTCAAGTCCTCCAAGCACTGCCAGGAGGGACCCTGAGTGTAGTCGGAAGTAAACCCTGAGTAATACTGGAGTGAAGCATCACAACCAATTAATATCACTGAACTTTGTAAATCACAGTGCCTTAACTTTTTTTCCTTCCTTCCTTCCTTCCTTCCTTCCTTCCTTCCTTCCTTCCTTCCTTCCTTCCTTCCTTCCTTCCTTCCTTCCTTCCTTCCTTCCTTCCTTCCTTCCTTCCTTCCTTCCTTCCTTCCTTCCTTTTTCTTTCTTTCTTTCTTTCTTTCTTTCTTTCTTTCTTTCTTTCTTTCTTTCTTTCTTTCTTTCTTTTCTTTCTTTCTTTCTTTCTTTCTTTCTTTCTTTCTTTCTTTCTTTCTTTCTTTCTTTCTTTCTTTGTCTTTCTTTGTCTTTCTTTCTGTCTGTCTTTTTTCTTTCCTTTCTCTCTCTTTCTTTCTTTCTCTCTCTTTCTGTCTCTCTTTCTCTCTCTCTTTCTCTCTTCCTTCCTTCCTTCCTTTCTTTTCTTCTTTCTTTCTTTTTTTTTTTTTTTTTTTGGTTTTTGGGCCACACCCGGTGACGCTCAGAGGTTACTCCTGGCTATGCACTCAGAAGTCGCTCCTGGCTTGGGGGACCATATGGGACACCGGGGGATCGAACCACGGTCCGTCCAAGGCTAGCGCAGGTAAGGCAGGCACCTTACCTCCAGCGCCACCGCCCGGCCCCTCTTCTTTCTTTCTTTCTTTTTCTTTCTTTCTTTCTTTCTTTCTTTCTTTCTTTCTTTCTTTCTTTCTTTCTTTCTTTCTTTCTTTCTTTCTTTCTTTCTTTCTTTCTTTCTTTCTTTCTTTCTTTCTTTCTTTCTTTCTTTCTTTCTTTCTTTCTTTCTTTCTTTTCTCTCTCTTTCTCTCTTTCTCTCTTTCTCTTTCTTTCTTTCTTTCTTTTTCCTTCTTCCTTCCTTCCTTCCTTTTCTTCCTTCCTTCCTTTCTTTCTTTCTTTTTTTTCTTTCTTTCTTTTTTTTCTTTTTTTCTTTCTTTCTTTCTTTCTTTCTTTCTTTCTTTCTTTCTTTCTTTCTCTCTCTTTCTTTCTCTCTCCTTTCTTTCTTTCTTTCTCTTCTTTCTTTCTTTCTTCTTTCTTTCTTTCCTTTCTTTCTTTCTTACTTTCTTTCCTTATCCTTTCTTTCTTTCTTTCTTTCATTTCTTTCTTTCTTCTTTCTTTCTTTCTTTCTTTCTTCTTTCTTTCTTCTTTCTTCTTTTGGGTTTTTTTGGGCCACACTCGTTTGATGCTCAGGGGTTACTCCTGGTTAGAGCGCTCAGAAATTGCCCCTGGCTTGGGGGGGACCATATGGAACTCGGGGGATAGAACCACAGTTCTTCCTTGGCTAGCGCTTGCAAGGCAGACAGACACTTACCTCTAGTGCCACCTCTCCCGCCCCAACTTTTTTTTTTTTTAAGAAACTAGAGGTCTGAAAAATTCTTCTGTCCATCTCAGATGTGTCATCCAAGAGAGGAACTTTTTGGTCCCTCATATCAACTGGGACCCTCCAGGCTGCTGGTGCCACCATCATACAATGGAAAAATTCCTCCAGAATTTTGGGCCCTTCCTCATCCTCTCACTGCTCTGTTTCTATTTCTCCAAATTCCCCCTAAAATATAACCTGAAAATACAACCCGTAGAGTGAATGTGACTTGAGATGGTAGTAGATTAAACATTTACTGTAGTCATGATATATCCAGAAACAATATTAAATCAAGAAATAGTTTCCCAAGCAGATGCTAAGTCAGTGGTAACCAGCTCAGTAAGGCAAGGAATTATTAACTATGATAGTAATTAAGTAAGTTTCATGGACCTAAAATAAGAGTATGTAAATTAGACAGGTAGATAAAAGTCATGAGAGAACATTCTCGAAAAGAGGAAGACCATAACCTAAGGCAGAAAAAGTAGAAGATTTATTCATGGAAAGCCGAGCCAGTCTGCCTATCTGGAGAAAGGGTGGCACAGGAATGCACAGCAGTAATTAGTGAGGAATGAGATCATACAGATAAGGTGGGCCCATCAACAAGCTGAGCCAATATGTTGTATGCGCTGCTAAGCTATGCTGCATTACACTCCACCTCTTGACATAAGAGCTTACGCTGTTGGAGCTTGCAATGTGCCCAAGTGAGTATAGTTGCTCAGCACTTACACACATTCTCTCATGTAACTGTCAAGATAGTCCTCTGTGGTATGCAATGCTAAGATCTCTACTTTAAGGAAGATCAAAGGATGAGGAAGACCTAGCCCAAAAGTGGACGCATCTTGTGCCAGATCACATAGTTCCTGAGTAGGAAAACCTGAATTCGAAGCAAGGAAGGAAGGAGTTCAAAATGTGGAGTTCAGGCATCATATGTTTCACCTCTGAAATCCTCATGAAGACCCTTATGATAGAGGAGTTGTTCTCTTCCTTTGCTCTTGGGGATCTAATGCCCTACGAGTTGGCCAATTGCCCAGGTCGTCCCTGCTGAGCAGAGTGGGGATCTGAAAGCAGCTTCCTGAATCCACGTTACCTCTTGTGATAAAGACATTTAAAATGGATCAAACTGGTGGAAACTGGACTGCCAGGAAAGTGCCAAAAGCCCTCATGATGACATTAAGAAAGACTTTTCAGCTTTGAACAGGCATGAGTTGTTTCATGAGTCTCGGATTTGGTCAGGCATAGGCCTGGCATAGGAAGCCGACTCTGGAAGATGCACTTGAGCATGAGAACTCAGGGCAGGTAAGGACTTAGATATGGGAATGATAGGAAGGAGGGAGGAAATTGATCAATATTTGAAAGAAATGCAGAATGAGGGCAAGGAAAGGAGATTAAATCTAAGGTGACTTTGTCTTCTGTCCAAAGACTCATGGATAGAGACTGAGAGATTCAAAAACACCTTCATTTGAGAAGGGGGTTTGCAGATTAAAAATATGTTCCACAGAACAATGACTGGAACCATGACATGTCGGAAATGACAGGTGAACGGGACAGGGATATGAGCTTGGAGTTTAGGTAAAGATTGGGCTGTCCCCCTGAATAGGCCAGACTCAAAAGGGACAGAAAAGCAGGATCTCAGGGGAAATAGGCATTTAGAGTGAAATAAACCAAGGGCAGCAGGGAACAAAAATGTAGTCCAACAGCAAAAAAGTAGGCCCAAGGGCAAGTCACAGGTCTGGACAAGCTCCGAAGGCCAAAGCAGAGATCTAATCCATAGGAGAGCACACAATTACAGTTCCCCGAATCAAGGGAATGACCATTGAATATTTGTCTGTCTGACCTCTGGTATTTGAGGGGTTTCTCTAATTGCAGGAGCCAAAGCCATTTTAACTAAAGGGACTCTGTAGTCTGGCTGTGAAGAATGTTCCAGAAGCTCACTACTAGGGAACACCTATCTATTCAGCACAGAGAAAGAAATGAAACATGAAAAAGATCTTTCTACTAATGGTAAATTTTATGTTAGGGATTTTTTGTTTGTTTGGTCAAATTTTTTTTAAAAAGAAAGGTTTAGGGCTAGAGTGACAGCACAGTGGCTAAGGTGTTCATTTTGTCTAACCAGGTTTGATCCATAGCACCCATATAGTCCACCAAGGCCTACCAGAAATGATCCCTGAGAGCAGAGAGCAGTTGTAAACCCTGTGTACTGCCAGAGTAGGAAAGGAAGGAAGGAAGGAAGGAAGGAAGGAAGGAAGGAAGGAAGGAAGGAAGGAAGGAAGGAAGGAAGAGAAGGAAGGAGGGAGGGAGGAAAAAAGGAGGGAGGGAGGGGAGGGGAGGAAGGGAAGGAAGGGAGGGAGGGAGAGAGGGAGGGAGGAAGGAAGGAAGGAAGGAAGGAAGGAAGGAGAAGGAAGGAAGGAAAGGAAGGAAGGAAGGAAGGAAAGAAGGAAAACTTTTCTCTGAAAAGATATATATAGAGCCCTCAAAAATCTCCCAAGTTCAGCATCTCCTGGACTTACGTTTCTGTCCAAGTCTGGATTTCCTTGCCCAAGTTGATGGTGTGCTGCTGAGGGACAGGAAGGTATTTCTAAGCATAGAATGCTGAGCTCTGCCACGTGGAAGAGAGTCAGTTGTGGCCCATTGGCAGTAGAAACACCCTCTTCTGGCCTTTCTGCTCTCTGTGCCCTTTTTCCAGAACCTTGAGGATGTGATCCATCAGGCCATAGCCCCACCCTCTCTGAGCTCTTGGACCTGGTAGAAATGAAGAAAGCGAGACCAGAGCAGCTCAGCCAATATCTGGGAGGGACTTAGCTGAAAAAAGGAAGCTGGCAGAGCTGGGATGTCAGTTCTTGCTTCTGACCTTGCGTATTGCCTGGGCTTCTGAGAAAGGCTTTACCAGAGACCATCTCCAAACTCATAGAGATCCTTTTCTGACTCCAGAACATGCATTAAGCAGGCTGGCTAAAGGCACTGCCACACTCTGAAGTAGGTAGGTATGGTTGCTCCTCATTTTACAAGCAAGAGGACTGGGACCTGGTGTTTCTGAGAGTACTACCCTAGGGCATACACCTGGTTAGCTGTAGAACAGAGGAGACAGTGAAGACAGACTTCAAACTCAGTTGCTGGACAGAGACACCCCAGCTGCAACATTGGCTGCTCTGTTTCCATGAAATTTGACATTCTCCAAGTTTGATCTGCTTTTCGGTGTGTGTGTTATGTGTGTGTGTGTGTGTGTGTGTTTAATTTTATTGGGGAGGGTGTTGGAGAGGACTTGAGCCACATCAGGCACTCTCAGGGATTATTCTTGCTTCTTGGGGGATCATGAGTTGCTGGGGATTGAACCTGGATTGGCTGCATGCAATTAAGTACCTTATGCACTGTACTAGTGTTCTGGTCCCCTTCCATGTTTTAAAAAGATATTTAAAAGGCCAGATCAGAAATCTAAAAGCAAATGTTAGCAACAGGGGTGGTATGCGTATTGGGGAAGGATGGGAGGAGGAGAGGACCTCTCTGGTTTAAACTATCTCTGACTTCCTGCCTTACTGTACCCAAAGCTTAACTCTAAACTCTTCCTCAATCCAGTGGAGGGAGCAGAGCCCAGTCCTGTGGCTTTCCTAATCCTTTCCGTCATTACCCCCAAACTGACCTCAATCTCTGCTCTGAAATCCTTGATTACCCATGTCAACAGCAGCTGGTTTGCTTGGGTGGGGTCACCAAGGCTTTTGGCAAGACAGAAGAATGACAGTCTAGCTCATCATGAACATATTTATCAGGCAAACTTCAGGAAAAACTGGTTGCTCAAGCTTGCCTCTGCAAGACAAATACTTTTGTGTCAAGTAAGATATGAAATAGATGTACGCAAGCAGGCTCATTGCCACACTCATGGGGGAGGTAGCTGCGGGTCAGTCAGCACCCACCCAGATAAGGATTTCCCTTCACTCTGGGGCTCTTTCCAGCTAGAAAGTTAAACAGGAGAACAAGTTATCACTTTTTATCAGGCCTGTAGACCTTTCTGATCTTTACTATGTCCATTTCCTGAAAATGGAGCAATTCATGGTTTTGGATTTTCAAGTCCTAAGTCAAGGAACCATAAAATTGTACAGCTATTTGGGCCTGGGAAAGCCCATCCCAGCCCTAAATCTGCAGGTGAGGAAATGGGACTTTACCATCATTAGGGACTTGTATGCCTCTTAACCAGCCAGATCACACTTCATTATACGCCAGATATATGCATAAGCCATTATATGCATTCTATGCAATCCAAAGCACTGTGTGGGAAATAGGTGAAGACTTTGCTAATAAAACATTTTTTGCCATGTACAAACTGGATTCTATTTAATGGTTAAATAGCTGATAAAACTTTTTCTTTGGAAACTCTTCTTCTGGTTTTGTAAGTCCTTGAGAAGGGTAAATGAATTTTGCCCCCTTGTATAGGAAGGAGCTTTGGAAAGCCTCTTCCACCACAGGTAGGAAACTTTCCCCAGCTTTTCTGCTTCTAGAACCAGCATGCCTATCTGTAGGGATGCTGGGAAGATGTCACTCTTCATGCTATAGATCTCGGAATTCCTTTTATGCCCAGTTAGATGCACCGTTTAATAGTTTATCTTTCATTATCCATAAGAGCTGGAAAAGTCGAGACTTTTAAGAATGGGGAGGAAAGGATTGCCTAATCTCCTTCATCTTTAAAATAATATGAGTTATATGCAAAAAGAGAACTGAATGAAGTATTTGTGGTGGCTTTATGTATTGGAAAAAGTTAGAAACCTAAGTTTACCACCCCTACCCCATTGTTTTCTTACCTTCATTTCTCAGAACAGCTAACATTTATCCAGTATTAGTGAGGTGTGGAAGGAAGGCAGGAAGGGGGGGGAGAGGAAGTGGGAAGGGAAGTGAGAGAGGGAAGTTAAGGGGAGAGAAAGGGGAGGGAGGGAAAATGGAAGGAAGGAAGGAGGAAGGAAGGAAGGAAGGAAGGAAGGAAGGAAGGAAGGAAGGAAGGAAGGAAGGACGAAAGAAAGAAAAGAAAGAAAGAAAGAAAGAAAGAAAGAAAGAAAGAAAGAAAGAAAGAAGAAGAAAGAAGAAAGGAAGAAAGAAAGAAAGAAGGAAGAAGAAAGAAAGAAAAGAAAGAAAGGAAAGAAGAAAGAAAGGAAGAAAGAAAGAGAAGGAAGGAAGGAAAGAGGAAGAAAAGAAGGAAGTTTGGTTGATTGTGTGAAATAATCTTTAGTTCTTATGAAAATTGGGCAAGGTTTAAGAAATATCTTTTTTGTTGTTGTTTTTTTTTTTTGGGTCACACCCGGTGGTGCTCAGGGGTTACTCCTGGCTGTCTGCTCAGAAATAGCTCCTCGCAGGAATATCATACCCATATGGACAACTAATTCGATACCTAACCCCACCTTTGGTCCTGGATCGGCTGCTTAAGGCAAACGCCGCTGTGCTATTTCTCGGGCCCCAAGAAATATCTTGTAGGTAAAGTTACCATCAGAGCTGTCCAGTTTTATTCTTCTCTCCCATCAATCATGAAGATTTCTGAAGGAATCATGACCCTGGCAAGGAACAAGAGTGGATTTCAGAGCACAGAAACTAAGATTTGGCAGTGATCGATCTTTTCTGAGGAGGTCATTTTCTTTTTTTTTTTTTGTTTGTTTGTTTTTTGTTTTGTTTTTGTTTCTGGGCCACACCCGGCAGTGCTCCTGGCTGTCTGCTCAGAAATAGCTCCTGGCAGGCATGGGGACCATATGGGACACCGGGATTCGAACCAACCACCTTTGGTCCTGGATGGGATGCTTGCAAGGCAAACGCTGTTGTGCTATCTCTCCGGGCCCTGAGGAGGTCATTTTCATTGCTGCCAGTTGAGAGCCTCTGTTTAGAGCAGTTTAGAACAGTTTAAAGCACATTAACTCTCAAGCTAAACTGCTGATTCGGTCTTCAATCCATATCTCCTCTCACTTCCCTAGAGCTGCTTCTGTCATTGCTTCCCAAGACAATTCCAAAAATGTTCTTACGACTTTAGTTCAATCTTAATACAGATTGATACTAAATCTTAATCTAAACAAACCTCAATCTGATCTGCAGTGCTACCAGGATGCTATTTCTAAAAAATAAATCCACTATGACTTTCAGTCATGCTTAAGATACTAGGCGGAGACTTCTTGTTAGTTCTAGAACCAGTATGATGAACCAGTTCTCATTAATTAGGCTAATTTCCAAATTCCTCCTGTTATTTTTGGAATAGTCAACCATCACCACCCCTTATATTTATATTTGGGGCTCTCCCATTTACCACATATCATTCAGCATCTTTAAAAACCTTCATTCAACTGGGGCCGGAGAGATAGCATTTGCCTTGAATGCAGAAGGACGGTGGTTTGAATCCCAGGATCCCATATGGTCCTCCCGAGCCTGCCAGGAGTGAATTTCTGAGTGTAGAGTCAGGAGTAACCCCTGAGCACTGCCGGATGTGACCCAAAAACCAAAATAAAATAAAAATAAAATAAAATAAATAAAATAAAAACCTTCAACTACTTGTAAGATAAAACCCAAACAATTGTCCCTGTAGTACAGGGTCCCAAAAACACTTCATCCTGGAGTCCTAACACTAAACTCTGGCCCCATTGGCAGAGAAATTCTAGGAGCGACCCTAAGACCCTCCTGAGCACTACTAGGGCCCTCTTCCTTTCAAAATATACACTTTTGATTATGGCATATAAGACTGTCCCAGAGCACAGCTATACCCAACTTCTCCACCACCATTTCTGCCACACTTAACCTGGCCTTCAACACTGCAAATATATAGTACTTGATTCTTTGTAGCTCCAATTTTTGGTCTCACCTCTTCCTGCCTTTGCGGGTCCTCTTCCCTCTGCCTGGAATGTGGAATGCCCTTCTATCCTCTTTTCTGCCTTTGTGTCTATTTGAGTCGTATTCTAAATGAGACCTCTGCCGCTCCTTCTTAGAAAAATTTCCATGACTCATAACATACCCCAATTCAGAAATCATTTAGTCCAGTCTCTAGCCCAATTCAGGAAACTTCTTTCAGGCGTCCATACAGGTTCCTACAGAAGAGGTCATGATTTCACAAGGTAAATGACCTTAGACCAAGTGCTGGTCATTCAGGGGCATTTCTCATTTCATGAGTGAGTTTAGCTCATCCTGTGTTCCCAGCTTGTCCGTGGTAACTAGTATCCACCTGAAGCCTCTTGGTGAATAGAGAGTTAGACCTTGAGATCCTGAGTGAGAAATCCTTTTAGGACTGGCCTGCTGAGGTGATAGCCTGGGATTGTCAAATCCTGTGTGGGAAAGGACAGGGGTCAGGGGGAGAGAAAGGACAGTGCTTTCCACAAGTTGTCAGTCATTTCCTTCTGGTTGTAATGTCAGAACTTCCTAGCTTTGTACTTTTGGAACTCCTGTATGTGAGCTATTTCAAGAGACATTTAGAAATCCCTGTGAACTTCAAGAAAGAGAGGTCTGAGTTGGAGAGGACATATCTTGGGAGGATCCCAGACAGGTTAGGATTCCTCTCCACTAACTTAATAACTCCAGTTATTAAGATTTCTAATGTGTCTTTAGTGTTCTGCGGTAAATCTCTCTACGTCCAAGTCTGAAAAGCTGAATCTCAGATTAGATAACAAAGATGGGAACTACTGTTCAAGAAGAAAAGAGGGTGAAACAAGACAGACTCTGGTAGGTTTCAGCATGGGGTGAAAGGCAGGATGGACACGAACACTTCCTCCACATCTGGCCTGGCCTTGTGTTCTCCATTCTCAACAGGCACTGCTGCTTTTGTGTATTTTACAGGGCTTGGTTTCAACAGGGATCAAGTAAATGCTGGAACATTTTCAAGTAGTTTTCAACCACATATTTATTTGGAGGGAAGCACAAGAAAGCATTGGAATATATACGAACAAATCAGAAAACCAGTTATGAATAAAAAAAATATTTCCATGAACAATGTTGTTTACCCTGAAAATATACAAATGGTACCAGCTATAAAGAACCATTAAATGACCTCATCAGCCATTATTACTCCATTTCAACAGAACACACAAATGAATTTTATATTGCACTTGAGCATAGATCATTTGAAAGCATAAATATGACACTCAAGTAGGGGAAGGGGTAAAGTTCTAGTTAACTTTAAATTTTTTGGGGGGGCCCGGAGAGATAGCACAGCAGCATTTGCCTTGCAAGCAGCCGATCCAGGACCAAAGGTGGTTGGTTCGAGTCCTGGTGTCCTATATGGTCCCCCGTGCCTGCCAGGAGCTATTTCTGAGCAGACAGCCAGGAGTAACCCCTGAGCATCGCTGGGTGTGGCCCAAAAACAAAAACAAAATAAATTTTTTTCTTTCATTTTATTTTATTAAAATTTTTCTTTTGAGGACTGGGAATGTAGTTCAGCATAGAACAAGTGTGTTGCTTGTGTAAGGCCCTGGGTTCAGTCCCCAGAATTGCAAAACTAAAAAAGGTTTATTTAAAAGTTAAAAGTCTCTATTTTTAACAAAAACAAAAATCAAAATATGAGGCACATTTCAGGGGCAAAAACAACAGGCCAGAAGGTAAGGCAGTTACTTGCCTGCCTTGCATTTATGTATCTGACCTCCATTTGATCCTGACACTGCATATAGTCCCCAGCACCTCAAGGGATCACTTCAGGGTCACTCCTGAATGCAAAACCAGGAGTATCCCTAAGCACATTCAAGTAAACAACCAAAAAATTTTTTTTGAATTAATTAATTAAAAAAAATCTTATTCTTTTGCCATTTCTGCTCTTTAGAAGTCACATTTTCTTGTGCAGCACCAGCCACATTCCTGACAGAATGGGGAATGTCTGAGTAAACAGTGTTGGCTATATTGGATGTCTGGTTAACAAAATGCCTTTAATTCTGGAAAAGTGCTAACTCCTTCCAGGGCCACAGAGATAGTATAATGAGTAAGGCATTTGCCTGGGCATACTGCTGACCCGAGTTCCATCCCAGACATCCCATTTGGTCCTCTAAACCAAATAATCAATTCCTAGTTATTTACAGGTAATTATCCCTTGAGTACCATCAAGTATACTCTTACCAACCAAACAGCAAACAACAACAACAAACAAAACAAAACAAAAACACAACCTCAATATTGATGTTAACTACTAGTTTCCATATGAGTCCATTCACAGAGATTTTATTTATTTACTTTGGTTTTTGTTTGTTTGTTTTGAGGCCACACCTGACTGTGCTCAAGTCTTACTCCTGACCTTGTGATCAGAGATCACTGTTCGTGGTGGGTGACCAGGGAACCGTATGAAGTGTCAGGAATTAAACCTACATCAGGCATGTGCAAAGCAAGACCCCTACACATTGTACTATCTCTCTAGCCTGAAAATCACTCAGACTTCTTCTTCTCCCTCTTAATCCTCTAAAAAAAGAAAAGAAGGATCATCAATGGTAAAATACAGTTGCAAAAATAACATTTAGAGCCAGCTTCACATTCCAAAGAGGTTGCTCTGAATCCTCCTCATACTTTCAAGGTGATCTACACAATCAGAGACACTTTCTCTAGTAATTAATTGTAGAGTGATCCTGAGGGACTGGAGAGATAGTTAAGCATGTTGGGTAATTGCCTTGCATGTGGCTGCCCAAATTCAATCCCTGGCAACCCAGATGCCTCCTGGAACACTGCCAGGAGTAATTCCTGAGTGCAGAAGTAATCCCTAAGTACTGCCAGGTGTAGGAAGAAGAAAGAAAGAGGAAGGAAGGAAGGAAGGAAGGAAGGAAGGAAGGGAAGGAAGGAAGGAAGGAAGGAAGGAAGGAAGGAAGGAAGGAAGGAAGGAAGGAAGGAAGGAAGGAAGGAAGGAAGGAAGGAAGGAAGGAAGGAAGGAAGAAGGAAGAAGAAAGAAAGAAAGAAAGAAAGAAAGAAGAAGAAAGAAAGAAAGAAAGAAAGAAAGAAAGAAAGAAAGAAGAAAGAAAGAAAGAAAGAAAGAAAGAAAGAAAGAAAGAAAGAAAGAAAGAAAGAAAGAGGGGCCGGGAAGGTGGCACTACAGGTTAGGTGTCTGCCTTGCAAGCGGATGGACCGCGGTTCGATCCCCCGGGTGTCCCATATGGTCCTCCCAACGCCAGGGGTGATTTCTGAGCACATAGCCAGGAGTAACCCCTGAGCGTCAAACGGGTGTGGGCCCAAAAACCAAAAAAAAAGAAAGAAAGAAGAAAGAAAGAAAGAAAGAGAAAGAAAGAAAGAAAGAAAGAGAAGAAAGAAGAGAAAGAAAGAAAGAAAGAAAGAAAGAAAGAAAGAAAGAAAGAAAGAAAGAAAGAAAGAAAGAAAGAAAGAAAGAAAGAAAGAAAAAGAAAGAGAAGGAAGAAAGAAAGAAAAAGAAAGAGAAGGAAGGAAGAAAGGTAGGAAGGAAGGAAAGAGAAAGAAGGAAGAAAGTAAGAAAGAAGGAAGAAAGTAAGAAAGAAAAGAGAAAGAGAAGGAAGAAAGAAATGAGGAGGGGGAGAAAAAAAAAGGAAGAAAGAAGCAGGGTCCAGAGAGATAGCATGGAGGTAAGGCGTTTTGCCTTGCATACAGAAGGATGGTGGTTTTGAATCCCCGCATCCCATATGGTCCCCCATGCCTGCCAGGGGCGATTTCTGAGAGTAGAACCAGGAGTAAACCCCTGAGTGCTATGGGGGTGTGACAAAAGAAAGAAAGAAAGAAAGAAAGAAAGAAAGAAAGAGAAGAAAGAAAGAAAGAGAAGAAAGAAAGAAAGAAGAAAGAAAGAAAGAAAGATAGAAAGAAAGAAGAAGAAAGAAAGAAAGAAGAAAGAAAGAAAGAAAGAAAGAAAGAAAGAAAGAAAGAAAGAAAGAGAGAAGAAAGAAAGAAAGAAAAGAAAGAAAGAAGAAAGAAAGAAAGAAAGGAAAGAAAGGAAAGAAAGAAAGAAAGGAAAGAAAGAAAGAAAGAAAAGAAAGAAAGAAAAGAATGAAAGAAAGAAAGAAAAGAAAGAAAGAAAGAAAGAAAGAAAGAAAGAAAGAAAGAAAGAAAGAGGGAGGAAGGGAGGGAGGGAGGGAGTAAGAAAGAAAGACAAGAATAATCCTAGGTCCATAAAAAAAGTTAATCATAAAAATGAGATCATGAAAGTACTAAAACTTTCAAAATTAAAAAATTTACAATCTTGTAATGGTCAAGGCCTTTATCTAGCTGATGATATAAAGTCCTGTGCTGCACAGCTGAAGGGACTCCAAGGATGTAGAACTGCATTTGTTCTTTGTGACAAGCAAGTCAAACAAGCGACATTGCGTCCTCTGCTACCAGCTCTGCATTGACCCTAGTGAGGGTCTTGAAGCCTCTGTCTGAACGTCAACTGTGCTGCTGTGGGAGGTGTTTCTGGGAAAGGTTAACACACATGGGGCCCACTAGGATGTCATTTGCTTCTTGGCAGTGCATTTCGAAGCCCAAATGTATCTTTCTTTACATAGATAGCATTTCTCCAAACAAGCTTAGCTTTCTTTGGCAAATGATTAGCAGCGACATTGCTCATCGGCATATCCTATAACACTGTCAATTTGTGGATAGGGTCCCAGGTAAAAATACCCAGGAATCGGGGTCTGAGCACATAGGGTAGGGCTTTGCCCTGCAGTTAGCCAACCAGGATTCGATCCCCTGCATCCTTTATTGTCCCCCGAGTCTGCCAGGAGTGATTTCTTTTTTTTTTTTTTTTTTTGGTTTTTGGGCCACACCCAGTAACGCTCAGGGGTTACTCCTGGCTATGCGCTCAGAAGTTGCTCCTGGCTTGGGGGACCATATGGGACACCGGGGGATCGAACCGCGGTCCGTCCAAGGCTAGCGCAGGCAAGGCAGGCACCTTACCTTTAGCGCCACCGCCCGGCCCGCCAGGAGTGATTTCTGAGCACAGAACCAGGAGTAACCCCTAAGTGCAACCCCCCCAAAAACATCTTCTCTCAGCTGCATGACTTTCTAAGGAACATTCAGGAGTGAGCTCTAGGGAGGCAGCAACCTTGAAAAATGCCCAAGGGGAACAAAGTCCAGTCCCAGATTCCTGGCACTGCAAACCACCTCCTTCTAGTTCAGTGATAACACCTGAGAAGGCAAGCTGTCTAGCAGGGTACCTCTGCATGGTTGGACTAGTCAGGAGATGGCTGAGCTGACCCCTGGAGAATCTGCTTCCTCACCCTGGCCTAAAGGACATGTAGTCTGGCTGGACCTGAGTCCTCAGCAGTGGCTGGGAGAGCGGGACTACCTGCTGTACAAGTAGGAACCAGGGAGAGAAGAAGCAAGCATAAGAGAAGGAATAGGGAGTCTGCTGTTCAAATGTTGGGGAAGTGAGCAGGCCAACAAAGCTAGAGCCCTTGGGGTCAGCAGTGTGGTGGGAGAGTGGGCCCACGGCCAGAGTTCACAGTGAAGAGGAGAAGCAGGACCAGGCAGTGACAGCCAGCAGGGGTCTGGGCCTCACCACAGCCAAACTGGCCGGCAGACAAGCCACCCCCTGGACTCAGAGAAGCACACCAGACGGCCTGGACTTGAGCGAGACTGAACTGGAGACTGTCTGAAAGGCAGAGGCTCCCCCACCTCTCCCTGGATCTGTGGGTCTTCAAAGAGAAAGCAGGCCAGAGCCCAAGAGCCCAGCATGTGAAACAAGGGAAAGGGCCCAGGAAGAGAAGGTGCTGGGGATGAGGGTGGGGGAACTCAGGCCATGGTGCCCAAGACCTCAGAAAGAGGTGAACAACCACCCCTTGCCTGAGCATCAGCAGCACCGTACCATCTTGAACCGGCAGCCTCCCAGCTCAGGGAGTTGTTGAGAGGAAGGCAGCCTCAGGAGCACAAAATGACTTTCTCCTCCATTCAGAAAAAATGGCCCAAGATAGAGGCAGTGCCTAGCTGGTCCAAAACAGCTGAGGGGACAGTGACCATCTGTGCTCTAGCCACCCAGGCAGTAGGGTCCAGCAACCTGAGTCTTTGGCATTCAACATAGTGAGGGCAGTAGGAGTGCTTGGGATACTGTGGCCTCAGGTCTTTATGGCTTCAAACTCCCCCTGCTGCTGTGTTGTAAATGGATTGCAGTGGCTAAATAGCTCATAAAAGGGTCTCTTACTTCCACTAACTCTGTCCTGTTAGGGAAGCGAGGTGGCATTGTAGAGATTGGAAAGGTGAGGGGGAGAGGCATAGTATGGGGGCATGTGGAAATAAGTGCAGGCTCTACCTCTAGATTAGTCCATTGCCAGACTACCATAGTCCCAGCAAAATGTCCCAGAAAGTGCCAGGCTGCTTAAAGCTGAAACAAGTAAAAAAGTTGGGGCCAGAGCAATGGGACAGTAGGGGGGTATTTGCCTTGCACATGGTCAACTGGGGTTCCATCACTGGCATCCCATATGGTCTCCTGAGGAATAACTTCTGAGTACAGAGCCAGAAGTAACTCCTGAACACCGCAGGGTGTGGCCCCTCCCCCCTAAAAAAAACCCCCAAGAAGTGAAAAGTCAAGGATTATTTGGTCTAGATTAAAACCCAAACCAACAAGCAAAGCAAAGTAATGAGTCCGCCTTAGCTCAGAGAGAGGAGAAAGTGTTGAAACGGAAGTGCTTCCCCCTTCTGTCTAGGAGAAGATATTTTTAAAAACAGTACCAGGTCTGGAGAGGTAAGGCAAATGCTTGCATGCTAACAACTCCAGTTCCATTCTTGTCACCACATATGGTCCCTCAAGCACCACCAGGAGTGATTTCTGAGAGAAGAGGAGTCCCTGAGTACCACAGAAAGAGGCCCAATCCTCTAATCACCCACTTTTTACCTTGGATAGATTGAGGCTAAGAAATGAGCAAGGTGGGAAATCTAAAGTCCATAAATAATGGGGATAGATTGTAGCAACATAGATTTGCTTATTAAATTCAAATTAAAAGATATTCTTTGAAAGTTCTTTGAGATAGGGGCCAGAGAGATAGCATGGAGGTAAGGTGATTGTCTTGCATGCAGAAGGATAGTGGTTTGAATCCCGGCATCCCATATGGTTCCCTGAGCCTGCCAGGAGCAATTTCTGAGCATAGACCCAGGAGGAACTCCTGAGCATTGCCAGGTGTGACCCCCCAAAAAAGTTCTTTGAGATAATTTTAGAGTGTATGTGTATATGTGTTGTGCATTTAAGCCAGGATCTCACACATGGTGGGCAAGTGTGGTGCTGCTGTGCTATATATCTGGTCCCTAAATTATGTATTTTTAAAGGATTAGTTCATAGAGCAAGCAAAAAAAAATCAACAAATATTTTTTGAGGAACAGAGGGAATAAATGATAGAGAGAATTGGTTACTCCACAGAATTATACCAACTCATTTTGAAGAGAATTAGAGAGGACAACTACACATTCTGCTGGAGGTTGCTGTCACCAACAGAAATTCCACTAGTGCTATCGGTCAAGATTCCATGTGGCAGTACCTCCATTCTTAGATGATATTGCTACAAACTATTTGGGTTAACTCTCAGTGATATGACTACTTAGTTACTTTAAGTTTATCGCACAAAATATTAGATGTTATACTGTAGTGACTAAGGAATAATAATGGTAACTATCTGCATGCAGGTATAAATATTTTTGAAAATGATTCTACTCATAATCAAAAAGGTTTAAAGATATATTTGGGAGGGACTGGAATGATGTACAGCAGATAAGGCAATTAACCTTGCATGTAGCCAATTTAAGTTTGATATCCTATATCCCATATTGTCCTCTGAATTCCACCAAGAGTGACCCCTGAGAGCAGAGTAAGCCCAGAGCACAGCTGGTGTGTCCCCTCAAAAAACCAAGGATATATGTAGGAATAGAATGCTTCACATATGCAAAGGAATTGAAAACAGGCTTTTAAAATGAGCTTAAAAAGAAAAAATGAAGACATCTGATATTAAGTAGAAAAATCAGATTCTTCATAAACTTCCAAAGCATTCTATGTCTGTCCCCCTCCCTCTGACTCATTTCACTCAGCATGATTCTCTCTATGTTTATGCATGATAAGCAAACTTTATGACATAGAATGATCACACTCATTTGCAGGGTATGACCCCCCCCAAAAAAAAAGCTAACAACAACAACAAAAAGAAAATGGTTACTCTATATAAGAACTGAGTGCTAAAGGAGGTGAAATGATATACATGATACCCCTTTACTGTTACTAACAGTATTGCAAACTACAGTGCTTAAAAGGAGAGAGAGAAAGAGAGAGAGAGAAAGAGAGAGAAAGAGAGAGAGAGAGACCCAGAGAAAGTAACTGTCATAAAAGTGGGGGGAAATAAACCCTTGTTAAGGGGTGAGTATTGGAACACTTATGACTGAAACTCAATCATCAACAATTATAACTGTCTATCTTATGGTGATTCAATTAAAAAAGTATTTCAAAGCACAAACTCCAGGAAGGTGATCCGGCAGCCCAAGCGGACAGAGCCTACAGAGAGAGTGGCCCACTCTCCTCAGTTCTTCATTGTCCAGGTACATGGATTATGGGCAAGTCTAGCATGTCCAGTGCCTGCTGACCAGAGGTTTTCAATCTTCCTTTCCGTGCCCCGCTGTATTCAGCACTCCTGGCTCTGGCCCAGGGATCACTCTTGGCAATGCTTGGGGATTGTCACTTGCATGCAAGGCCAGCCCTTTCCCTGCTGTATTGGTCCTGCTCTGCAACCTTTTTACATCTGTAAGCCCCACTAAAGTATGGAGTGGTAGTTGAGGAATGCTGGCCTCACTGCTGGGAACAAACAGTTAGAGCTAGCTTAGGCACTGCCTGCAGATGTGATGTTCCCCAGCCAGGGCACCTGAAACCTAATCCTGAAACCACCAGATGCACAAGCTGCCCACTTGGGTATTTGTTTCTGGTGGATCTAAAACAAGTCTTCAACTTTAGATGAGTTGACAGCATAACACAACTTGGACTGGGCAGTTGTTCCAAAAACTACCTTTAAAGAGGCTTCTTTTGGGGCTGGAGCAGTGGCACAAGCAGTAAGGCATCTGCCTTGCCTGCGCTAGCCTAGGACGAATCGCAGTTTGATCCCCCGGTGTCCCATATGGTCCCCCAAGTCAGGAACGATTTCTGAGCGCATAGCCAGGAGTAACCCCTGAGCGTCACTAGGTGTGGCCCAAAAAACAACAAAAAATATTTTAAAGCAATGCCAAAAAGAAAAAATTAAAGATTTTACATCTAACAATAGAAGGACTATAATTAATCAGGGAACATCACTCAGATTTATGTTCTCATGTATTTATTGTTTTAAGATTTTAAAAATATCTTTTTTTGTTTGTTTTGGTTTTTGGGGTTTTTTGGACTCACACCGGAGCACTCAGGAGTTACTCCTGGCAGGCTCTGGGGACCATACAGGATGTCAGGATTCTAACCACCGTTCTTCTGCATGCAAGAGAAATGCCCTAACTCCATGCTATCTCTCCAACCTGTTGTGTATGTAAATATTTTAGGGGATTATTATGTTACTGACCCTACCCTGATCAGTAATTGTGCCCTACCCTAGGGTGTGACTTGGCATTCTGCCCCCACCCTAGGCTGGTACCTGATTCTGCTTCCACCATTGGGTGATATCTGATCCCACCATTGGGTGGTACCTGATTCTGGGGGATAAAAACAAGGGTCTGTGGAAGGTGAGAGGCTTTTGGCTGGAACTTATGCTGAATCTTTGGATGTCAGTCTTGTCCACCAAATAAAGCTAATATTTCCACAAGCCTGACTGTCTGCGAGCTGTTTACCCGCATTTTCATCTCAGAACCGTTGGCTAGACAGGGTGGAAGACACGTGCTCTGAGCTGGAGGGGAAAGACCTCATTCTCCATCCCTCCATCAGTCAACCTCTTCAGGGGCTGACTTGCAACACATTCCTTTAAAAATATCTTTTTTTTTTTTTTTTTTTTTGTGGTTTTTGGGTCACACCCGGCAGTGCTCAGGGGTTACTCCTGGCTCCATGCTCAGAAATTGCTCCTGGCAGGCACAGGGGACCATATGGGACGCTGGGATTCGAACCGATGACCTCTTGCATGAAAGGCAAACGCTTTACC
The DNA here is from genome assembly GCF_024139225.1 of Suncus etruscus. Classification (NCBI taxonomy): domain Eukaryota; kingdom Metazoa; phylum Chordata; class Mammalia; order Eulipotyphla; family Soricidae; genus Suncus; species Suncus etruscus. Next base: position 35,500,624 of record NC_064858.1, on the reverse strand, counting down.
TCCATGCTATCTCTCCAGCCCCTAAAAATATCTTGATAGTTATCTATAACCATCTGATATATCCCAATAGTAAATTTTCTATTGCATTGCATGTTTTCTCTTTAGGTAAAGAAAGAATGGAAGCATATTTTAGATTTTGGCTTAAAGCGGTTTATAAAAATCATCCATAACTCTTCTGTAACTCTGAAAACTGATAGGTTATCTAGGTTATCCTTCATTTTTTATTGAGAAAGATTTAATAAATTAGATCATAAATGAAAAGGGATAATGTACAAGTGATATAATAACTATAATAGATTAGTATGCACAATTTTATATAACTAAATTGAATCATCCAGAGAAAATAAACATAGTTTTAGAATCTCACAGTCAATCAAGACTTAATGGAAAAAATAGCAAAAAACACCAACAGACATATTCAAGAACGGAAATTAAAACTAAACAAAAACAAAAGTGCAATTCCAGATGGTTTTACTAGTGGTTTCTTAAAGGTTTAGAGTCAAAGGAACACTGTAAAAACAGTGTTAGAGTGGCAATTATCGTTTGCATAGACCCACCAAACTATGGGGGACATGGAAAGGAAAAACCTTGGCCTAAATACAAGGAGACCCTACCCCTGAAGTTTCCTGACATAAGACCACTTCTAGACTCCAGACAAACTAGTTTGTCCAATCCAGGTCATTGTCTGTAGTGCCAATACAGTTTTATTTTTAGGTTATCCTCTGGATAACCCAGGAGTCCAGTGTTTGGTGCTTTGCCCCTACCAGGTCAGTGACTGGTGAAAGGGAAACTGCTTTTCAAAAGGCCTCTGAGCTTCATCTTCCAGTTGAGCTTTTCCTTTTCCCTCCCTACCACCAGCCACTGTAAACTTAGATTACTTCAATTGGAGTCACTTGACTAATGTGTCTGTCCTCTAAGTGTCTGCAGGGTGAACCTATGAAGACGAGGGGAACAGAGACACCTGGTTACTTTCCTTCCTCATCTCCTTGCTCTCTGCCCGAGCCTCAGAAGTACCTTAGAAATAAGTCTACTTACTGTGCTGTAAAGACTTAATATATCACCCCAGCTACCACTTTTACCTGAAGCTTGCCCCCATCTTATGGCACCTATCCTTCAAAACCACATATTCCCTTTTTATCTCCCCAGCAAACTCTCTATAAAAGCAATTTTGGGGTACAACTAAGAGATGAAATAAATCACACTCACATTCAAGTGTAAATGACTGAGTGATGATTATTAAGCTAGCCTTAGCAAAGAGAAGTTCAGTTGTATGCAGTCTCCTTGGACAAAGTATTGCATTTTCTAATAGTTCCCTTAGAAGAAAGCCATATTCTAACTGTGTAAGGATCAATTATGTATGGCTGAGGATCATCTTTTCTGTAGAAATGACTATTTTTTGTTTGTTTTGTAGGCCACATCAGGCTGCACACAGGGTTACTCCTGGCTCTGTCCTCAGAAATCTCTCCTGGCAGTCTTGGGGGACCATATGGGATGCCGGGAACCAAATCCAGGTTCATCCTGGGTCAGCTGCGCTAAAGGCAAATGCCCAACCACTGTGCTAACTCTAGAAATGACTAAAACTACATTAAGAAAAAGCTGAGTGCTGAATTCGAGGAGCTTTAATTGTTGATGAAGGGGGAAATGTGAGGGTAAGTTTGGACACGGACATGGGAGGATTTACTTCCTGGAGCTTTCTTTTCTCTTCCCTTTTGTTTATTTTTTTGATTGTGTCACCTTTCTCTTCTTGGTTAACAAACAAGCTTGAGTCTTGGCCTTATTTATTTTGCTTCTGTTGATAAGTTGGAGGCTGAAAATGGGCTTACCAGAAAATGTGCCTTGAAGCTCTACCCTCTGGTCTTGCTATGCCATGCTGGGCTGAGGAAATAGGTGCCATCTCATGTGCCACCATGACATAGTTGCCTGAGTAGGCCAAAGGCAGGCAGGCATTTTGCAAAATAAAAAAAAAAGTTTCTAAAACAGAAACAGATTTTTGAAACGGAATATTTCAGAGCCTCATGAAAATAAGCTAATCTGTTCGGAAAGCAAAAGTACAGAAGGGCACTTATCTATCAAATAAATTGGGAGGGGCAAAAAATAGCATACAAAACAAAATATGACTAATGCTTCCACAGTGAGTTCACCTCAAGTATTTCATGAATTTCACATGACCCACCCACTTTTTCTCTGTACCTCTGAAGTCGACCATATCAGCAGCAATAATAGTCTGTTGTTCAAGGACCGGATTTACATATCAACGTAGCCCAGGCATTCCTGAGTGTAGAATATGGTACTGTTCCCCAGCTGTGTGGTTTCCACAGTATGGTTAATTTTTGCGCCCTTACCCGTCTCACTTAATCTCATGCCACCCCCTACCTCTCTTCAATCAGTGGTTTGTTTGTCCTTGAATAGTTTTTTTTTTTTCTTTCCTTTCCTTGTTCATCTCTTCATCGTATTGTGAAGGAACCAAATATGGTTGTCCATTTACAACCCTGTTGTGTTTTAACATTTTTTTTATCCCTAAGCAGCAAAAGATTAATTCTGCAAAGCCCAGTCAGTGACAAAGTAATCAGGGCTGGTCATTTGCCGGAAGACTTGGGTGGGTGGGTGGGTGGGTGGGATATCATCTTCCCTGTGTGCCTTGTGTGTGCAAAGGTGAGACAAGTTAACCTGGTTCTTATCATGGCTACCTTTGTTTCTCTATTAGTGAATTTGGTTTTGGGATCACCTGGCAGTGCTTAGGGCTTACTTCTAACTCTGCACTCAGGGTGACTCCTGTTGGAGATCAGAGGACTATATGGGGTGTCAGGAACTGAATCTGGGCCTGCAGTGTGCATGGCAAGTACCCTTTTCACTGTACTATTGCTTTGGCTCCTGAGACTTGTTCTTTTATCATTGCTCTTTCTGGATTAGAGATGGGTCTAGCAAAAAGCATTGCATGCCAGACTGAATCCAACCATTTTTCATTCCTAGTAAAAGTTTGGAAAGGATAAAGTTTTAAATTTTTAGACTCTTGTGTGTCAAACTTAATGGAGAGCCAGATAAAGCCCAAAAAGGCTATTTTAATGAGCTTCCTCTCCCTTGGATGTTCCCCAAAGTGTATGCGCCAAGTTGACCCATGTGGCCCAGGAGTAACATGATCATCTTGGCTTTGTTTAGACGTCTATGTTCTCTCAGCAGGGCAGTAAAGAAAACGAGAGAGACAGACAGACAGACAGACAGACAGACAGACACACGGTATGGAAGGTACACAGATCTGCTAAAGAACTTGCCACATGAAACTCAGCAGAGCTGAAAACAGAAGAAACTCACTGGAGGGCAGGTCCACAGTGCCTCTTCACAGGGTGTTGGAAATCAGATGGAAAGTGAATATACTCATGCATATTCGGGTGGTGGTGGTGGTGGTGGAGGAGGAGGAGGAGGAGGAGGAGGAGGAGGAGGAGGAGGAGGAGGAGGAGGAGGAGGAGGAGGAGGAGGAGGAGGAAATTAAATGCATTTTTTGAAAAGGAATTGCATGCTGTGGAGGTTCTTTTTCTATAAAAGAGAAGACTGCAAACCATGACTCTAAAGTATGCCTAGCATCCCGAAAGCATAATCTTCTTCTAAGCTTCCTTCCCCTCCTTTCCCAAAAATGCACTGAGGGCATCTGCTTCTTGAGGAACTGGCCAGCTCTTCTGCTCTCCCACTCTGAACAGCCCTCTGGCTGCCCCTTCTCATCTCAGTCACATTGAATTTGATCTCTAATCATTTTTGCTGCATGCCTTGTGTAGTAATTTTTCTTAGTCGCCTGTGTGTGCATTTTTCTTCATGGATCATAAAGACTTTAGGATTCATATTTACAGAAGTTAATACCCATCATCGTCTCTCTTCACTGCCTGTTAACAATTCTGACTGATTTTTAATCCAGTGTGAAACATGTGAGTGCACAAAGCTTCATCTTTAGACTTTTATCCCTTTTCAAAGACTTGTTTTATAATGGGATGCAGATTTATCCTTATGAGGTTTATTTTTGTTTTGTTTTGTTTTGTTTAGTTGGGGGTTTGCATTCAGCAGTGCTCAGAGTTTTCTCTGCCTCTGTGCTCAGAGATCTCTCCTGGAGGTAGTCAACGAACCAGATGCAATGCCAGGAATTGAACCAGGGTTAGACATGGGCAAGGCATGCTCCTTAACACTTGTTCTATTCCTTCAGCCCAAAGATTTATTTTTTTCTTTATTTTTTTCTTTTTTTATTTTAAAGATTTATTTATTTATTTATTTATTTATTTATTTATTTATTTATTTATTTTTTGGTTTTTGGGCCACACCCTGTGACGCTCAGGGGTTACTCCTGGCTATGCGCTCAGAAGTTGCTCCTGGCTTCTTGGGGGACCATATGGGACGCCGGGGGATCGAACCGCGGTCCATCCTAGGCTAGCGCAGGCAAGGCAGGCACCTTACCTCGAGCGCCACCGCCCGGCCCCTAAAGATTTATTTTTTTAAGCTAAGATGCAAAAATCTTCTAAAACAATTCCACTTTCCAAAACAAGTATTGACATTTTAGCTAAATTCTCTTTGAATTAATGTAGTACTATTGTAAGCACACAGAAGTACAAATAAGATAGCATAGCAGACACTCCATTAGCAGACTGAATGGCGTTGCTTTATCTCTGTTTGTATCGTGTGTGTGTGTGTGTGTGTGTGTGTGTGTGTGTGTGTGTGTTTTGTCAGGGATCAATTTACCACTGAGTTACAACTCTGCCCTACTTACTTCATCTCTTTATTGTTTGCAAAAATTTGTTTTGTTTTGTTTGGGACCATGTTCAGCAGTGCTCAGGGTTTACTCCTGACTCAGTGCTCATGGAGTACTCTTGTCAGGGCTCAGGAACTATAGGTGGTGCTGAAGACCAATTCCCATCAATGAATACAAGACAAGCATCCTGCTCTCTGTATTATCTCTGCAGCCCTATTTCACTGCTTTAAGAAATGAAAAGTACAGAAATATTCCACGCTCTCCTTATCCCCTTCCTCTACCTCCTTAAAGACATCCACCTTCCTAAAACTGCCATGTAGGCTTCCTTGCTTGCATATAGATTTCCATTTCATGGTTCAAAGGTTCTCAGTGATTTTTCTTAATTAGCACTAGGAGTGTGTATACTGCTGCCCGACCTGGGGTATAGAAAAGTCATTCTAGAAGGCAGGGAGAGCACTTTCAGTTGGGTTCTTGGAAGAGCAGCAAAGAAACAATTCAGGGGAAAGGCCTTTCCACCTCAAAGAAGAGACTTGGCAGCAGTAAGGGTAGAATGAGGAAGGCCACATTGAGGTCATGCAGGAGACAATAAAGGGTTGAAAGATTTGGGGGGTGTCAACACAAAATGGTACGAGAACAGGAAGATCAAATGAGCGTAAACTAGCACTAGAATTAGGCATCGTTGATCATCAGAACATATGTGTCTGGGCATTTCTCAGGTCCTGGAAAAGCATGTTCTAGGTCTGAGTGCCTTGGTTGGGGTCCTTCAGTAGCAATGTCAGTATGTCAGACCTGCACCCAACTATACAACCTGACTAAGTGGTTTTTACTTGAAGAATTAACCTGCTTTAGTATCTCTTAGCCTGAGAACAGGGTGATTCAACTTTCCTATTATTACTCTTTCTCAATTGGCAATTGCCAGAAAAACTAGAAGATACCTAGTCAGATAGATGAGTTTTATATAAACCTGGGTGACTTTGAAGGGGTAAAAAAAAACAAAAACAAAAAGGGCCCGGAGAGATAGCACAGCGGCGTTTGCCTTGCAAGCAGCCGATCCAGGACCAAAGGTGGTTGGTTCAAATCCTGGTGTCCCATATGGTCCACCGTGCCTGCCAGGAGCTATTTCTGAGCAGACAGCCAGGAGTCACCCCTGAGCACTGCCGGGTGTGGCCCAAAATCCAAAACAAACAAACAAAAAAAAAAAACTTAAATATCACAATAGGCATAACCTTTCGTACTAAAATGGTGTTAGTTTATGTGAAGCACAAATGTGTGTCCTGTATATATATTTCAAAATCTGGTAAGTCTATTTTTTACTGTGGGGGAGGGGGCTGGAGACCATATGTGGGGTGGAGGCTCACTCTCAGGTCAGGTGACTGCAAGGTAAGGCCATTACTATACCATTGTTCTGGGCTTCTAAAGCCTAGGAAGGCTAGCTTGAGAGTTTGGGAAGGGTTTATTTTAGCAAAGCTTGTCAAGCAGGGGCAAGATTAAGCTCCCAAAAAGAGCAGAGATGAATATGGCATCTTTGTTAAGTTCTCAAGGCCGAATCCAGGCTAAAACCAGCGCAGACTACTTTTGCATAATCAAGAAAATGGAAAGACACTCGTTTTTCAATGGCTTTATTGGAGCAACAATTCATACACCATGTAATCCACTCGCCGAGTATGGCCTTTTTCAGTTTATTCATGTTCTTGTGCCAAATTCATGTTCCGGTACATTCATCACTTTGTGAAGAAACACAGCACCCAGGATAAACCGCCTTCTCAGCCGCATGTCTGTTTTCTGCACCCTGCCCTGCAGGTCCCCAACTTTGACCCCTGGCACTCCCGGACGCACTTATTTTGTCACTTGAGATATAGTCGACTCATTCCATTAGGAGAAATGGGAGCTAGGGGCTGGAGCCGTGGCGCAAGCGGTAAGGCATCTGCACTAGCCTAGGATGGACCTGGGTTCGATCCCCAGCCTCCCATATGGTCCCCCAAGGCAGAATTGATTTCTGAGCGAGCATAGCCAGGGGCTAACCCCTGAAGGTCACCAGGTGTGGCCCAAAAACTAAAAGAAAAGAAAAGAAAAGTAATGGGAGCTCCCAGACCTGATCCCTTGATTGCATCTATCACATGGCATCACGCGTTTCCTCCAGCCTCTGGCTGCAAATTCCTACCAGACCCCAAGGTTCAGTAGGTTATTTCTGCTTTTCTGATTGTTCGAGTTAATGCCACGATGAGAAAGCACTGATGTGTGTTCAGATCCCCCAAATGACAGATGCTTTCACCCCAGCAGAAACCGCTTTGGAAAAGAACGGCCAAATTGTTTTGCCAAAAGCCGCACCATTTTGACATTCTGGGCTGTTTCCTCTGGTCTATTCTCAGGTTCCCCACCTACCCTGCCCTCATCTCCAGAGTACTTATTTATTTGTTTTTGGGTTTTGGATCCCACCCGGCGGCGCTCAGGGGTTACTCCTGGCTCTGCGCTCAGAAATCGCTCCTGGCAGGCTCGGGGGATCACATGGGATGCCGGGATTCGAACCACTGTCCGCCCTAGGTCCGCAGCATGCAAGGCAAACGCGCTACCTCTCCGGCCCCTTCGAGTCCCAAAACCTTCCCCTCCGGGCTCTGACACTGACAGCCGCCGGCTGGACCAGTTTTGCCTCTCGCCTGGCCACGCCTCCCTTATGGCCACTCCTCCCTCCTGGCCACGCCCCCGCAGCGCGGACTAGGCCGGACCGGGGTGGGGGGGTAAAACCAGACGCGCAGCCGAGGCCGTATGGACATTGTAGTTTTCTTCGATGTCAGCCGTGTAGAGCTCGCGAGGAGAATAAACTACAATTCCCAGCAGGCCGCGGGGCTACGGCAGCCGCGGGGGCCCATTCCGCGTGCCACGCCCCCCGCCCACCTCGGCCGTTCCGGGCCGCTCTCCAGAGCGTCTGTAAACATAGCCCGAGACGAGACTGTCATGGAGGGGGAGGAGGAGGCGGCGGCGGCGGCCCAGGGAGGCGTTCGGGGCCGCCTCCAGGGTCCGCTGTGCCACTCCTGAAGGGTCACCCCCGCGTCCCCGCGTTGACTGTGGCATCAGGGAAAAAACCAACTGTTAGGCGAGAGGAGGCGGCAGGCAGGACCATATCTCCCCCCTCCTTCCTTCCCCCGGGGCGGGGGCCGGGCCGGGCCGGGCTAGGCCTGTGACCCGGGGGCGGGCAGGGGGAGGGCGCGCCCGGCCAGGCCTGCCCGCCTGCCGAGATGGATGACAGCAAGGTAAGTCTTGGGGTTCGCACGCGCCTGCTTCGCTCTAGTAAGTGCGGGGGTCCCCGCCGCTCACCCCTGTCCCGAGACTCCGTGCCAGCACCCCAAGAAACACCTGCCTTAGTTAAGACATCCCTGCGCCTCTCCAGCTCCAGCCCGAGCCCAGTGGTACCCAGCTGGAATTCGGGGAACACCCCCAGGCTATGTTTCTCCTCTTCCCGAAGGGGCCCAGTCCTTTGGGAAATTGCACCCCACTTTCTTCTAATCCCCAGGGTGAGCCTGCCTGTTTGGCTGCTTTTCCAGGTCGTGCAAACTGCATTCACTCCTAGTTTTGCCTGCCCCAGAGTGTGAAGAACCCACTGACTTTTATTTATTTTTTATTATTATTATTATTTTTTAACTTCTGGCCTTGTCAGTTCCCAGCCCTTTCCCGAGTTGGAGATGTTGTTAGCGAATGTCCCCCCAACCCCTCAAAAATAACCCCCGATCTCTCTTCCCCCAGTCATCCTCTACTTTCTCTCTCTCTCTCTCTCTCTCTCTCTCTCTCTCTCTCTCTCTCTCTCTCTCTCTCTCTCTCTCTCTCTCTCCCCTCCTCTCTTTCTCCTCTCTCTCCTCTCTCTCCTCTCTCTCTCCCTCTCCTCTCTCTCCCTCCTCTCTCTCTCCTCTCTCTCTCTCTCTCCTCCCTCTCTCTCTGTCTCTCTCTCTGTCTCTCTCTGTCTCTCTCTCTCTCTCTCTCTCTCTCTCTCTCTCTCTCTGTCTCTCTCTCTCTCTCTCTCTCTCTCTCTCCTCTCTCTCTCTCCCCCCCCTTACTCAATGCCCCATTCATATCAGTTCACTCCCCCTCTCGGAGCTCTTTTCCTGTAGTTGGTTTGGAACACTCTGCTAAGCTCCTGTTGCTATTCATTCGTCCAGAATGTGGAATCTAACCTCGCTAAGAAAGACGTCTCTCAGCAGTCAATTTCTACTTGTTCACAAGCCTACTTACTTAGTGGCTAATAACCCCAACTCCAACCCCAGACCTCTCTCCTGGTCCAAATCACTATCCTTATTGTTGATAAGGTAGCAATGTCTGTTTGGGAGTTAATTGAGACCTTATATATATATATATATATATATATATATATATATATATATAAAACCTGCCATTATAACAATCACATGAGTGATCTTTATATGAGTATATTATATTTATATATAATGAGTATAGGGATAAATTACTGATTTTAGGATGCCTAAAAAATGGAAGCTTTTAAAAGAATTAGACGTCTAGAATTTTTAGTTTTTTAAAGAAGAAATCACTCCTTTCCTGTCCTTTCTAGAGAGTTTACTTTCAATAATTTCTGACAGGGACCCTTAGGGAACCCTCTTTCTTATTCTAAGTTCCTTTCCCTTCCACCTGATAAGTAGTAACTCTTCCAGAAAAAATAAAGGAAATAATTTTCCATACTAGAGGCCCAGTTTGACTTTCAGTCTTGGGTTTTAAAATTAAATCTGAATACATTATCACCATTACTTTTCTCCATAAAATAATGACCTGGCTGTTTAAGGATGCTAAAATATATTTTTTCCTTCATTTTTGAGACTTTTTCAAATGTTTGCCTTTCATATCTTTGAAACATTAAGCAAGTTTTTCAGACTTTAGTATAATCTCAAGCCCACCCAAATATGTAAGATTTGGTTGGGTTATTTGGCTTCCACATAAAATCACATAGGGATTATTTCTAAAATGAGCAAACTATAGTGGAGGGGACTATCAGAAGTTACTTGCTTGGCTAAAGCGATGACGTTCAACTGGGGTGATAGGCTGACCATACTTTCTAACAGGCTGGGAAGGTATTAGCAAAGTGAAGTCATATGTCTTGGAGGTTTGTTGCTTTTATGAGTGTTTAGAAACCAGCAGTCTCTTAAACCTTAATGATTATGAACCAGAAAATGTTTCCGTTGTCTCTGGATGGCTAATGCTTCTTTGAAATATCCTACTTTCACTTTGAGCTCTTGTCATCGTTGTTGTAGATGAGTAATATTTAAATGCCAGGGACAGTGAGACCAAGCTTTCTTCCTCTGGCAGGTGTTGGAAAAGAGCCCCGGAGAAGCCCTTTGCCCGCTCAAGAGTCCTGCTTTCTCTGTGTTCTAGCTCTTACTTCCCCCACAAATTTCTTTTTGTGTCCCTGATCCCTACATCCTCACAAACAAAACACAGTTTTTCCCTTAAGTCGTGTTTGGGTGCGGGTGCCAGTTTCCATTTTTCCTCTAAGAAGAAAGGTGGAGTTTGGGGACTGTGCCCAGGAGCACATCAAGGATAACAAACTGGCAGCAAGGCCAGAGTAACAGGAAGAGGGAAGGTAGGCTAAGCAACAGTTAGAGGCAGCACTGGAATGAGCAGCTCAGGAAATATGACTACGTGAAGCCTGCTTTTCCATAAGAAGCACATTTTGAATTGTTTTCTTAGGGGTAAGAATGGGTAGGCCAAGAACTTTCCAAATTGTGCCTTCTGGCTTTTTGGGGGTAAAAGGACCTGTTTGCATGGTCTCCACATGAGCCTGGTTGGTTGTCTGCCCGATGCAGTGTTGAGTATGAGTGGAGGTTGGCAGGACTGAATGGTGTCAGAGCTGCACAAAGATTGCCCTAGTGTGAGAGGTTGGGGCAATTGTGCAGATAGAAGAGCAAAGGCTTCACTTGTGCACTGTCTGGTCCCAGCTCAGTTGCTGCTGCTGCATTTTTGTCCTCCCCAACTCCATTGGGTGTGGCCCCTACTAAAAAAAAATTGCCTGATGTGTTTGGCCTTTATTAATCAGCAGGCTCCACTAAGTAAACTATCCAGAGTATACAGCCAAGAAAAAATGGGAAGAACTGGAGCAAGAGGGAGAAGGAGCACCTGAAAGCCAGCCTGGCAGACTAATGACAAAACTCAAATGCTGACCAGCAGGCCTCTGTGAGGGCTGACAGGGAAGCTACATCTTTGGTTTAGATGAGGATTGCAGATCATATTTATATAGCTTCAAGATCAGAGTCTAACACTTTCACACCTGGTGGGTGAAACCACCTGCCCTGGGGGCTCTAGAATGATCCAGGGGAGCATAACTAGCAACTTCACATGCTTTGGAGGGACACCTTGTCTTTGTTTACTGTAAGAAGATAGATTTCTAGGATGCATTGACTGTTTTTATGAAAAGGATCAATGGGCTACATGAGTTGAATGTTCAGAAACATCGTTTTCATGGTCTTTTATGGTCTTGTATTTAGTAGAGACTTCCTGGTCCTAGGCATAGTGCAGTAGGTGCCTAAGACTCTCATTTTAATGTTTCACTCTCTTCCAGTGGTCTTCAGCCCTTGGAGCACAGGTACACAGGTTCAGAGCCACCAATTTTGCAGCTAGGTCTGCCCTGCTCATACACTTAACTCTGCCTCTAGGTGGGATAGGCGCAGAGATATTGCATCAGTGATCTCAAACTCTATCCTTAATGGTTACATTTTGTGAGCATCTGAGGAAAGAATTTCAAAGAGGGAAAGTGGGTGCTACTTCCCCCCAAACCCAAAAGGGGTCAAGTGCAATGAGTAATGAAAAAAACAGGCACTGGTCTTGGAAAACTGGAGTTTGTTTAGGAATCTAGGAGGAGGCAATGACAGGAAGCTGAAAGACATAGAGACTATCTTACATAGATATACAGAGAATAGGGATATGACTTGGTGGAATAGCCCATTTTGGCATGTGTGAGGCCCTGAGTTCCAACCCCTGGAACTCCCCCAAAATTTCTATTTCACTGTATTGTCAGTAATAACTTTGAAGGGGGCCTGCCAACTTTATTGTCTCTTCATTTTCTTTCTCATGATCTCCTTTATGGGTATCCCCTAGCAAAATTGGCAGAAAGGTAAGCAGCAGGAAGACGTGATTAGATTTTTTTCTGCAGATTTGGAAAAGAAAAAGAAAAAGACCCTCAGCCACAGCTGTGAGGACACAGGGACCCCAGCACTGAATGAAAGTGCAGCTGTTTGTTTTGTCTTGTGGTCAAGAGCAGTGGCTGGCAGCTCCCTAGTTCTCTGAATTTCTCTAATCAATGTACAGATCTTTGGCTTTATGTCAGGAAGAACACAATACAGGCGCTCTGCACATCTTCTTGGGGGGCAGATGCTGTAATAATCTTCTTTGTTTAATGACCTAAGAAACTTTTATGATTTGTTCTAAGAATTAGAGCATAGAATTTAAATTGTACAAAGGGGTTTAATCAGCAGTTCTTAATCAATTGTTCAGGTTTCTTGTCCAATTTTAGCAGGTGTTTTTTCAACCTCTGTAAGTTGTTACTGGTGATAACAGTTTAGATATATTTCTTAATATTATTTTTCTTGTTTTGTTTTCTTTTTTGGTTTGTGGGTCCCACACAGTTGGGCAAGGGGCTCACTCCTGGATCTGTGGTGCCAGATCCAACTTACCTCAACCATGTGCAAGGCAAATGCCCAATTCACTGTACTAACTTTCCAACCCCACTGGATACTCTTACAGTTGCAAAGTAGAAAATATGGTTTCTTTCCCTAAGAGACTCACTTCTTCATTGCTTGAAGAAGATTAAAATGAAATACATGAAGCCACCAAAACAATAACAACAATACAACAAATTTGTGTTAGCAGTTATGTATTATATAAATGTAAAGAAAAATGATTATGGGCAGAGTAAATATTGTTGGAAGAGAGAGGACTGGAGTTGATGGTTCCTATTTCAGGAAGCATAGTGTTTGCCAATAGGGCCGGGTGGGGCAGGTGAGCACTGGAGAAATATGACATAGGCAAGAGTGCAGGGAGTGGACAGATATCCTGGCAGCTGGAGGGTGTCTTCTGGGAATGACAAATAGTGACATGACATACTGGATGAGATGGTAACCCCTAGAAAGATTTCCCCTTCCTGATTCCTGGAAACAAATGATATTGCCTTATATGAGTGATAGTCACTGTGAAAGAATGAAGTCTTATCTGAGGAGGAGTTTATCCTGGATGATCTAGAGGGGACCCTAAATCCAAGTGTTTTCATGAGTGCTGCAAAAGGGACTAGAATGATAGCACAGCGGTAAGGCGTTTGCCTTGCAAGCAGCCAATACAGGACGGACCCCAGTTCAAATTCCACCATCCCATATGGTCCTCCAAGCCTGCCAGGAGCGATTTCTGAGCACAGAGCCAGGAGTAATCCCTGAGCGCTACCAGGTATGACCCCAAAACTAAAAAAAGTGAGGGGACTCTAATAATAGCAGGATGGTAATAATACCACCAGAGCAGAAACTGGGGGCATAAAATTTTAGTCTAAGACTGAACCATGTGCTGGAAGAGGCAGTAGGATACTTCCGTGACAATTATTCCAGCTGCCATGAGAAAGGAGCACAGGGGTTCTGGTGACTACTGAAAGCAGAGCTGAAGCAGAGGGCTCTTCTGAGCTGGGCGTTAGACAAAGTCCTCCCTCACTTCCTCCCTCCCTTCCTTTTTCTTTTTTCCACACATGGTGGTACTCAGGGGTTACTCCTGGCTCTGTACTCAGGAATCATTCCTGGTAGTGCTCTGGGGACCACATGGAGTGCTGGGGATCACACCACACCCAGGTTGGTTGTGTGTGAGACAAGTGCCCTATCCACTGTATTAGTGCTTCAGCTCCAACAGTTTATTCTTTCTAAAATTGCTAAAATAATACTCTCCTACATTGGAAAAAAGAAAAGAAAAGCTCAATTAAAAAAAAAAGCCAGAGGGCCCGGAGAGATATCACAGTGGCGTTTGCCTTGCAAGCAGCCGATCCAGGACCAAAGGTGGTTGGTTCGAATCCCGGTGTCCCATATGGTCCCCCGTGCCTGCCAGGAGCTATTTCTGTGCAGACAGCCAGGAGTAACCCCTGAGCATCGCCAGGTGTGGCCCAAAAACCCCAAAAAAAAAAAAAAAAAAAAAAAAAGCCAGAAAGAAAAGTTACTTTTGTAACTTAAAAAAAAAATTGGCAGGAGGACATATCTGACTATGCTCTTGGTTCTGCACTCAGGACCACTCTTGGTGGTGCTTAGGGGACCAGATGGGATTTCAGAGATCAAACCTGACAGCCAGGCAAACACCCTACCTGATCTGACGTATGATCTTTCTGACTCCACTTTGGTGACTCTTGGTCAGATGAATAGACCAGGGAAGTGGTGAAAAAAGTGCAAGGTAGGGGAGAGCGATTGGGGGAGCCTGATGCAATAGTCCAGAGCCCTGACCAATGGAGAGAGAGGGAAACTGTACAGAGGACCTTACAATGGAAAGGTTTGTTAGCTGTCCTAACAAGGACTTCCAGAAGCCAAATGGACTGGCCCAAGTAAAACGACACAGGGTATTAATAGCAGTAAACCTAGAGCATTTACCACTTTGCAACCTTTTTTGGGGAAGTGACTCTGGTTTATGACCCCTTCTGAGGTACTTCAGGGACAGTGATGGTTTAATTTCTTTGTTACTAGCTGCTGTGGATGCAAGTCAGAGGAAGACCTAAATTCTGCCATTTAAACCTGTGAATAAAAAAGTCACACTATGACCCTGAATAGGGAATCCACTGATCCCTGGCTCTTCCTGCTGGCTGTGTTGACTTCATGTCTGCCACTTTGACTAGTCCAGCTCATGAACCACAAGGGCCCTTTGTTTTGGTCCTCAAATCCCTAGTCTCTGGTGTTTGGGACACAGTAGGTATTTAATCAATAGGTGTGGAATAGGGCTTCTCCTTTTCACCAGAAGAGGTGAGGACACTGGTTTTAGCCTTTTTGAAATGGTGTGAAGTGACAAGTGATGCTGTGAAGCTCAGACTGCCTAGGTGACTGTTCTCTTTCTCTTATGGCCCCCACCCCTGACTTAGCCCCAAATCCAGGTCTTGGTTGTTTGTTTCTCAAAAACTGGGAAGGAACATGGTCCAGGAATAGAATTTCCTCTGGATATGGGTGCCTTGCTGATTTTCCAAAGGCCCAAATGGGCCCACAGCCAAAATGAGCAGAACCCATGTGTAGGGAAGCACGCTCAGCTCCATACAGCCCTTTGTAGATTTGTTTTATTCTGCTTCTCTTTGTAATGGTTAAATTTACATTTAGAAATCTTAGGTTAAATCCAGGAATTGTTGATGTTGTTAAATGTCTTGGGTCTAGGAAGCTGGCTCAGTAGCTGAGCACAAGGCTTTCTTTCCCCTGACTCCATGCTCAGAGATCACTCCTAGTGATCCTTAGGGAACCATATGATGTTGCTGGGGATCAAACCAGGATCAACCACAGGCAAAGCAAGAGCCTAAGCCTCTATCCTATCTCTTCAGCCCTCATAGAGTCCTTTATTTTTTTTTTGGTTTTTCGGCCACACCCATTTGATGCTCAGGGGTTACTCCAGGCTAAGCGCTCAGAAATTGCCCCTGGCTTGGGGGGACCATATGGGACGCCGGGGGATCGAACTGTCCTTTCTTGGCTAGCGCTTGCAAGGCAGACACCTTACCTCTAGCGCCACCTCGCCGGCCCCTCATAGAGTCCTTTAATGAGTCATCTGGTTGTTGAACCTAGAGGTTCCATGTCTGAGCTATTGTAAGCAATATTGCTTTGAACATAGAGACGCAGATACCCCCTTTTTTTGTTAGTGTTTTTATATCCTTTGGAGAAATCCCTAACATGGCTATTGCTAGGGTTATAATTATCATTAGGGAAATATATAAGTTTTTTTTAAAGGAATCTACTGTGTTTCTTAGTGGCTGCAGTGATTCACACTTCTGTCCACTGTACACTCCAGCCTTACCAATATTTATTGTTTCCACTCTTTTGAATACAAGTGTGATCTGAAGTCATTATAGTTTTGATTTATATTTCCTTGATTTTTTAAGTGATGTTGAGTATTTATTCATACGTCTGTATACCATCTGTATATCTTCATTAGAGGTGTGTCTTTTCAGGTGTTTTGCCTTTTTTTTTGTTTGTTTGGTTTTGGGTTGTGGGGCTCATCTGGCAGTGTTCAGGACTCATTCCTGTAGTACTGGGATCATATGGGTTTCTGGGATTGAACAGAGGTTGGCCTCATGTGAGGCAAATGTCTTAACCTCTGTACTAGCTCTCCAGCACTCTTGGCCATTTTTTTTTTATAATTGCTTAGCTTGAAACATATTTTTTTATTTTTTAAAAATTAAGGTGAGATGGCAGGACCAGAGCGGTGGCACAAACGGTGGGGCATTTGCCTTGCACACGCTAACTTGGGATGGACCGCGGTTTGATCCCCTGACATCCCAAATGGTCCCCTAAGCCAGGAGCGATTTCTGAGCGCAGAGCCAGGAGTAACACCTGAGCATCACTGGCTGTGGCCCAAAAACCAAAAAAAAAAAAAAAAAAAATTACAGTGAGATGAGGCCGTAGTGATAGTACAGTGGTAGGGCATTTGCCTTGCACACGACCAATCTGGATGGACCTGGATTCAGTTCCCTGCATCCCATATGGTTTCCCAAGCCTGCCAGGAGCAATTTGTGAGTGCAGAGCTAGGAGTAACCCCTGTTCCCCACTGGGTATAGCCCACCCCCCCCAAAGTAAGCCTTTTATTTTTGTTAAGCCTTACTTTTATTTTTGTTTTTTTCATTTTTAGAATATCTTTATTTAAACACCATGGTTACAAACATGTTAAAACTCCTTACTTTAGATATCATCCCTTTATTGGATTATATTATATATGTTATATATTACATATATAATATATCATGTAACATACTATGTAATTATATAATATATTATATAATTATATAATATATAATTATAATATAATTATATTATGTGCAAATAATCTCCTAATTGCTAGGCCTCCCTTTTGGAATGGTAGGAGTTTCTTTTTTGCATAAGGCTTTGGTTTTGTTTCTTTGCTAGAGGATGCCCAGTTTTCGCAGCACCATGTTCTACCCACCTGCACTCACCAGCCACCCACAACACCATTTATGGGCAAGGCTGCCCTTTTTCTCTTTCAACTTTTGTAGCATTTTATTGAAAATCACTGTAAAGGCATATTTTTGGCTTTCTCAGTTCTTTTTCATTGAGCTCTATGTCCCAGTATCACACTACCTTGATTTCTGTAGCTTTCTAATGTTAGGTTTTTGTTTTGTCTTTTAGTTCACACACAGGAATTCTTAGGAGTTATTCTTGGTGGTACTTAGGTGACTATATGGGATGCCAGGGATTGAATCAGGGTTGGCCATGTGAAAGGCAACACCCTACCTACTGTACTATCACTCTTACTCCTCTAATATATTTTGAAATCAGAAGTTGTGAGCTGTCAAACTCCGCCTCCACCTTCGCCCGAGATTGTTTATTATTCTTTGTTTTTCCTTATGAATTCTAAAATTTTCTTGTTGGTTTTGTAAAATTAAATCTGGGATATTACTAGGGATTGTGTTGAATGGATAGGTGAATTTGGAGAGCATTTGCAAGTTCTAGACACTAACAGGTAGGCTTTTTGTTCGTTGGTCTTCCATTTCTTGCAGTGATGTCCTGTAGTTTTCAGTGCACAGTGCTGGTATTCTTTTGTTAAATTTACTCATAAATACCTCATTCTTTCAGATGCTGTTCTAAATGCAATATTTTCAGATCATTCAGATTGTATAGAATAGAAATATAACATTGTTGTTCCTTGGTTTCTTCTTGGAATCTATCCATTTCATCTCAGTTTTCTAGTTTCTGGGCAAACAACTTAATTTTCTTTTCCTAGTTTCTATAAATAGAAAGTTCATTGTTTTATTTAAATCTTCATTCTTTTTAATAGAGGTGTTTATTGCTTCTTCTGAGCACTGCTTCAGCACTAAGAGTAAACCCTAGCACTGCTGGGTGTGGACCAAATAAAAAGAAGAGGGGCCGAGAGATAGCACAGCTGGTAGGGCATTTGCCTTGCAAGTGGCCAACCCAGGACCAATGGTTGTTCAAATCCCAGCATCTCATACAGTTCCCTATGCCTGCCAGAAGCAATTTCTGAGCCAGGAGTAACCTCTGAGTGCCGCCAGGTGTGCCCCCCCCCCCCCCCAAATACAAAAAACAAAAGGAAAGAAAAGAAAAGAACTGCACTTATTTGGGGAGGGCACTCCCACTATTGCTCAGGGCTTACTCTTGGGTCTGTGCTGAGGGATCGTTCCTGGTGGGGCTCAGGTAGGCCACATACAAGGCAAGCACCCTGCCCTCTGTAGTATGGCTCTGGCCCCCAAAATTATACTTTTCTAAAGACCCATTTTAATTTTCATGTGGTGGATTTGAAGAAATAGCTCAAAAGGCTGAATGTATGCTCTACATGCAATAAACCTGGGTCGAATTTCTGATACTTTATGGTCCCCTGAGCCCTACCAGGAGTGGCCCAACTCCCCCATCCCCACTTCAAGTAAACAAATTTTCGTGCGGTTCTATGTCAATAGAAATCAAATTTTAAATAAAAAAATAATTTGGAGATTATTTTCTTATGTGGAATTTGTGTTGGTACCATATGTCAGTACTTCTTATTTTCAGAATATCAGTATATCTTATTTTGGGGCCATTGAGCAGTGCCCGGGATCTTATGGGACAGTGTTGTGCTGGGCTTGAACTCTGGCTTCTTGCACTCAAAGCTCGTGCACCGGCCCTTTGATCTATGTCTCCAATCCGATATCTGTATTTCCATATCACCACATTTACATGCTTCCCCACAGAAGATACAGGAAAGAGCAAAAGGCCAATGTGATTATCACCGAGTATGTGAAAACTTTGTGAAACAGTTGCTGAGAATGACTCTTTGACCCAGAGATATTTAAGGAATTTGTGAGTTTCATTTCAGTTTCTGGTTCCCAGTTTCTACTGAACTTCCCCTATCCATCACCCAATTTTTATGTATTTATGAAATTTGTTTGTGAAAACGACTTGTGGACTAGCCTACATGTGTATGCTACCTTCTTCCTTACAGAGTAGTCATAAGCTTACAATAATCCTAGGATCTGACTTGAATCAAAGCTGGCACACTAATCAGATGGTTGCTAGCTCAAAAAGCAAACAGTTCAGAGGAAATTAAGCTAGAGAAGTGGTGTTACATAGTTTCCAGTGTCATTTTATAGGATGACATGAAGGCAAGAAATCTTGCTTCGCTCACTGTGCCTTATTTAAATATTTTGCTACCATAAAGAGAAAGCGAAGAGTTTATGACTTTTCTGATTTTATGACTGTTCAGTTTATTTTAAAAATTAGTGAAGTCTGTGAAGGACACTGTGTTCTCACTGGCTTCTTGAAGTCACAGCACCATAATTAATTAAATGCAGCAATAGGAAGGAACTGTCTCAGAGTGCTGTTTGATCTGTGTCTCACTCTGCAGCATGAAGAATATGTGCAGTTACTTCAGATTTCACTAACAACAGACTACAAATATACTGCTTTTTAAAAACTGTAGTAAGGGCTAGAGAGGTACTTCAGCAGGTAGAGCATTTGCCTAACCATCTCAGGTTCAATCCCTGGTATCCCATAAATTTCTCGGGGCAGAAAGATAGCATAGATATAAGGCATTTGCCTTTCGAATCCGGGCACCCATATGGTCTCCTTTGCCTGCCAGGGGCAAATTCAGAGCATAGAGCCAGGAGTAGCCCCTGAGTGCCGCCGGGTGTGACCCAAAAACCAAAAAAAAAAAAAAAAAAATTCTCTTAAACACTGCCACGGGCCACCCCTAAGAGCAGAGACGTCACCCCTGAGTACTGCTGATGTTGCTCAACTCCCACCCCCCAAATAAAAACTGAATAGCTAGTTTTCTTTATACAACTGATGTGATCCATATGTTATTTAAATTTTAGCCTGCAGTAGTATGTGGATCTACTGACTATTCTTTTTTTTTTTTTTTTTGGTTTTTGGACCACACCCGGCGGTGCTCAGGGGTTACTCCTGGCTGTCTGCTCAGAAATAGCTCCTGGCAGGCACGGGGGACCATATGGGACACCGGGATTCGAACCAACCACCTTTGGTCCTGGATCGGCTGCTTGCAAGGCAAACACCGCTGTGCTATCTCTCCGGGCCCGGAACATCTGGCTTTTAAGGGAAGATGGGCGGCAGTCTCTGCCTCCTTTCAGAGCCGTGCTTAGCAGAGATAGCATCTTCCTCAGTCACTTACTGATCTTCCTGACCTGGTACCAAGACTCAGCCTTGCTCTCTCCTCAGGTCCAGGGCATCATTCATGAGTGCATTTGGAAAACAAAGGAATGAGTGCGTTTGGAAAACGAAGGCATCTCCTTGTAGTCTTCTTACCTGGAAAGGCACCTACATTTTCCCCAGTGGTTTGACAGTGTTTGGATTTCACATCTTTCCTTTGATTTAGAATTGCTTAATAACCTCAATAGTAATCTAATAATGCCTTTTTTAAATGACATCTTTCATTTTGGAGGCCAGTTTTCAGGAGGAATAGGAGCATATTTGAGAAACAAAGTGGATAACAATCATATTGCTGGAGAATGTAAAGAGTAATATAGCATGCTAGATTCAGCATTTCCTACAGCTCTGGCCTTCTGTTCCTCTTTTTTTTGGGAAAAAAAATAAATCAGCAATGACCCAGGCCATTTTTAAAAGAACAGTTGCATCCCTCAAAGACCCTTAAGTTTAAGGGGTTGAAGAAATAGTACAGCAGTAGGGCGTTTGCCTTGCACACAGCCAACCCAGGATGAATGCTGGTTTGAATCCTGACATCCCATACGGTCCTCCAACCCTGCCAGGGGCGATTTCTGAGTGTAAAGCCAAGAGTAACCTCTGAGTGCCACCAAATGTGACCCCAAAACAAAAAAATACTCCAGGGGCTGGAGAGATAGCATGGAGGTAAGGCGTTTGCCTTTCATGCAAGAGGTCATCGGTTCGAATCCCAGCGTCCCATATGGTCCCCCGTGCCTGCCAGGAGCAATTTCTGAGCATGGAGCCAGGAGTAACCCCTGAGCACTGCCGGGTGTGACCCAAAAAAAAATACTCCAGAGTGACCCCACTTTGGGAAATACTACTCCAGAGTAATAAGGCACTAGCATATGTCTGTTAAAAAAAAAGGCTCCAAAGTATGTTCCCCAAAATTTTGTTACTTTTCAGAGTGACTAAAGAACATTTAGTTAATGTATAAGTTCAGGTTCATGTATTTAAAATTTCATCAGCTTTACTCACATTATATGAGAGTTTGGGGAAATTCCAAAACAAAACAACAAAGAAGATTAATTTCCTTTGCCAGTTACCCTGTGCCGACACAGGCAAAAGAATAACAGGGCAACTGATAACATGTCTCATGATCCAGGTGGAACCCTGCTAAGACAACCAGAGTTATATTTACAGGCTTTTGAAAGCAGGAGATTTTCCAGAAGATTCTGGGACTTCCTGTGTGTTCTTTTGGGCTCTACAGGTTTGAGGAAAGAATTTACAACCAGATTTCTCTCTCTCTCTTTCTCTTTCTCTCTCTCTCTCCTCTCATATATATATATATATATATATATATATATATATATATATATATATATATATATATATATATATATATATATTTGGCTTTTGGGTCACACCTGGCGGTGCTCAGAGGTTACTCCTGGCTCTATGCTCAGAAATCATTTCTGGTAGGCTAGGGGGCCAAGGATGGAACCCAGTCGATCCTACCTGCTGTGCTATTATTCCATCCCCTTTTATATTGTTTATAACCTTAAGCATTTAAGATTCTCATTGATGTGGTTTTTGTGCTATTTGGGTGCCCAGTGGCTACTCCCAGCAGGGTGCTTGAGTGTTTGCTCCCGATGGTGATCAGGGTGGTGCTTTGGAGACCATGCAGTGCTTAGTTTCTGGGATGCCCACATGTAGAGCATGCACTCCAGACCTTTGAGCTATCTGCCCAGCCCATCACTGGCCTTTTATAAACATCTTTCTTCTATGTGTTTTCTCTGGCATTGAAATCACACTGAACTTAAAATTCGGAGTATTGCTTGTTTTTGCTTGTCATTTTATCAGAATTTTCTCAAGCCAATAAAAATACATCATCAACAAAATAGCACAGGTAATTTTTGGAAACCAAGTATATATGGTTTCATAACACCTTCTATTAAATTATTTAAGGTTTATTATGGAAGATATAAAAATTTATTTCTTCTCATCTTCATAGCAATCAAAATATCAGAAAATGTGGGTAGGGCACTTTCCTTGCACGCTGCCAACCCAGGTCCAATCCCCAGCCTCCCTTATGGTTCCTGTATTGAGCCTGCCAGGATTGAATCCTGAGTGCAGAGTCACACACCAGGTGTGACTCCTTCCCACCAAAAAAAGTGTCAGTAAAAGAAATGACAGGAGCTGTGGATGTGACTCAGTAGGTTATAAATGAGGCCCTGAGTCGAATTCACAGTACAATATGAGCCCCAGAGCATGACTGGGGAAGGCCCTTACAAAACAACAGCAAATTTATGAAGCACAGCCTGGCATAGTATTGTGCTACTTTATTGGGGGGGGGGTGCTCAGGGGTTACTCCTGGATCTGCTCTCAGAAATTTCTCCTGACAGGCTCAGAGGATTGTATGGATGCCAGAGATCAAACCCAGGTTGGTCACTTGTAAGGCAAAAATGTCTTACCCTGCTGTACTGTTGCTCCAGCTTCTGGCATTGTGCTCCTTAGCTCAATAAACTTCACGTATTTAATTTTATCAATATTTTCTTCACTAACTTGCATCCATAATCACTAGTATCCATACCTAAAAAGCAAAACAACGTTGTTTCTTGCTAAAGGTGGTTGGAGGCAAAGTGAAGAAGCCTGGTAAACGTGGGCGGAAGCCGGCCAAGATTGACTTGAAGGCTAAGCTTGAGAGGAGTCGGCAGAGTGCAAGAGAGTGCCGGGCCAGAAAGAAACTCAGATATCAGTATCTGGAAGAGCTGGTGTCCAGTCGGGAGACAGCCATCTGTGGTCTCAGAGAGGAACTGGAAATGGTAAGCCAGACCCCAGCATGCGGGTTACAGGACTGCAGTAAAGCTTAAGGGACTAGAATGGGCCCAGGGTAAAACACAAGCATCTGTGTGACCCCAAGTTTGTTTCTGGGTGCTGTAGAAATATATAATAAAACATGAAGCCCATTTGTAGGAGCCAGTTTACAAACATGGGAATGAATCTGAATGGCTTAGCCAAGATTTAAACACACATACATTTTATTTCACATGGCTAGTAGGAGCAGAATGTACACAATGCTATCCTTAGAAATTGTTCACCAGAGGGCTGAACAGACTCATCTGGTCACATAGCCAGGCTAAGGATTGTTGGGAATGGCCCGGCCACTGCTGAGGAGGCCTTCCCCAACCCCCTGAGATAAATAACACTACATGATATTATTTTGTATAACTATTATGTATAATGAATATATTATATAGCACATCTTATTAGCATATTTACAAATGAAAAAAGTAGTATATAATAGTATTTATTGAATGATAGCACTTGGGGCCGGAGAGATAGCATGGAGATAAGGCGTTTGCCTTTCATGCAGAAGGTCATCGGTTCGAATCCCGTCGTCCCATATGGTCCCCCAAGCCTGCCAGGAGCAATTTCTGAGCATGGATCCAGGAGTAACCCCTGAGCACTGCTGGGTGTGACCTAAAAACTACAAAAAAAAAAAAAAAAAAAGAATGATAACACTTGTATTTATTTAAATATTGATTTGACATGTTTTATTAAGTTCTTCACTCAGATTTTGGGGATTGACTATATAGCATTGTAGAGGACAAAGTAAAAGAGAATTGAAACTTCACTACTATGAGCTCAGGGAGGAGGTATAAATAAGGTGGTAGAGAGAAGACATGATTATTACAGAACTGAGACAGGCCACCTCAGATTTTTCAGCCACAATGAGAGATATAGCTATAAAGTTGTTCATGATTGTTTCAGTCATATAATGTACAACACCCTTCACCAGTGCACCATTCTGCAAGCAATGTCCTTACTTTCCTTCCTGCCTTTCCCTCATCCCTACCCTCAACCTGCCTCTGTGGTATAGAATATTCATTAGGTGTTTTCCTCCCTATTCTGAAAGCTTGGAAGCCTGACCTCAGATCTCAGGTACCTGGAAGATGTGCAGTGGAGAGAGGGGTCCCAGCAGGTGTCTCATAGGGAGCTCTATCTAGTATAAAGATTCCCCAGAGTACCCACTAGTCTCTAACTAGTCAGAGTTTCCTTAACTTTTCTTTTTTTTGTTTGTTTTTTTTTTGTTTGTTTGTTTTTGGGTCACACCCCGAGGCAGCACTCAGGGGTTCCTCCTGGCTCTATGCTCAGAAATCACTCCTGGCAGGCTCAGGGGACCATATGGGATGCCAGGATTCAAACCGCCATCCTTCTGCGTCTAAGGCAAGCGCCTTACCGCTGTGCTATCTCTCTGGCTCCTCCTTAACTTTCTGTTGCATGTTCTAGTACAAACAGTGGTGCACGGCCATGGACCAAGGAAAAATCCCTTCTGAAATCAAGGCCCTGCTCACTTTCGAGGAACAGACCAAACCTCAGCAGAGCGTCGTTGTCGTCAGCAGACACACAAAAGCCGGGAAGACAGATGCGCACAGCAATTCTTGTGAGTACAAACTGGGGGGGGGGGTTTGAGCTGTGAGAAGGGAGGTGGTCTGTTAACTGACCCCTTTCCTTGGGGTGTTTTCTTTGGGGAGGTGAAGGGGTGTTTGAGCCACTCCCTGCAGGGCTAACTCCTGGCTCTGTGCTCAGGGATCACTCCTGGTGGGGCTCAGGGGACTCTACAGGATGCCGGGATGGAACCAGGGTCGGCCGTGTGCAAGGTGAGCACTTGAATCCATGTACTCTCTCGTGGGCCCAGTGTGTCTTCAGTACAGCGAATGTTACTGTCTCTATGAAATGACTTTAAGAAATCAAATACATCACTTGATTTGTATTTGATGTATTTGATGCATCAAAGCTGATTTTCAGGGACACACACATGAGATGTCTTCACATTTGCAATGTTATTTCAATAAAATGAAATTACAGTTGAAAATGAAGCAGTATTCCAAACATTGAAATGCCTTTTATTTGGGGGTCTCTGAAGAGCCACTGATCAATGCACCCAAAGTCTGTAAGTAGATAATCCATAAGTCAGATTGATTTTCTAGTTGCTATTACTAATATTCTTGATTTGTATTTTTATGTAAATCTTACAAAGACTTTGATTCCATTCACTTTCATTTGTCCTAAGTATTCCTCCAGTTTTTGTGCTAAGAAATTACATGTCATAATTAGATCCTTGGCAAAAGGACTGGTCAGAGCTGCAGGGTCCCTGAGCTTCCCAGGCAAATCTGTCCTCCCTGGAGGCTGTTCTGTTCAATACTGTAAAGACACTTTCTTCATGCCTGAGGTGAAATTCATGTATCATTTTAGGGGCCTAAGAGATGGTACAGAGGTTAAGATGCTTGCCTTGCACCCACTAGCTCTGATTAAACCCTAGTTTCTATATAAGATCCAGTAGGCACTGCCAGGGTCCATTCAGACAGGGATTGAAGCTGAGCACTGCTGGCTATGGCCCCAAAACAAGATAACAAAAAAAAATTAACTATTTTAAAATAACAATTCAGAAACATTTGGTGCATTCACAGTGTACCACCTCCCTCTCTTTGATTCTCAGAGTCTTCATTTTCTACCAGACTTTGACAGTCCTACACTGCTTTCAGGGATCAGTCAACTTTCTGCCCTGATTTCTTTCACCCAACTTTATGTTTCCAGAGTTCAGCTTGCTACACTCAGGATGTATTTATGCATATACTTCCTATTCCTGTTATGGCTGCCTATTCTCTATCATATATATATATATATATATACATATATATACATATATACCTCAATTTGTTGATACACTTATCTGTCAGTGAATACTTCTTATCTTTTAGCTGTTAGAAATTCTGCTATTGTCAATGTGTTGGTGACAGATATTTCTTCAGTGCCTGCTTTTAGTTCTTTTGGGTTTATACTGAGTAGAATTGCAGGTCTTAGGGGAGCTCTGTGTTGAACATTGATGAATACCACAAATTCTTTCTGGGATATCTGAAGCCCACCATGTTGCCAACGTACCACATTACCAAAACAGGAGGCATCTGTCTTGTTTCTCCTCCCATCTACACACTCTCTCTCTCTCTCTCTTGGTTTTGTTTTGTTTTGTTTTGTGGCCATATTCCGCAGTGCTCAGAGCTGACTCTGCACTCAGAAATCAATCCTGGCAAGGCTCAGGGGACTATATGGGATGCTGGGAATTGATCCCGGTCAACTGTATGCAAGGCAAGTGCACTACCCGCTGTATTTTCTCTCTAGCCCCTCTTACTTTTCTTGTACAGTACCACTTTTCTAGTGGGGATGGAGTGGCTTTGATTGGCTTTTCCTAGTTGCCAGTGATGTGGCACTTCTTCCTTTTTTTTTTTTTTTTGTGGTCATTTTTAAATCTTTTTAGTGTCTGTCTAAATGTCTTGCTCATGTTGTAAGCCAGAAGTTCCCAAACTTATTTGATTTACTTCCCCGTCCCCCTATTTTCAGAAAACAAACCACACAGTGCCCCCCAAAAACTGTTATTTAAAGGAACAAACAGAATAATATAAAATAGAACAGCCTCCAGTTGTACCTGAAGCTACTGCTGCCTTCCTTTA
The DNA here is from genome assembly GCF_024139225.1 of Suncus etruscus. NCBI lineage: Eukaryota > Metazoa > Chordata > Mammalia > Eulipotyphla > Soricidae > Suncus > Suncus etruscus. Next base: position 35,474,072 of record NC_064858.1, on the reverse strand, counting down.
TCTATCTCTTTGTCTCTTTAGTGAACCCCCAAACAGATGCTGGCAGTGGTCTTCCCACTTTGGATCAACTTTTTTTTGTGTGTGTGTGTGGTTTTTGGGTCACACCTGGCAGCTCAGGGGTTACTCCTGGCTCTATGCTCAGAAATTGCTCCTGACAGGCTCCGGAGACCATATGAGATGCTGGGATTCGAACCACTGACCTTCTGCATGCAGGCAAAACGCCTTACCTCCATGCTATCTCTCTGGCCCCTGGATTGTTTCTTTTAATTGTTGAATTTTAAGTTATATATTTTAGGTTTGTTATGATTTTATTTTTGTTTTGGTGCCACACCCAAGTGCTCAGGGGTTACTCCTGGCTCTGTGTTCAGGAATTACTCCTGGCTGTGTTTGGGAGACCATTTGGGATGCCGGGATTGAACCCGGCTTCATGCAAAACAAACAACCCTACCTGCTTTACTACTGCTCTGGCCCCATAGATGTGTTATCACATTTTCCCCATTCAAATAGGTCATCTTCATTCTGTTCTTTTTCGTTTTGTGTATGTGTTTGTTTGCTTGTTTGTTTTTGCCTTTTTTCCCCTCGAGTTTATTTTGGAACCACTCCTGTTTCTAGGTGCTCAGGACTTGATTCCTGATTCTACTCAGGGATCACTTATGGCAGGGCTCAGAGGACTTCGTGGGGTTTCAGGAATCAAACCTGGGTCAGCTGTGTGCAAGGCACATGCCCAGACTGCTGTACTGTTGCTCTGGCTCCAATGTCTTCACTCTTTTGATAGGATTCTTTGATTCACACACACACAACTTATTAAAAGGTTTATTCTATGCTTACTTTTTAAAAATAAGATAATATATGCCTACGCTCATTTGAACTGATGAGAAAAGCCAAACCTGTTTGATTTTCATCTCTTCAGTATTTAAGAATAGTCTCTCCATAGATAACTAAAACAGGAGACAGAATATATGCTTTAAAAAACACATTAACTCAACTTCATTGGACTTTCTTGGCTTTAAAAACATTGTCAGAGGCAAGGAGATGGTTCAAAAGAGTGGAGTGGGTGTGTGCATCATGGGCCAGGCTTGAGATTGATCCTAGCACCTCAGGCCCTAACTGCCAGGTAAGACCCTTTTGGCCCCCAGCAAACAAAGACATTCTCATGTTGGGAGATTTGGTGTGTTTTCAGGGTGAAGAGCGTGGACACTGATGAGGTGGTGACCTGAGTCGGCCCTGATTCTTCCGGATGAATGGACAAGATCATGCTTGCTGGCTCCTCTCACTCCCTGCTGCTCAGCCTCATCTCTGTCGACCTGCAGTTTCTACCAGAATGTGTGGCCCAGATAGATCTCAGAGGAGTTGGCTTGAACTTCCAACTCTTAGAAAACTGACAAACATTCAGAGCTGTTGTAGTGGCATTTAATGTTGCAGGGCTTGAAGACACAAGAGTAGAAAGAAATGGTGAAGACCGTGTTTTTGCACCTTAACTCCACTTTGCTTTCTTGGTTAATTTATATTCCTTCCATGTAGTCAATGTGATTGTACATGTATGTGTGTGGAGGGCCACCTCCTTCCATGTGTTTGATTGCCCTTAAAAAGAAATATCAACTGGCTGACAACCGACTCTTTAGTTCTCAGCCTTCATGGACCTAATCTTTTTCCTTTGCGTTTACTTGAGTAATGTTTATTTTCTGCATGAACCATGATTTCTCCGGTGAGCCATTCCAGCATAAGCTGTGAATATGTATTTCAAATATATACATTTCTATTTTTATAATCCATGATATGCCTGTTTATAAAAAAAATACATGTTAACAGATCCATCAGGAAAGCCCTTCAGACAGCCTCTAGCTAAAACTTCTGTTGCTGTCTTCTCAAACAATCTAAAAGTCTGCCAAGGCCTAAGCCATACTTCTAGAATAGTTTGGCACATTTAATTTTTAAGCAGGAAGTCACCTTTAATGCATTTCAGCAGCACACGGCACCTTGCTGACCCTGAGTCGGATGTCTGCCTGAGTTTCTGGTGTATGTCTTGGTAATAATGTCTGTAGCAGACAGAAGTGAATGTTTGCACACATTTCCTTGTGTGCTTAACTAGTGTAGAATTTTTCTCTAGAAAATAGGATGAATCTAGCTGCTGAGATTGAGTTTCTGCCTGTAGAGTCTGGAACCAAATGAGGATTAAATTGCTGCTGGACCTGGACTGGCTGCAACTAGAACAGAATGCAGGGCTCCTTTGCTGCCTAGTGGGCGCCTGCTTCCCATAGCACATGTTTTACAGCAGAAGAAATCCCTGTAGGGTCTGCATTCCTGTGCCTGCTGCACCCCCAAGAGGGAAGGGAGCCATGGGGTTCGCAGGACAGGGCAGGTCTTTATAACTCCTGTCACTCAACCAGGAGGCTGGCGGGAAACAGGGCACATGATAGGGTCCATACAGACAGACCCTACGCCTTCCTTTCCCCACCCAGCACTCCAACCCTCTCCTCTTTCTTGGGAGTTACGTCAGTTGTGTTCTCTTTGGCTGCTCAATGTAATTGTTCTTTGGGAGGATGAAGCAAACCTTTGGCTTTCAAACAATGAGTGTTCTGTTCTAAACTGGCAGTCTAAGAGGAGGCTGGGAGGTGGAACATGAGAGGGACCACAGTTGTGATGACAGGTACTTCCCCTTCTCTCCGCTGGGCCAGGCATTTGGGTGAAGCGCCTCGGCCTGTGTCCCCCCAGCTCTCTCAGCTTGGCCTGTAAACTCAGCTCTTGTCCAGTCTCACGTGACTACTAATAAACCACTAGCCCAGACTGTTAGGTGTCTCTGTGTTTGGGGGTACTGGGTTTCAAGAGTATTTAATGTCTTTTTTTTTTTAGGATTACAAATACAGATAGATTAAAGATTGTGGATATTCAGGCTTTCAGAATGTAAGTGTTGTACAATATAGTGTTCAAGATTGTAATGGGTGTGTTTTGCCTTTTGGCCTACTAAAATGTATATCTTTATTTTTGCAAAACAACTTAAGACTTTTACTCTGTACTCTCTGTCCAGCATCTTTTGAATTCCCCCCCAGAGTTGTTTTCAAACCCAACATTCCAAAATGAATGTGGCTCGCCAACGGAATGTCTCTGCTGCACATGGTCTTTCTTCTCTGGTCATAGTGTTTGACTCCAGGATCCTTTGAGTTCTTCCCCCACCCACCCCTACCCACCCACACCGTTATATCTTTGTAAGAACAACAATGACTTTGTCCTCAGGCAGAGGATGTGTTATTTTGAGTGAAATTAAATTATAGTTGATGGTAGTTTGTTCCAAAAAGCCATTTGCTCATTATTTTGGAATGAATTAAACCAAGGGACAGTTCCTTGGTCTCGGAAAAGGACCGTTTGGAATGCTTTGGGCATTGTGCTGGCCACGTGCTTTGGCCACTTGAAGCCTATTAATGAACGTCACTGGTTCAAACAGTTGGAGCCCGTCTCTCCCTTGCAGTGAAAGAGAAGTGAGTCGAAACCCTCCTCTCTTCTCCCTGGTGGGCTTCATCCCCATGGATCCGTGCTGTTTCGCTCACTCTCTTGAGTAAACAGCAATGTTTTCTTTTTCTTTTTCTTTTTTTTTTTTACCCCCCAAAGAATGGTATGGGGGGAAACTATAATTGTGTATTTAGACCGCAACATTGTGTTACTAAGTTAGCATAGACCTGCTGTATATTAAAGAACTGAATCTAACAGGAAATAAGTTTGACCAAGTCAGGTTTTAGGATATAATTGAAAAATTTGAAGTTGTTTTCCTATTTTATCTCAAATCTTTATGTATCTAAATTAAATCTGTCTTACTGCAGCAAATGTATATCACTGTTTAACAGCTAATTGACAGTATTTATCATCATCTAGCGTTTTCGCTTACCTTGGAATTATAAGCAAATTGATTTAGCTCATTACAAAAAGTACAGATTTAAACTAGACTTACTTTAGTTCAAATGAGGGCAAAGAAAAAGAGAATTAAAAAAAAGAAGTGTTCTATTTCATAAGAAATCAGTTGTGGGGGTGGGCAAGAACAAAAGAAATCAGTTGCATATTTTATCAGTTACATACTTAGTTTTATAAGACGGGAAGGTCACTAATAATCCACATGGTATTTGGGGGGGGGCATTGAAGGAAATTTTCTTTATGTGAAGAGCATTGTATAATTATATTTTTATGAGAATAAAATATCTTCACCAGAGAGCTGTCCAGTTGTCAGTTTCACAATCCTGAACGTCTGTAGCATGGGGTATTGTAAGGAGTGTGAGGTTGGTCTGAAGTCTGTTTTTTGAGTCACCTTGAATTATTTAAGCTAATCTTCATCTTACTCAAGAAGAAGTGGAGAGGGGCCGGAGAGATAGCATGGAGATAAGGCGTTTGCCTTTCATGCAGGAGGTCATCGGTTTGAATCCAGGCATCCCATATGGTCCCCCCGTGCCTGCCAGGAGCAATTTCTGAGCCTGGAGCCAGGAATAACCCCTGAGCACTGCCGGGTATGACCGGAAAAAAAAAAAAAAAAAAAAAGAAGAGGTGGAGAATAATTTACAGTTATTGGCAGACTAATTAGGTGTTCTAAGAAACTATTCTTAAATTACCTCATAAGGATACTTGTGGAATCTTTACATCCTGTAACAGAATAGTAACAATAACAGTATAATTGAAGTCTCAATCTCTCTCTCCCTCTCTCTCTCTCCCCCTCTCCCTCCCTCTCTCTCCTCTCTCCTTTCAAAGCAAAATAGCCGTCTAGTAATTAGGCTCATTTGAAGAGCAATTAATATCCCAAAGGGAACTTTCCTATATTCTGCATCAAGTCAGCTACTAAGACACTGGGTTTTCTTCTTTTCTTCCCTGATGCCGTTCACGTGACTTGGACAGGTCACAAGCCAGAGTGTCCTGGAGCTGCAGAAAGGCCCCCAATAGAGAGGAACAGAACATTCCACTGCAGGCTTCAGCACTTGCACGGGCACTTGCAGAGAGGGTTCTTCCTCAGAGTATTCTTCCAGATGACTCCCTGCTTCCTCCCTGGGGACCTTTATAAAAGTTCTGAAACTAGGATTGCCTCTTCAGGGAAAGACAGCTGGGGGTGATATCTCTTCCCTACCCACCTAGACCCCCAGAAGGCTGATGGATTCAGATTATCAGTCAGAGGAGCTCAGCAGGTCTTCATATAACATTTTATTAACACAAGAAAAAATAAACTATAGAGGGTTAGGGAGGTGTTCTAGTGAAGACACCTAGCATGTGTGAGACCCTGAATCCTGTTCCTGGCCTCCACATGGCCTCCAAGAATTTACAGGCCTATTTCAAAAGAAAAGAAAAAAGAAAAGAGACTCAATTCCAGCCAGGGCTTCTTTCTGGAACCCACCACTCTCCAGACAGACAGCTGCTGGTTTTCTTTCTTATTCCCTCCAGACACACCCTGGATTTACAAAGGACCCTTTAACTCTAGGCAGCTTGAAGATGTCGCTGTGAGATAATGTCACAGGGCAAATGACACTTATGAATGAGGGACTTTAATGGGCTGCAGGGAAATAGGCTACCCTGTAGAAAATAGGGTCCACCCACATCTATTGACACCTGAAGGCCAGGTCCAGAGTTGGAGCAGACATAATTCAGAGCCCATGGTGTGGTGACTCAGGCCCAGACCTAGCTGGGCTGGACTTGAACGGTGAATTCCAGCTATCAAACCATTTTGACCCTAAAGCTAAGAAGACAATTTCGGCAGGTAATTTTTCCTTTTACCCAGCAAAACCTAGTCCAGTCCTGCCTTGTCTCAGCATTCCTTCTGTGAAAGGAAGGCCTAGCTGACAAGCTCAGGCTATCTCAGAACCAAATGTACCAAGAGACCACAGCCTGAGCCCTCAGTGGGTTTCGATTCCTGCCTGCGGACCCCAACCCACAGTTGTGAGTTAGATGGAGCCTGGAAATGGGTTACTACAGAATCTGGAAAACAGAGTTTGAATTATTGCTTCTGTTGTTCTACGGAAGGTAAATGGTTTCTTTTTATTTGAATATAAAGTCTACAAAGAAAAAGAATATATTCCTTAGCTACAAATGATCCTCAAATCTGGCCGTTTACAACAATAATTCTCTACATACATTTGGTGCTGAGGATCAAAGCCTCATGCAAATGAGGAACATGCTAACACTGAGCTCCAACCCAGCCAAAGATACAATCTCTTTTCTTTTTTTGGGGGTGGGGGGTGTTTCACCCAGCTGTTCTCAGAATTTATTTAGGGATGGGGCTCTGGAGACCAGATGTGGTAGGTGCTGGGGTTGAACTGAGAATTAAGCTGTATGTAAGGCAAGCACCTTACTTGCTGCATGACCCCTCCAGCTCCAAATGTCTTTTTAAACCTTTGTTTCTGTGGCTGCAGAATCTGGACACAGCTTTTGGACACTGAGTCCTCAAACTCCTACTGTCCTCAAACTCATAGAGCTGTGCCAAGGTGTCACTCATGCCCAGGTCCTCATATGAAGGCTCAGCTGTGGCAGGGCTGCTTGAGCAGGTCAAGCTCATTTCATTCTCCAGGGGCTCTGCATCCAGGTCCAGATCCTGCTAGGCTGCTGGCAGAGGCCACCTTCAGCTCCTGAGGCTGGAGAACTCAGGCTTGTCTCCAAAGGCCCAGGAAGAGGCTTGTAGCAAATAAAAATGCTGACCTCTGTGGCATGTTGGTCCATTGTCCTCCTGTCCTGCTTATGCTTGACGGTGGGGCAGTGGAAAGCAGGAGACAGACAGGAATTGCTAAACATTTTACAAGTTGAGGGGGAGTGGAGAGGTCAGGCCATACATGATTATGCTCAGAGCTTATTTCCTGCTTGGTGCTTAGAGGTCACTTACAGTGGTGCTTGGAGGCCATGTTATATCAGGGTTATTGGGTATTGAACCCAGTTTGGTTGTATACAAGATAAACACCTACTGTACTGTTTATTTGTTTACTTAGTTTTTTGTTTTTTTTGTTTTTTTGGTTTTTTTTTTTTTGGTTTTTCGGGCCATGCTCAGGGGTTACTCCTGGCTACGCGCTCAGAAATTGCTCCTGGCTTGGGGGGACCATATGGGACGCCGGGGGATCGAACCGTGGTCCTTTCCTTAGCTAGCGCTTGCAAGGCAAACACCTTACCTCTAGCGCCACCTCGCCGGCCCCAAAATTTTTTTTGAACTTAGGGCTTTTTTTTTTTTTGGTTTTTGGGCCCCACCGGTTTGATGCTTAGGGGTTACTCCTGGCTAAGCACTCAGAAATTGTCCCTGGCTTGGGGGACCATATGGGATGCCGGGGGATCGAACCGCAGTCCTTCCTTGGCTAGCGCTTGCAAGGCAGACACCTTACCTCTAGCGCCACCTTCCTGGCCCTGTTTACTTAGTTTTTAAAAAATTAAAAATAGCGGGGTCGGAGAGATAGCATGGAAGTAGGGCATTTGCCTTGCATGCAGAAGGACGGTGGTTGGAATCCCAGCATCCCATATGGTCCCCTGAGCCTGCTAGGAGTGATTTCTGAGCATAGACCCAGAAGTGACCCCTGAGCGCTGCCGGGTGTGACCCAAAAACCAAATAAATAAATAAATAAAAATAAATAAAAATAAGGGCCAGAGCAATAGCTCAATGGGTAGGGCATTTGCTTTGCATGCTGCTAGCCCAGGTTTGATTCTCGACATCCCATATAGTCCCCTCAGCTTGCCAGAGCGATTTTTGAGTGCAGCATCCCTGAGCACCACCCAGTATGGCCCCCCTCAAAGAAATTTAAAATAGGGCTAGCGGGCCCGGAGAGATAGCACAGCGGTGTTTTCCTTGCAAGCAGCCGATCCAGGACCGAAGGTGGTTGGTTCGAATCCCGGTGTCCCATATGGTCCCCCGTGCCTGCCAGGAGCTATTTCTGAGCAGACAGCCAGGAGTAACCCCTGAGCATCGCTGGGTGTGGCCCCCCCCCCCCAAAAAAAAAGAAAAGAAAATAGGGCTAGCAGAGTTGCTTGGTGGGCAGGAGCATATGCACAGTGTGCAGCAAGCCTGAGCTGGATCCCTATCAGATATTGTTCCTATGTTCCACAGGAACTAACTCCTGAGCACCAAGTTATTACCAAGCACTGTTGGGTGTGGTCCAGAAAACAAAAATAAAAATTCTGAAAGCCTTCGGATATAGGGTCTGGAGAGATAGCACAACAGTAGGGTGCTTGCCTTGCACGCAGTCGATCCAGGATGGATGGTGGTTCAAATCCCAGCATCCCATGTGGTTCCCCCCACCCTCTGTGCCTGCGCCTACCAGGAGCAATTTCTGAGCTCAGAACCAGGAGTACCCACCCCTGAGTGCTGCTGGGTGTAACACAAAAATAAAAAAACCAAAAACCAAAACCTATGAATATAAAAGCTTGGTTGTGAATATATATTACACCCTTTAAAATACAAGAATATATGATGCAAACTGTTTAGTGATATCTTTTTTTTGGGGGGGGGGGGTTCACACCCGGCAGCGCTCAGGGGATACTCCTGGCTCCATGCTCAGAAATTGCTCCTGGCAGACACAGGGGACCATATGTGATGTCAGGATTCGAACCAATGACCTTCTGCATGAAAGGCAAATGCCTTACCTCCATGCTATCTCTCCGGCCCCCCTTTTTTTGGTTTTTGGGTCACATCCGGCAGTGCTCAGGGGTTACTCCTGGCTCTATGCTCAGAAATCACCCCTGGCAGGCACAGGAGCCCATATGGAATGCCGGGATTTGAACCACCATCCTTCTGCATGAAAGGCAAACGCCTTACCTCCATGCTATCTCTCCAGCCCCTATTTCCTTGTTCACTATATGTCATTTTTTTTTTAGGGGACCTGCTATACTCGAGGGATGTTTAGGAGGCCGAGGGCTCACCCAGGGCCATTTGTGGCCCAGCTGTGTGGGCTTGATGCTGCTGCTCAGGCCTAGTCATGCTTGGGGGTTGCCAGGTTCAACCTGAAGGTACTCAGACTCACTAGGGCAGTGCTCAGAGAACCCTGCAGTACACAGCCTGAACTCAGGGTCATAGTAGGCAAGTCATGAGCTTAAAACTATTCTGAATCCTCTCCTTGGCCCATTATAGAGCCCTTCCCAAGATACTCTTCAATGATTACATAATACTTCAACATAAGACTATATCAGTTGATTTATTTAGCCTCTAATTTGGTGGCCACTTCTCTCCAACCTTTTGTTCTTAAGATAATGGTGCAATAAACATGCATCTTGGCACACATAAACTAACATAGCTTATGACAAAATCGGACCCTGTTGGATGGCTTGCTGCATGTATCTGAGCTTTAGCTATCTAGCAAGATTTATACTTCAGTCAAGGAATGATTTCTCGGGGCTGGAGAGACAGCATGGAGGAGGTAAGGCATTTGCTTTTCATGCAGGACGGTGGTTCAAATCACGGCATCCCAATGGTCCCCCGTGCCTTCCAGGGGCAATTTCTGAGCATAGAGCCAGGAGTAACCTCTGAGCACTGCTGGGTGTGATCCAAAAACAAACAAACAAATAAATAAATAAAAGGAGTGATTACTCAGGCAGCGTTTCTTAGCTGCAGCCATATAGCCCCTTTCTGGCATCCAGGATATTCCAAGGTGAGCACTGCATCAATGGGGGTTACAGCATAAGACAGGGAGCCAATCAGTAGGACAAGAGGGTGTCCATAGGAAGAAAAAAGATTAGAAGACACCGCAGGTGAAAGGAGAGAAGCTGGAGTAGAGAGTACAGGGCCTTCCATGTGTCTGACACCAGTTGGAATCCTTGACACCACATAAGGCCCCCAACACTACCAAGAGGATCTTGAGCACAAAGCCAGGAGTAAGCACCTGTTGGCTTTGGCCCCCCCCCCAAAAAAAAGGTTGATTAACATTGAAGTCTGTGATGAGTCCTTTGTCCTTTGAATTTGAAATTATTTCATACTCAGGTATGGCTGGCTCAGAACTCTGTTTAATCTAAGTGAATCCATACTTCCTGAGTCCCTGGTTAGGGCATGTTGTTTACATTTTATTGCTAGTTTCTCATTTGTCCCCAAGGCCTCTTCTGCCCCACCATGGTTTGTTTCTTTTGGTGGGGGACATCAGTTTGTGCTCAGAGCTTATTCCTGGATCTGCACTCAGGGATCATTCCTGGCAGTGCTTGGAGATGATGAAGTGCTGGAGATCAAACTCTGGTCCACTGCATGCAAGGCAAGGGGCACTATCACTTCAGCCTCCACTCCACCCTCTTAGCTCCTTTCCCTGCTACAAACTCCAGGAAGGTGATTGGGCAGCCCAAGCGGACAGAGCCTACAGAGAGTGGCCTACTCTTCTCAGCTCTTCATTGTCCAGGTACATGGATAATGTCCAGTGCCTGCTGACCAGAGGTTTTCAATCTTCCCTTCCGCACCCAGCTGTATTCAGCACTCCTGGCTCTGGCCCAGGGATCACTCTTGGCAATGCTTGGGGATTGTCACTTGCATGCAGGGCCAGCCCTTTCCCTGCTGTATTGGTCCTGCTCTGCAACCTTTTTACACCTGTAGGCTCCACCAGAGTATGGAGTGGTAGTTGAGGAATGCTGGCCTCACTGCTGGGAACAAACAGTTAGAGCTAGCTTAGGCACTGCCTGCAGATGTGATGCTCCCCAGCCTGGGCACCTGAAACTTAATCCTGAAATCACCAGATACACAAGCTGCCCACTTGGGTACTTGTTTCTGGTGGACCTAAAACAAGTCTTCAACTTTAGATGAGTTGACAGCATAACACAACTTGGACTAAGCAGTTGTTCCAAAACTACCTTTAAAGAGGCTTCTTATGGGGCTGGAGCAGTGGCACAAGCAGTAAGGCATCTGCCTTGCCTGCGCTAGCCTAGGACGAATCGCAGTTTGATCCCCCGGTGTCCCATATGGTCCCCCAAACCAGGAGTGATTTCTGAGCACATAGCCAGGAATAACCCCTGAGCATCAATGGGTGTGGCCCCAAAACAAAAACAAACAAAAAAGAGGCTTCTTAGCTTACTCTCCAAGTCCTTGTTCTCCTTTGACTTTGACTTGTCTCTTTGCTTGCTTGTGTTTTCCACTCACGAGAAACTCGTGTTCTCTCTTTCTCCCCCTCATATCTTTCTAAATAAATTTCACTCAATAAAAACTACCTTGGGGCCGGAGAGATAGCATGGAGGTAGGACATTTGCCTTGCATGCAGAAGGATGGTGGTTCGAATCGCGGCATCCCATATGGTCCCCCGAGGCTGCCAGGAGTGATTTCTGAGCACAGAGACAGGAGTGACTCCTGAGCACTGGCAGGTGTGACCCCCCCTCCGAAAAAACCCACCTACCTTGTTTCACTACAAAAACAATATAATAAAATCAAGAGGCTCCTTCTGAGAAAGAATCACGCAGAACTTCTGAAAAAAAAAAAAAAAAAGGCAATCGGGTCAGCCACAAAAAGGAGAGAATGGCCCATTGGGAAGGGCTCCTTTCTGAGGCAAGTTTACAGAAAGATCGGTAATAAATGTCACTGCTTACCCGCCACGAGCAGAGACCATTTATTCTCATAGAAACCACTGAGAAAGACTGATCCTATTCACAATGCAATAAGCAAAGTTGCAGAAATTAGGGAGAGGACACCCAGAAAGTGTGGGTGGCGCTACCACCAGTTTGGTGGTCTGATAGGGTTCCCCCCTAGGGGCGGGGGTGGGATGACACCATTTGTAAAATAGGTTTAAAAATAATATTTTGACTAGTCATTTTGAGTCTGTAAAGGGTATTATTTGGGGATTGCCTCTGATGTGTGACTGCTTTGTGTTCTGACTGATTGATTGGTTAATCTACAGCTGCTTCTGGCGAGCAGCTCTCACTGGTTGCTAAGAGACGAGGCCTGCTGAATTCGCCCCAAAACCCAGCAAACCGACTTGCGGCGACTGCCACTAGCACAGCGCCACCCAGCGGCCATCCTGACAAACAGCGTTAACCAGGCGGCTTCTGGCCTATAGATGAAGTCAGGGCAGGTTCCTGGGTGCAACATTCCAAGCCTTCTGCACACAGCCTTTTCCTCCAATGAATGAATCGTCCCCCAGCAAGCAGAATGACCAAGCCCAGCAAATGCTTGACTTGTAGGTAGATGGCATTTTAATCCACCTGTCATTTGACCTTTCTAGGCCTCCTTTTCTTCCTCTGAACAATGAGGGATGGGGGTTTAAACTCCCAATGTTCCTTCTGTCCTACATCTCACTCTGTTCCTTTGACATCTGTTCATAGAAGCACCTCAGAGCTGAGCCTGGTCAAGGAGCTCCACCAGACCCTGGTTATATTCCTTCAAAATGAGTTCCATTTTCCCAAATCATACAGACTTTTATGTATTAGAAGTATGTACGAGGAGAGATAGTACAGTGGGAAGGGTGCTTGCCTTGCATGCAGCAACATGAGTTAGATCCCTGGCATTCCCTATGGTCCCTTGAGCCCACCAGGAGTGATTCTGGACCACAGAGCCAGGAGTAACCCCTGAGCACTGCCAGGTGTGGCCTAAAAACAAATCCAAAATGTAAGCATGAACACCAGTGTGTGCATATGTGTATGCATGTAAGTACATGTGAGATGAACATTAGATAGAGACATTCTCCAGAGCACAGTTTGTTGGTAAGAATGTGCCAAACCTTTTCACATGAAACCACATAACCCAGCTCTGCAACTGACCTCAAATATGAGCATCTGAATCTTCTCAGGTAGGACTAGACCCTGGGCTGAAAACTGGAGTATTTTTAGAATAGGGATTGGCATAGTCCCCTCACCTTACACATGCACTCACCACTGGAAAATCCAGCAGCCTCAGTCCACATTCATCTTCCCTGTAGAAAAATGACCTGGGGGCCGAAGAGATAGCATAGAGGTAAGGCATTTGCCTTGCATGCAGAAGGTCAGTGGTTCAAATCCCGGCATCCCATATGGTCCCCTGAGCCTGCCAGGAGCGATTTCTGATCCTAGAGCCAGGAGTAACCCCTGAGCACTGCCGGGAGTGACCCAAAAGCCAAAGCCAAACGCAAAAAAAAAAAAAAAAAAAAAAAAAAAGACCTGGTTCCTCTACCAAGCTCCAAGAAAATAATGGCTACAGATATTTTCAGGTAGTCTGGTCCAGGGTGGTATGACTGGAATTCTCAGAATGGGTGGGGGCAGATAACCCGTTCTGTATGAACCACAGTAGCCTAGTGCCAGACCCAATGCCTACTGAAAGAAAAGGCCTAGCTCTACAACTTAAACTTAACAAACTGCCAAGCCAGCCATGCAACACCTCAAAATTTCATGGTAGCATACATAACCTCCTCCACACTAAGATCACAGGAAATCTGATGGGAAAGTTACAGAGAAATCTACCGAGCTCAATGAGCCAAAAAAAAATAAAAAGGCTCAAGTAGCACCAACCACAGCCCAGTAAATCCTTAGACACTGACCTTAGAAACACCATGAAGAGATATAGTGATTATTTCAAATTGACCCTTGTTGCTCTAACTTTGTTAATTCCATCTTTGTGTTGTAACAAACAATCTGAAGTAAATTTATGTTTGCAAGGAGGCAGGCTTAGAAAGTGGAGAGAAATTGGGGACACTGGTGGTGAAATTGGTGTTTAAAGATTTAATGCCTTATATGACTGTATTATGAACAACTTGGTAAATCTGTATTATGATAAAAAAAATTTAAAAAAGAATGTGCCAGAGAACTGAATTTCCATGAACACTGCGGATGCGTACCAACACAGATATGTTGAAAACAGAGTTTATCCATCCATTTTTCTAAGAGTTTAAACTAAAACCTAAATGTAGGGGCCGGTGTGATAGCACAGCAATAGGGTGTTTGCTTTGCACATGACCAGGGACGGACCCAGGTTCAATCCTCTGCATCCCAGATGGTTCCCAAACTCTGCCAGGAGTGATTTCTGAGTGCAGAGCCAGAAGTAACCCCTAAGCGCCACTGGGTATGGCCCAACCCTCATATAATATAAAAAATAAAACGTAAATATGTATAAAGTATATACATCTATGCATGCATACATCATTATGTACTTTTTTACACTCTGACAATTTCATATCCCATAAAAAGGGAAAAGAATTGCAGGGGTGGAACCAGAGTGATAATACAGCAGTAGGGTGTTTGCCTTGCACGCTACTGATCGGGACAAACCCAGGTTCAATTCCTGGCATCCCATAAGGTCCTCTGAGTCTGCCAGGAGAGATTTCTGAGTGCAGAGCCAGGCATAACCCCTGAACGCCACCAGCTATGAGGTAAAAATCAAACCCCCCCCCAAATTTGCAGGGGTCTTAGGGTCTTATCTATTCTTTTTTTTTTGGGGGGGGTCATACCTGGCAGTGCTCAGGGGTTACTCCTGGCTCTATAGACAGACGTTCAGAAATCGCCCCTGGCAGGCACGGGGGACCATATGGGGTGCCGGGACGTCTGCAAGGAAGGTAAATGCTTTACCTTTGTGCTATCTTGCCGGCCCAAGGGTCTTTCTTATCTATTCTTTAAAAACAACTCTGCATCACAAAATTCAAGAAAAGGGGCTGGAGCGATAGCAGAGCAGTAGGGCACTTGCCTTGCATGCGGTCAACCTGAGATGAACCTGGGTTCAATTTCTGGCATCTCATATGGTCCCTGTGTCTGCCAGGAGCAATTTCTGAGCATAGAGTCAGGAGTAACCCTGAGTGCCACTGGGTGTGACCAAAAACAACTAACAACAACAACAACAACAAAAACCCCAAAAACAAACAAAAAAAATAAAATTCAAGAGTAAGTTCCAGGTAGGGTGAGGGAGATGGACATGAGTAAAGGTGGTGTGGGGGGGTGTATATTAGAGAGAGAGAGAAAGAGAGAGAGAGAGAGAGAGAGAGAGAGAGAGAGAGAGAGAGAGAGAGAGAGAGAGAGAGAGAGAGAGAGAGAGAGAGAGAGAGAGAGAAGAGATTAGGGAAATCAGAATAGGCAAATCTATACATCCTTACAGCTTTCCCAAAGAAAATCTGATTAAAATTAAATTTCAGGAGCCAGAGATATGGCTTAAGTGATTAGGGCATATGCAGAAGCTGAGTCCCAGAATTGCATGATTCCTTAGCACCACCAGACACAGCTCCAAAACAAAACCCAGAAATTCAATTACAGAAGACTAATGCCTAGTCATGTCCAGAATATTCCAACATGTGGAATGCTTTCCATAGAAGACCTAAACAGTGGGAATGGAAAAACATACTCACAGGGCCAGAGAGATAGTACAGCAAGTAAGGCATTTACTTGCCTTGCATGTAGCCAACCTGGGTTTGATCCCAGTTACTTTATATGGTTCTCTGAGCACCATCAGGAATGCAAGCAAGAGGTAACCCCTGAACAGCACTGAGTATATTCCCCCCCACTGCAAAAACAAACAAAAAAAATTCACTGGAACCTGGATAGTGCAATGCAGTGGTAAGGGCCATGCCTGGCATGTGCCATGTCTGGGTTGTATTCTCAGCACCACAAGGTCCCCAAGCGTTGTTCACTGGATGCTAGATGGTCCTAAGAACTGTAAGGGAGACCTGGGTATCCTCATCATGCAGGGCCTGAGCAGCACCAGACTTTTGGGCCCTTCACCAACCTCTGGCCAGGTTGGGTCAGTGGGAACCTAAGGTCTCCTGAGTAGCACTTGGGACCCAGCTGCTCAAAATTAAAACCCAAAACAAATTTATATATATACCATTGATTTCCTAGAAGTAGCTGGTAGGGGGCTGGAGTGATAGCATGGAGGTAAGGCGTTTGCCTTTCATGCAGGAGGTCATTGGTTCGAATCCCGGCATCCGATATGGTCCCCCGTGCCTGCCAGGAGCAATTTCTGAGCCTGGAGCCAGGAATAACCCTTGAGCACTGCCGAGTGTGACTCAAAAACCACACACACACAAAAAAAAGTAGCTTGGTAGAAGATCTGCAAGTCTCTGGAATGTATGGCCAAGGGACTTCACTTTGAATAGAAACATACAGTGCTAAGGAGTAAGAAGGGGGGGGGAGTCCGCCCCCCAAGAAAACCAAACCAAAACCCCAAAAAACTAGGTCGAGTCACTAATCAGACTCTGTGTTTGGCTTGTGTTTTTCTGACCTAGTGGCAAATCCACAATAGGAAAGCATTCTCTCTTTTCTGCAAGAAACAATGAAATGGCTGTTGACTAGACCTCCAGGGGAATCCTTCCCCGAAAACTAAAAAGCAGCTCACATAAAACCCACAAAGCTAAAAATCAATACATGAAGGCATCTTACAACAAACATCTCCCTGGGTTGATTGAATAAACAGCTTCAGTCTTTATACTTAAAGCATTTTAATCTCTGGCACATTAACAATGATTGAAAGAATTCTGAGAACTTAGACAAAAGTATTTGGCGGATTTGAGTTAATAGGCCAAGCCAGTTTTTTTTCCTTGGCTTCTCGGTCAAATGAATCATAGATGGAGTCTTTGGTTATAATTTTGGCCATGGGAGGGATTTCTGAAATGCCCACATAGTTCTTTTTGGCCATTCTGGAACTGGTTGTAATAGTATAGGCATTGCTTCGGTAGCATTTCATCGAGGACATGCAAAATGTCTCCTTCATTCCTCGCCTGAAATTGGCATTATAAATGGAATATAAAGTCGGTTTTGAGGCTGATGAACTAAATGATATCCACGTGATCGTTGTGAAAACCAGGGAACTCTTCTGATAGTCCTGTTCGTGGGGGTGCCACAGCTGGGCAATATGGAAAGGCAGCCAGGAGAGCAAAAACAGCAGGTTTAAGATGAGGAACATTTTGATTGTTTTCACCTTTGTCCTCGGGACAATGTTCATCGTCCTTCTCACAGTGCGGCCATCGGCGCCTATTCTCCAGATGTACTTGACAACCTTCTGGTAAAACAGGATGATGAGAACAGTTGGGATTACATAGCCCACCAGGAAGTGGAGGATGGTATAGGCAGTACCTTCCCATGAGGAAGGGAAGAAATAGTTGCAATGGTGGTCCCAGTTGGAGCCATAGAAAAAGAACACGGGGCTCACAAAGGCAGCCTCAAAGATCCACGAGGCGGCAATCATCTTCTTGGCCTTTTCTCGGGACACCTTGAAGCTCAGTGGATAGACGATGGTGTAGAAACGGTCAATGCAAATGGACAGGAGCACGTAGATTTGCACGCCTGGTGTGAGGTACTGGAAGTAGCGCACAACTTTGCACATGGCACTGCCCAGGCTCCACCGGCCTGTGGCAAACTGGAGGAGGACGAAGGGTGTGCTGGCTACACTGATGAGCAGATCAGCACATGCCATGGATACCACAAAGTAGTTGGTGGTAGACTGCGTCCTCCGGCTCCGGTGGATGACCAAGCAAACCAGGGAGTTGCCAAAGATGGAGAAGAACCACAGGGTCCCAAAGAAAACACTGGCAGTAACTACTTCCCCAGGCTGTAGGTGGGGCTGTGTGTCGGTCCCATTGCCCCCCCAGCTTGGCTCTTCCTGAAGCACCCCCAGGTCCTGGCTCGCCAGGGGCATAGCGGGCTCCGTGCAGCTGTGGTTGGGGAGGGGCCCCAAGAGCGTGGGAAGAACCCGAGGCAGTTGGCGGGTATCCATCCTGTGAGTAAAAACCATACTCACTTTTCCCCAATTAGTTCTGGATAAAAGAAGAACAAGACCTCCTGTTACAAGAATGTTTACGCCATAAGCTCCGAAGGCTCATGGTCTTAGCTAACCCTTAGACTGGCTGTCATCTGCCAGCAAGTGAGGAAAAACCCATCAAGGTGCAGAAAAAACTGCCTCCATTTCTCCGATCAGGAGCTGTTTTAGTAGATGTCAGTTCAGGTTTCTGACTCAGTCGAATGTGGTCTACTGGTCCCACCACGCAGCAGGGAACAGAGATTAGGGACCTCAGCTCTGGTGATAGAAAAGCTGTTGGGATTCTGGGCGAGCATGCGAGAAGGT
Organism: Suncus etruscus; assembly: GCF_024139225.1. Taxonomy (NCBI): domain Eukaryota; kingdom Metazoa; phylum Chordata; class Mammalia; order Eulipotyphla; family Soricidae; genus Suncus; species Suncus etruscus. Next base: position 35,456,173 of record NC_064858.1, on the reverse strand, counting down.
ACTTGAATATCCTGACACTGATGTCACAAGGCTAGATAAGGAATGGGCAGATGAAAAGATATACGTAAGAATTCATACTCATATATTCATACAAAGGTTCACACACATTCACATTTGCGTTCTCTCTTTCTCTTACACACACACACACACACACACACACACACACACAGTTTTGGAACCAGTAATAGGAATCTGTGGCTGCAGACTGGCCAGTCTGGAAGGGGCTCTGTCCTGACCACTGGAGACTTTCCAGGACAGAAGCATTATGGAAGCAAGTGAAGTGACCATAACATTTGGGCTTGGGCCAGAAGAGGCTCCAAGTTTAAGGGCATTGCAAAGGGTTTGCCTTTTCCAAAAGCTTTTCTATGTGTGAATGGTTCCATGCTTCTGGTTTATGTTTCTCCAATTGCATGCTGACTGAGAACATACTGGACACCCTCCAAAGAATGTGACCAGAAAACAAGAAATTTGAGTCATTCTGAAAGCTAATATAACAAATATATTTGTTCCTCAGAAACATTTTTTTAAAGTTGTGATCCTTTCATGTAAAAAAATATGATAAAATTTAGTCTATTTTAGTCCTGATGTAAGAAAACTGAACAAATTTTTACCCGTGCAAAAATTGTGAAATTGTGGGGGAACTGATTTAGTCTGATTGGAATGGAGGAACTCTGGTCACGAAGGGATGGCTGGGGCTCAACATGCTCCAAACCAGTGAAGCTGTGAGAGCAGTTGCATATGCCATGACCTGGTAGTTCCCTCTGGCACAGGAGGTGACAGATCAGCCATAGACTTTGCCATAGACTTTGAGGGGAAAGTCTGAGTGTTGGGGGGGGGGGGCCTTATGTAACTACATCTGACCAGGAAATGTTTCCGGAGTTTCAGAATGAAAGTAAAGACTCTCTGTGACCCACTTTTCCCTGAGAGTTCTGTGTGACCCAGTGATGACATGAGTGTCATAAAATGTTGGCCTCACCTGCAAACCACTGTGCTTGGGCCCAGAGTCCCCAGTGTGCTCAGTGCCAGTGCAAGTTACCTTTAAGGGTTTGGGCCATGAGGCTGCCTCACTTCCTCAAAGGAATGGACACTAGAGAGGCATTTCCACTGCAGGGAGACCTCTGCTCATGGCAGGCAAGGAACAGTTGGAAGAACAGAAACCAAGCTTGCCAGGGATGCCATCAGGATACAGAGTCTGAAAACAGGAGAGAAGAGCCAGCATTAGCACCAGCCTAGAAATGGACCCTCCTTCACAACCAAAACCATCTTCCACCTCATCTGTGCCCAAACCACAAAAAAACGTTCACTGTGTTTTCATTCTGAGAGCAAATATAAAAGAGGAAAAAATTTCCCAAACGGCAAAGAAGCTCCTTTGGGGACTTTGGGGGACTCCTGCAGCCTCACGGGAGTTTCTGGCCCAAAGTTCACATGCCTAGAAACCTATGAAGATCTCAGGGCCTCATGACAGCCAACGACCTGGAACTGCTTGCCGCTCCTCACCCCTCTGCTATCAGTATCCACACGTGTGTCACTGGCTCTTTAGCCTGCAGCCTGACACTTGCAAGTGAAGAATTTCAGGAGAGATTTCCTGGGGAAGGAGAGGCGCTCTCACTCTTCCCAATACTCAAGCATTCAACAACTCTGGGCCACCAAGAAGCAGCGTGAGATAGTAATGCCAAGGGAAAACTAGGAGGAGAGACATTACTGGAAAATAGCGGAAAGGGTAAAAGGGCAGTCTGCTATATTAGGAATAAATTATATAAACACAACCGGGAGGGAAGGGGCAGATGAACATACAACAGACCTTGGGTTGCAGGGAGCAAAGGACAGGTGGGGAAGTAGAGCTGAGGGTGCAAAGAATTCAGACTTCGTGAGGAAGACCAGAGTGGGGGAAAAATCCCCAGCCAATGGGGACAGAGATTGTGGAATGAGTTTGGAAGTACCCGTCCAAATTTTATCTTTGTGGACCCCTTTTCATACGTTTCCTTTTCCTTTGTGGACCCGTTTCTTGTAGACTAGCCACCATGAGTCTATATTTCCTTTGGTTTATTTTGGTTTGGGACCACACCGAGCAGTGCTCAGGGCTTACTCCTGGCTCTGCACTCAGGGATCACTCATGGAGAGGCTTGGGGGACCAAATGGGATGCCAGGGATCAAACCCTGGTCAGTCGCTTATAAGACAAGAGCCTAACCCACTGTACAATCCTTCCAGCCCAGGTCTGGCTTCTTTATGCCCCAGCTATAAAACCGATTTCAGCTGTTCCCATGGTTACACTAGAGGCTGGATCTCCTCATTCATTCTGCGCATGTGGCCAGAAGTCGGGCTGGAACATCCATGTCCATAAGGGGCTGGGGACCCGGCTTAGTGATTGGTTAGTCCTGGGCTGTCACCTTCTAATTTCAATGGCTCTTAAGCTCAACAACAACAGTGGGTGCAGAAATAGGGAGCTTCAAAAAATCACATGGATGCTCAGATCTACCAATAGGCTTAGACTCTCACTCACTGGCCTGGAGTATGGCCAGACACTGGGAAACTTCAGGGTTCTCCGGGGATTCTAACATGCAGCCAAGACTGGGACTCTAACTACTAGACAATTCCCACCCTGATTCTCTCTCCTCTGCATATCTGTGATGGTAGGAGGCTTGTCCTGTGCTCACTTGGCAGCTCTTTACATTAGTAAATGATCATTGAGATTATTTACCGGGCTAAATCTGGAAGGGGAGGGAACAAAAACGCAAGATACTGGCCAATGCAGCTCTGCCAGGAGGTTCTTAGGGAGTGAAGCATTGGTGAAGTGGACATAGGGCAACCAGGATTGCAGAGAAGAGCAGAGTAGAGAGATTGAAATCAGCAGTTCGACAGCCCAAGTATCACAGAGGGAGTGAAGGTGTCCTCAGATAGGTCTGAGGACCCCCTGCCATTCAGAAAACGTAACCTGCCATTTTAGATGCCAAAATGAAATTGTGGGAAGTTCTCCCCTGCTCTTTTTTTTTTTTTTTTTTTTTGGTTTTGGTTTATTTTGGGGACCTGGATATGCTCAGGGTCACACCTGGTAGGGCTTGGGAGACCAATAAATGATGCTAGAGATTGGATTTGGGCTGGTTGCAAGCCAGGAAAAGCACCTGCCCTGAATGTTCACTTTCTTCATTTGGTTAGAAGTTCCTTGAGGAATTTTTACCAAATTACCTAAGACAAGCTGTTGGTGTTTTCTTTGGGTTAAAAATGAACCACTTAGGGCCCAGAGAGATAGCACAGCACTGTTTGCCTTGCAAGCAGCCGATCCAGGACCAAAGGTGGTTGGTTCAAATCCCGGTGTCCCATATGGTCCCCCGTGCCTGCCAGGAGCTATTTCTGAGCAGACAGCCAGGAGTAACCCCTGGGCACCGCCGGGTGTGGCCCAAAAACCAAAAAAAAAAAAAAAAAAAAGAACCACTTAACCATATCCACACTACCTTGAACAATGAAATTGTACTAAAATATCCAGACTTTGAAATGGTAGAAGAAAAAAAAAGGCTCCTTGAGGATATATAGATCTTTGCCTCTATATTCCCTCAGGCACAGATATAACAATAAAGGTTTATTGAATAAAAGAAGGGGAGAAAGGACACACAGAACAATAGTACAGCGTGTAGGACTTTTCCCGGTCAAGCAGGGTTTGATCCCTGGCATCCCATATGGTCTCCTGAACCTGCCAGAAGTAATTTCTGAGTATTGCTAGGTGTGGCCTGCTCAAACAAACAAAAAAGCAACATACAGATGTGTTAGTAAAAATAATGTAATATTAGTTAAAATGAAGGTAAAGTGGGCCGGAACAATAGCACACAGGTACGGTGTTTGCTTTGCAAGTGGCTGACCACTTAGGTCCTTGGCATCTCAGATGGTCCTAAGGCCACTAGAAGTGATTTCTGAGCATAGAGCCAGTAGTAATCTGTGGACTGCTGGATGTGGCCCAAAGACCAATAAAAGAAAAAGAGGGGGTCAGAGAGATAGCATGGAGGTAGGGCATTTGCCTTTCAAGCAGAAGGATGGTGGTTCGAATCCTGGCATCCCATATGGTCCCCCAAGCCTGCCAAGAGCCATTTCTGAGTGTAGAGCCAGGAGTAATGCCTGAGTGCTGCTGGATGTGACCCAAAAACCAAAAGAAAAAAAAAAAAAAGAGATGACACTTATTTTAAATCTCTCACTTATTAGGTACATTTTATCAAAACCCCACAAAGGCACTCCTGTTAGCTACCAAATAAAATACACTGATGCTCTATTCAGTTGGAAAGCAACCACCCCAGGATGGCCACCCTCTGAACTCAGAGCTGGGCCCCAAGGCTCTGGAAGATAGAGAGCAGGGTCAAACTCAGAGGGTCACAATAGCCACCAGGGAGAGTTCCTTCTAGGTACCACAAATGCACAAATATAAAGTTATACCCACACAGCTCAGAGTCTTCCCAAAAGTACATCTCTGTTCAATATGCTAGCTAAGAAATATATGTCAAAGAGAATGTTTTGGGTGAAATCTCTCCCACATCAAACACATGGAGGCTATGTCCAGTCAACCAACTGGTCTGAGGAAATAACCCTTCTGAATTGAGGAGCTGAGAACAACGGAAATTCAAGGCTTATTGCTCCACCTGTATCTGGACCTGGTCCCACATTCTCAACATATACTTTCCAATTCTAATGCTAATTGCTTCCCTGCGGATGATGTAGTCAGACAATTAAGGACTGATCTTGCCTCTGTCACCCACTAACTGGTGGGCCCAGGGGACAAATCATCAAACCTTCTTGAGCTCCAGTTCTGCTATTTGTAAAATGAGAAGAATTAGATCTTATCATGTGAGTGACACATGACATAATATAAAAAAAAAAAAAAACACAGGACCAGGGTCACTCAGGAAGGGTCATCGTGTAATTTCAGAAAACACTTCAGTGTCGAGCACCATGACAAGTGCTTCCAAAAATGAATTTCTTTATTCCTGTCAGTCCCCCCATGTCCCAGGACAAGCAGATATTACTAAACGTATGACACAGGAAAGGGAAACTGTTGATGACCATTGCTTAGGCTCCTCAAGTAATCACTAGTCCTGGGGTGGACCTGAAATTCTTTGCAGTGAAAATATCTATTCTAGGGTTAAAGATAGTGCAGTAGGGAAAGCACTTGTCTTCCATGTTGGCAGACCCTAATTCAAATCTCCAGCCTTGTATTTTTGTCAGGAGTGATTCCTGAGTATAGATCCAGGAGTAAGCTCTGAACATTGCTAGATGTGGCCCAACAACACCACCACCCTCTGTCCCTTACAAAAAACCTATATTCTGGGGGTCAGGGAGGAAAGAAAAGCAGAAGTGTACCTGGAGGGACTAAGAGTCCAAGGGAATCCACTTCCACTGTCGGGAGGCAAAGGCAGGGAGTAGGGTAGGGTTGTGTGGGTGTAGGGGGGATCTGGCATGCTCCATGAGGTTCTTGACAGCCCCAGGGTGCTTCAGCAGCCCCTGAGGCAGTTTCAAAGCAGCTTCTCCGACAGCTGACTTTCTACCCCATCAGGCAGGGAAAGGCCAGATTCCTAACACTCATCAATAGTTGCAAGTTACAGCTGGCAGAGAAAAGGAGAAAGGATTCCTTCAGAAATAAGTATTAACCATGTGCATGGGGGTTAGTATGAACTCTGATTTTCAACACTGGATCAGTTTTTGGCTTTAGATCCATACCTGACAGTGCTTACTTCTGGCTCTATGCTCAGGGATCATTCTTGGTAGTACTTAGGGGACCATTTCAAAGACTGAAATCATTATGCCCTGTACTCCCTCTCTGGCCCACCCTGATACCTAATTTAATAGCAAGTAACTATTACCACATATCCTTTGTTTGGGATCCAAGAACTGGACACTATGGAGAAATAAGAACAACATACTATCCCATACAAGTATACCTGAATAATATAATCTGGAAACCTAAGTATGTCTGTTTCAGAAAACAGGAAAAGGGAGGGAGAGAGGAAGCAGAATGGCTTCTCCACTGATTAATGGTCAAGTGCTAGAAACCTTCTGTGACAGGCCAAGGGCCAGGATTCAATCATGTTGCGCAAAAATGGGCTGTTTGGGACACAGATCAGTGGTGGAGAGCTTGCCTTGAATGTGTCAGGCCCTGGATCTGATCCTGGATGCCAGGATACAAATCTAGTAAGGAACATTTTTCTAGAAGTAACTTATTTCCTGTCATTTATAAAGCCATCAACTTCCAGGTAGGTTGCAGACTCTGCCCTCACATCTGAAGGTGTTTCCTTTTTCAGAATCAGAATTAAACTTAGCATTTTCTATAAAAAGAGTCTGCTTTTAACCGGGCAGCAGTTAAAAGGGTCTGCTCTGAGCCAGATTCAAAGGTCACTGTGTCTCCAGTGCCCATGCAACAGTGTCTAAGACACCCTGTCACAAGCAGAGAAGGATATTAATGACATTAGGTAGGCTGAAGCCAGGGAAAAACCTAAATATTCTATACTCAAGAAGACAAGTCCTAACAAGCCAGAACGTCAGCTCCAAACTGAGAAACCTTCTCCAAAGCCAAGCTGCTTGGGTTTCAAGTCACTCATTCCTGATGTAGACTTTGGTGAGCCACTTAACTGTGTTTCACAAGTAAAATGAAGATAATGAGAGCATCCACTTCACTGCTTTTATGAGAACAAAATAAATGACAAGACCAAAACAAAGGGGCTGGGAGGTTAAGTGGAGAGAGTTAGAGTGCACTCCCAGCTATTTTTGAGGGGACCCCCAAGGATAGCCCCCTGAGGGCCTAAAAGTAAATTGACCAGACTATGGGATCCTCATGTACTGTACCCTGCCTGAGGGGCACATGGTATCCCCAGGCCTCTGGGCTTTTACACCAGGCCTCTCTGGGCATATGCCATGTCTTTGGCTCCTAGAAATGCTGAGCTGTGCTCTACTCCACTCCTGCCTCTCCTAAAACAAAGGCCCTCCCGTAAGAGCCTGTGCATCCATGGACAGGATCCGGGTTCCTTTCTCATCCTCTCCTAGCCATCATCTTTTTCTCTCCTCATGTGGCTAGGCCACTCCTTGGAGAGCCCTCTCAACTTCCTCTCCCAGTTCCATCTTCTTTGTCCTTACCCTGACAGTAGGGAGCACACTTGCCCTGTGCACCAAAAGGCCTCTTGTCTGTGTATGTATACAAGGGGAGCACAGCACACAGCCGCCTCCAGCTGCTCTGGCCTCCAGCAGGGCCTTCTTCACAGCACTCAGCAGTTAACACTGGAGCTAGAGGAGGGAGCTGCCATGATCCCCAAACTCCTCCTTCCTCTTCCTCCTGACACTATCAGACAAGAGGACAGAAAAGGCTGAGTTGAGCACATGAGCCCGCTAGAAGACAAAGACCTACATGCAGGTCCACGCTACCAGGTTTAGGGGTAGACAGTTACTCTAAACCCAAAGATGAATCCTATAGAAAGAAAACCCATGGGCCCATGAGTTCTTGGCATGTTGTACTGGGGCTGGAGCTCTCTGGCAGATTATATGAGTTCCTACTGTGGCAGGAAAAAACCTCAAGACCCATTCTACTCCAGTGTCTCAAAGTGGGGAGAGTGTGTCAAGCACAAAAATGGTACAGACTAAGACTGTAAGACATACACAACATAACAGAATAACCTTTGGGGTGGTCAGCGTACAGATCACAGGTCAGATCAATCAGGTCTGGGTTTGCCCCCAGCACCAAAATATGTGTGTGCATCCATAGATGACAATATTGGGGCAGAGTCTGTGTGTGGAAGTGTGGGATGCTGATGCCCGTAGGGGAAGAGGGTACAATGCCAGATACTCCCAAATACAAGCCATGTGCTCTACTGTAAAGCCACAGCCCTTGCACTCTGGCTACTTTAGAAATTCTTGTTTGTTCTACTTTAGCACCAGCCTGCAGAGCAGACACAGACTTCAAGGAGCATCCTGACAGTTGCCAAGTTCTTTCCTCCCATTTATCAACTTTCTATGAACTTACTCCTCCATATAAACACAGGCAACAATAGGAAATAAACATGGACCCCAAACTGGTTTACAGCAGAATGTTGCCAGAGACCTAGAAACTTACATCCTTTCACTAAAAGTTACCAATAAATCAGGTCCAGGGTCTAGTGACAGAAATTCAAAAATGGACGTCACTATGCCCACTTCAGATAATGATAAGATGTCAAAGTACCCCCTGTCCGGGCAGATCACAGCACAGATCAAAGGTTCAGTATAGAAGGAAACACAAATTGCTCTTCCAAGCACTTTTCAACTCCCCCCAATTCATGCAGTAGTATACAGCAAAGGTAGATCAGCGACGAGTTAACTGAAAACCAAACCACAGCATGCCTCAATGATACCCCAAAGGGAAACGCTTTTGTAAAGAACCTCACAAATTCTAGATTTCTGTCCCTAATCTTCCTTTTGCATCTTTGATCTGTGGCTTCTACTTTTCCCACAGCTTACAGGAATGAGATCATCATCTTTAATTGTCAAAAGCCAGAGAGGAAAACTACACAGATCAAAGGGAGGAAATTCTCCTAGTTTAAAAACTTCTACAAGTAACAAACAAAAACTTCCTCCTTTTCCCTTAAAAAAATGTTTGAGGGAGGGCATGCCTGACAATTACTACAGGTTCTAAACTCAGGAATTACTCCTGGCTGCCTTGGGGGACCAACTGGGATGCCAAGATCAAATCTGGGTCAGTCACATGCAAGGCATCCTACCCACTATCACTCTGGCCCCTGAAATAATTTTTATTTATTTTTAAACTTTATTTATTAATTGGTTGATTGATTTTTTTGGGGGCCATACCAGCAGTTTTCAGGGGTTACTCCTGGCTCTGTACTCAGAAATTGCGCCTGGCAGGCTGGGGACCATATGGGATGCCGGGAATCGAACTGGGTCCCTCTTGGGTCGGCTGCATGCATGCAAGACAAACGATCTACCGCTATGCTATCTCTTTCTGAAATAACTTTTAAAGAGAGCTCTTTGTTTATTTTTTGATACACAAATATTATTTAAAATAATTGGGGCTGGAGCACAGCAGTAGAGCATTTACCTTGCAAGTAGCTGACCTAGAATAGTTCACTGTCCAATCCCTAAGCATCCTATAATGTCCCCCAAGCTGGGAGTGTTTCTGAGTGCATAGCCAGGAGTAGCCCCTGAGTGTCACTGGTGTGGCCCAAAAACAAAAACAAAACAAGCATAGTTTTGATAATGTTTGATAATGTTTCATTCAAAAATTTAAAACTTTTTAAACTACTTTATTTTAAAAATGTGTATTTTAAAGACAATATGCTTAGTCTGGTCTTATTACAAAGTTCTGAGGATGGAAGGATGTTTCTAGGTGTGATTTGAAAACAAAAAAAAGCAACTGTGATGTACTCCTAGATTTCTTTTTTCCCTTTAGACATCCTGCAGTCACCACAGTAACTGGGTTCAAGTTTCCAAGGTCCCAATCTGTTTCTATTACCTAGCTGCTGACTTTGAGAAAGTTCCCCCACTTCTCTGTGCCTTTATCTCTGAACTGTAGGTGAATGATACCTCCCTCAGGTTAGTACAGAGATCAAATGATCATTCTTAGAACTCACACGACTTATACCTTACATATGACTGACTCATAAGAGTTGTTTTGTCCTTAGAATTACACCTTGCATACTGCAAGAACATTACCTGTATAATTAAATCAAAATGACATAATTTTTGTTTGCCAGTTTTCAGACTTGGTGCTGGGTATCAAAGGGCCAAGGCAGCCAACTTTTACCTTGAATCTGGGTAGATCCTTTAAGAACTTCCTGGAGGTGGGCCTGTAAAATATGGACCTCGGGGGTGGCCTGTCTGTCATCAGAGCTAGAAAGCTCACAGAACTCCCAGGATAAGGCAGTTCAGAGGGAAGGCATCACACAGTGCCAAGAACAGCCCTGCTCATTTCTGTTCCCCCAGAACATGAGCATGAAAGCAGCTGTGGGATGGGGGGGGGGGAGGGAACAGAAAGAATTTGATTGCAGGGACAAAATGAAATCGAGTCAGTTTCCATGTAATATTGCCTCTCTCCTCTTTCCAGAATTCAAAGGGGAAAACAATTGTTTTCATCAATGAGAGCTTTGCTATTAATGACTAACATAGACTTTCTCTTCAGTAGATACTGACTCTGATACATGATGCATTTCACAGAACTACCTAGCCATATTTTCTGGTCCTTGAACCAATCTACAGCCTCTTCCCAGCATCCAAACCGTCAAGCAACCAACCAACAAACAAATAAAATCCTCAGATTGCCTGGGGAAAGATCTGCTCAGGGCTAGGCCGCGCGTTACAGCCGGTGCTCACATACCTTCATCAGGACTGGCTTTCAGAGCCAGCCTCCGCAGGGCTTCGTGGCCAGTAAGAGCTGGGGAATAGGGGTTCGGAGAATGCCATAAACCAGCAGGAAGGAGATGGAACACATTCATATCTGTCCTCTGTTTTCCTCTCGGCTCACAGTCTGCTTCCTGGTAGGGAGACAAGATGACGTTTCACAGGGTCCACGGTTAAACCATCTTCCTGCCCCCAGCCCCACTCTCCCCTGCCCCTCCCTTCTCCTTCCCAGGACTCAGGAATGTGTCACATGGGATATGGATCATGTGGCTCCAGGGGGGAACGTGGCCATCTTCACTCCCCCCTCCACCACATTTCCTCTCCGAGCAAGGCAGCAGAAATCTCCAGCCTGATTGGCTCCGACCAGAATCTCCATAAGAAACAGGGAGTCAACTCTCCCAAACCTCCCGCCTTCTCCATTTGCTCCCCCTTTACTCCCCCCTCCAACTTCCCCACCCCTACCCCCAGGCAGATTTGATCCAGGGCATTCAGAGCCGCAGGTAGGAGAGGGGAATGTGCTTTCTCCCCGGGCACGTTCTCTCTCCTTACCCACCATTAACATAGCAAGATCACCTCATCTCCCTCAGGAGCTTCCTTGGCCAATCTAGGACAAAAGGGTGTTCAGCACCATGGACAGCCCCCCCCAAGACATTTGTCGCTTTTATAATCTAGTACATTACAATTTTTTTTAAAAAAAGCATTCATTTTCTTATAAACCGTACCAAATATTTAAGAACAGACTTCCACTAGTATCCAACTGCTGTGACCCTATACATAAAATGATAATTTTGGGGCCGGAGAGATAGCATGGAGGTAAGGCATTTGCCTTGCATGCAGAAGGACGGTGGTTCAAATCCCGGCATCCTATATGGTCCCCAGAGCCTGCCAGGAGTGATTTCTGAGCGTAGAGTCAGGAGTAACCCCTGAGCGCTGCCGGGTGTGACCCAAAAACCAAAAACCAAAAACCAAAAAAAAAAAAAAAAAAAAGATAATTTCATAGTTAAACTCCAAGCCACCTCTCTCCCCCCCACACACACCCTCCCTACTCCATCCCACTCCTTTAATACTATTTGGGTTTTTTGTCGTTGTTGTTTTGAGGAGGAAGGACTTTTACTATATGCCCATAGCTAGTCACAATGACAGGCAAAAACCACAGGAGTGGGGAGGGCAGGCCTAAGCCCTGCCCCAGCCTACAGCAGGGCAGAGTGCAGAGTGGGTAAGAGTGGGAGCAGTTGGCTGCAGGGGGAGGGGCAGTCCCCTCTGCTGACGTCCCAGTTGCCATGGTGCGAGGTAACTGCTGAAGGGGAAGATTTCTTTCAGAAATGGTCACCATGGAACCCTGCCGACTACAGAAAGAAAGAGAGGGACAGGCCAGCCACGGAGAATGTTCAGCGTTTTCAGAGCCAATAGAACCTCCATTCCAGAACAGTCAGGGGACCCCCAAAATTAAAATGATCAGAGGAATTTGCATGAGTGTTCCAATGGTAACTCCCTCCATCCTCCACTGGGAGTGAAATGTCAGTGCCCAGAGGCTGGGCAAGGGACATTCTGAGAAGGTGGACAGAGCATAGGCTTTACTCCTCTCTTGGACAGTGATTTCTGGGAAGCCTTTAATTTACTCTGTTTAGGGAACTCTTTAGAACCACCCTTGACAGCTGCCACCAGAAACAATCTACATACCTTCACAGGCGATCCAGATTTTTATTCAATTATCTTCAAGATAATTGGGTTATTCAATTATCTTGAGTTATAATAATCAATTAGGTTATTCAATAATCATTTGGGTTATTCAATTACATTCAAGAAATGCCTATTTGACTGATAAGGTCATTTCAATGACTTCCCAACAGGAATCTTAACTATTAATTCGACTCATAAAGTTCCCAACTGCCAGTAATGATTCCTGAATGCAGAGGAGTAACCCCCTGAGCACTTCTGGGTGTGGCCCCTCAAAAGTTCAAAGACCACTGATTGTTCCTAATTAAAACTCTTAACCTGGCAAGATCAAGTTTTATTTTGCAAGAAGGAAATGCTAACTTGAAATGCATAGAAATCATACTCTATAAGGAAAGAGGTGTCATACAGCTGGAATAGGATTTCAAGAAACTGAAGCTTACCAGCCACAATGAAGATGTATTTGTGTCTTTTATTTTAGAAAAATCAGGTTGGTTCTAGTATTTAGAATGTAAGACTCATTGAGACATTCAACTTTAAAATGCCTTCAGAAAATGTATTTATCAAGAAAATTGAATATATTTGAAGAAAATTTTAGAGAGCCATTAAGCCGATGACTTAAGCAACAACAATAATAAAAGTCTTAGTAATAGCAACAACAAAAACAGTTAACCAAATATATTACAGATCTCTAATATATGATCACTTAAAATTTCACTTATGAGGTGAATAGAGGGATCAACAGGCAGGTTTTGAAAGTGGCCCACTCCAGTTTGATCCCCTGAACTGCAGAGGTCCATTAAACAAGTCCAGGGGTCATTTCAGAGCAGAAACACAACTAGCCCATAAGCACTGGCAGGTGTAGTCCCAACCTCCATCCTACAAATCCTATTAGACTGAGAAATTAGACACTATTGTAATATACCTGTTTTAAAAATTGATAAAAAGGCTTAGTAAATAGGCCCCATATCATATAGTAGTCAATGTAGAAGCTGGTTTTAGACCCACCTAATCTGACTCCAAAGTAGACATGTTCTTCTGTAATAGTCTTCATCATAAATAAGACTAGTCTACAATAACTGGTTGGAGTTGGAGAGGATGGAGAGACATTACAGTAAGACTCTTGCCTTGTACATGGTCAACGCAGGTTAAATCTCCTCTGCATCCCATATGGTTCTCCTAGCTCACCAGGAATGATTTCTTTTTTTTTTTTTTTTTTTTTTTTTTTGGTTTTTGGGTCACACCCGGCAGTGCTCAGGGGTTATTCCTGGCTCCATGCTCAGAAATTGCTCCTGGCAAGCATGGGAGACCATATGGGACGCTGGGATTTGAACCGATGACCTCCTGCATGAAAGGCAAACACTTTACCTCCATGCTATCTCTCCGGCCCCACCAGGAATGATTTCTAATAACACAGAGTCAGGAGCAACCCTTGAACACTGCCAGGTGTTCCCCCTCAAATAATACATTGGTCAATCTAATCTTGTCATTCACTACTATGACCCTTTGACAAGAGAAATCACAAAGACTATTTCAAATTCTCTCTTTCTTTCACATATACCAGATTACTCCTTTCAGGATTACTTTATTCATAGTTGTAGCTTAATAAAGTGAATATAATTTAAGAGGAAATTATAATTTAGAATACTCAGGATAGCTATAAAATATGTCATATACCAATTCCATTTAAAAAATATTGTTGGTAATCATTAAACTTATTTCTAACCATTTGGAAAAAGATAGATAGCTGTCTTTTATTCAAAATATATAATTCATTCAATTTTATTCAAAATATACAATACTTGATTAACTTTAGTAATATATAAAAAAGTATTAATATGATGATTTTCTCCTCTGCTGAGAGTACCAATGTGCCTTGGGTACAAGGAGTTTGCTGTTTAGAAAGTACCAAAGGAAGGGAAAGAACGAAGAGTTATTTAGCTTCTAAAACCAAAACAGGAGAGTGTGGGTGACAACCAGGCTTGAAATTTAGACTTCCATATTGAAAGTCATTGTCAAAGTTTCCTTATTATTGCCTTCACTTGTCATAAGCTGAGTGCAGAGTATCGGTTCAGTATATTCAAAAGTGTGACCAGGTCTTCAGACTAGGGAAAACAAAAACTTTCCAAGGAGCCCACATGCACTATGAGTTTTACGGGCACTAATTTCAAATCATGGGCACCCATTAGTGTGCTTCCTAAGAGCTTCCACTCAAGTGGCTTCAAGTGCTCCGCTGGATCTGGGTTCCCACTTCACTGTTTTTTTTGTTTTGTTTTGTTTTGTTTTGTTTTTATTTTTTTTACCTTAGAAAGATGAAACTCGCTTGTGCTTACCTCAAATCCTATAATAACAGATTATAAAAGATCTTGGGAACCGAGCAATTAATGGAAGTCTTGGGTAGTACTGAAATATATATCAGGACTCCAAAATTTAGGTAACAAATTCTTTAAAAAAAAATGGAGCTTGGGGCCAGAGAGATAGCAAGGAGGTAAGGCGTTTGCCTTACATGTAGAAGGATGGTGCTTCGAATCCTGGCATCCCATATGGTCCCCCGAGCCTGTCAGGAGCCATTTCTGAGCATAGAGTCAGGAGTAACCCCTGAGCACTGCTGGGTGTGTCCCCAAAACCAAAACAAAAACCAAAACAAAACCTGAAGCTGGAGACTGGAGTGATAGCACAGCGGTAGGGCATTTGCCTTGCATGAGGCTGACCTGGGACACACCTGGGTTCGATTCCCAGCATCCCAATATGGTCTCCCAAGCCTGCCAGGAGCGATTTCTGAGCGTAGAGCCAAGAATAGCCTGAGTGCTACAGGATGTGGCCCAGAAAACAAAACAAACAAATAAACAAACCCAAAAACCTGGAGTTAGGGCAGAAGTGATGGTACAGCAGGTAGGAATATTGCCTTGCATGTGGCCAACCTGAGTTCAATTGTTAGCATCCCATATGTTGCCTTGAGCACTGCCATGAGTGACCCCTGAGCCAGGAGTAAGCCCTAAGCACTGTCAGGTGTGGCAAAACAAACAAAACACCACAAAACCAAAAACTAAAAAGTAAATCAGGAACATGGACCAGGGAGGGACAGGGGTCAGGAGCTCATCCTGTTCAGGACCTGAGTGTATGGTCCCTAAAGACCACTGGCTATGGCCTTGATAGCACTTCCACCTACCCTATTCTGTAAGAGTGGGTGACACTATTTAAAAAAAAAAAAAAAAAAAAAGGCAACAGGAAACCCTGTTTGGCTTCTCTGGGCCATTATTCCATAGTCCTCCTCTTGGATGATCTCTGACCTGAGACAAGAAAGGACCCACCATTATTCCAGGATACTAGCCCCTGAAGGCCACACTGATTCAACCCACAAAGTCCCTTCCACCCAATAAGGTTCTAGGAAGTGGTTCTCTCTTACTGGCCCTTCTGCCTACCATGAGTTACTCCATGCTGAGAGAGGCTTGGAGCCAGGTGTCTCGGCCTCTGTTCCTCTGTGCATACCCCTGCTTAGCCCTCTTATTTCTCATCCCCTACACTTTCATTTCAAAGACTTTCAAAGAGTAACCCCACCACAGCTGCCCTTGAACGTGGGCCCAACAGGAAATTGCTTCTAATGAATCAAAGGGGAACAAAGGATTCCATGTACCCTCTAAGGCATGATCAAAAGCAGGATCATTTCTGCTGGCTCTCTTTCTCTCTCTCTCTCTCTCAGATGACGCATTTGGGGAGAGCTGGCCCTCATGGCATAAAGACACTTGAGCTCCTTTTGAAGGAGCCCAGAGTCCCCTGAAGGAGCTCAGTCCCCTCACTAACTCACACCTACTAGAACCAGGTGAGCCAACCATCTTGGTGGCAGGTTCTGTGGCTTGAGTGTAGTAAACACTGTGGCTTGGTCAACACCATGACAATTTTTTGTGAGACCTCCAGGCCAGCACTGCTGAGCAAACAACTTCCCAGTTACTGACACACAGAATTGGAGTTTGTTATTCTTTTAGGTTTATAAGTCTCAAAGTACTTGTTATTCAGTAATAACAATATACAGGTACAAACTATAGGCAAAATATGAACTCTACTTTTATTTGTTTGATTTTTTATTTGGATTCATTACCTGCTGCCCTATAAAAAGCCCAGGGTGAGTGTCTTCCCTGTTATAACACTCTAGTCTCAAGAGTTCTACTCTTTGTTCTACTTTTTGTTGGCTTACTGGAGCTGTACTCAGTTACATAAGTGTCCTTGGTTTCCACGTGTGTTCTTTATGTGGGAGTCTGTGATTGCATTAGGCCAAGAACATTAAGATGCCATATAAACCCTGCTTGAGAACATTTCCTGATAGGTGACTGCTGGGAGCCATTTTCCTTAGGCTCCACAAAGCCAAACCACAGGTTGAAGCTGCGCTCAGAACTTTACCCCTCCCCCGACTACATCAAAAGACTTAAAGGGGATACCTACATCCCCTTTGAAAATTTCTTTAGATGTAATCCTTTAATAGGCATAACCTTAATTGAATATCTTCTTATGTAGTGGCAATTTCCCCCCACTCTTGGGATCTGTTTAGTATGGAATTCTAGAATTCTAGTAGATAACCCTCTGTTTAGAGCTCATGACAGAAATAGGTTAAGGGGATTGTTGGGCTTGTTACCTTGGTCCCTATAAACACCAGTAATTCGTTGTGGCATTGCTCCTCTCTACTAATAGACACATTAAAATGGGAAAAATTTACATATGCAAACAAGTTCTTATCAAATAGAAATAGGAACACACAAATTTTATGCTGCAGTGGGGCCTTACACCCTGAACACTTGGGAATAGTGACTTGGCTTAGACTTCAGTAGATCAGACATTGACCATTCACCTCTGTACCATGGATACCATCTGTGGAAACAAACATGGTTTTCTACACCATCACCAGGAATAAAAAACACTATCAAGGAAGACCCTACTACTGCCATGGCACTGACTTACTCCAAAGAGGGTCCTTACAACACCCTGACAACTTGGTAACAGCAACAGTCTGCTTTTTAGGAGAAGATTCTCTGCATTGCTACCTAACGGTGAAATAAAACCAGAAGATGCTATACATCACAGGACTTCAACATAGGATCTGTACAGAAACCAAAATCTATAACTACAGAAACCTGACAGCAACAACAATGATGGTGAAGAGCTCTTACTGAGACCATTGAGAATGACTCTGGGGTTGCCTAGAGCCTGGAGTCAGTCTTATGCCAGAATACTTCATGGGTAAGGTCTCCCTGTTTATAGGCCAAAGGATTTTCCTTTCAATTTCACCTATATTTTGCTGTACCTATGCAAACAATAACTGCCACACACACACACACACACACACACACACACACACACACATTATTTTTAGTGTATTTTTGTATCTCCTAGCTTAATAAAAAGTTGGGGGAGCTTACTAAACCCTATGCTATTGTAATAATGGCTTACTAAAGATACAATAATTTTCATGTAAATACTTGCTAATGAACTTTTCTTTTTTTCCATATTATTATTTTATTATCTTTTTCAATTTTATATTTTCTTTCTATTATTTATTTATTGGGCCACACCCGGTGATGCTCAGGGATTACTCCTGGCTATGCGCTCAGAAATCGCTCCTGGCTTGGGGGACCATATGGGACGCTGGGGGATTAAACCGAGGTCCGAGGTCCGTCCTAGGAAAGCCACTTACAAGGCAAATGCCCTACTGCTGTGCCACAGCTCCAGCCCCAATCTATTTTTTAATAACTTCGCTTTCTGTCATCCTGAAACAAATGTATTATGATCAGTTATGACAACTATGTGATATTTTCTTTAAATAAATTAATTTAAAAAAAGATTAAGGATCTTATATATTAAAAAATAAATAAATAAAAAGATGTTATATAAACATGTCACCTGAGAAGGGAAAGGCATCTGAGAAAGAAGTTCAAATATTATTAAGATTCAGTAACTGTGGGCCCGGAGAGATAGCACAGCGGTGTTCTCCTTGCAAGCAGCTGATCCAGGACCAAAGGTGGTTGGTTCGAATCCCGGTGTCCCATATGGCCCCCCGTGCCTGCCAGGAGCTATTTCTGAGCAGACAGCCAGGAGTAACCCCTGAGCACCGATGGGTATGGCCCAAAAGCCAAAAAAAAAAAAAAAGATTCAGTAACTGTAGGGAGCTCAAAACAGGAAATGGGGGGTTAGGCTAACAGGACTGAAACAGAAGATAAGAAAGTTGTCAGAGGCAGAGACTCCATCTGTCTCTCTCTTTTTTTTTTTTTTTTTTTTTTGGTTTTTGGGTCACACCTGGCAACGCTCCACTCAAGGGTTATTCCTGGCTCTATGCTCAGAAATCGCTCCTGGCAGGCTGGGGGGGGGGGGGGTCTATATGGGATGCCGGGATTCAAACCACCGTCCTTCTGCATGCAAGGCAAACACCCTATCTTTGTGCTATCTCTCCAGCCCCCTCCATCTGTCTCTTTTTTTTTTTTTTTTTTTTTTTTTGGTTTTTGGGTCACACCCGGCAGTGCTCAGGGGTTATTCCTGGCTCCAGGCTCAGAAATTGCTCCTGGCAGGCACGGGGGACCATATGGGGCGCTGGGATTCGAACCGATGATCTCCTATATGAAAGGCAAACGCCTTACCTCCATGCTATCTCTCCCGCCCCCCTCCATCTGTCTCTTGAGGCTCCTCAGCTCTGCTTCTGTTCCCCAATTTCATTAGCTGCAAGCATCTGCTTCTCTTATTTGCTTCTGTTTTATATTACTACTCCCAGGGGCACCCTAAATGAACAGCCTAAGCTATGAAATGTAGATGTCTATTATGGGGGGAAGAGGTTGGAGGGTCATACTATGCTGTATGAACTTGGGTTACAAGGAATATGAGGTACCTGGAATTGAATCCAGATTCTCATGTGCGAGGCAAGCACCCTACTCGTTCTGGTCTGAAATGTACATGTCTTACAAGTTCAATGCTCCTACCTAAATAGCTAGATTCAAATGGAAATAAAAACAGCTCAAAAAAGCCTCAGCACATATCTTGAGCACCCTGAAAAAGCCCCTAATACATAAGGGCTGGAGACAGCTCAAAGAGATGAGTGCATGTTTTGCAATGGGAGATTGAGGTTCAATCCCAAATCCAGTTTGTTCCCCCAAGTACGGCCAGGTATGGCCCTTACAGAACCGGAAGTAGGCCTTGATCACTGTTATGTGATATCCCATCTCCTTCCCCTCCAAAAATAAACCAACAAATAAACAAATAACACCATAAACAGAGATACCAGTTTGGGGATATCTCAAAGGAGTAATGCCTGGCATGGTCAAGATTCTGAGTTCAATCTCAGGTACCACAAAGATCCAGAGCACTAAAATCACCAGAAGGGTTCCAGATGGGTTCCAGATCCCATGCACTCACTTCTGGAAAGAGTCACATAAAAGTAATAAATAAATAAATAAACTACCACATAATTGGGTCAGAGATAGTGCAGCACATAGATACTATAACACATAAGGTTGCCTTGCATATCCCCAATCGATTTTGATCCCCAGCGCTACAAGTGGTCCCCCAAGCACCACTAGGAGTGATCCCTGAGCACAGAGCCAGGAACAGCTCCTGAGCACAATTGGGTATATCCAGACACCAGCCCCAACCCCAACCCAAAAAAAGACAAAAAACCTAGCACATGATCCAATTATACCACTCTGGGTACCCATTCCAGGACAGAAAATAAATCCGTTATCCTGAAGAGAAACCTATACTGCTATGCTCAAGACTCACTACATCATTATAAGAATCAGAAGTTAGAAATGGCCTGATTAGGGCCTGGAGAGATAGCACAGTGGCGTTTGCCTTGGAAGTAGCCGATCCAGGACCAAAGGTGGTTGGTTCGAATCCCGGTGTCCTATATGGTCCCCTGTGCCTGCCAGGAGCTATTTCTGAGCAGACAGCCAGGAGTAACCCCTGAGCACTGCTGGGTGTGGCCCAAAAACCAAAAAAAAAAAAAAAAAGAAATGGCCTGATTACCAGTGGATAAATGAATAAAGACAATGTGCTTCTTCTACACAATGTTATTTTTAACGTTCTGGTGCTAAATGGATGACGAAAATGTGATTCCCCTCATACACACCCACACCCCAGTGGATAATATGCATGAAGATTTCTGAACACAGAAAAACATATACTATTGGGGCTGGAGAAATAGCATGGAGGCAAGGCATTTGCCTTTCATGCAGAAGGACGGTGGTTCGAATCCCAGCATCCCATATGGTCCCCTGTGCCTGCCAGGGCAATTTCTGAGCATAGAGCCAGGAATAACCCCTGAGCGCTGTCGAGTGTGACCCAAAAACATGGAAAAAAAAAAAAAAGATCTCTCTTATATGCATGATCTAAAAAAGAAATTTATAATAACAAATAGCAAGTAGATGGTTGCCTGGGTTTGGGTGGGGAAGTTTAAAAAAAAATTAAGTATACTGACCAATGATACAACATACAGTAAGTGACTTACTCCTGAGTCTCTCACTTCACACATATTTGTCTATGCTTATATCAGAGCTAATAGATCTTCACAGGGAAGAATAGCATCCAGTTCCTTTTTCTGTTTGTTTTTGTTTTGGGATTACACCCAGGGGTTACTCCTGGCTATGTACTCAGAAATTGCTCCTAGCTGGGTCAGGGGACCATATGGGGTGCTGGGATTCAAATCACCATCTGTCCTGGCTCACCTGTGTGCAAGGCAAACGCCCTACCATTGTACTATCTCTCATCCCACCCATCCAGGTCTTTCTTAAGACCTTTGGGAACCTAGAAAACAAAGGAGGTGCTGAATGAGTGTTCCTGCACATGTAAAGAAACTGACTTTAGGAAGGAACTTAAAGCAAGTATACTTGTATTTTATTTTCCACTGCCCCAGAGAAAACTCTCTGTAATCAGGTCCATCTCCCAACCCCCATGAAAATACACCATTCTGGGCCAGAGAGATAGCATGGAGGCAGGGCATTTCCCTTGCATGCCATATGGTCCCCTGAGCCTGCCAGGAGTGATTTCTGAATGTAGAACCAGGAGTAACCCCTGAGCACTGCCAGGTGTGACCCCAAAACCAAAAACAAACAAACAAACAAAAAATACACCATTCTTTCCATTGGTTGTATTTTGTTTAGAGGTGTCATTCAGTCCCTTCTCCTGAGTAAGAAAATGTGCCAGTAAAATTGCGGTTTGGCACCAGTTCCTCTGGTACTATGCTCTACAGTGAGAGACAAAAAGAAAAAGTTCTATGCTCAGAAATCATTCAACAGTACCTCATTTGACTTATAGGCTTATCCTGCAAAGCTGTTAACCTGATTTATTTTTGTTTCTTGGGAGCTACACATAGTTCTTTTTAGGACTTACTCCTCTGCTTACTTCCTATGCTCAGAGACTGTCCTGATGGGTATATAGAGGAATCATACCCGAGCTGGCCACTTGCAAAGCAAGCATCTTACCCTCTCTAATATGTCTCAGCCTAGGTCAACCTTATTATAAAGAACTGAAGCTCCTAAAGCGGGGGTGGGGAACAGGATTTTTACCCTCACTCAACATGGCAAAATGCAATATGTGTTTAATATATTATTGTTAAAATTACATGCTTTTTTTTTTTTTTTTTTTGGTTTTTGGGCCACACCCAGCGGTGCTCAGGGGTTACTCCTGGCTGTCTGCTCAGAAATAGCTCCTGGCAGGCAAGGGGAACCATATGGGACACCGGGATTCGAACCAACCACCTTTGGTCCTGGATCGGCTGCTTGCAAGGCAAACGCCGCTGTGCTATCTCTCCGGGCCCAAAATTATATGCTTTTGTGTGAGTGTTTGTCTGTTTTGGCAGGTTACTGCGTGGTGTGGCTCTCTGACTCTCACAGTTTAAAATTTTGGTTCTTTGTGTCGAACTTGTTCATCACCCCTGTCCTAAAGTATGATTACCACCCACCCCATGCTTTGACACCTTATTGGCAATGTACTCCCTCTCAAACTTAAGTGACCACACTCTAGAATCGAAGATACCCTGGTTTCAATCCAGAAATTCTATTCTATCCCACCCATGAAGTTTTCCTTCCACATTTTCCTGCCCCTCCAAAAAAAAAAAAATTCCACACAACAACAGGCTGCCTAAAGGAAGCAAAGTGTCCCAGAAGGGCTTCATAGAGGACCCCCATACCTAGATCCATTCTGTACATTTAATACCTAAATCTTTCATCATTGCTGGCTTAAATATTCTAGCTTCCTAGATTTAATCGTCCTTTGTGGACCTAGTAACAGTCCTCTGCTCTCTTTCGCAGCCAGTATACAAATTATATATATATATATCAGGCTGCACAGGAGTGCTGCACATAGCATGATAGGTTCTAAGATCTGAGGAACTGGCAGGTCCAGGCTGATGCTTTGGTAGGCATCAGAGGTTCTACTTAAGAAAGTTTAGTAGCCAAATGCCACCATTTCCCTTCCAGAACTCTATCAACATCCTGGCTTCGGGATGTGGCTGCTGGGAGAGGACTGGGCCAAGAGCACTTCCAAGGACAGTGGTACTTTTCTGCTGCTGGCCCCAATCCAGTGCTTGTGCAGAGGTCCCTAGAGTCCTGAGTTCCACCCCACCCCACTCTCAACCTTGTGCAAGACTTCTCCCAAGCCTAGTTTCCACTCTCTTAAGATGCTCCCAGACTTCTCCTTACCCATCAGGGGCACAAACAGTGCACTAGGCCTCTGGTCCTGCACTGCATGAGTTGTCTCCAGTGTCACCTCTGCAGGGGCCGCAGTCTTCATTTACTCCTCAGATTTCCACCTTGATTCACAACATCCCCGTGCTTTCCGGGGGAGCAGGAGGGACGTTTTCCTGGTCATCAGTTTTATTACTTTTGGTCGCTCAACCTCCTTATGAGGAACTCTCAGTCAACACCCGCACGCTCACAACCCGCACAACACACGGAGCTCATCAGACTCAGAAGGTCAAGAAGGAGGAACGCTTGCACAAGTGTGTGGAGTCGTGACTGAAAGATCTCTGACCCAGGCTGGGCCTAAACCCAAGGCAATAAGGCCGGACGGATTTTTCCGCAGGACTGAACGTGAAATTCACACCGCCCAGTGACAGCTTTGAAATTGGCGCGAAAATAAAGGGGGGGGGGGGAAACCCAACCTGCTCGGCGCATGCGCACACGCACCCGAGAGTTTGGCTTTTCACGCGCCAACAAATCTCGCGAGATTTTGGGAGAACGCATCAAGGGAACATGGCGCTCGAGACCTTTACCGTCCCACCCCTTTTTACATCTGACTCCATCCTCTGTTCCCATCTGGAAGGATTTCGTGCTAGAGTCAAAATAATAAACAAAAAATAATCGCGAATCCGCGGCAAGAACGAATAGAGCTCGTATTTGGGAGCTGACTCGCCAGCAGCCGTTCTTGGGGCTAAGGGAAAAATAAATACTCGTAGGCCTTTCATGGCCGGCCCCTGAGGCCCCGTGATTTCTTTCCAGTCAAAGCCAGAAAATTTTTTCGTAAATGGAAGAAGCCAAGCAGTGGGTCGCGATAGGACTCGGAATTTGGCTTTGGCCACTCGGCCTGAGAGTTGGCGGCGGCGCGGCAGTGCGCATGCGCAGATGTTTGTTTATGGAACTGGTCGCCTTGGGCCGCTTCCTCGCCCGCCCACCCTTCGATGCTTTAGGACTGGGGTGGGGGGTTTACTAACAGGGCCGATGAGGTGTTAAGTCAAAAACCAGCCAGGGTGGTTGGAAAGTCCACACTAGCTCTCTGGGCTCTGTCCGATCTGTGGTGGACGATCTTTCTGAGTGAGCCCTTGATGATAGCACCGCCCCTCTATTCGACTCGTAAACTAGGACGACGAAGCCAGCTAAGTATGCAGGATGTAAGGCACCTGTTACAGATGCAAATAAATAAACCCTGAGCCTGATGCCAGCTTTGTGCGAGCAAACAAACCTCGAGCAACGTATGCTAGCTTTTGAAACGAAGTCAAAGAGCAACCACGCACAATTTGAGTCTAAAAAAGAGGCTTGTCTTTGCTTTGGGAGTCTGAAAAAGCCATAGCCAGTAGACAAAAGTTTTATAAACATAGGTTTGAAGTTTTCTCAAAGTCCTTTTCAGATGATTCAGAAGTGTTGATGCTTCTGAAAAATACCAGAAGAGCTGGTGACCCTCAGGGTTCAGGTGGGGCTGGATCCGATTGGAAACAAGGGCAAGGTGATTTTCTTTAAAAGATCTTTATGTGGGGCCGGGCGGTGGCGCTGGAGGTAAGGTGCCTGCCTTGCCTGCGCTAGCCTAGGACGGACCGCGGTTCGATCCCCCGGCGTCCCATATGGTCCCCCAAGAAGCCAGGAGCAACTTCTGAGCGCATAGCCAGGAGTAACCCCTGAGCGTCACAGGGTGTGGCCCAAAAACCAAAAAAAAAAAAAAAAGATCTTTATGTAAGGATTTCTAATTGTGCATTTTCGTGTGCTCAAAAACATTTTTAAAAATTGATCTGCGTCTTTTTTCTCAGTATGGATGTTAAATCCGGCCATTTTGTTGGACCCTGTTTCCTGGGTTTTCAATGATGGAGATGAAATTTAAAGCAAATTTCTACTGAGGAAGAGGATAATTTTTAGGTATCACGAGGTACAGAAAATATCTCTGTGCTGATGGGCCAAGTTTGCTCTTTTCTTTTTTCCTTCTCCAAACAAAAGGCTTTATTTCTTAACATCCTATTCTGCAGCTTCTTTGGGCTTTTTAGCCCAGATGCTGTAGAGCTAGGGTGTTAGCTTGGGCGTTGTAGAAGCCTTGAATTTATTCTGTGATGATCCTAGCCTTCTTGTAGATGTTGTGGATGAGCATGACAATGGGCCAGGATCTGATGGTTCTAAAGATGTTCAGTTCATTCAAAGAGTTTTTCCTAAAGAAAAAAACAACAACTTTGTAAACATAGATATATAGCATTTGGATTTCTTAAGCTCAATTTAGATACTTAGCATTTTGTGTTTGGGCTACACCCATGGTGCTTAGGGTGGTAGGACTGGCTTATTCCTGACTCATGCTTGTTTACCATATGGGATGCCAGGTATCAAATCTGCTTGTAGAGCAAGTGCATTACCTGCTGTACCTATTTCCAGTCCTGCCCCCCTACTTTTTTTAAACCACTCCTGGCAGCACTCAGGGTTGGACACTGCAGTACTAGGGACTGAACCCTAAGCTTCATCTTGAGCCCTAACACAGTTCTGAATTTGCAACTTTAGACTTTGTATAGAATTAGTAACTTTAGAGATGCTCCTGACTCTGTTCAAGTCACTCCTGGTGGTGATTAGTAGACCATATGTGGTGTCAGGATCAAACTGGGATTGACCATATGCAAGACAAGGGCCTTAATAATCCTTGTAATAGTTCCACAGTCTTTTAAAAAAATTTTTAATCTTTAAAAATTTTTTATTTTGGGGCCACACCTAGTGACGCTCAGGGGTTACTCCTGGCTATGTGCTCAGAAATCGCTCCTGGCTTGGGGGACCATATGAGACATCAGGGGATAGAACCGCTGTCTGTCCTAGGTCAGATGCATGCAAGGCAAACACCTTACTGCTGTGCCACTGCCTCAGGCCTCGTCTTTCAAATCTTTTTTTTTTTTGGGGGGGGGGTCACACCTGGCTGCGCTCAGGGATTCTCCTGGCTCTATGCTCAGAAATTGCTCCTGGCAGGCTGGGGGGACCATATGGGATGCAGGGATTTGAACCAGTCCTTCTGCATGCAAGGCAAATGCCCTGCCTCCATGCTATTTCTCCGTAGTGGTCTTTCAAATCTTATAAGAAAACTTGTGGGGGAGGGAAGACAGATAGAGGAAGTAAGGCCTTGCATTTATATGCTTTGACCCACTAACTTCTGCATATGTTCCCTGAGCACTAATAAGAGCACTGTCAAGGTTTATACCTGAGCACAGAACCAGTAATAACTCCTCGGCATCAGAGATATGAGCTCCCCCACCAAAGAAAACTTTGTAGAAAGTGATGATGTGACCCTCACACATCTGGGTAGCACTTGCCTTACATGTGTGAGGCCCTGGGTTTGAAACATAGCACTGCTAGAGCTAGCCTGAATGCATAGTGTGCATGCAGAAAGCCAAGGTTTGATCCCTGGCAACACAGTTCTCCTCAGCATCACTGATGTGTCCCCCAAAACAAAAAAGTATGAAAACGGTACCAAGATTGGAAGTGATCCCGTCATGTGGACCCAGAGAAGAGCACAAAAGCATAGAGCACCTGCCTCATTACTGAATGGTCACAAATTCAAATCCACAGTATACTATGTGTGCCATATGCAGTCCTGTCCTCCATCACTATCGTGGCAAACTATTTCTGGTCACACTACAAACACACAAAACACCATAGAAAAGGGTTGTGAGGCCAGAGAGACAGAACTGGGGTTAAGTTGCTTACGTTACATATTGCCAATGCTAGCTTAATCCCTGGCACCAGTTAGTTCCCTGAGCATAACTGGATCTCCAGTCACAGCTGGAGTGTCTCAGATAAGCTCTGGCTCTGCAGGGCCTGATCGGCATTGCATCCTCAGGTCCTTTCATTGAGCTGCAATCATGGTAGATTGGAAGACACAGCTAAAAAAATGTATGGTGCCATGTTCAGGAAGTGTGATCCTTGATGAGTATATGAGGGAGCACCACAGTGACTAGGTGCCTCAACTAGGAAAGCAAGGCCTGGCAAGAGCCATAGCAGGCTTCAGTGAGCACTGCAGCTGAGTATCTGAGCTCCCCACCTACAGTGTGACCTCTGGTGAACAACATAGCTTGGCATATGTGCAGCCCCAGTTACTGTGACAACACTGCAGAGAACAGAGTTTATTTTTGTTTGTTTGTTTGTTTTGGGTCAAACCCGACAGTGCTCAGGGGTTACTCCTGTTCTACATTCAGAAATCACTCCTGGCAGGCTCGGGGGACCATATGGAATGCTGGGATTCGAACCACCGACCTTCTGTATGCAAGGCAAAATGCCCTATCTCTCCAGCCCCGAGAATAGAGTTTAAAGAAAAATATTTCTATAAAGCTTTATGAGTTCATAAAAAAAAAGGTAAATTTATAAAAACTAATAAAATCTTGTTCCATTTTCTAGAACAGAGATTCCCAAACTAATTTGGCTTCTTACTCCTTTTCAGTAGAGATCATCTCTCAGTGCCCCACCTGAAAAATCTACCTTTATTATGCAGGTGGCTTCCAGTGTAGTACCAGAGCCACTGCCTTCCCCTGGATCCTTCAGTGTCCCCCAGGGGGCGGTAGTGCCCATTTTTGGAAACAATGGGAAGCAGGCTTATTTGATAAAACAGTTTTAAGGTGTGGTAAATACAAGTTTCCTAAGCAAGTTCTCAACTGAATTTTTTTTTTTCAGACAATAGAAATGTAGGTAAGGTAAAATGATTCCATGTCTTCTTGATGATTAAGACTGGTTCATGAAGATAGCTTACTTTATCAGAACAACCAACAGCTGTGGAAAAAAAATACTTTTTTTTTTTGATTGGGGAATTAATAACCAACAGTTTTCAGGGACTACCTATTGATCTGTGCCCAGGGGTTGCTCCAGCATTGCTCAGGAACAAACCAAGGTTAGCAGTGTACAAATCAAATGCCTTAATTTGGACCTACAAATTATTTTTATTGAACACTGTGGGGTGAAACTCAATGAAATTAGGTTTGAAAATCAAATGAACAGTTGGTTACAAACAATCCTTTGAGAAATAACACATTTCTTTTTTCTTTTTCTTTTTTTTGTTTGTTTGTTTTGTTTTGGGTCACACCCGGCAGTGCCTCAGGGGTTACTCCTTGGCTCTATGCTCAGAAATCTATCCTGGCAGGCTCCGGGGAGCATATGGGATGCCAGGATTTGTCCTTCTGCATCTAAGGCGAAACGCCTTACCACTGTGCTATCTCTCCGGCCCCATATTTCTTTATAATATAATGAAAATGATAGTGTCATGATAACTGGTCAAATAACATCTCATCTTTGTTCAATAAAAATAAATAATTTGCTGAACAAAAGAAATTCATGGATTGTTAGCCCTCCTATTTATCACAAGACTCATGAAATATATTTACCAAAATACCCACAGTTGACACTTTAAAAAGTTATCCATAGTATTTCTTGGAGCTTTTTAGGCATATTCTCCTATGAATACTTTGCAAAGCAGTGAAAAATGACTATGAGTTCTAACCACAGATTTATGTGAAACTGGATTCTTGAATTACCATGACATGAAATTGAGGAACAATGAATTTGATATATATTCACCATTAGCCTGAACTAGTTGACTTGTATAATTGTACATAGTAACTCGGTATGGAGCTAACTTTAAGTTTGGGGTGGGGGGTTTGGGCCACATCTGGTAGTACTTAGGCCTTACTCCTGGATATGTTTTTAGGTATCACTCCCTGGCAGTGCCTGGGGGGACCATATGTGGTGCTGGGGATTAAGCCTGAGTAGGTTGCATGCAAAGCAAGTTCCTTACTTTATGTACCATCTCCCAAATCCCTTAACTTTTTTTTTTTTTTTTTTTTTTTGGTTTTGGGTCACACCCGGCAGTGCTCAGGGGTTACTCCTGGCTCTACACTCAGAAATTGCGCCTGGCAGGCTCAGGGGACCATATGGAATGCTGAGATTTGAACCATTGTCTTTCTTCATGCAAAGCAAACACACTACCTCCATATCTATCTCTCCGGCCCCATCCCTTAATATTTTTGAAGTTTTAAACATTATTAGTCAAATTGCAGTGTTTATATATGAAATTTTTAAATAAAGAGGAAACTTCAAAGATATTTTGTTGTTGCTTCTAGTCCTGCATTTTGGTGGGGGTTAATGGAGCCAGACCTGCTGTTGCTCAGGGACTACTACTGGCTCAGGTACTCAGTGGTTGCTCCTATTATTACTCAAATAGTTCATATGATGCTGGGAATCAAACTCATGTATATCCCATGTATATGAAGCATCTACTCTAGACCATTGAGTTGTCTCCTCACCTCACGCTGTACTCTTCTGTACTCTCCTTATATTTAAAGAAAAAATGTTTCAGTCGAATGGGAAAGAGTCAGTATAGGGTTGAGGATGGGGAGGAATGGAAAGAAAAGAAAACTCTGCTTATGATTATTAAGCAGTGCCTATTGGGGAACTTCTATGCTCAGGTACTCTTTCTTCACTTGAAACTTCCATCCCACCATCCTTGTACTCCCCATTTTTCTTTGTACTCCCCATTTTGTCTTGGCTGGCTTCTTCATACCATCTACATCTCTGTTGGGAAATCCACCTTTATGTTCTGCCATCCTCACTGCATTACAGTCTTCTGTCTTAGTCGCAGATTGCTGCCATATTCCAAATTCATGTTCTCATGTGAAACATTCCTTAGAGAAAAGCAGGACTAAAAGCAAACCAACAACACAACTTTCTCCTGGTGTCCTCTTCTTATATGGGCAAAAAAGTTTTTTCCTGATGACTTACTAGACTTTCCAATATGTCTCAGTGCTCAAATTTGCAACATATGACTCCTCTTCACCATGAGAAAGACTATGAAATATATACAGAAGGGCCCTGAAAGATAGCACAGCAGTGTTTGCCTTGCAAGCAGCCGACGCAGGAGCTAAGGTGATTGGTTTGAATCCCGGTGTCCCATATGGTCCCCCGTGCCTGCCAGAAGCTATTTCTGAGCAGACAGCCAGGAGTAACCCCTGAGCATCGCCAGGTGTGACCCAAAAACCAAAATAAAAAAGATATTCAGAAGATACCAGAATGTTCTTTAAAATGGTGCACTAAAGTTAACAGGACCAATGGAAAATAAAGGGTTAGGAGCAGACCACATACAACTTATGCAACTTTCTGCAGAGGCCTGTAAAAGTTACTCTGCTAATAAATGTTGGCACAGTCCTTCACTAGTACAGCAGCCAATCATAGTGTAAAAGTGAAATCCAATATGGTTGCCGCTAGCCATGTGGAAATCTATTTCCTTTCTTTTCTTTTCTTTTTTTTTTTTTTTTTTTTTGGTTTTTGGGCCACATCCGGTGATGCTCAGACATTACTCCTGGCTATGCACTCAGAAATTGCTCCTGGGGGCTGAGAGATAGCATAGAAATAAGGTGTTTGCCTTGTGTCCAGAAGGACGGTGGTTCTAATCCCAGCATCCCATATGGTCCCCTGTGCCTGCCAGGGGCAATTTTTGAGTGTAGAGCCAGGAATAGCCCCTGAGCACTGCCAGGTGTGACCCAAAAACCAAAAAAAAAAAAAAAAAAAAAAAAAAAGAAAAGAAAAAAGAGAAAAAAAAAAAGAAATCGCTCCTGACTTGGGGGACCATATGGGACACGGGGGATTGAACTGCTCATGAGTCAACCGCATGCCAAGGCAAATGCCCTACTGCTGAGCCACCACTCTGACCCCAGTTTCCTTTATTTTCCTTTTTGGGGGGGGTTTGGGTCTCATCCGGCAGCACTCAGGGATTATTCCTGGCTCCACGCTCAGAAATCGCCCCTGGCAAGCATGGGGGACCATATGGGATGCCGTCCTTCTGCGTCTAAGGCAAACGCCTTACCGATGTGCTATCTCTCCGGCCCCTTCCTTTATTAATGTGGCACTAGAAAACTTTTAAACTGCATCTGTGTTTCATAATCTATTGAACAATGCTGCATTAGAACCTTTCGATCTCTTCCTCCTTTATAAAAATTCTGGAGGGCATTTTCCTCTAATTCAAACCAGTTTCATCAAAGTTAAAAACTAGACTCTGGGAGACCGGAGAGATAGCATGGAGGTAAGGCATTTGCCTTGCATGCAGAAGGTCGGTGGTTCGAATCCCGGCATCCCATATGGTTCCCTGAGCCTGCGAGGAGCAATTTCTGAGCCTCGAGCCAGGAGGAACCCCTGAACGCTGTCCCCAAAACCAAACCAAACCAAACCAAACAACAACAAAACAAAACAGAACGACTGGCTTAGTCATCTCTTTTTATCATTGTTTTGTGGTTTGTTTTGGGGTCACACTCAGCAATGCTCAGGAGTTGCTCCTAACTCTTCAGGAATTATCCCTGGTGGTGCTTGGGGACCATATAGGATGCTGGAAATTTAACTTGGGTAGGCCACATGCAAAGCAAATTCTCTATCTACTGTACAATTGCTCTGACCCCTGGGTTTAGCCATCTTGACCAATAAATTCTGCCCATTCCACTATACAGAGGAGAAAACTATTCCATACTTCATTCTCTGTGAAGGTCCCCAATACAGAGGAGAAAATTATGCCATGCTTCATTTATACTGTGAAGGTTCACATAATCATATAAAATCTAAAGTTTCTCAGGACCAGAACAATAGCACCGTGGTAGAGTGTTTGCCTTGCACGTGGCTGACCCAGGACGGACCTCGGTTCAATCCCCTGGCAATCTGTATGATCCCCCAAGCCAGGAGCGATAACTGAGCACATTGCCAGGAGTAACCCCTGAGTATCAACAGGTGTGGGCCCCCCCAAATATCTAAAGTTTCTCTAGGTAAACAAATACCTTCTGCTTGAATGAAAGGAAGGCACTCCCAAACAATCTTCCCAAAGTCTCTATATTACTGATTTAAAAAAATGTTTATTGAAGCCAGAGAGATGCCATGGAGATAAGGTGTTTGCCTTTCATGCAGAAGATCATTGGTTCTAATCCCAGCATTCCATATGGTCCCCCCGAGCCTTCTAGGAGCGATTTCTGAGCGTGGAGCCAGGAGTAACTTCTGAGCACTGCCGGGTGTGACCCAAGAACCAAAAAACAAAAAAGTTATTATGGGCCAGAGGGATAGTATAATAGGGTAATGTTCTTCCATTGTCTGTGGCTGAGGTCTGCTCTCTCACAACACCCCAATACTCCCTAAATCCTGCCAGGAGTAATCCCTGAGCAGAGAACCAGGAGTAGGCCCTGAACACTGTTGGGTTGGCCCCAAAACTTAAAAAATTTTAATTGTGAGAAAGCTTATACCTGAGTATTTCAAACAAAATATTCTGGGAAGTAATGAATTGTCCAGATTAATATAATCTAAATTATATTAATATTTTTTTCATTTATTGATTATTTTTGAAAATAATGATCATCTGTTATATAAGGCTTTCAGAAACTGAAAAGATAGTACAGCAAGTAGAACACTTGCCTGGGTTTGATTCCAGCAACTAATGTGGTCCCTCAAGTCCCAGCAGGAGTGGTCCGTGAATACAGGATTAAATACTGAGCACCACCAGGTATGGCACCAAACAAAAACAAACAAAAGATAGCTTTCACTGTTGAAGGCAGGGCTTACAGTAAGCAGAAGAAAGAGAGGTTATTTCCATATTCTTAAAGGATTGGTATAGCATATAGGCTATAATGAATAACAACAGATAAATAATGTATCTAGTTACTAGTAAACATTTTATAATTTTCCCTGATTAACTCTCATTGTTAATCCATCGAATGTTAATTCATTTAATTAATGAGTTAATTGATTTAATTAATTTAAATTAATTTAATTCATTAAATGCAGTCATAAAATTAATTGATTTGGCACTGAGAGACAGTGAGCGTTAGGGCACATGCCTAGTATGAGCTGGACCAGGTACCATATGGTCCTCTAAATTCCCTGAACACATCCTGGAGGCCCCCTGTGTCACTAGAGTAGTCTGAGTATTCTTAGAATTACAGGGCCCAGCATCACATGATCAAATCAAGAGCACTTGATTTGAACAGTCACCCCAGTTGGGCTAGAATCACAAGTAAGGAACCCGTCGGCTGCTAGAGCACCACTTGGGAGACCCTCCTCCACCATAGTGCACTGAGTTCTTAAAACTCATTTCAAGAAGGGGCTGGAGGGATAGCATGGAGGTAAGGCATTTGCCTTGCATGCAGAAAGTCAATGGTTCAAATCCTGGCATCCTATATGGTCCCTTGAGCTTGCCAGGAGCGATTTCTGAGCATAAAGCCAGGAGTATCCCCTGAGAGCTGCTGGGTGTGACCCAAAAACCAAAAACAAACAAACAAAAAACCCAACTCATTTCAAGGGCCAGAGAGATGGAGCAGGGATTAATATCTGGCACAAGACAAGGTTACTCCCTCTTGCCACTTCTGTTCAACATAGTGCTATAGAAATCAGGCAAGAAGGAGCTGGAGCGGTGGCACAGCGGTAGGGCATTTCCTTGCATGTGCTGACCTAGGACGGACTGTGGTTCAATCCCTCGGCATCCCATATGGTCCCCTGAGCCAGAAGTGATTTCTGAGTGCATAGCCAGGAGTTACCCCTGAGCGTCACCAGGTGTGCCCCCCCAAAAAAGAAATCAGGCAAGAATAAGATAACAAGGGCATCCAGATAGGAAAGGAAGAAGTCAAACTCTCACTGTTTGCAGATGACATGATACTATATTTAGAAAATCCTAAAGACCTACCAAAAAGCTTCTAGAAACAATATATTTGTATAATAAAGTAGCAGGCTACACAATTAGCACTCAAAAAACTATGGTCTTTTTAAAAACAATAATATCATTATTTCATCACCATGATTACAAATGTGTTTGTAGTTGGGTTTCAGTTATAAAAAAAGAACATTCCCCCTTCACCAGTCCAACCTTCCCACCACATCTCCCTCCTCCCCCACCCCCTGCCTGTATTTGAGACAGACATTCTATTTATCTCACTATCATTGTCATGATAGTTGCTAGTGTAGTTATTTCTCTAACTGCACTCACCAACTCTTTGTGGTAAGCTCCATATTGTGGGCCGGGCTTCCAGCCCTCATATCTATTGTCCATGGCATTTTTTATATACAAATTATATACAAATAATGAAAGTGAAGAGACATTAAAAAACACATCCCATTCACAATTGTGCCTCAGAAAATCAAGTAACTTGGAGTCAACTAAAGAGTTATACAAAGAAAACTTGAAAGCACTGCTTCAATAAGTAAGAGGACACAAGAAAATGGAAACATATCTTGCTTATAGATTGGGAGGATTAACATAATTAAAATGGAAATATTCGGGGCCGGGTAGGTGGCGCTGGAGGTAAGGTGTCTGCCTTGCAAGCGCTAGCCAAGGAAGGACCGTGGTTCGATCCCCCGGCGTCCCATATGGTCCCTCCGAGCCAGGGGCGATTTCTGAGCACATAGCCAGGAGTAACCCCTGAGCGGCAAACGGGTGTGGCCCAAAAACCAAAAAAAAAAAAAAAAATGGAAATATTCCCCAAAGCATAATACAGATTTAATGCAATACCTCTAAGGATACCCATGACATTTTTCAAAGAAGTGGATCAAACATTCCTGAAATTTATTTAGAACAACAAATGCTCACTAATAGCTAAATCAATCCTTGGGAAAAAGAAGATGGGAGGCATCACTTTCCCCAACTTTAAATTGTACTATAAAGCAATAGCTATTAAAATAGCATAGTATTGGAACAAAGATAGACCCTCAGATCAGTGTATAGACTTGAGCATTATGAGTCTGACCCTAAGTTACTCAACCAATTAATCTTTGATAGAGGGGCAACAAATATAAGATGAAGCAAGGAAAACCTCTTCAACAAGTGGTGCTGGGAAGACTGGTCAATTACATGCAAAAAAAAAAATATATATATATATAAACTCAGCCATATCTTTTACACCATGCACAAAGCTCAATTCAAAATGGATTAAAGACGTTGTTATCAGACCTGAAACCATAAGGTACATAGAGGAAAGCATAGGCAAAATACTCCATGGCATTGAGACTAAAGGCATCTATCTACAAGTAGAAAACACCACTGTACAGCAAGTGGAAACAGAGACAAAGGACTGGGACTACATTAAACTGAGAAGCTTCTGCACTTCAAAGGAAATGGTAATTAGGATAAGAAATCATTCACCCAATACCGTTCTGATAAAGGACTAATATCTAAGATATGTAAGGTACTGACAGAACTGAACAAGAAAAAAATATAACCCTATAAAAAATGAGAAGAAATGGACAGGCATTTCCTTGAAAAAAGAAGAAATACAGATGGCCAAAAGGCACATGAAAAAATGTTCTACATCTCACCAGTCATCAGGGAGATGCAAATTAAAACAACAAGGTATCCTCTCACACCACAGAGACTATCACACATCACAAAGAACAAGAATGACCAGTGCTGGCATGGATGTGGGAAGAAAGGGACTCTTGTCCACTGCTGGTGAGAATGCCAGCTAGTCCAGCTTTCTGGAAAACAATATGGATATTCCTTAAAGAACAGATAATTGAGATTTCTTATGGACTAGTAATACCTAGGGATATACCCTAGGAACACAAGAACTCAATTAAAAAAAAATGCCTTGGGCCCGGAGAGATAGCACAGCGGCGTTTGCCTTGCAAGCAGCCGATCCAGGACCAAAGGTGGTTGGTTCGAATCCCGGTGTCCCATATGGTCCCTCGTGCCTGCCAGGAGCTATTTCTGAACAGATAACCAGGAGTAACCCCTGAGCACCGCCGGGTGTGGCCCAAAAACCAAAAAAAAAAAAAAAAAAGCCTTTTGGGGCAAGAGAGATAGCATGGATGTTGGGCATTTGCCTTGCATGCAGAAAGATGATGGTTCAAATCCCGGCATCCCATATGGGCCCCCGAGCTTGCCAGGAGCGATTTCTGAGCACATAGCCAGGAGTAACCCCTGAGCATCAATGGGTGTGGCCCAAAACACAAAACAAAACAAAAATGCCTTCTGCACTCCTATGTTCATCGCAGCACTATTTATAATATAACCACTATTTATAATACCTGGAAGCAATCCAGGTACCCAGCAACAGATAATGGCTAAAGGAACTATGGTATATATACACAAAAAATACTATGCAGCCATTAGGAAAAATGAAGTCATGAAATTTGTTTATATATGGAAGGACATGGAGAGTATTATGCTGAGTGAAATGAGTCAGTTGGAGGAAGAGGGATAAACATAATCTCATTCATCTGTGGTATATAAGAAAAATAAAAAAGACAGTGTGGGGGGCTGGAGTGATAGCACAGCTAGGGAGTTTGCCTTTCACACAACCGATCCTGGACGAACCCAGTTTAAATCCCAGCATCCCATGTGGTCCCCCCCCACCCCTCCGAGCCTGCCAGGAACGATTTCTGAGTGCAGAGCCAGGAGTAATCCCTGAGTGCTGCCGATGTGACCCAAAAACAAAACAAACAAACAAACAAAAACCAACAACAGAAAGTGTGGGGTTGATATCTAGAGACAATAGAGATGAGGATTAGGAGAATCTGTCCATGGTAGGAAACTTGCCACAAAGGGCGGAGAGTGCAGTTACAGAAGAGAAGGGTCTAATATGGCACCCCTTCATTAGCAGTAGTGCAAATCCCAATGTTAAGGAATGAGAGAGGGGGGGGGGGAGGGGAGAGAAAGAGGAGAGAGAGATGAGAGAGAGAGAGAGAGAGAGAGAGAGAGAGAGAGAGAGAGAGAGAGAGAGAGAGAGAGAGAGAGAGAGAGAGAGAGAGAATGCTTGCCCCAGAAGCAGGTGGGGATGGGTGAGAGGGAAACTGTTGACTTTGGTGGAAATGGGCACTGATGAAGGTTGTTATACATTGTATGACTGTAATTCAGTCATGAACAACTTTATCTGTGGGAAAAAATTGTAAGTATGAACAACCTTCTAACCATGGTGTTTAAATTTAAAAAGTATATTAAAAACAAACAAACAAAAAGGGGCCGGATCGGTGGCACAAACGGTAAAGCGCTTCTTTTTGGCCCTCAAAAAACCAAAAACCAAAAACCCCAATAACACAGAAGGCTCAGCTAGCAACAAAAAGCTCAGTAAATCCTCACACAATGACTTTATTGTGAAAGATGGCAATTACTAACAATAGCATCATTAATTACAACAATAACATTATTGTGAGATATAACAATTTTTAAAAATGTGTTTACAGAATTATTTTTTTTAACTATTCCACTTACCATTTTGCTCTAACAAGCTACATAAAAAAATTATTTTGTGCCTGCCAAGGTGGGGCAGGCTTGGTGGGGCGGTGGGAGGGAAACTGGAGACATGATAAAGAGATGGTCACACTGATGGTAGGATTAGTGTTGCAACATTGAATGCCCAAGAAACAACTGTATTATGAACAACTCTGTAAGCCACAGTGTTTAAATAAAGTTAAAAAAAGAAAGAAAATTACTTAGAAGCAAAACCAACTATCCCTTTTAGTTAATCAGTACCCAATGCACCTAGATTATCTAATTTGTTTCTGTTTGGTTTTTGGTTTGTTTTGTTTAGTTTTGGGAAGGGGTTACTCCCAATGAGACTCAGGGCTCGCTCCTGGCTTCGTACTCTGGGATCACTCCTGGTGGTGCTCTGGATACCATATAGGGTGCCAGGATTGAACTGGGGTTCCCCAGCACGCAAGGCAAGTGTCCTGCTCTCTTTCTCTGCCACTAATTTGTTTCCATTCTTGTAGGATGTTTAGTTCCCCAGGGAAAAAGTACTGAGAACTTGCTTCATTGTCTTTGTTACTCACTTGTCTCTATAACTTCAGACACATTTAGTTTAGGATTATAAAACTCACAGAATGCCTGACACATTGTAGATCACCAATAGATAAGTACAAGAATGAATCAATGGGCCCGGAGAGATAGCACAGCTGCGTTTGCCTTGCAAGCAGCTGATCTAGGACCAAAGGTGGTTGGTTCGAATCTCGGTGTCCCATATGGTCCCCCGTGCCTGCCAGGAGCTATTTCTGAGCAGACATCCAGGAGTAACCCCTGAGCACCGCCGGGTGTGGCCCAAAAACCAAAATAAATAAATAAAAATAAAAAATAATAAAATAAAAAAAATGAATCAAATAGAGCTTTGGCTAGTCACCGCACAGAGTGAGTAAATGCATGCTATTACTGCTCATGAATAATATCTGTAAATCAGTTATTTATTTACTTTTGGCTTTTGGGCCACAAGAGGCTGAGTTACTCCTGGTTCAGTTTTCCCAGTGGTGTTCAGAGGGCCACTCAAGATTGGGGATAGAATCAGGGCTGTTGGGGAGGGAGACATAGCATGGAGGTTGGGTGTTTGTCTTGCATACAAAAGGACAGTGGTTTGAATCCTGGCATCCTATATGGTCCCCCGAGCCTACCAGGAGCGATTTCTGAGCATAGAGCCAGGATTAACTCCTGAGCGCTGCCAGGTGTGATCCAAAAACCCAACCTCCCCCCCCTCAAAAAAAAAAAAAAAAAAAAAAGAATCGGGGCTGCTGCATGCAAAGCTGCGCTCCAGCCCTTGAAGCCAGGAGAATAGCTGCTATTTAAGTTGCGCCAAAGGCTGAGTACGACTATAGTTGCTGGTATTGGAAGATTTGAACATGGAGAATAGTCTCCTTTATTACTTTGAGTCAGGTGAGGATTGCCTGAGCCTGTGTGTGCATAAGAGAATCTTAGC
Source organism: Suncus etruscus (assembly GCF_024139225.1). NCBI lineage: Eukaryota > Metazoa > Chordata > Mammalia > Eulipotyphla > Soricidae > Suncus > Suncus etruscus. The sequence goes on along the minus strand of NC_064858.1, from coordinate 35,417,771 downwards.
CACCACACTGCCTGAGAACATGAAAAGCTGAGCCCATGGGGCCTTGAAAGGTTACACGTAGATCTTGAGAGATAACACAGCATGTAGGTGCTTGTTTTGTATGGTTTGATCCCTAGTGTACCATATGGTTTCCCCAAGCCTGCCAAAAGTGATCCTTAAGTGCAGAGCCAAGAGTGAACCTGAGTGTAGAGAGTATTCAAATGTACAGGTGAATGTACTTACTCACAACCCCAACTCTAACAAATAAGAAAAGAAAAAAGAAAAAAGGTGACATGTAAATAGGATCAGATGTTACCTGGAGGGAATGTAAGGAGTTCTGAGCAGTTTTTCCAAGACTGTGGACTATCATTCTAGCCCTTCATGTCCCTGCAGGTCTTCTCTCCACAGCTATCACCTTTTCATTTCCCATTCTGGTTCTTCCTGGCTTCTGAATGCAAACTCTTGAAAAAGAGTGTAAGTCTGGATTAGTTGTCAGTCATCTTTCTCCCTTAGGACAGAGGTGCCTATGCCAGGAGGCATTACAAGTCACAGCTCTTGGTCAGGCCACACATATTCTTAAGGACCATGCTGTGGATGGAAGGTTCCTTGACTACCCTGTTTACAGCCTTTTACAGAAAACACTAGCTCTCTCTCTCTCTCTCTCTCTCTCTCTCTCTCTCTCTCTCTCTCTCTCTCTCTCTCTCTCTCTCTCTCTCTCTCTCTCTCTCTCTCTCTCTCTCTCTCTCTCTCTCTCTCCCTCCCTCCCTCCCTCCCTCCCTCCCTCCCTCCTTCCCTCCCTCCCTCCCTCTCCTCACACACACTGGAACTGTATTGAGGGGTACTCCCAATGACTTTGCATTCATTTTGTTTTAGAAAAATTGACATTTCTCTAATTGAAGAATGCCTCAAAAAAGTCTAGTTTGTGAATTTTATATCTGAAATTCAGTAGCAGATGTCAAAGAGAGTGTATGTGGGAGTAGGGGTAGGAAAAACTTCCTGGTTTGGGAGTTTTTTGTTTTGTTTTTGTCTTTGGGCCACATCTAACAGTGATCAGATACTGCTGATCATTACTTCTAACTCAGGAATTATTCCTGGTGGTGCTTGGGGGACCATATGAGGTGCGGGGGGGTGGGGGTTGTTGTTTAAATATAAATGAATGAGTCCTAGTGTTGGTAGGGGGATGGTGAGGCCTTTCTTGGCTCGGGCCTGGCACCTGCAGCCCCTATGTTTGGGGGGGGGGGGTGTCCTGTAAGTTGCAGGGTGGCTGCGGAGAAATTCACAAAGCAGATGAAGTTTCAGGAAAAATCCAGCTTTCTTACAAGGCCCTAGCTACCATGTGCCACATGGCTTCTAAGCTAAGCAGCCTCTTTCCTGCAGCTCATTGTCCATCCTAGCTCATTCGGCTCTCTCCCTCCCTCTCCCCCCCAAGCCTCTCTATTATCCTCAGTCCCAAACAACTGCCCCTCCCAGGTGTGGGTGGGATTGACCATCCAGGCAAGATTAGCATATGGAATTGGGGGAAGGGAAACCGGGGTTGACAAACACTCTACCTATTGTAACTCTCGCTCAGGCCCCAGGGAGCAGATTTCTACTAGGTTTAGGTTTTTTTTTTTGTTTTTTTTTTGTTTTTTTTTTTTTTTTTGGTTTTTGGGCCACACCCGGCGGTGCTCAGGGGTTACTCCTGGCTGTCTGCTCAGAAATAGCTCCTGGCAGGTACGGGGGACCATATGGGACACCGGGATTCGAACCAACCACCTTTGGTCCTGGATCGGCTGCTTGCAAGGCAAACGCGCTGTGCTATCTCTCCGGGCCCTAGATTTAGGTTTTTATGTTGACTTTGTTGTTGTGAGTGAGAAGTTTCCTTCCATCTTTATTTCCATTTTATGATTTATTAAGGGTTGTACTTCTTACTTTGACAATGATTAAAATACTTTACTATTAATACATACTTGGAAATAATGAGGCCTGGATTTCATTCACAGTACTGAAAAATATTGGTGGAGAGGCTTTCAAGGGGAATACATCAGGCAATGCTTAGGGTTTAAACTCAGAGATTACACATGGTGGTAATGCAGAGGACCATATACAGTGCCTGGGATTGAACTGGGTTGGCTGTGGCTAGGCAGATGCCTTACTAGCTGTACCCTGAACACATTTTTAGACACTGTAATTATTAAATTGTTACATTAAGATTATTATATAAGTAGGGCCAGGCAGTGGCGCTGAAGGCAAGGTGCCTGCCTTGCCTGCGCTAGCCTTGGACGGACCGCGGTTCGATCCACCGGTGTCCCATATAGTCCCCCAAGCCAGGAGCAACTTCTGAGCACATAGCCAGGAGTAACCCCTGAGCGTTACCGGTTGTGGCCCAAAAACCCAAAAAAAAAAAAAAAGATTATTATATAAGTATTGTATCAAATTGGGATTACAACTCCCCACCAAATACAAAAATAAAGTTTGAAAAAAAGAAATGCTAAAACAAATATATGTACAATCTAAATGTATACAAATATTTACATGAGGTATATAGAAATTGAGAAAAGAGATCACAAGTAGGGTTGTTGTTTGGGATATTTGCAGGCCTGGGTTTGTGATTCTAGTCCTGAGCTATTCTCCCATGCTGTGTTTTTTGGGGGGTACAAAATACCCCCACATTGCAGCCACACCCAGAAATGCTCAGGAACCATTCATGATGAATTCAAGGAACCATATAGGATTCTTGAGATCAAATCCAAGTCTGATGCATGTAAGGCAAGCACTTTAACCTCTGTATTATTTCTCACCTACTCTCAGGCTATGTAAGTAACACAGCAAGTCAACTGCATCTGTGTTGCACTCAAGCTCTGGATTGTCAGTCCTCTCCTGTTCTTATGTGGCCACAAAAGGCCAAAGCTTTTGGAGTTTTCTGTTTCTTCAATTAGGAAGGGAAGAAAAGCTTCACTGATATGGTTTCTGTCAGAAAGTCACATCCTGTGTAAAGGACATATTGCAAATTGCATTTGACACAGGAAACTGCATTGGTCCCCTGAGACTGAAAGATCCTCAACACATTGTTCAGATTTGATTTGGTGAAGAAAGCCACTATACCCGAGCCAGTAAAGTCTTCTTGAAACTCTAATATTAAACCCTTTAAAGTGCTAAGAATTTATCATAAAGTCTTATAATCTCTCTATTTTTTTTGTTAGTTTTTGTTTTTGTGATGACATGCAAGACTTTCTCCTGGGCTCTGTATTCAGAGAGAAGGTAGGTGAGGCACAAGGGATCATGTGGGATGGTGAGGATCAAATTTGGGTCAGCTGCATGGAAGGCAAGTGTACTGCTGCTCCTTACATTGTTTTTCTTTTCTTTTTTTTTGTTTTTGTTTTTGTTTTTTTTTTGGGCCACACCCATTTGATGCTCAGGAGTTACTCCCGGCTAAGTGCTCAGAAATTGTCCCTGGCTTGGGGAGACCATATGGGACGCTGGGGGATCGAACCATGGTCTTTCCTTGACTAGCACTTGCAAGGCAAGACACCTTACCTCTACCGCCACCTCGCTGGCCCCTTACACTGTTTTTCTGCTAAGTCTTTTATGGTGGAAAGAGAACAGACCAACATTAGCCAACTGAAATAGACTCTAATTCTGCATTAATTAACGAACTAACTCTAGACACTAATTCTGCATTAATTTTCTTAGCAGTCTCTGAATGTGGTTACTTGTGAAGAGATTAGGGGAATTTGTGGACAAGACCATTTGTATGGAAGTAAAGAAAAGCTATTGAAGGAAGCAGTGTGGACTCATAGGAGGAGTCAGGTGGAAAATCTTCTATAATGATGCTCCACCCACAGCCAGCAGGGTGTCTAGCTCTCCCACCTGGTCTGCTCTCAGACCAGTGGTCTGATTTTATATATTTACTTTTTATTATTTGAGGGGCCTCCCATGTAATTAGGGCCTTGGACCCTGGGTAGGTAACTTGGTTTCATAATCCCCCTGCTCTATGTGTGGGTGCGATGCCTAAACACACATTCTGCCCACTGAGTTGGACAGAAGCACCTACCTGCTTTTCTTTTATTTCAGTTTCCTCTTTCAGTCTTTCCACATTGGACCACATGATTTTTATCAACATCCCCAGTGATCTCCAGACCCAAATTTAGGTCTCTGTTCAATGCTTTTTGTCAGAGTCCTTGTCTATATATACTGCATCCACCTTCATTACTCTTGCATCCTCAACTATTTTATTTTTCCCTTTGGCACTTACAATCACATTCATGCTATGTTGCTGTATTTGTGTATTGTCTGTTTTCATTCTGGAAGGCAGGGACTTAGGGCAAGCTTTGTTTCAGTGGGGTCCTCAGAGAGTTTGGCATCTGGAACCAGCTCATTAAAATTTTAATGAATGAAGGAATGAACACATTTTCAAGGGAAAAATTATGCAGAGAGTGGTCAGGAGCAGAAACAAGACAGTTTCCAGGTTTATTTATTTTTTGGGTGGAGGGACACATTTGCATAAGCTGAAGACAACAATCAGAATGGAGCCAGTCTTTTATTTCTGTGTGTTCTGTATGTTCTTATTGTCCAATAATAGAATGTCGTCAAAAATGGTGACTTGGGAGGGAATATATTTATTATTCTAAACTCCATATTCACGTCACAGAAGTAGTTTGTTTAGGTTCCCAGGGTGGAAATAAACTCATGTATGTGGTTAGGCAACCATGTTTTGAAACTTTATTTCCTGTATTTATGACCAGAAATACTGGAGAACCTACATTTGCTCAGGGCACTATACTGGAAAAGGAAAATTGTCGTCTAAGTTTAAGTGCTTAGTGAGGTTTATTTGTTCTTTAAATAATGGCCAGATTGGGCCAGAGAAGATAGTACAGTGTATAAGGTGCTTGCATGCAGGTAAGAGAGATACCTGAGCATAGAGCCAAGAGTAATCCCTGAATATGGCCAGGTGTGGCCCCAAAGCTAACAAAAACAACAAACAAACAAATAATGACCACATATGTTTTATAACCTTCTGGAATCCATTTTCTTTCAAAGATACCATTTTTCTCTTTTTCTAGGAATTTAAACTGCATTTTCTCCAGATCTTTTTACTGATATTTCATGTACAGGGGATAGATCAAGAAAGCCTTGGTGATAATCATTTGTAAATTCCCCAAGTTACAGGCTCTTCTAGAAGAGCCATCCTAGTAGACTGTAGACAGGCTCAGAGAGCCCACACCAGACTCTCAGGGCCTTCTTTGCATTTTTGTAGTTCTAGATAGCTTGGTCTTTCCTATCTCAGTCTTCATCTGCCAATGAGGATAATAGCATTGTCTTGCAACTGTGGTTTTATGAAGGTGAACTGTGACCCCCCGAAAAGTTTCCTTCAAATACAGCTTTGTGTTTGTTGCAGGTGTCTTGGGCTCAGTTGAGAGAAACCTGTAAGCAGTCTGGAGTCCAGGGGAAGTGGTTTTAAACATAACAGAGGCTGATGCACACATCTCATAAGCAGGTAGTGAGACCTCAGGGGCTCCATAATCAAGGGGTTTGGATTACTGAGGCCTGGGCTCTTTTTTCCCCGTTAGAGGAGTCCTTTGCTGCCTCCTCAGAGCTACAATCCTTACAGCACCTCTACCAGCATGGATCTAATTTTTTCTTCTCACATCTACCTTACCTTATTTATCTCAAACTGATTGTCTCTGTGTTTGTAGGTGTTTCAGTGCCACACCTGGCAGTGTTCAGGGCTTACTGCTGACTCTTTGCTCAGCGATCACTCCTTACAGGGCTGCAGGGTCATATGGGTTTCTGGAGATTAAAACCACATCAGTTGTGTTTAGAGCAAATAATTTACCTGCTGGACAAGCACCCTAGCCTAACAGTCTTTGGACTAAAATTTTTGAGCTTTGGCCCAACTTTTCAGAACTCTGGTTAGCCAAGTTTGAGTCACAACAGCACCTTCCTTTCCTCAAACCTACCGGAGGAAAGGGACATCCTTGCCACATCCCCTTTTGCGTCCAAGTTGGAGAGGCCAAGAGAGCAGGTTCTCAGAGAGGGGAAACTGGGACAGGGAAGAAACAATGGCAGGTACAGTGGGTAGGGCACAAACTTGCTTACATGTGGCCAAGCTGGGTTCAAGCCCCAGTACCCCATATGGTCCTGTGAGCCAAACAGTAGTAAGCTCTGAGCATCACTGAGTGTGGCCCCAAATTTAAAAATAAAAACAAACAACAACAAAAATCATGGAAGAAGGCCCCACATGAGTGTCCTAGAATCCTGAGATCACTTTTCTTGTATGCTCTTGTTTCCTCCCTGTCTTTCTTCTCTCCGGGTCTGTGGATGAAATCCTCTTTTTTTGGGGGGGGGGCACACCTGTTTGATGCTCAGGGGTTACTCCTGGCTAAGTGCTCAGAAATCGCCCCTAGCTTGGGGGAACCATATGGGACGCCAGGGATCGAATCTCGGTCCTTCCTTGGCTAGGGCTTGCAAGGCAAACACCTTACCTCTAGCGCTACCTCACCAGCTCCAGTGGATGAAATCTTGCGGAAGTACACCTGTGAACATGATCAGGTCCATTCCTGTCTTCTATGTGGTCTCTCTTGCCCTCTGGGGGACATACACTCTTTTTTTTCTGGGCTCCAATTATTTTCAGTGCACATACTAATTACAGTAATCCAAATTAAATTTTAATGCTCTTTGGCAGCATTGTAGACTGAACGCTACAGCAACTGTAGACTGAAATTGAGGCCTCATACAGGAAAGCTAGGTCCTTGAGCCCTGAGCCATATCCCTAGCTGCTAAACTAAAAATTTTGGGGGGGATGAGGGTCACACCTAGTGGTGCTCAGGGTTATTCTTAGCTCTGCACTCAGAAATTTCTCCTGGCAGGCATAGGGGACCATATGGGATGCCAGGCTTTGAACCACCATTTATCCTGGATTGGCTGCATGCAAAGCAAACACCCTACTGCTATGCTATTGCTCCGGGTCCACTAAACTAAATCTTAATCTGCCCTACCCTCCTCCTCCCACACAATTCCTCTTTTTATCAGTTTGGATGAACTGCAAACGGCTCTAATACATGGATGGAAAGTGAAATGGACCAACTTAACATTTTTTCTCTGTAGTCAAGTTAGGGAGGCAAGGGTCACTTGCAGAGATGTAGGCCACTGTGCTCTGGCATCAGCAGTGGTGGCAAAGTTCCCCAGAGTGTTCAGCCCTAGGAGGAGTAGGAAAGGGCAGAAGAGCAAGAATCAGGGGCCACATCTTATGCTGGGAAGATTTTGCTTCTACATACAGTAAAATATTTGATCGTATTCCATGGCCATGTTTAACCTTCAACAGGAATCTGGGCAGTTTGGTGCAGCTAAATGGCTGAGGACTTTTATAACTATTAGGAAGGGAAATAAGCAATCCCAGCTATAGTCCCTGGGCTGCCACTCTTTCTGACATGAATTTTCACTGCCTCGCTGGAGCCCAGAAACTTCCTGGTCTCCCTACCTCTCCCCAGACTCTCCTCAGTCCTCACTTCCTGAGCAGCCTCAGTTCATTCCTGACCTTCCTCTTTCTTCTGCACAGCCCTGCTGCAGGAGCTTAGTAACTTTTTCTGGAATTTCCAATGTCAGCCTCTTAGTGCTTCCACCCTTGACAAGGCCACTTCAGAACACAAATCTCTAATGGTTCAGATCAGGGCAGATCCTTGGACCTCTCTCCGCATCTCAAGATAACTGATCACCTCCAAGACAGTCGACCTCACCTCCAACCACCTACAGCTCTGTCTCTTTTCCTCTCTTACCCACACCTGCCCCACTGCCACTTCTGGGCTCTGTACTCTAGTGGGCTGCCTGCCCAGCTGTTCGTTACCTCTGTCTCTGGACACTGTCTTTGACTCACCCATCCCAGGACCTCCATTTTCAGGGATCCCTGCCCCAGTCCTCCAACAGGCCCAGGGCCCTGGGATATTTTTTCTAGGTGGCTGTTTTGGAACATAATGGCGTCACTCTCCTCTTCAAAGGTCTCACCAGTCCCTGACACATGTGAATGCACTGAGTTTTATTTTATCCCCTCTCATCCCAGGACCCCTTGCTACATCCTAAACTTGACCTAATCTCACTCCCCTAGGCTGACTCCTAACTCAGCCTATCTCCTTCTCCAGGAAGTCTTCCTCTTTGGGCATCTTTCATCTTTCTACCTCTGCAGCTCTTCGTGCACTTGCTGGTTCCTCAAGACACAAGACACCTCCAGAGGCAAAGACTGGCCACTAGGCACCCTTTACCAATGCTCCACTAAAACGTTGGGCACATCATACTGGGGTGATCCTAAAGCTGAGCCCCTCCTCACACCCTAAAGGTCAAGGAGGACCTTTTCAGACCTGCATGCAAGGTCTGATGGGATTCTACTGTCCTAGGCTGCTTCCAACACACCAGAGCTGGGTAGCAGGAGTGGGTGGGGGTACCTTAGCCTGAATTCCTCCTGAGGTTTAGATGTCTCCAGATGTGAAAAGGGAGCCCTTCTCTCCCAAGGCTGCTTTCTGGAGCCTCTTATTAGCATCTCTCCTCTCTCCCTTTTTTCTTCCCCCTGCTTGTTATTCTTGTAAAACATGAATCATCTCTTTACATTGTATATATCTTATATTTATTACTGTGTTTATTTTGTCTCCCCTCTCCCTATGGGCCTGTAAGTTTCACCCACGTTTAAATCTGTTTACTTCTGCGTCCCCAGTTATGGATTATTGACGCTCCCCTTCCCCCGCCTCTATATTTGGTGAAAAGACTCTCAAATTAATAAATGATGCTCAGTGGTTTATCTGTGAAACTGAAACTGAGTGAAAGCTGCCTCATAGTAAACAGCTCCAGGAGGGTTTCCAACTCTGACGGCAGGAGGAACCCGAGTTGGGGACATCTTTGCCTAAGCCTTTGGGACTTTGGGGATGGGAGAGGGTGTTCAGCGTCCAGCAGGCGACTCCCCCTTGTACCCCACTAGAACACTGGGCTCTTACGCAGGTGTGTTGGCTCCTCTCTCGGGTGTGTCTAGAGCGTTGGACTCTAGTGTCTAGTGGCATTCGCAGCTTTCGGAAGGAAAGTGGCAGAGGGGACAGAAAGCAGTCACGCCCCCCAGTCTGGGTATTGGGGAAGCAAGGTCCATCTTAGAGCTCGGCAGAAGGGGAACTGGGTGCCTTTCCCTCTTGCTCCTCCCTCCGCCCCTCCCCCGACCAGGCTCCACCTCGCAGCCGCGGTCAACCCTAAACTTCGAAACTACGGTCGCTCGCCTCCAACTCTTTTTTTGGGGGGGGTGGTGGTGGTGGTGGGTATTTGCTCGATGCTCCCCGATCTCCCTCCCAGCCCCGACTTTGCACACTTGATCGCCACCCCCGGCTGCCGCCTGCAACGCGGGACAGCCCGCCTCTGCCTGAAACAAAACACTTGAACTGGGGCGAGGCTGCTGTCAACACAGCCCGCCGCTGGCAGCCCCGCGTCTTAAGGTGGCATGACTGTGTCCGGGTTCGTTTTCCAGAGTCACAAAGCCACACACAGTGGGTGAGGGTTCCTACCTTGGAGCTGCAGAAGGGGTTTCACTTTGTGCTTGCGTATGGAATACACTTAAGAGGCTGATGTGACGAAAAGAAAATCAAACACTATATTTTTTATATTATTATTATTATACAGCAAAAGCAAAGAAGAGCTCCCCCTCAACCTGGGTGGCAGACCGGGTATTCATGCCTGTGAAGATATGCCGCCAGATAGCACAGAAATTCCTAGGTAGTCCAGCAAGGATATAAAAACAAAATTTGGACAATGACCTCACACCAGTGATAGGGTACAAATGATGGTCTGGAAGTCTCTCCTCACACCCTCGCCGTTACCTCGTCTTCAGCTCAGACTTGGCATGGAGTGAGACCTGGGACACAGCTTCCCTTTGGGCTCGCAGGCATTTTTCTCCTTTGGGAATCTGCATTTTAGTCGAAGGAGGGGAGAGTCACACCAAAGGGCAGTGACAGCTGCCAGTGGGCCCCAGCGACCCCAGGACACATGCAGGAAGCAGCTGCACCAGGCAGGGGGCATTTTGAATTAGACGGGAGAGAGCAGGGCCCCTAGCTCAAGGCACAGGTGTTTCTAGACAAAAGCACAAGCCAGCTGGGGCCACCAGGAAGGAAAGGGACCACCAAAGGACGAGCTTGACAATTCCAAGGCCTGAGTCCTGGCTCGGCTACACACTGGCCCTGAGTCCCTCAACAGGAAACATCCCTAGTTTGCTTCTTGGTCAAAAAAGAGAGAGTGGGCTCAGTGGGCCAAACCCCCTCCTCCAGCTGTTTGCAAAGGTCTGAGGAGAGTGCCCCTGCCCCGCACAGTGGACAAATTACAGAACGGACGCCTAGGCAGCAGCTGGGTGTAAGGACACACTACTCAGAACTGTTAGAAGTAAAGGCCATTCTTGGCAGTCCAAAGGATGGACTCTGGCCCAACCAACATTATAAGGGGCAAGAACTGGGGAAAGACCCAGTGAGCAGTCTCGGCCAGAACAGCTCTGTCTTTTCAGTTTCAAGCCCTAGGACCCGGCCCAAGACCACAAAGATTCTAGGTACAAAGCGGGAATCCTGGTTTCAGGTTACACAGAGTTGCGGTGGTTAGATAAATCGCCGGACTTGGAGACTCTTTTTCACTCTCTAGGCCTCAGAATCTTGGAGAGGCAGCCGCTAGGAAGCCTGGATGTTATTCTGGGTGGAGTTGGGGGGAAAATCTGTGGCCTTGATATTGGGCAGTAGGGCGCAGGTAGAGGAACCGGCTACAACCTCGGGCAAAGAGGAAATCTGTGGAGGACTTGAGTTCCCACGCTCACCCCCAAAGGCCTTCGGAGAAGCCACTGGGCGGGGGTGGGGGTGTCACTTCGCAAGCTGAAAACTCCTCGACTGAAGACCAGATTACGAGGGACTCGAGCGAGCAGGGACTCGAGCTTTTTCCTTCTGTAGCTTCAAATGGATTTCTAGGAAGGGAAGAGCTAGGGAGCGGCTTAGCTCCCAAGCGCTGCACCGAGTGCGCTCGGGTCTAAGATTTATAGAAAGTTCGCCTGGGCTTCTCTGGGAGGAGAACCTGCCTCTCTCTCTTTCTCTCTCTCTCCCCTGGACAGAGACACTTGTAGATTATGGGTGAACCAACCACCGCGCACTCCCGCTGCGGCACCCTCGTAGGGTGACTCCTCGCCCTCTGTCGCCGCCACTGCAGTGCGCGAGGTGGGGACCAGCACCCCCAAAGCCCCTCTCCCCAATCTCCTGTCCAAAAGCTGCCGCCCACCGGCTTCGGGATCGAGAAGACAGACCCCAGGGAGCGTCCCCTGGTCCCCTTGGGTTTCCCCCAACTCCGCGGGAGACGCGCAGGAGGCAGGAGGCGCAGAGAACCCAAAGCGCTGGCCCCTCCCCGGCTTCCCGGCCGTTTGGGGCTAGTTTGTTTGTTTGTCTTATTCTTTTTAATTTCTCCGAGGGCCAGCCGGAGCAGGTTTGCTTGGTAGCCGGGGGGTGGGGTGTGTGGGGAGAGTGGGGGGTGGCCCTGCAGCCATCACGCGACCAGTCAATCCCCTGGTGGCGGTGCGCGGAGAGGCGGCGAGGCGGCGGCCAGGCGCGGGGGCCACCTTAAGGCCGGGCTGGGCGGCTCCCTGCGCGGCGACCAATGGATCTCGGGCTCTGTTTAAATAGACTCGCGGTGTCAATCATTTTCTTCGTCGTCAGCCTCCCCTGCACCGCCATATTGGCTACTTAAAAACAGGGGGATCGCCTTTTCGGGGTGCTCTCCTTTTGCCCTCCCCGCGGCCGCACGCGCGCGCGCTCCGGACTCTCTTGACGCACGCCAGGTTGGCCAGAGCCGCGGGGGTCGTGGGAGCCGCGGGCCCGCTCGCCCGTCCGTCTGTCCGCCCGCCCGTCCGTCCATTTGCTCCGCCGGGGGCCTCGGCCCTGCCGGGGCTCCCCCCTACTCCCCATCGTCCCTGCCTGCCTGCCCGCGGAACCCTACGTGCGCGCCGGGTTGGGTTGGGTTGGGTAGGGTAGCGCCGGCCCCCCGCGAGCGCCGCGGGCTGCGCGTCGGGCGTTGCATTTTGTTTTGTTGGGTTTTGTTTTTCGGAGCGCGCGCCGCGCCGCGCCGAGCCGAATCGAGAGCGGGAGCAGGATGACCCATGTGCGGGTATCGAACGGGAGCCCGAGCCTGGAGCGGATGGACGCCAGGCCGGCCGAGTACCCCAAGCCGTCGGCCTGCCGAAATCTCTTCGGGCCGGTCAACCACGACGAGCTGAGCCGCGACTTGGAGAAGCACTGCCGGGACCTGGAGGAGGCGAGCCAGCGCAAGTGGAACTTCGATTTCCACAACCACCAGCCCCTGGAGGGCAAGTACGAGTGGCAGGAGGTGGACAAGGGCAGCTTGCCCGAGTTCTACTACCGACCCCCGCGCCCTCCGAAAGGCGCCTGCAAGGGGCCGGCCCCGGAGAGTCAGGGTGTCAGCGGCCACCGCCCCGCGGTGCCACTCACGGGGTCCCAGGTCAACGCGGAGGACACGCATTTAGGGGAGCAGAAGAACGATGCTGCGGACAACCAGACCGGCCTCCAGGATCAGCCCAGAAAGCGACCTGCGGCGGAAGGTAGGGGACCCCCCCCCCACTTCTCCCAAGCACTTCTCCCAAGCTCAATGCCTATCCTGGTCCTCCCTCCCTTTCTGTGTCTGTTTATCCATCAGGCTGTCTGTCCAGGCCACGGGCTGCCTTCTGCAGCGCGGAGTTTGTTAGATTCAGCTGAGAGTGTTGGCGGGGCGGGGATGGGGGGGGTGATTAGTGAAACTTTCCTTGTTTGTCGGGTTTGCAACGCCCTCCGACCTGCGCCGCCTGTTTATGATTTTTTGGAGTCGGAAGCCTGAGATTGTGTTATCTGATAATTGCTCTAAAATGGAAAAACATCACGGACCCACCCCGCCAGGCGCAGGTCCCAGGCGTAGCGTAGATCGCTGACAAGGTTGGGGTGCTTATCAGCTGAGAGGGGGGGAGCCCTCTCCCTCTCCACCCGCTCCCTGGGCTTTTTAGAATGCGCCCTCAGTTCTGGGCACCCCACCTCTGCTGCAACCCCCCTAAAGGTCACTCAGGCACCACGGGTCACGACTGTGGGTGGACGCGGTGGGTCGGGGGGCGCCCTGCTAAGTGGGCCGGCTTGTGTCAGCCCTTTGTGCCTGGGTTGCTTGCTTGCGTGTGTGTGCTCATTCCTTCTCGCCCTCAGATTCCAGTGCTCAAAACAAAAGAGCCAACAGAACAGAAGAAAATGTTTCCTCCGACGGTTCCCCCAACGCTGGCTCCGTGGAGCAGACGCCCAGGAAGCCGGGCCTGCGGAGACATCAGACGTAAAGCCATGGTGGGTCCTTGCTTGGTCCCGACTTGGTTTTCCCTTGAAATCTGACGTGAGGGCAAGTGCCCCTTCCTAGGTTCCCAGGAGTGCTGGGAATTGGAACCCTCTCCCCATGGGAATCAGGTAGCCCCACATTTCCTGAGGCCAATTCTGAAGGTGACAACAGACAGGAAGAGTTGAAGGGGAAATTTAGTGGTAGTTGGCCACTTTTGGGAGGGAAGATTTGGGACAACTGTCCCCTCTTTGGAGGATCAAATGGTTTTAAAAGTGAAAGGAAGGTAGTTTGAATTGTTTTATCTTTTTTTTTTTATGTTTCGAAACTGTTCCTTTTCTTGTTTACTGAGAAGTTAGTGGATGTGAAGGGAACTGGTGTTATTATTTTTTTTTTTATTGTAAGCCAAAAAGGAAAAACTCAAAAGTACTCAAGTTCCTCTTCTATTTCTCTGCCCTGAAGTTGTAAAGCAGAAGTAAAATTTACTCTGCCAGTGTAAGTAAGCAATCCAGGAACACGTCAGCATGTGTATGCTAATCTCTGTATAACAGGATGATTTGGATATTTGTAGGGGAAATGGAGAGTAGATATCAGTGCTGACCAGGGCTGGCCTGTATAAGGGAAGTTGAGACTTTTCCATTACTACAGTCTGATCAACACGCAGAGCTAATTTGAATAATTCACCTCCCCAATACAGACACACTTTCTATGGATTGGCTCTCTCGAAAGATCAAACCTATGGATAGTAGTAATTTGTAAACATCTTAAAGAGTTGGGCTGTCCCCGAATAAATATACTCATCACTAACGCAGAAAAAAAAATCTTAATAGATGTTGACATTGCTTTTTAAATCCTCATTAACATAAGAAACAGCAATTAAGTGGGGATTCAAGTTTGATTTTTTTAAAAAATCATTTCCTATACAGGATTTATTCACATTAACTGATATTTTCTAGAAATAATCCAAAGCAACATTCTAAAATCTGTATTTTAGTGGTTATGAAGTGGGGAAATATTTTGTGACTTGAGGCCTTAACGCATTAGATTAGCCACAGTGGAGTGAATCAAGACGTTCATTCTGATCTGGCTCCATTCTGTCACATTGGCATTTGTTGGTCTATATAGTCAGTTCAGAGACTATTCAGAATGGGAGTCAAGAGTTTCTCAGTAGCACTCGGCATACATTCTATAAATGACTTAAGAAAGCAGAATGTTTTGGGGGGGAGAAAAAGGGGAAAAAAAAAAAGAAAGATTTTTAGAAGGCCTGTTATGTTTCTAGTTTTCAGATTTGAACATATAAGTGTAATTGTTTCTCAATTTTCCTATCTCCATGCCTACTCACAGTCTCCAGTTCTCACACTCCCAATTCTCTAGACCAAGTTTCTTAGCCTTTACATTATTAACATTTGGGACCGCATACTTTTTTTTTTGTCGTGGGGTTGGCCTGCATACTGTTGAATGCTTGACACTATCCCTAGCCTCTTCATCGAGACACCTCCCAGTGCGACAACCAAAAATGTCTCCAAATATTGCCAAATGTCCCCAGGGATGCACAGTTGTCCGTTGTAGATGAAAGTGCAAGGACTGAGCTCGGGAGGGAAGCTGGGTGGAGAGATGGTGCAAGGAACAACTTCCAGTAGGTAGATTCTTTTCCTCTGCACTGGTTTTGGGGCTCAGACAAAGTTTGTCACCCTTATTGGGGAAGGTAGGTGAGTTAGTGTTTTTTTTTTTTTTTTCTCCTAATTCTTGCTTTGTTTCTTTTGCAGAACTAAGGGTCTGTTTCCTTGTTCATCAGCTCCATCACTGCTTGATGAAGCAAGGAAGATGAAAAAAAATTAAAATACGTTGCTGACTCCATGGAATGGACATCCTGTATAAGCACTGAATAGCAACAACATAACACTAAAATGTTAGGCGTTCTTAAATGACCTGCCTCTAAAAGCATTGGATATAGCATTGTGCATCTAGATGTTTCTTACTTGCTTCATTGTACTACCTGTGTATATAGTTTTTACCTTTTATGTAGCACCTAAACTTCAGGGAGGGAGGGAGGGCGGGCAGGGAGGGCTTTGGAAATTGGCATGGGGTGGGATGTCCAGAAGAGGCTTGCTTTGATATATAGCAAAGAGAAAATGCATAGTGTATTTGTGTAAAAAGCGGTTTTGGGGAAGGGTTTGAATTGTTTTCTTTAAAGATGTAATGTTTCTTTTTGGTGATACTGATACTGGATTCAAAACTCATCCAAATTTCAGTATACATTTACAAAACATAGGTCTCAGTTGGGAGCTCTGAAGATTCCGTTATACAACAATAAAAGCTTTTTTTTTTTTTTTAAATGAAAGAAAAGAAAAACTTTTTCAGTGTTTCTCTTGACCCCCTGCCCCCATTCTTTCTTCATGTTGGAAATTACCAGTTAATTATTCATCTGTTAAGAAAATTACTCCAGGTGATTCTAAACAAAAAAAAACCTGGGGTGTATCTGAAGACCTGAATTCTCAGAACTAACCATCCAGTTTTTTACAATTTGTTGAGAAAACATGTTTTCTTTCACTTTGGGCTGTGTAGACACTCAAGATAATTCTAGATCAGTGGCATTTTTTTTTAAAGATCTATAAGTAATTTCATTTAAAAAATTGAAATGATTTTTAATTGAAAGCGTATCATTTGATTTGTTAATTTGCCCAAAGGAAAATGGTGTTTTTAAAGGAAAAATGCATGGAGGACCAGCACACTGGTAGGGAAAGGGGGATTGAATACTACATCTTTAAACAGTATTTTTACATTTCCTGTGTATGTTTATAAAACGACCCATTTGAAGTGTACCTGTGTACATAACTCTGTAAAGACACTGAAAAATTATACTAACTTATTTATGTTAAGAGATTTTTTTAATCTAGACAATATACAAGCCAAAGTGGCATGTTTTGTGCATTTGTAAATGCTGTGTTGGGTAGAATAGGTTTTTTTTTCCCCACTTCTTTTTCTGTTAAATAATATGGCTATGCTTAAAAGATTGCATACTGAGCCAAGTATAATTTTTTTGTAATGTGTGAAAAAGACTTCAATTATGGTTATACATCAAACAATCAATAAAGAAAACTTCATAGCTATTCACTGAGCTGTAGCATGCTTTGTCCTTTACTAAGCTGGAGGCAATGACTAGTCATATTTACACAAATACAATAGACAGTGGCAAATATCTGGAAAAGTCAGTCCCACAGCACACGCTGTTTATATGGGCCCGGCTGTAATCATCACTATTTCCACTTAGTTTTCTACGGACGCATGATGCTGTAGAGGTAGGAAAACATTCACATAAAGAAGATTGTCAAAATCGCTAGGCATTCAAATATTTACATCTTCTAGGATATGAATGTGTCAGAAACAAAATTTCTTGGGTAAGTGTAGTCTAATCACAGTTTGGCAAGATTGAAAATGAAAGTAACTCGGTTGACTTCTCCAAACTCTGGATTCACACATGCAAAGTCGTGAAGAAATTACACAAATCACAATATCTAATGTACACTTCTTGTCCAAAACTGGTGTGTAAACCACGATAGGAGAGAACACATATGCAAAAAAGAGCAAAAAAAAAAAAAAAAACCCAAGTTAACAAAACACTTTAAAACTGATCATCACATAAATGCCTTCATGTCCCAGTTTCCTGGTTATCTACACAACTGAAAACTGGTGTATCTACTAAATCTGAGGGTTTGGGGGTGCCCATATCCACAGAGTAGAGATTTTGATTTCACTTAAAAATGTAATTGACACTTTAATGTCATATTTACTAAAAATGATTTCTGTAATTTCATATTGTCAAAAATGGTACAGATAGAGGACTCAGTTACTTTTTCTAGGAATCTGTGAATAACTGAATACTAAAAATGTATTTTTGGGGGCTAAATCGCTTCTCTTAAAATATTTGATTTAAAAATTATTTGATTTACCTGATTTCACTCCTAATAGTTTCTGACAAGATAAGTTGTTAATTGATTGTGTGTGTGTGTGTGTGTGTGTGTTGTGTGTCTTTGGTAGTTTGAACTACATCTTTCAAGTTGGTACTGTTTTAATTAAAATTTAAACTTTTAAGAAATGATTCTATTACAAACAGGCGCATACAGGTTTGTTTGCCCCCCTCCCCTCCCGCCCACTTCCAGGGAGAAAGCAAGAAAAACTATTAAAAATGGGGTAGAAGGAGAGGAGAGTCGGGGAACAAAGTTGAAGTTTCTCCAAGCCCAAAGGGACCTTCCAAAAAGTGTCTCTAGCGGAGAAAAAGAAAAAACAATTCTCTTCCTTGCTGCAGGTACCCCGTCTTCCCTTCCCCAAAGAGGCGTCATTCACGGTTTTGGAGATCGCGTTTTCAGAACTTGCACGCAGAGCACGTTCCCCAGAACGAAGCTTCCCACCCCGGGGGGTCGAATCTCCCCAAAGAGGGGCGCCCCTAACCCCACCGTTCCGGTCGCCAACCCACCCGGAGAACCGGACCAGCCGCGCGCGGGAGATGAGTTTGCCCGCGCCAGTCTCGCCCGGGGCGCCCCGGGGGCCAGCTGCATGGTCCCGCGTTCTCCCGCAGCGGCGGTTGCGGGATCCTGGGGGAGCGAAGAACCTCTGCACTCGAAGACCAGCGGGTCTCGGCCCTAGGCTGCGCCCGCCCCGCTTGCTGCGCGCCCTTCCCGTGCTCCGAGCGCCCGAGGCCGTGCCGGGCGGTTGCGCCCCAAGGCCCGCGCAGCCGGACGGGGCGGTTTCTCCAAAACTTTCCTCCCTGATTTTTTTTCCTCCCCCCTCTTCTGAACTAAACTAGAAGCAAAAGTCCCCTTTTCCTTTCCCCCCAAATAGAGGCACTCCCACCAGTACCGTGCCCATTCCAGGGCGGTTGGAGTATAGGAAAGGGGAGAACTTTGCGGGCCCGCGGACCCCCGGGGACAGCGGCGCACTTCCACTCCTCCCCCGGGCTCCAATGACCCGCAACCCCGCGCATTTCGAAAGCGCTCCCCGCTCGCCAGCGGTTCAGGAGGGCCAAGAGGCACGCGCGACCAAGGCCCAGCGCCACCACCGCTCGCCGGCGGGATACCCGCCTCTTCCCAGACGCTTTGCTTGGTCCCCATCGCATCCCCGGACGCCTAGCGCGGGAAACGCGGGCCGGGAAGGACCAGGGCGTCGTGGGTGCAGGCAGGCAGGGTTGAGGAGCCCCCCCACCCCGAGATCCCCTGGAAGGGTGGAGCGGAGTGCGCGACTTTCCAGGGCCCGGGGCGCACACCATCCTGACCGCGCCTAGCGACCTTTCCGGAGGGAGGCCTGGAATCGCCATTTCATCTCCATCCTCGTTCGCTTTGACATTTGCCCTGCTGCCCAAGCTGCCTGGGTTCTTGAGGATGCTTTCAAAAACGCCTCTAAGATTTCTGATCGGTTCTACAGAGGATGATTTTTTAATAATTAATGTATCATTTGGCATCGCCTTCACCTGAGCCACACCCCACACTCGCCCCAGACCTTGGTCTTAAAAGTTTGCAAACGTGAAAGAGGCCCACGATCCAAAGACACCATTCCCCCAACTCCCAGGAGGATGTGGAGAAGAAAATTTAGGGTTAGAGATCTCAGCTCAAGTTGGGGGGTGGGGTTGGGTGGGGTCAGCCGAAAGGAGGTAGAAGAGAAGAGAAAGTAGATTGATTGACACGTAATATCCAACTGGCCGGGCATCGTTGTACCTGGCCCCATTGTCTCGAGTGGGGAACACCCCTTAGAATAGACTGCAATTAAAAAATATTTTTAAAAAATATTTAAAAAAATCAGTGAGTGCTGGGCGCGAAACTTCAACGCTCCGAGCAGCTGAGGACAGGCTCGGCCAAGGCGGGGCGCAGGGGATTGCATCATCGCTGCTCCCCCTTGCAGAAAATGGGCTCCGGAGCGCGGCCACCATCTTAGCGCTCGGGGCCCGCGCGCGCGCGCCTTCCCGGGGACTGCGGGGACTTCGCGGCGTTCCAGCTCTCTTCTGCAAACAGCTTCCCCCCCCCACCCCTTTCCCGGGGAAAAAAACCAGCGCCCGCCCCGCGCCCCGCCCGCCTTTTGTGTGCGTGCGCCGGGAAAGTGGGTGCGCGCCCGAGGCCCCCCTCTCCCCGCCCTGCTGCCAACTGGATTGGCATTGGCTGCGCCCACTGACCCCCTGCTCCGGGTCCGTGGAAGATTTAAGGTGGATCCGAGAGCTTTAGCAACATGTAGGGGGGAGGAAATTTGGGGCAAGGGGAGAGGAAATTAAAAAGAAACCAAACCAACCCCCCCAAAAAAAAACCCTCTACAACTCCAACTCCCCCCAAAACTCAGGCCCAAAGAGTTGTTGTTTTTTTCTTCTCGAATTCACAGTCCCCCACGCCCAGCCCGCCGTGCCCGCCTCCTCCCGTCCTCTTCTTCTTCTTCTTCTTCTTCTCATTGGTCCGCGCTTGGAGTTTGAATTTTTATTTTTTTTTTTTTCCTGGCCCGGGTGGTGGTGGCTTGTTTTGTTATGAAAAATCTAAGATCGTATGACCCAATCGGATTTGGCGGCTCGAGGTGGGGTGTCACCGCTGTTTTTTTGGCGGAGGACGAAGGAAGAAGGGGTTTGTTTGGTTGTTGGATTTTTGGTTTTTCCAAATTTTTTTTTCCTTCCAAGTCCGAGGGCAGCCCGCGGCCGCGGGGTAGACGCCCAGAACTGACTGGGTCGAGGGCGGGGTGTTGTGTAGGGAACGTAAAGGGATGGTCCGGGTGCGCCTGGGGCGCTGGTGGGGATCTCGGCTGGGGAACACGCGTTCTCCTCCCTAGCTTTGGAAAGGTGGAATTGGAGACGGCGGGAGCGCGAAGGGCTCCCAGCAGCAGAAACATTCCACTCCCCCAGAAAGAAAGAATAAACAGGAGAAATGCAAATAAAGCCAAGACGTTTTCTGGCACCAGCCAGTCGGAACTATCAACAACTTTCAGGCAATCGGTGTTATTTTTCCCCTCTGATTTTATTTTTTTATTTTTTAATAAAAGTTTCATTTGCTTCTGGATCCTTGAGTTCATTTGAACAGGAAAAAAATTGCAAACAAACTAGCCTGGGAATAAACTTTTTAAAGTTTGGTTTCGAGGATTGATAATAAATTTTTGGCAAGCTGTCCTTTAAGGTTTAGAACGTTGTCATTTGTAACATTGTTCTGGGAGAAGTAGTTCTAATTCATTATATTCCTTGACTTTTCTGTGGAAACAAAAAAAAAAAAAAAAAAACAAACTCTTAGGTTTATAATAATTCAAATGTTTCCCGAACCACTCCCTTCAGATTAGTGAAGTTAGTTGTTAACTGTTTTGACTCTGCCTTTTGTTGCAAATGTCCTCCCCCAGCCTTCGGACTAGAATTTCCTGACCTTTTTTTTTTTTCTTGTTCTTTTTTTAGTATGAAAATCTCGCCTCCTGCTCTCACCGTTAACTAGTTTGCTTATGCACTGAATCATTTCTCTTAAGAAGACCCCGAAGGTAGTGTCTGGATATTGCAGAGAGCTATCAGGGTTCTGTAGGACAAAGTGCCTCTCCATCCTGTTCCAAACCTTTGAGAGTCTGTTGTTTTCCATCTTGGAACTTCGTTTCTCCACTATAAATTATTCACATCATCATTTTCTAGAGTCTACCTGTCCAAAACATGAGAGCCAACAGCTACCTGTGGCTGTTAAGTGCTTGCATGGGGCTGACTGTGAATCTGAGAATTAGTAAGACCAGAGAATATCAGGCATTATTTTCAAGTTGCATTTTGGATATTGGGTTAAATAAAATGTATCCTTCAATATAACTACCTCTGCTTCTATTCTTGGTTTTAGTTATCAGGCAATTTTACTTACAGATGTGATTTGCATTATATACATGTAAATATATTTTTATTATTGTTTTGGGGGTCACAGCTGGTGGTATTTGGGGCCTTTCCCTACTCCAGGTTCTAGAATCTGTGGTGATGCTCCAGAAATCATGAACCCAGGGCCTCTGTCTCTAAAGCAATAAAGCAATGCTCTAGCCCTTTGAGCCATATTCTCATTCCCTGGTTTTTGGGTCTTTTAGTTTTATTTATTTATTTTTTATTTTTTTTTGGTTTTTGGGTCACACCCGGCAACGCTCAGGGGTTATTCCTGGCTTAACGCTCAGAAATCGCCCCTGGCAGGCTCGGGGGACCATATGGGATGCAGGGATTTGAACCACCATCCTTCCGCATGCAAGGCCTTACCGCTGTGCTATCTCTCTGGCCCGGGACTTTTAGTTTTAGACCGCCCCTGGTGGTGCTTAGGGCTTACTCCTGGATCTGGGCTCAGAGATCACTTCCCAAAGAGCTCTGGGTAACCAAATAGGGTACCTGGGATTGAACCCAGATGGGCTGCTTGCAAGGCAAGTTCCTTCACTATCTCTCTGGCCTCCCTTTACTCCCCCCCCCACCCCCACCCCATGAAGAATTTTCCTAACTTCATTTGCTCTCCTCTTTAAATATGGATTTATTTTTAAATATGGAACGCTTCACGAATTTGCGTGTCATCCTTGCGCAGGGGCCAAGCTAATCCTCTCTATCGTTCCAATTTTAGTATATATGCTGCCGAAGCGAGCACTAAATATGGATTTTAAATTAATCTATTTAATTGCAAATATAAATCCTATTGATTTTTAGAAAAAGTTAGTTTTTGCTTTCACACTATACACCAGGACAAATTCCTGAAAATAAATTCCTAAGAAGTCAAGTATAAAAGAGAAGGGGAAGCGGGGTGGGGTGGGGTTTCAAAATAAATAAATAAATAAAATAAATTTAAGAAAAAAGAAACTGAAAAAAGCAACTGATGAGTAGGATAATGTATATACAGCAGTTATTAGATTATGTGGCATAAAATAGGTGATATTATCATATATTTGTAAAGGAGGGACTGGAGAGATAGTACAATGGATAGGGTTTGCACGTGGCTGACCCTGATTCAGTCCTCAGCACCTCGTATGGTCTCCTAAACTAGGAGTGATCTCTGAGTGCAGAGCGAGGAGTAAACCCAAACACAGTCAGCCAGGTGTGGTCTAAAAATAAAACAAGAAAGAAACAAGAAATGAAAAACCAAACAATTCAAACCAATCTAACAGAACCTTCAAGTTCTTACTTAAATTCTCAAGCTGGAATTCTATTAACCTTGTTCATATGTTTTCCCCTTCTTTTTGTGCGAAGATTGACACCAGGCTCATCCATGTTATCTACTTGGAGCCAAATCCAAGGTTCCA
The DNA here is from genome assembly GCF_024139225.1 of Suncus etruscus. Taxonomy (NCBI): domain Eukaryota; kingdom Metazoa; phylum Chordata; class Mammalia; order Eulipotyphla; family Soricidae; genus Suncus; species Suncus etruscus. The sequence goes on along the minus strand of NC_064858.1, from coordinate 35,395,232 downwards.
CTTGTTTTTTTTTTTTTTTTTGGTTTTTGTTTTTTTTTTTTTTTTTGTTTTTGGGCCACACCCAGCAGTGCTCAGGGGTTACTCCTGGTTGTCTGCTCAGAAATAGCTCCTGGCAGGCATGGGGGACCATATGGGACACCGGGATTCGAACCAACCACCTTTGGTCCTAGATAGGCTGCTTGCAAGGCAAACACCGTTGTGCTATCTCTCCGGGCCCTTGTTTTTGTTTGTTTGTATGTTTTGCTTTTTGGGTCACATCTGGTGGTACTCAGGGCTTACTCCTGGCTCTGTGCCATACCTGCTGTACTATTATTCTGGCCCCAGAAAAAATCATGAAGGAATTCCAAATTTGAAAAATAAAATGAGTTTTGTAGTTAACTTTATAATAGAGCCTTATATTACTTTTATATAAAAATGGCTCGATATGGGGCCGGAGAGATAGCATGGAGGTAAGGTGTTTGCCTTTCATGCAGAAGGTCCGTGGTTCAAATCCCGGCGTCCCATATGGTCCCCCGTGCCTGCCAGGAGCGATTTCTGAGCATAGAGCCAGGAGTAACCCCTGAGCACTGCCGGGTGTGACCCAAAAACCAAAAAAAAAAAAAAAAAAAAATGGCTCGATATGGAATAAGTTTCTCTTTGTCTCATACAATCTTTCTTCTCAGGTTTTCTTTATTTTTCTGCCTCTAGTTTCAGGTATTGTTGACTATCTGAACATATTCATTATGAGGAGTGTGTGTTTCAGTATATGCTTTTGCTTCCAGGGCACCGGAGGGAGGTATAAATATCTGCATTTGCTCGGGGATATCTTAACAAACCATGGAAAATTGAGCCTATTCCATCCTCCTGCCACATGGGATCTTGCTGGTAACATTATCCCAAACCTCACATTCCTTGATCTTTGGCATCTGGCACACCCAGGGATTCCGCCTGGAATTCAACAGATTAGCTCCTGCTGTACTTTCATAGACTCATTACTTAGGACCTATTGCGGGTAGATCATTTTCAATCAAGTCAGCAGCCCAGTTTTGAGCTGTCTCTCTACTAGAGACTGACCTGGGGGCAAACCTGAGAAACCCCGAATCCCCATGTGGCAGAGCCTGGACTCTAGTCTTCATTTTAGAGAAGAGAAAATCCTAATTCCTGATTTCCTGTCAAAGGTGGGAGGAAGTGAAGCAGAATGATCCACGGAGTCCTCCTGATTTAGAAATGCCAGGATTCATGTTTTCAGAACATTCCATCCCTGTAGATCAGGTTATTTTCCAGGGAAACTCAGCTTCCTGATTCAGGCCGTATAGGCACAGGAGTGGCAGGAAGAAGATACTGTGATTGTGTCAACTGAACTGTGACTATTTATCATGTCAGGAGGAAAAAACCATGTGGAGGTGCCCTGAGTGGTTGTTTGAGGGGGACTCACCCTTGCTTCACAGTTGCTTGACTGACTACTCTAGGGGCAGGGCCAGAGTGCCAGAGTGCATTGGCCTTGAGCCAGACAGACAGGAGCAGCGGGTACAGAAACAGCTGGAGAAGCAGAGAGAGAAAGTATTGCTCTCACGTGTGCTGGGGATACTGGGTGTGTTCAGCTGAGACAAATTAAGAAGGCATTTATGGGCTCCAACAGGTGGGGGGGGCTGCCATACACAGGTGTTCCGCTGAGGCTGGAATCCAGACCATTTCACCCCAAATAAATACACCTTTAAGAACACCATCCCCTCATGATAAGCTCTATAGACTAGTTCTCAGATTCTGTTACCTTTGGGCATTCTGTTGCTCCCAGAATCTGAGAGGTCCTTCTGCATCTGTTCCTGGTCCTGCTGACTCATTCTTGTTCCTTTCACTTCATTCCAAATAGCAGTGAGTTGCAGGATTTTATCTTTTCTTTTCTCTTTGTTTCTGTTTGGGCCACACCTGGCCACAAGGGTACTTAGGATTTACACCTGGTTCTGTGATCAGGGATCACTCTTGGTGGCTTGAGGGACCATATGAAGTGTTGGGGATTGAATCCAGTCAGCTGTGTGCAAGGCAAGTGCTTTTCCCTTCGTACCATAGCTCTAGCCTCCTCCCCTTCTTCTCTCCCTTCCCTTCTTCTTTCTCCTTTCCCTTTCCCTCCCCTCTCCTTTCTTCTCCTTCTCCTCTCCTCTCCTCTCTTTTTTCCTTATACATGCCCAGTGATGTTCATGGCATACTTACTTCAGAATCTAAGTTTAGGGATCACTCTTTTTTTTTTTTTGGGCCACACCCGTTTGATGCTCATGGGTTACTCCTGGCTAAGTTCTCAGAAATAGTCCCTGGTTTGGGGGGACCATATGGGACGCCGGGGGATCGAACTGCGGTCCTTCCTTGGCTAGCGCTTGCAAGGCAGACACCTTACCTCTAGCGCCACCTCGCCGGCCCCTAGGGATCATTCTTGACAGGGCCCTGGGAAACTATATGAGGCTCCAAGGATTGAATCTGGGTTGGCCCATGCAAGAAGCACCCTGGCCACTGAATAATCACTCTGGTCCAGTGACTTCATCTTTTCTCATAACCAAGTAGTATTTCATTATGTGGAGGCACATTTACCTACCAGTAACAGTATTGTAAAAAAATAAATAATAATAATAATAATAATAATAATAATAATAATAATAATAATAAAGTAGGGGCCGGAGAGGTGGCGCTAGAGGTAAGGTGTCTGCCTTGCAAGCGTTAGCCAAGGAAGGACCACGGTTTGATCCCCCGGCATCCCATATGGTCCCCCCAAGCCAGGGGCAATTTCTGAGCGTTTAGCTGGGAGTAATCCCTGAGCATCAAACGGGTGTGGCCTCCCCCCAAAAAACAAACAAAAAAAATAATAAAGTAAAGTTGCTTCCTTGGTGAAGGGAAGCACATAAGCACCTCCTCTTCTCTGCAATGTGTGTGTGGGGATGGTGGTTTGTTTCAAGTGAACTGGGGTGGCTTTGCCCTGTGGGATATAGGGGCAATAAGAGGGGGTGGTGGGGTGACATTCCTCTCAGGAAAGGCACTTAAACTGAGACAGCCTGAGCAGAAGTTCCCTGGCAGAGCCCAAATCAGGGAGGGTCTGGGAGGAAGTGGTAGGAAGAGGTGCTGAAAATGGGGCAAAGTCATGGGGTACTGTGACTCCTTCAATTCTAGGACATTTCTGGTATGAATGGATTTTAAAGTCTCATTGGGGAGTCTGGGCTTTTCTTCAAGAGCAATGGGGAAGCCATCGGATAATTGAAGGTTGTGACTTGAGCAGATTCCATTCAACTAATTTATTTCCTTGGGGGCTGGTGTGACGGTGCAACATGTAGGGTGTTTGCCTTGCACATGGCCGACTTGGGTTTGATTCCTGGCAAAACATATGGTCCCTAGACCCCAGTCAGAAGTAATTCCTGAGCACCAGGAATAAACCTTGAGCACAGCCAAGTGTGGCCCAAGAGCCAAAAAAACAAAACAAGCAAACAGAAAAACTCATTTATCAACTCATTTATAATTCATTCTATCCAAATTGAATCAAAACCCCTATTCTCATGCTGGAAAATTCCAGCCAGATGTGGGAAGGAAAATTCTGGCCTTTTTCATCCAAGACACATGTGAAGGAAGTGAGAGGGCAGGGAGAGAGCTCAGTGTGTTGAGCGAATGCTTTGCATGCAAAAGGGTGGAGAGGAGCCTTAGTGCTGCAGGGTCCTTTGAGCACTGTGGCAATAAGCCCTCAGCACTGAGCTGAGAATAGTATTGGAACATTTTGAGGTGTGGCCCAATATGATAACTTTTTTTTTTGGGGGGGGGACACACCCGATGGTGCTCAGGGGTTACTCCTGGCTATCTGCTCAGAAATAGCTCCTGGCAGGCACGGGGGACCATCTGGGACACCGGGATTCGAACCAACCACCTTTGGTCCTGGATCGGCTGCTTGCAAGGCAAACGCTGCTGTGCTATCTCTCCAGGTGATATGATAACTTTTAAAGGATAAAAAGATTTGAGGGGCCTGAGCAGTGGTGCAAGCAGTAGGACATTTGCCGTGCACGTGCTAACCTAGGATGGACCGTGGTTCTATTCCCCAGCTTCTCATATGGTCGCCCAAGCCAGGAGCGATTTCTAAGCGCATAGCCAGGAGTAACCTCTGAGCGTTACCAGGCGTGGCCCCCAAACAAAACAAAACAAAAAATAAACAAACATAAACAAGAAAAAAGATTTGAGAATGTAGGGTGTTTGAAGGAAAGGAACTTGTAGTTTTTGCATGTCAGAGCTGGCACTGGTTGGTCATCACGGGTACTTTGCAGGTTTTCTGGTGGATCCAGACTTAGGCCAAGCGGTGGAGGGGGCAGGCCTCCCAGCCCACCCTACTTCGTTATACACAGTGGATGTTCCCTCTTGTTACAGTTGGTGCCTGTTATTTTAAGGGCCTGTCCTGTCTTGCCTTTGGCTACTACCATTGGCATGAGTTCTGTATGCAAACACTTGCTTTAGGTGATACAAAATGATTTTCTTTATTTTGTTTCTATTTGGGGTCCAGACCTGACTGCTCAGAGATTACTCTTGGCTTTGTCCTCAGGAATCAATCTTGGTGGTACTCAGGGGACCATATTGGCTATTGGGTATCAAACCTGGATGGGCCACATGCAAGGCAAGTACCCTTTCCACTGTACAATCACTCTGACTCCAGAATCTATTCTTCTAGTACTTCAGTGCTTCAGTCTAGCATCTTTCAATGCTTATATACATTTTGGTCAAATGGTTCATTCTATGTTTGGTTTTGGAAAGAGACTTTGCAGGAGGAACATTTTAAAAGGTTTTATTTTTATTTATTTTAAAATTGTGTTTAATTGAAGATCAGTGAAAGAGAGACCTCTGCTGGCTAAAGGGGTATAAAGGAGTCGCTAGTGTCCAGACCCCACAACTGTGTAGCTCTCAGGCATATTCAGGTGTAGCACATTCAGTGCTCACAGCTGGCTCGTTTCCTGGGCTCTCAGCTCTGCTCCTTTTGCAGTGAAGCCAAGTGACACACGATTCCCGGCTCCAATCATTCTCGTTGCTGTTTCACTTTTGAGGGAAAGTGAGACTGGCATATTTCTTGCACATCAAAGCTCTAATATCAGCCCTGAACAAAGCCAGACCTGAGCCACCTCCTGCGGCTTATCTTCTCTGTTTCCTTTCTCTTTCTGCCCTCCATCTCCCTGCTCCAGTTGGAGCAGATAACACAGATAATTTAGGGAGAGCACAGCTGGGGTAGTGCCAGGAGGTACTCATGACTTATCTCTGGCACCTTCTCCTTCTCAAGGTTGGAACCGTGTGCCTGAGCTGAGCAGAGCAGTGGATTTCTGTGGACGGGAGCTGTTCAACTTGGGAATAAAATACACAATATTACAGTGGGATTTGAGGCCCGGGGAGAGGAAGCTCAAAAGTGCAGAGGGTAAGTCTCAATGTTCTCCTGAGGCCTGTGTTTACCAACAATGGTGATGAGTGTCCATGCTGTTCTGAGCACCTCTCAGACTTCAATCCTGCTTCTTGCTTTCACCCCTTCTTCACAATCTGAGGAACAATTTTTTTTTTTTGTTGTTGGGGAGAGAGAGAGGAAAGATCTAAGTGAGGAACATCAAGTAAACTGGGCTGGGGAGAGGGCTCAAAGGATTAGAGCACGAAGTGCATGGGAGCCCTGGGTTCCATCCCTAGCCTTGCCTACTTTTGGTCCCCCCCAAAAAACAAAAACAAAACAAAACAGAATTAGCACAAAGGCTATGGCAAAATCATCAATGTGTGTGTTGGCTGCTTCGTTTGGATTTTTTTTCCACTCAGGAAAATGCCAGAACTCCCACACAAGTCAAAAGGTCTTCCTGTGCCTTCCAGAGCAAATCCCAAACGTCCTTTTAACATCACACTCCAGCCTTTGCCTTGGGGAGCAAAGCAGCTGAGCCTCACTCAGTGGCCCCCATTTCCTGTCCGCCATGTTGAACCAACTTGTGTTCAAGTATTTGTTTCATGCCTTTGGCTAACTACCTCCTCAGGACTGGCTAACAAGTGAACTGAGTATCAAGGAATGATTATGTTGGAATATTGTTAGTACTGTCAAGGACCAGAAATTATTGGCTCTGGACTTCTTGAAGAAATCTGAGGCTCAAAGAAATGGTCAGCTGCCTAAATACCCTGCTCCTATGGGCTACTGAGGTGAGACTAAATTCTGTGGTTTTGGATGTGGTACTTCTGGTTTGGCTATACTAGCCTTGGTCTGCAATGGGCAAGAGTTGGTTTTCACTTGTGTTTTCTGACCTTCTGCTCACCCCCTTTCCTGAGGCCTCCATTCCTGCAGGCTACACACACAGGCTTCGAGTCTAGGGATGCAGTGGCCTAGAGCAAGCTTTGTCTCCTCCTCTCTAATTCCTCTCTAATTCTCTTGGGACCTTATTAGGGCAATTACAAAGTTTTAGACTCACATTAACCCCAGGATGTTTAAACATTTAACCCTTTTCTAAAATGCTGAATGATTTGGTCTTTTCCCCTCCCTCCCTCCCTCCTTTCTTGTCTTTCTCCCTCCCTCTTTTCTTCTCTTTCTCCCTCCCTCCTTTCTTCTCTTTCTCCCTCCCCTCCTTTCTTCTCTTTCTCCTCTCCTCCTCCCTCCCTCCCTCCTCCTTCCTTCCTTCCTTCCTTCCTTCCTTTCCTTCCTTCCTCTTCTCCTTCTCTTCCTTCTCTTCCTTCCTTCCTTCCTTCCTTCCTTCCTTCCTTCCTTCCTTCCTTCCTTCCTTCCTTCCTTTGTCCGAAGTAGTGTTTGGGAGGCTACTTAAACCCCTATATTATCTCTCTGGCTCCTGTTTCTTCCTTTTATTTTTTGTGGGGATGGGTAATCTAGTCCAAGTTCTCACCTATGCAAGGCAAGTGTTCTATCACTGAGCTGTGCCATTCTGAGTCCTGATCTTGGCAATCTGTGTTGTGTAATAGTGCCAAGTATATTTTATATTACTATATATTTTCATATGTCAAAACTTGTGCTGTGCTATCTCTCCAGGCCCGAAAAAGTTTCTTAATTCTGGAAATTTCAGACACTGGCAAACTTCAAAGTACAGATTTTATATCATCTGCGCTTTGAGGTTGCTCTTGGCTGGCATAGAATCTGGGTCATCTGTATATAAAGCCAGTGCCTTAGCCCTGTACTAGCTAAACTATAGATATTTTATTTTAGGTCTCTAAATTCTAGGTCCCTAAATTGTAGATCTCTAAATTGTAGATATTTTATTTTCTATTAATTTATTTTGCTACATCTGGGGATTCTCAAGGCTTACATTTGGCTCTGTGCTCAAGGGTAACTAGTAGTAAGGCTCTAGAGACCATGTGTAATGCCGGGGAAAACCTGCTTAGATGTAGTATGCCAGGCAGTGTGCTACCCAGTCTTTTAAAAAGTAGATATTTTGGGCCCGGAGAGATAGCACAGCGGCGTTTGCCTTGCAAGCAGCCGATCCAGGACCAAAGGTGGTTGGTTCGAATCCCGGTGTCCCATATGGTCCCCCATGCCTGCCAGGAACTATTTCTGAGCAGACAGCCAGGAGTAACCCCTGAGCACCGCTGGGTGTGGCCCAAAAACCAAAAAAAAAAAAAAGTAGATATTTTAAAACACAATATCTGGTTGGAGAGATAGAATAGTGAATAAGGTGTTTGCAGTTGCACAGGGCCAATCTGATTTTTGATTCCTGGTACCTTATATAGTTCCCCGAGTCCTAGTAGAAGTAATCCCTGAGCACAGAGCCATGAGTTATCACTGAGCTCTGCCAAGTGTGGTCCCCCCAAAAGAAAACCAATCAGACAAAATTCACAATGCACAGAACTGATGTGCCTTTAGATGAGGCAGCTATAGATCATCACCTAGGAGAGTGCCCTGGATGATGCAACCCTGACAGTATTTAAAACGCAGTTTGACATCTGCCAGTCTGGGCCTTTCTGGCTGCCTGAAAGGTGGGTGAGACACAAGGCAACCCGAGGAGGTGGCCTTTGTCCGTGAGCATAGAGGGGGCCATTGTGGGGCCCCAGCACAGGAACCTGAAGAGTTGCCTCACCAGCTCAGCTTTGCTTATCTCCAGAATGCCTTGAAAGCAAAGAAAAAAAAATAAACGTTTATCTTGTTAAAACCACTATTATTTCTGAGCTCTCTTACTAGCTGCCAAATGCAAATCTTAACTGATAGAGAAGTCCTTGAGCGTTTTGGAGCCAGAGACCCATTCTGGTTGGGACCTCTAGGGAGACAGGGTCTGGGAAGGGGGTGTTCAGGGCCGCAGAGAGATAAAGGTGGCTTGGCAGGTGGGGGAGTCTTTGAATGGGGGAGAATACATGCATTGCATAGGGTCATTGATTTGGTTTTTTTCCCAGGACACCTCTGCTAAACTGCTATTAGATGCTGGCTGTTTAAACAAGCTCCTGTGTTGTTACCCAGTCATTTGCATTCTGCTATTGTCTGGAGGCCTGAAAGCTGGGGAGATGGAGAAGATGGGGACTCTTTGTGTCTTCAAAAGAAGCCAGCGGAAAGCTGGGACAGGAAAAGAGTATCAGTGTCACAGTCAAGTGAAGTGATTATGTGCAGACATTTGTAAGGAAAGGAGCTTTAGCAGCAGTTGATGGTCAAATCAAGATACAATTGAAAAGTATCCTTTCCTGGATGGTAATAGTAAGCAAGACTTAAAAAAAATATGCCTTGGCGTGACTGGCAGGGTAAGGATGATTTCATAAGCTATACATTCCTGAAAGAAGTGGGGAGGGGATGGCAGTGTGTTTTATTGCCTTTCTGGAAGCTTCAGGGAATCGTACTGAATCACACTGCATCTCGAGGCTGAGAAGGTTATTTCATGCTCTCAAAGACATTTTAATTATCATTTATGTAGGATATACAGTATGATCATATCATCATAATATAGCATAGCTTTCGTCTGAGTTAGATGGACTCACTTATGATCCCAATCTCTGTTTTCGTAAAACTGGATTGTTGGAACTCAAGATCCATCCCCAACCAGCTGGCAGATCTTCTTAGAAGCCTGGAGGAGAATGCAAATGGTATGCTCCCTAAAGAGAGTGGCCTTCAGCCTGTTCCTGCCCACACAAGGAAAGGAGAAGGTAGCAGAAATTGCGTGTTCTTTATGAGCTCTGCTACCCTTGCCACACATTAAAAAAAAAAAATCAGAAAAAATAATCACAGAAACACCCTCTGAACAGTAGGGTACAGCCTGGGCAATTGTCACAAAATCCCTATTTTAATCACCACAATTTTAGTGGTCTCCAGTGATTGTTTCAAGTTTTTAATGAAGCAGATTCTAAATATTAAATTTAGATTTGCACCCTCCCCTGAAATGAGTTTTTGGACTAAATATAATGAAGTCTGAAACTACCTGAACACCCAACATCTGATTAGCAGATATTTACAGTTAAAGATGTAATAATGGGGGGCTGGAGAGATAGCATGGAGGTAAGGCATTTGCCTTGCATGCAGGTCGGTGGTTTGAATCCTGGCATCCCATATGGTCCCCCGAGCCTGCCAGGAGTGATTTCTGAGCATAGAGCCAGGAGTAACCCCTGAGCGCTGCTGGGTGTGACTCAAACCCCCCCCCCCCAAAAAAAAAAGAAGTAACAATAGGGAGTATGGGCACTGTGTTCAGAAGATGATAAGCCACTTAGTTGCGGGGTCTTGCCTGTGCTCCTGATGACAATGCTGAGAACAAGCTGTATGGAGGAGGAACAGCCTTGGCCTGTTCTCAGTCACATGCCATGGTGGAACAAATGCTCCTGTGCAGGTCCTGTTCCCTCTCCTCTTGAGTTCTGAGGCCACCCTGTGTTCCTGGCCAATCATCTCACTGAGAACAAGGACAAAGCACTGAACTTGACACCTGATCTCACATCAGTTTCTTTCCCCCTTTTGCCAGATTGGAAAGCTGCATGGTGATGAAAATACTTCTGAGCAGCAGTATCTTGCCATGTATGGAAAAACGATACCCCGATCCTGAATAATTGTTTCATTAAGAGCAAGAACTAAAGCCCTTTCAAAACTCTGGAATGACTAAAGGAAAATCTCGGTGCCTCTCTTGAGGCTAGATGAAAAACAGTCACCTTTCTTCACAGTGGCTTAGAGCCATATAGTATAGCAGGTAAAGTGCTTGCTTAGCAAATGGTTGACCGGGGTTTGATCCCTGGCACTATAGAGGGAATCCCTCCAGGAGTCCCTCCATGAGTGATCCCTGAGCACAAACCAGGAATAAGAGCTGAGCACAGCAGAATGTTCTCCCAAACCAAACCAAACCAAACCAATACAGTGATTTTGGGCCAAAGACAGTGGGTGCTACTTTTTTTTTTTTTGGGGGGGGGGAGGCATACTCAGTGCTTAGGGCTTATTCTTTTTTTTTTTTTTTTTTTTTTGGTTTTTGGGCCACACCCAGCGGTGCTCAGGGGATACTCCTGGCTGTCTGCTCAGAAATAGCTCCTGGCAGGCACAGGGAACCATATGGGACACCGGGATTCGAACCAACCACCTTTGGTCCTGGATCGGCTGCTTGCAAGGCAAACACCACTGTGCTATCTCTCTGGGCCCAGGGCTTATTCTTGACTCTGAGCTCAGGGACCACTCCGAGCAGGCTATATGGGGGACTATATGGGGTTCCGGGGTTCAAACCCAGGTCTGCCCTGTGTAAGGCAAGTGCCCTGTCTGCTGGATTATTCCTCTGGTCCCACGGATGCTACTTGAGTTTGGATTCCCAGACACTTTGGAGGACAGGCTTCCCCCATGTACACAGCAGTTTGGAAAACCTGATTAAGAGAAGTGGATTATTTCATGCTCAGAGTGGTTCCTTGAAGTCAGAGGAATCTTTAGAATATGATTTGCTTTCACTCCTTTGCTTTTTATCTTTATAGATTTGGGGTGTGTGTGTGTGTCTCAAAGGTCCTCTTCTTGCCAGGAAACTGAAAAGGTCCTGATCAAAGTATTTGCAGAATTCCACATGAAAGTCTTTCTTTCATGGAAGACTCCAAAGCAGCATTGCTTATCACTAACAGACAAACCCGAAGAGGATTTATTTCTCTTTACTCTGAAAGCCTCCAAGTGCAGAGTCAGCACAGCCCGTCTGGTTTGCCTTGTTTTAGGGGACACTCATATGAGGTTTAGCCCACTTACAGGAAAATTCTGAGCTACGTGGGGATTTCCAGGGACACACTGGGTACAGATGCTGGAAATCAAATTTGGGTGCCTGTTGCATTGCAAGTCAAATGCCTTGAGCCCCTCCCTTCCCATCTCCCTGTTCGAAGCATAAGTTTTGGGACACCTCAGGTGACCTTTGTATCCATATGGGTTTCAAGCAGCTTGTTGCTGTCAGGGTGTTCTGGGTGCTGGTGAATTTTTCCTAGTACCTCCCTTTCTGGGAGTGTGATTTGCATTTCAGTGCTTGTGGCAGGTCTCAGTCGATGGGGAGTGTTCCAGATGCCAGAATACTCATTGTTGCATCTCTCCTTTACTCCATTTCCACTTCGATCTCTACTCACAGATTGCATTTGTGGGGACAAAGAAATAGGACAGTGGGGGAGTTAAGGCATTAAAGTTGCATGCAGCAGACGCAAGCACTGCATGGGGAGTCAGAACAGGGAGCCAGATATGGTCCCCAAACAAAACAAGCAATGAAGTGCATTGACTAAATGTGTTAGTATTGCAGACTCTCACCTCATGCCTCATGGGTCAGGAAGGAGATGTAGTTGGTACTCTGGGGAGATGTAGTTAGGCAAGGAGACAGGTGCTATTTGTCAACTTCTCTGTCTCTTTAGAAAGGTCATTTTTCTGTGCCATCAAAGTGCAATTTGGGAGTTTTCGCCTCCATCTGTTTTCTAGTTCCTATTTTTGGGGCAACTCTGTAGAGCAGAGTTAAGCTAGGATGAACTCTTTGCTTGGGAATGGAGGATGACTTTAGCTTGGGGAGTGGGAAGAATGTTGGATCTACTAGGTTGGAATCTTGGGGCAAATTCCTCCCTGGGGTTTTTGACTTGAGCTACCACCAACTAGTTGGTTGTGTCCCTACTTTTGTGCAAGAGAGCTATGCCTCCACCCCACCCAAAGCATATGAGGAACATTGATAATTTCCTCATGATGTGGTTATGTTGAACACTAAAAATAGGGGCCTGAAAATTCCTTTAAAGCTTAAAATGTGTACGGCAGAGAGATAATACAGATGTTATGGCACTTACGTTCCACAAGACAAGTTTGATTTGTCTTTGATCCCCAGCACTAAAAGGTTTCCTGAACCCTGAACACAGAACAAGAATAAGCCCTGAGCACTATGGGTATAGCCCAAAACTATCCTTCAAGTCCATGCCCCTGAAAAAGCCCAACTTTGATTTGGGTTTAGAGAGATCAGGGATTAAGGCACTTGCTTTCCATGTGGCTGACCCCAATTTGGTTCCTTGTACCACATAAGGACTCCCCCAGAACCTTCCAGGAATGACTCCTGAACACAGGACCAGGAGTAATCCTTGAGAATCACTGGGTATGACCCACACCTCCAAAAATCACGAGCCCCCAAACTTAAAATGTGTGAAAATGGTGACTATGGAACAGACCTCCAGATGTTGGCTGTGATTAAGAGGGTGGCAAATTAATTCTGTGCCTAACTGGAGGAAGCTGATCCTATGAGCAACTGGTCATATTGAGACATAACCCAGAGTCTACTGCACGCATCTGTGTCCTCCTGACACGTTATAACATCTTCACCTCAGTGTGTTCATGTTTCCATCCCTTGTTGCAGCGGAACTTGGTGTTTGTTTTCCTAGCTGATTCTCTTTTGAGTGAATATTGGCTACACATTGTTCTTTGCTTCAGGAACCTGAGAACATTTCAGAGCCCAGGGCATGTTGTAATAGGACTTAATTATCTCAGGAAACAAGACCCAGCTTGGAAGAATGGCCATGTTCCTTCAAGACTGGAGTGAGACCTACTCTCGAAGGCTAATGCCCCGTTCACAAGCCCAACACGTTTTGTTTTTATTTTGGGGCCATACCTGGATATGCTCAGGAATACTCCTACAAGAACTCAGGAGATCATATGGGGTGCCCAGGATCAAATATATGTTGACTGTGTGCAAGACCAGTGCCTTACCTGCTGTACTATTACTCTGGACCCCCAAGTCTAATACATGTTAAGTAAATGTTCAGCCCTTGGTAGTTCTGATAGAACTAACAATCATACTTGCCAGAACCTCATTCTGTGGTCATCCTTGCCAAGTCATTAAGATAATTGAGCTAAGATAATTGAATGACCATATGGGTCTTACACCTGGTGTGAGACAGAAGGGCCTAGAGTTTCTGTAAAGATGTACATTTGTACTGTGGCCAAGAAGTATCTGGAAAGGAATTATGTACCTGCCAGTTTGTTTTCTTCCTTCCTTCCTTCCTTCCTTCCTTCCTTCCTTCCTTCCTTCCTTCTTCCTTCCTTCCTTCCTTCCTTCCTTCCTTCCTTCCTTCCTTCCTTCCTTCCTTCTTTCCCTCATTTCTTCCTTCATTCCTTCCTTTGTCCCTTTATTCCTTTGTTCATTCTTCCCTTTCTTCCTATAAAAATGTATTGAGGGGTCAGAGATAATACAGGGGTTAAGGAACTTTCCTTATACGTTGTTGACTGTAAAATCACCCCAACATGACAGATTTCCAACCCTGGGGGTGAACGAGTCTGAAATTCAGGGTTGCACATGAAATAATCCAAACCAGACTGAGGGTGAAACACGTATAGTTGACAGTCTTCTACCTCATATGAAGAGCTAGTTGCCTACTAGAATGGTCAATTTTATTGAATTCAGCGACCACCCCAGGTAGGGGAGTAAAGGCAGAGTATGTACAGATAGCTCAGAGTATCCTGAGCCAGTCATACCAGGTATACGTGTAAGACAATCTCTATTTTGGGGTAAAACTAAGTTGTAAACAAACAGATGCAAAGAAGCCAGTGATGATCTTTGTTTTTGGTAATATAAGATATAACCTAATAACTGTCTCTTTATTTTATTTTATTTTATTTTTTTTTTCGGGCTTCATCCATTTGATGCTCAGGGGTTACTCTTGGCTAAGTGCTCAGAAATTGCCTCTGGCTTGGGGGGAACCATATGGGCACAAGGGGTCGAACCGTGGTCCTTCCTTGGCTAGCGCTTGCAAGGCTAGCACCACCTCGCCCGTCCCATTTATTTATTTATTTATTTATTTATTTATTTATTTATTTATTTATTTATTTTTGGTTTTTGGGTCACACCTGGCAGCGCTCAGGGGTTACTCCTGGTTCTAGGTTCAGAAATTGCTCCTAGCAGGGTCTAAGGACCATACGGGGATGCCAGGATTCGAACCAACCGTCCTTCTGCATGCAAGGCAAACACCCTTACTTCTATGCTATCTCTCCAGCCCAAAACTGCCTCTTTAAATGCTCATAATCAGGTTGTTGAAAATCTATTGCAGCAATTATAAGCACTTTTGCAAAAATTTTCTGAGCCAATTTTTATCACGTACTTAAGAGCCCCACTTTGGCCTCCCAGGTTTGATGGCTAAAGGGAATAAAACTGCTGATTGTCTGGCCATGACGATATTTAAGTCACCTGCAGAACAACATGCAGCACTACATACAAATGCCCATTGTTTGCATGTCAACTATCATATTCCATGCAGACAGGCCAGAGAAATAGTTGATACATGTACAATTTGCATGCCCTTGAATAAAGAACACACGTTAGCAGGGGCTAAACCCCTGAGGATTACAGACAAATGTATTGTGGCAAATGGATATTACACATGTTGGCTTTTCCCCAAAAAAACCTATTCTCATGTGGTGGTGGATACATATTCCCATTTCAATGGGGAGTTCTTCCTGACTTCTGAATAAGCTAAGCAGTTGGTACCTTCACGGTATGATGTTTTTCTGTTTATGAGCATCCCCCAATCCATAAGATGGACAATGGCTTGGCCCTACATCAGAAAAACTTTTCAATCGTTTTGTAAATAATGGCAAATCAAACATATCATTGGCATTTTCTATAATCTTCAGGACAAGCCATAGTTGAAAGAGCTCACAGAACTCTCAAAACTCAACTATTAAAATATAGAAAAAGAAGATTGCCACCCACAGACATTTTATCCTTAACATTATTTTCACTAAATGTCTTAAATTTACCCCAAGGAGAACCCTATACTACTGCAAAAAGACACTTAATTTTTTTGTTTGTTTGTTTTTGGGCCACACCTCGCAGTGCTCAGGAGTTACTACTGGCTCTGTGCTCAGAAATTGCTCCTGGCAGGCTTGGGGGATTATATGAGATTGCCGGGGATTGAACCTGGATTTGTCCTGGTTTGTCATGCATGCAGGCAAATGCCCTACCGCCGTGCTATTACTCTGGCCCCACAAAGACACTTTAAAGAAGATGTTCAGGTACAAAAATAATTAATTCACCTAATGGGTAAAAAATGGATAATGAATGTTGTGTGATAATCTCATTAAAAAAAAGATATGCTTAATGTTTCTACAGATGCAACCATGCCAAGAAACTCTGGGTCACGCTACACCTTGTCAGAAGCAGGATTTTCACAAATGAAAAATTTAGACACAAATGTATAATAAAAGTGTAAACCTCCCCTCAGAACCAACATAGATCACTCAAAAGGATGATATCAAGAAACAAACTCTGATTTCAACAGGTAACTGGGACAATAAATGACACCACACAACGAGGCAGAAACTATTGGGAGTGGAAATAACCAGTTCCAAGAATCTCGATTCTGTAATGAGCGAACTGGTCCTGCTTTCACTGGACTTCATAATTTAAGAAACACTTGTTACATGAACTCATTGTGACAATGCCTGTTAATATTCCCAGTTTGACTGATTACTTTTACCCAAACCATTATAAGGAAGACATTAACAGGTCAAATCTATTGAGACATAAAGGCAATGTGGCAGAAGAGTTTGGTAAGATTATAAAAGCCTTGTGGAAAGGATAACAAATGTATATCAACTCAAAAGACTTTTAAATGACCATTGGCAAGATAAATGATCAGTTTGAAGGAGACAATCAACAGGATGGACATGAACTACTTCTATTCTTAATGGAGGCACTTCAGGATTTGAACAAAATTAGTAGACAGTATAGACATATGGAGGAAAATAGTGGTCATATTCTTGACTCAAAAACTTTAAAACAAGCTTGGCAGAGACACAAGCAGTTTAATGAGTCTATTATTGCTACACTCTTTCAAGGCCAGCTAAAATCCACAACTCAGTGCCTCATCTGCCACCACAAATCTAGGCACCGAAGATCTTTACTAATTTTTCCTTGCCTTTGACATCCAAAGATAAATGCATATTGCAAGGTTTCCTTAAAGTGTTTTTCAGAGAAGAACTGAAAGACAATAATAGGGCTTACTGCAGCTATTGCAACAGATTCCTTAAAAAGGACAGAAAATCGGGCCCGGAGAGATAGCACAGCGGTGTTTGCCTTGCAAACAGCCGATCCAGGACCAAAGGTGGTTGGTTCAAATCCCGGTGTTCCATATGGTCCCCCGTGCCTGCCAGGAGCTATTTCTGAGCAGACAACCAGGAGTAACCCCTGAGCACCGCCGGTTGTGGCCCAAAAACCAAAAAAAAAAAAAAAGGACAGAAAATAAAAAATTACCTCCTGTGCTTTTAATACACTTGAAATGTTTTTTTCTATGAAAGCAAGAAGATGAACAAAGTGTAGACTTATGGGGACTTTCCTTTAGAAAACCTGGACATTATCACAATATCATGTGGGATTCTAAGACTATCTGAACAATACAATTTATTCTGTTTTGAAACCATATTGGTGAATTGGAAAAGGGTCATTGCACAACATATTGATAAAATATAGCAAGGCATTAGTTAAATTTGATGATTAAGAAGTTTCAGAAGAAGGCCTGACTATATATGCCTGTTTTCTACCTCCCCTCCTTCCCCTCCCTCCCTCCCTCCTTCCCTTCTTCCCCTCCTCCCTCCTTCCTCCCTCCTCTCCTCCTTCCCTTCCTTTTCTCTCCCTCCTTCTTCATTCCCATCCTCCCTTCCTTCCTCCCTCCTTTTCTTCCTTTCTTTCTCCCTCCCTCCTCTCCTTCCCACCCTCCTCCTCCCTCCCCTCCTCCCTCCTTACCTTCCTTCCTTACCTTCCTTCGTCCTTCCTTCCTTCCTTACCTTCCTTCCTTCCTTCCTTCCTTCCTTTCCTTCCTTGCCTTCCTTCCTTCCTCCTATCCTTCCTTCCTTCCTTCCTCCTCCCTCTTCTCCTCTCCTCTCTTCTCCTCTCCCCTCCCTCCCCTTTTCTCCTCTCTCTCTCTCCAAAAAAAAAAAAAGAAGTTTCAGAAATCTCCAACTCATCTGTAAAATCTTCAGCTTATATTCTTTTTATATGCTCAAAGAGACCTGTTTCAATGGATACAGCTATTTAAATTAGCAGATGTCTAACTGAATACCTTTTATAGATGTTTATAATAACATTCAAATATTTTTTTATCAACAGGAGACTAGCTGCAGGATGGTTTGGAAGACTTAGACTCCCATTAGAGTGCTTATTATCAAAATGTTTTAGTATCCTAATTTCTATTCTATTGTGTTTATAATAATTTTTTTTTTTGGTTTTTGGGCCACACCCTGTGACGCTCAGGGGTTACTCCTGGCTATGCGCTCAGAAGTTGCTCCTGGCTTCTTGGGGGACCATATGGGACGCCGGGGGATCAAACCTCGGTCCGTCCTAGGCTAGCGCAGGCAAGGCAGGCACCTTACCTCCAGCGCCACCGCCCGGCCCCATATAATAATTTTTAATGTTTTTGTTCATGGTAATCTGTGGTTAGTTTGGATGTCCTAGTTTCATGATACAAGTAATATATTACATTGGATTCCTAATACAGTGCTCATTATGACAGTGTTTTAACAAATATTTTGAATTTTTTTCATTTGATTACACCTGCTTGTATGATTTAATGTATTTTTCCACAACGATCCTTGGATAAGACATCTAAGTGCCCTGAAATCTTGTTACAGTGCTCAGTCACTGAGTATGTGTTATTTACAAATCACTTTTTTTTTTTTTGGCTTTTGGGCCACACCCGGCGGTGCTCAGGGGTTGTTCCTGGCTATCTGCTCAGAAATAGCTCCTGGCAGGCACGGGGGACCATATGGGACACCTGGATTCGAACCAACCACCTTAGGTCCTGCATCGGCTGCTTGCAGGGCAAACACCGCTGTGCTATATCTCTGGCCCCTACAATTCACTTTTTTTTTTTTTTTGGTTTTTGGGTCACACCCAGCAGTGCTCAGGGGTTATTCCTGGCTCCAGGCTCAGAAATTGCTCCTGGCAAGCATGGCGGGACCATATGGGACGCCGGGGATTCGAACGATGACCTCCTGCATGAAAGGCAAACGCCTTACCTCCATGCTATCTCTCCGGCCCCCTACTACAATTTCACTTTTAATTATTGCTAGTTTTTATTATATCTTAAGCCTTTATTCTCAATTAGCTTTCAGGAAAGGAACATAGATGTTCAAAACCTAGAATTCTTATTCTGAGATGCAGATTCCTTCTACAGGGCTCATTACCATATTACCTAATATTCTAGACTTGATCATCATGATTGTTTTGGGAATGTTTGGTGCTCATTCTAGACCTTGAAGTTTTATTTTCAGCAATGTTCCCTCCTTCAGTGCTGAGTACTCTAAGCAACTGGAAAATTTTTACAGCTGACATGCCAGCTTCATATTTAAAAGCACTTTGACCCATTTCATCTGGGTTAATTTTCCAAATGTAACCTTTGGATGTATCCTTTTGTCCATCTATGAGTGTATTATGAATGTGAATGTGGTGGCCACTTCTATGTTTGTTTAATATCCGTCTGTACTTTATGTAATGTTGGTTTTTGTGGTATCTCAGCCTTTCCCTCTATTGTACTTAGTTCTCTATTTTTCATTGTTTTTTCTTATTCCCCCAATTCTGATTTATTAAATCTCCCTAGTTAACTTTTTTTTTTTTTTTTTTGGTTTTTGGGCCACACCCGGCCACTCTCCAGTGTTCCTCCTGGCTCTATGCTCAGAAATCACTCCTGGCAGGCTCAGGGGACCATATGGGAGGCTGGGATTTGAACCACCGACCTTCTGCATGAAAGTCAAACACCTTACCTCCATGCTATCTCTTTGGCCCCCTAGTTAACTTTTTACCTTTAGTTATTAACTTCTCATTAACCCCCCTTCATACATGCTGGTGGGAATACCCACCTCGACGAGTTTGGCTCCTGTATCCATCAATGGAAGAAGACGATGCCACCTTTACAAACTGCCCACTGCTTTGACAGTAGGGTTTGGGAGGCACCATTGGCATGTAAACTGTTCATGGTCCTCTCCAGTGGCTTGTCATGCATGAAGATCTGCTGTTCTATATCATTGCTCTGGTAGCTGATGCTGTTGGAATCCCTCAAGTCATTGAGCTGTGAGTCATTCTCAGCAGGCACACTGCTATTGCTGATGTGTTCTCAGCAATTGCCTTTTTTGTCACTTCATTTCGCCATAAGACTGTTGCTCGCAACTGTTTCGGTTTTTGGGAGATCCTTGGCTCTAGGACATTTCCGAATCTGTGACTGCTACAAACCATTTTCTCAGACTCCAAAAGACTACTCTGCCAACTAAAGTTATGATCTGGAATTTTATGCTCATCAGACAATTTCTTAAGACTTATAAGGGATATGTATATATCCTTGTATACTTCTTAAGTGTATTTCTTTTTTTTTTTTTTTGGTTTTTGGGCCACACCCGGTGACGCTCAGGGGTTACTCCTGGCTATGCGCTCAGAAGTCGCTCCTGGCTTGGGGGACCATATGGGAAACCGGGGGATCGAACCACGGTCCATCCAAGGCTAGCGCAGGCAAGGCAGGCACCTTACCTCTAGCGCCACCGCCCGGCTCCCTTAAGTGTATTTCTTTAACATTATATTTTCTTTTTTTTTTAAATAGATTTTGAACTTTTTATTTTTGGATTTTTTTTGGGGGGGAGCACACCCGTTTGATGCTCAGGGGTTACTCCTGGCTAAGTGCTCAGAAATTGCCCCTGGCTTGGGGGGACATTATGAGATGCCAGGGGATCAAACCGCTATCCTTTCTTGGCTAGCACTTGCAAGGCAGACACCTTACCTCTAGCGCCACCTCTCCAGACCCTATTTATTGTATATTTTATTATGTAATTATAGCTTTCCCCCTTTTTCTTTAAATTTGCTATTAGAAAAAAAGTTTAAAAGATAGTATATATACTACCCTTAGAGTTTTTTTTTTGTTTGTTTTTGGGTCACACCCGGCAGTGTCCAGGGGTTACTCCTGGCTCTATGCTCAGAAATCACTCCTGGCAGGCTCGGGGGACCATATGGGATGCCAGGATGCCAGGATTCGAACCAACGTTCTTCTGCATGAAAGGCAAATGCTTTACCTCCATGCTATCTCTCCGGCCCCACCCTTAGAGTTTTATGTTATTTATAGAACTAGGTTATTGAGATTGTTTGGTTTGTTATTATTTTCCCCTTAGGCCCCAATAGTGGTATAGTTTTTTATGCATGGGTGCATTAAAATTGGAAAATGTTAGAATACAAAGAGGAGTTATTATCCACTAAGGATGAGAACTCAGTAATTTCTGGTTACAGGGGTTCTTCCACTCTGAATGTTTGCCATAGTGACTTGACTTAGGCTTTAGTTGTTCTCAGCATCAAAAAAATTTTTGGAGTTGTTTGGAAGAGACTTCCCTCCTACAGGACACTCTTACAGAGGATAAGTCCAAAGATACTTTCCAGATCATCATATTGATTTGATCTTCTCATCATTACATTGGCCAAGCCTGGGTATCTCTGATATAATGGAAACCATAAAGGAAAATCGGAAGTCTTCTAAGAATGACTGGAACTGCCTTGGCACATACTTGCCCTGGGGTGCATGCTAACCTGATTACGGCATGGAAATTAGCAATGGCATGTTCTGTAGGCAGGGATATCTGCCACATAATGGTGTGGTGAGGTGAGGTGAAACCAGGAGATGCCTCAGGACATCCTGAATTTGACAGAGGTTATGTGCTAATACCAATATTTCTGATTACTGAAACTTGACAGCAAAAACTGTGATTGAGGAAAATGCTTCCTGGGACCTTGAAGAAAGACTTTGTGGAGCTAGACAAATTAATGTGCCTGGAGTCTGCAGTTGGTCTTATGGTATGAGCTTCATGGGTAGGGACACCCCGATTTTTAGGTCTACAGTGCTTTCTTTCTATTTTTCAAATGTTTGCTGCACGTATGAAAAAATTATGCCATCCCTTTTATTCTTTAGGATCCTTTAGATCCTTAGAAAATTCACTTTCCCGTGGGATATGTATTACTTTATTTTACCTCAGATTTCTGCATTTTTTTCTTATAAAGTCAATTAGGGAGAGATATGGGATTAATCAGATCACATCCCACTCAAAATGCGCCTTGCTACTCACTGATTGGAAACATCATTGAATGTATACCTTGGATTGGTGCTTAGACCACCTAATACCACCTCTGGGTGTGGTCTGTTTCTTTCTAATAAATACCTTGGGTTTCAAAAAAAAACGTTCTCTTGCTTTTCCAGACTTCACACTGAGCTTTCTGCTTCTTTTTTCTTTTCTTTTTTTTTTTTTTTTAGCTTTCTGCTTCTTAGGAGCTAAAGGCTTTCTTTTTTTTTTTTTTTGGTTTGTGGGTCACACCCGGCACCACTCAGAGGTTACTCCTGGCTCTAGGCTCAGAAATTGCTCTTGGCAGGCACAGGGGACCATATGGGATGCCGGGATTCAAACCACCATCCTTCTGCATGCAAGGCAAATGCCTTACTTCCATGCTATCTCTCCGGCCCCAGGAGCTAAAGGCTTTCATGTTGGAATTCCTGAACCTGTTTCTTCTTCTTTAGTGTGTGTGTGTGTGTGTGTGTGTGTGTGTGTGTGTGTGTGTGTATGTGTGTGTGTGTGTGTGTGTGTGTGTGTGTGTGTATTATTTCTTATATTGACATTGGCTTCCGGGCCTGTATCTCTCCAGTGTCCTGGCTTTGGAACCTGAGGCCTAATCCTAGCAGTTGATCCATGTTCAATCCCCAGAACTGCATAGGGTCCCCTGAGCACAGATCCAGGAGTAAACCCAGAGCCCAGAAGGTGTGGCCTCGAAACAATCAAACAAAAAGGATTGAGCCCTTACAATGCTCTTAGCATTAGGTCAAGTTCTCAAGGCATGCACAGGTCTGTATGTCTCACGGCACAATGAGTGCATGTAAAGAGCACAATGTGAAGAGTCTGTTGTGACCTCAAGTCTGGAAGCAGAGATAGGAATTTTCCAGGCTCAAATATAGGAAGCAAGCAGAAATAGGATGGCTGTCCACTAGACTGAATAGAACACCTCTGAAGGCAGCAAGGCAGTAAGAGCCTGAGTCTGGCTGGGAAGCACCAGACTGCCCTTCACAGTCTGGACTTCACCAGGCCACACCTCTGAATGCACACCTGGTTTCCACCATAGCCATCTGCTAAAACCCTGTTTTGAGGAGGCCAATGGATTTCCTGTCTCAGTGGCACTCCAGAGGCTGGCAGAAAGAACAGCTGGGTCCATTCTCACAGAGACATGAGTAAGTCTTTGGCCCTGAAGCACCATCAGATGCTGAAGTCCATGGAGCCACTCTTACTCTTGTGTGGGGCACACAGGCGACTGTTTACAGTAGAGCCTAGACATGGCACATGTAAAACTCTGGGCACAAGCTCCCTTTCTGTGGCAGAGTTTCTTGTTCTGGCATGTCCAGCTGGATTTCCAGAATCATATTAAGCTCTTTTGCTTCATGTGATTCCTCCTCTTTGCTCTGGCATGGAAGCTCCCCTCTTCTGGCAGCCACAATAGAACAGTCCTCACTTAGCAGAGTGGCAGCTGGGCCAGTTTAACGTGGGTTGGAAAGGACACTTGGAAAAATGAAGTGCAAAAAAGTGGGAGGTCTGAGTTCTGAGAAACCCAGATAGATCAACACTACTGGTCCCAGGCACCCCAGTGTCTGGCTTGCTTGACTTTTCTGGAAGCAGTCCAAAGCACACACTCAGGGAGAGATGGCAGGTGACTTTGGCTTGCAAGCTTTCTTGTGGCCACAGAAACTTTTCTTAGACATCAGACACTTGGCCTAGCTCTTTCTTCCCTCTCTGGTCTACTCTGTGGTCAGCTTTATAGTAGCAAGGCCCCACTCTCTTATGCACACAGCTTCTCCTCTCTGTCTGCATGACTAACTCCACCTCGGGGGGGGGGGGTGCTTCTTGCAGGAGCTGGAATAATATGAGCTGGAGAGGGCAAAGACATGCTGGTATCAGCTTTTTGCTCTGTAAAACTGAAATTCAAAAGTAGAAAATAGTTTGTTCTCTTCAGAAGAAAGGAAAGGGAACAATAATGTGCTGAGTAGTTAAATCAGAGAAAGCTGTTGATCAATAGGGAAGTTAGCTGAGAAGGAGAGACTATGGGATGAGAGTGAAGATGTGACAATTCAAAGATATATATTTGACCACACATGATAGGGGTGTCTGATAAAATGCGGTGATGTCACATTGCCCCTCAGGTTTAATGAATAATCTTCAGGTGTCCTGGTGACTTTGAGGCCCGGGCTTCCTGTTTAGCTAACTAGCGCCTACATAATAAAAATCCTCCATTACCATATCCATCCAGGGGTGAACAGTTTTGGGTTTGATGTTTAATCAAAGCTCAATCTTCATTCAAGAGGAAACCATCTTCTCCTGACTGACTACAAATAATCCTACAGCATTAACATTCTAGACAGTCCCATGACTTCAATCCTAGATAGAAAGTGCATAACCACTTTCGTGTCATTCTCTTTGCAAAAGCCAATCACACAGTCAACCCCTACGCTCTGAAATTTAAGGATCTATGCTTGCTCTTGAGTGAGACAAACTGTT
The DNA here is from genome assembly GCF_024139225.1 of Suncus etruscus. Taxonomy (NCBI): domain Eukaryota; kingdom Metazoa; phylum Chordata; class Mammalia; order Eulipotyphla; family Soricidae; genus Suncus; species Suncus etruscus. The sequence continues at coordinate 35,371,309 of NC_064858.1, read as the reverse complement.
CAGTCTTACGGCAAAAGGAGAAAATCGAGGGAGGATTGCAAATAAGGATGGGTTATTTATTTTTTGGGGTTATTTATTTGGGATTGAATCTGGGATCTCCCACATGGAAAGCAAGTGCTCTATTTCAGAGCACCTTCTCAAAGTCATCCAATCCCATGTGGTACAAGTGGGAAGAAAGTCTCTAGACTTTCTTCTAGTTACTTGTAACCATTCCTTGACCGTCCTTGTGACCAAATGGGAGACAGGGAATATGGCTGATAATGACAACAGACCTGTTCCCTTGGAGTGAGTCAGAAATGTTTTCCCCAAAGAAGCAGCTTCCGGTATGAAGAAAAAGCAGTACCCTGAAGGAGACTTGGGCATCCTTCCAGAAGGGACATGTGTGCACCATTTCTACTGCCCCAGCTCTCCCACACCCAAAATGGACAAACCCAAAAGCATACTGGGTGAAACTAAAGTTCCAAATGCTCAACCCATTCTGGGCCCCTTTCCTCTATGTAATCCAATCCACATACGGTCTGTTTTAGGGCAGACTGAGCCCTATCTTACCCCACACTGACTACCCAAAGAAACAAGTAGACTTTGGGTCTGGTTCTGCAATTTGCTGTTAGGAAACTCTTTGAAATCATCTGTATTCTGCCACTCTTCCCTTTATCACCAAAGAACTATTTCTTTTTCCTTTCCTTGATCTAGTTTTTTATTTGTTTTGGGGCCATACCCTATGGTGCTCAGGGCTTACTCCTGGCTCTGTGCTCAAGGATCATTCTTGGCATAGCTCTGAAGACCAGTTAGATTGCCAGGGATTAAACCGAGCTTGGGTATGTGCAAGACAAGCTATTTGCCTGCTGTGTTATCATTCCACACCCTGATCTCAGTCCTTAATTTGTTTGGAACTGAGAGAAGGTGGAAAGGTGGCTGCTGTGTCACACTGCACCATCAACAGTGCCTGGGAGTTGAGAGGGAAGAAACCGCAGGGTTGGGGAGAAGTGAACAAACAGTAGCAGAGTGGGGTTGCTGCTGGGGGCAAGATTGGCTGTAATACTGGGGTCTTGCTTCCCTAAATACAGGACATTTTGATCTGGGCAGGGTGTATATATGAGCCAGTTTCTTTTTTTTAAATAGGGTCCTACTAGGCTTTTAACAGTTATGGCCTGTGAGGAAATGAAGATCTTGAAAAAAGCTTTTCTGAGGATATGAAAGATTCCTGGCTCAGTCAGGGCTTTGAGAGGAGTGTGGCCAGGTCTGGCAGGCTGAGGAGGTCTCGTTGAACTAAGAGAGCTGATGCAGGATTCTATGATGTGGAGAAAAAAGTTTTTTCTCTTTAGCTATTGAGAAAGTGGAAGAATACTTTGAGGGAGTGGGAGAATACTTGCTTTTTTGTTTGTTTGTTTTGTTTTGTTTTTGTTTTTGGGTCACACTGGCGGTGCTCAGAGGTTACTCCTGGCTCTATGCTCAGAAATCACTCATGGCAGGCTCGGTCACGGGGTACCATATGGGATGCCGGGATTCAAACCACCATCCATCCTGGAGCTGCTGAGTGCAAGGCAAATACTCTACCACTGTGCCTCCATACTTGCTGTTTTTAATCTGCGGGACTACTGGGTTCTCTCTGGGCCATAGAGCATTAGCCAGAGATTAATTTTCAATGTATGAGTGCTGGGTCTATGTGGGTAATAGAAGCAAACAGCTTTGATTTTGTTTTGAACCATCTTCAAGAGCAAAAGAGGGAAGAGGGGATGGCTGAGATCTGAGCTTGTGTGGCTCAAGACTCACTCCCTCGGGGCCGGAGAGATAGCATGGCGGCGGTAGGGCATTTGCTTTTCATGCAGAAGGTCATCAGTTCAAATCCCGGAGTCCCATGTGGTCCCCCGTGCCTGCCAGGAGCAATTTCTGAGCCTGAAGCCAGGAATAACCCCTGAGCACTGCCGGGTGTGACCCGAAAGCCACAAAAAAAAAAAAAAAAAAAAAAAAAGAAAGACACCCTTGTAATAATAATTTTCAGACACAAAAGAGAAAAGAGCTGGAAGTTCCAGCTCACCTCAGGAAGCTCACCACAAAGAGTGATGAGTTTAGTTAGAGAAATAACTACATTTTGAACTGTCCTAATAACGAGAATGTATGAGGAAAATGGAGAGCCTGTCTAGAGTACAGGCGGGGGTCGGGCGGGGAGGAGGGAGACTTGGGACATTGGTGATGGGAATGTTGCACTGGTGATGGGTGGTGTTCTTTACATGACTGAAACCCAAACACAATCATGTATGTAATCAAGGTGTTTAAATAAATTAAAAAAAAAAGACTCACTCCCTCGATAAAGTGATATGCATGATTCCCCTTCAGTAACAGTATTGCAAACCACAGTGTCTAAAAAAAAAAGGAGAGACAGTCAGAGACAGAGATACAGAGATATGTGTGCCACAGAGGTTGGCAGGGATGAGGGCAGAGGGAGAACAGGAGGGAAATTGGGGACTTTGGTGATGGCACTGGCAAAGGGTGTTGCACATTATATCACTAAAACCCAATCATGAACAACTTCTAAAAATAATTACTTTATTTAAACACTGAGGTTACAAAGTTTTTCATAACACAGTTGAGTTTTTCTCCCCACAGATAACAAAGTTGTTCATGACAATAAGGAAAAACTTTGTAATTGTGCTATTATGGTGATTCAATTAAATAATTTATTTATAGAAAAATAAAAATAAAAAACTGAAGAAAGAAAAGAAGAACTTCCTCCCTCAATTTGCCCTCATGGCTGCCAGAAAAGTGTTGGGGGTATTGAACTTTGACGGAGAATCCCTTTGGTAAGATGCCACCAAGAAGGCTACTGGGAATAAAGGTCCCAGCTAGTTAAGAATGGTGGGGAGAGGAGGTTCTGTTACCAGAAGGAGCACCCCTCCACTGTAGCAAGCCCAGTGAGGAAGAGTATCCTTTAAAGGGTGGACACAAGCTGAAAAGTTTTCGTCTTTGGTCACTGGAAAGAGCCTTGCTTTAAATCAGATCTGGTGATGGGGCTGTGGACTTGTGTTTTAAAGTGTTGCAAGAAAGTCTCATGGTGGGAGTGGAGAAGTAGGACCAGGTAAACTAGTGAATTGACTGGGCACGTCTAGGCTAACAGATAAGGCATGGCTGGGGATGGGAGGTAGAAGCAGGTAAGAGGAAGTCCCCAGCCAGGCAATACTCTCTTTTCTCCTTCACCCACACTCAGATAGATGGCAGGATGGCAGAGATTCTTACCCATGTGCATATGGTTGTGGCTGGAGACCAAGTGAAGCCAAGAGAACAAGGAGCCACTGGGGGTAAGGCTTTAGTAAGGCCAAGAGATGTGTTTATAGAGAAGTAAGGGGACATAGATAACAGACTCCAGTTGCATATTCCAGACCACAAGTGGGTACACTGGATAGGGGACGGCATAGGGACAAGACCAGACTGAATATGGGAAGAGGGTGTAGGGACAGGACTTGGATGTCATAATCTGGACTTGGCATTAGGGATTAAGACTAATGACATTGTACAAGGGTAAAAGATGGTTTGAGGAGGGACCCAAACCCATCTGCTTCAACTACATAAAACTTAAATATCTTTTGTTTTGTTTTGTTTTGAGGCCACACCCGGTGATGCTCAGGGGTTACTCCTGGTTATGAGCTCAGAAATTGCTCCTGGCTTGGGGGACCAAAAGAAATGCTGGGGGATTAACCGCGGTTCATCCTAGGCTAGCACATGCAAGGAAGACACCACTCCAGCCCCCAAAACTTAAATTTCTTAAGCATTTTGTACACGACTTTCATATAATCTTAAGAACACACAGTTTAGGAATAAATCCACTTTCACAGCAAGAAAGGCAATGCCCTTTAGTGCTCTTTTCTGGGGCAAGTGGCAGTTCTTGGGGGGTAGTGAGAGGAGGTTACAGACACACCAGTATGTTATTAGGGTGAGAAGATACATCAGGGGTTTCTGCAGATTTGGCTTAACTCACACCTGCAGACTGGCTTTTACTAAAGCTAAGTTCTCTACTGCTCCCTGTGACAGCCCAAGGAATTGCTCCGATATGAAAATTGGCTGCTAAGATGCCTTCAAGGAATGAGCTGGTTTTCTGGTTCTTGTGGGAAAGAGAGCTCTTGTATTATGGACCATGGCACATTATGTCAATGGTATAAAATCCACAGACTTTGGCTAATGAATCTGTGGTTTATGTACAAAGTGGGCCCTATTCAATAATGAGCAAAAATGGCATTTTGCAGCCTACTACAGCTTGAATGGAAGCAAGGGTGCCATGCTAACTTCAGTGAGTCAGAAAGTAAAAGTTAATTACTGGATAAACTGGCGCAAAGTCAGAGTAAAAAGAAATAAAATGAGATTAGACAATCCCCAATGAAAACAAATCCAGAGACATGATTAATGGAGCTGGGAACTGAGGAAATTATGAGGGGGAAGGTGGAGCCTCCAGGACACTGGGGGGGAGGGATTGGTGCATCAACTCTGCAACAGAAAAACAACTCCTGTATTGTTGTAAACTATGATGCTACAGGAGAAGGAATTATTGAAAGAAAAAATGTCTACTGGGCAGGTAGTGTTACTATTCTCTAATTGGGAGGTACTATTAGAAATGTCTTCTTTATGATAACCTCATTAAATACAGTCTTTAAAACCTTCTTAGTGGAGTCAGAGAGGCATAAGAATTTGGGAAAGATAATCATCGCATACTATAGAGACTGGCACATATCACAAAGAACAGAACAATTCGTGCTAATGTGGATGCTGGAATAAAGGGGCTCTTACTCATTGCTGGTCAGAAAGTAGACTGGTCCAACCTTTATGAAAAATAATATAGATAATCCTCAAAAGACTCGAAATTAAGCTTCCATAGGATACAGCAACACCACTCCTGAAAATATACCCTAGTAGCCACCAAAACACAATGCAGAAAAGCTTTCTGTATTCCTATATTCATTGCTGCACTATTCACAATAGCCAGAATCTGGAAACAACCCAAGTGACCAAGAACAGATGAGTCGATAAAGAAACCATGACACATCTACACAATGGAATACTATGCAGATATTAGGGAAAATGAAGTTATAAAATTTCCTCAGACATGGATGGATATGGAGAGTCATGCTGAATGAAATAAGTCAGAGGAAGAGGGATAGATAGAATAATCACACTCATTTATATGATAGAAAAAGATAGTAAAGATAGTATGGTATTAATATCTGGAAACAATAGGGACTAGGGCCAGGAGGACTAGTCCATAATAAGAAGCTTGCCACAAATAGCAGGATTGTGAAGTTAAGGCAGAGAAGGGATCACTATGACAATAATAGTTGGTTTTGGGGTCTAACCTGGTGGCGCTCAGGGGTTACTACTGGCCCTGTGCTCAAAAATTGCTCCTGGCAGGCTCAGGGGATCACATGGGATGCCAGGATTTGAACAACCATCTGTCTTGGATTGGCTGCGTGCAAGGCAAATGCCCTAGTGCTGTGCTATATCTCTGGCCCGACAATGATAGTTGGAAATGATCACTCTGGACAAGAACTGGGTGTTGAAAGGAGATAAAGTGATATGCATGATATCCCTTTAGCAGCAATATTGCAAACCACTGTAAAAGAATAGAGAGAAGAAGAAGAAGAAGAAGAAGAAGAAGAAGAAGAAGAAGAAGAAGAAGAAGAAGAAGAAGAAGAAGAAGAAAAGAAGAAGAATGTCTGCTCAAAAGGCAGGCAAGGGAGAGGGCAGGAGGGAAAATGTGTACTGGTGAAGGACATTGTACATTGTATGATTGAAACTCAATCATGAACAAAAAAAAAAAAGAAAAAAGAACCCAACTATATTATGAATAATCATGTAACTGCAATGTTTAAATAAAATAATTAAAAAGTTTGGGGAAGGTACTTTTTTTTTGGTCACACCCATTGGTGCTCAGGGGTTAATATTGGCTCTGTGCTCAGAAATAACTCCTGGCAGGCTCAGGGGACCGTATGGGATGCCAGGAATTCAACTCGAGTCTGTCCTGGGTCAGCAGCCTGCAAGGTAAATGCCTTACCACTGTGCTATCGCGATGGCCTCAGGAAGATAATTTTTGGATTTTAATTGCTTTGAATGATGAAGCTACCAAATAAGCTAAATTATTTTTTCTAGCCTTATTTAAACTCTGTAGTTTACACAATTGTTCATAATGTTTTGGGCATTTACTGTTCCAACACTAATCTCACTAGCAGTATGACTTTCCTTCCATCATAATGTCATAATGTTATCCCCAGTCCCCCCCCCCCCATTCCCAAGCCTGCTTCCTTGGAAGGCACAAAATAATTTATATTATTGTTATAATAAAATGGTAAATGGAATTATAAAAATAAGTAATTAAATTTGTGAAGCACAGAGGATTCTAGACATGGAGCTGGAAGAGGGGAAGGAGAAGTCAGGAAAGGAAAGGACTGGCACAGCTGCTCTAGGTTTTAGAGATTCATGATGGGCTCTTTATTCATGAGCTTTTGTTTCCCTCTGATCCTGTTTCATGTAGGAGATCCGCTTTCAGTTTTTAAGTAGCTTCAGTGAACAATCCTCATGGACTCAGGAATTATCTTCAAATTTCTTTTTTTTAAACTTTCCTTTTTTTAAACGTTATGCCCCTCTATATATTTAGCAATTTTCAGGGGATAATCCTGGCTTTATGCTCAGGGATCATTTCTAGGGGATAATTCTGGCTTTATGCTCAGGGATCACTTCTAGGTGATTGGGGGATAATATGGGGTGCTGGGGTTGAAACTTAGGTTGGCCATGAGCAAAGCAAATGCTCTATTCACTATACTGTCTTTCTGGGCTCCCTTTCTTTGAACTATAATATTATATGGATTTAAAAATACTAATATATTGGGCCCGAGAGATAGCACAGCGGCGTTTGCCTTGCAAGCAGCCGATCCAGGACCAAAGGTGGTTGGTTCGAATCCCGGTGTCCCATATGGTCCCCCGTGCCTGCCAGGAGCTATTTCTGAGCAGACAGCCAGGAGTAACCCCTGAGCACCGCCGGGTGTGGCCCAAAAGCCAAAAACCAAAAAAACTAATATATTAAATTTATTTAATAGAGTTTACTTTTGGCCATGCTGAGAGGCCAGATGTTCAGGGGTACCAGAGCTGTATCTAGTGGTGATATGGTACCGAAGGTAGACTCAGAGGCTTCAAACATGCCAGGCATGTATTCTACCACTTGAATCATCTCCTTGGCTCAGTATCTCATGATTTTTATTTCACTCAATTTTCATCAATTTCCCTAGAATAGGGTGGTATGTTACTACTTTGTCCTATGTCTCTTCTTATACTCAACTCAGGCTGAGCTAGAGGGTAAATTTAAGATAAGTGATTTGCTGAAAATGATATGATCTCCTCTTCCAGCTTCTCTACATGATGAGAAAGAAAAATGACGCAAATCACGAGGATATGGGGAACAGAAAGTATGACCAACCTCATAGGGCAGAGGATCCCATGATAGAAAGAGACCACAGAGGAAGTGGGGACAGTGGCTCATTGCTGCTAAGTGTGGGAGATGTCACCAGTCCTCCTTGTCCCCAGGCTTGCCTGGCTGCTAGCTTCAGGAGGAAACATAGAGGGAACCAATTCATGGTCAAACAGAGGAAGATCTAGAGCAGGGGTCTTCAAACTACGACCCGAGGGCCACATATTGTATTTATTCCCATTTTGTTTCTTCACCTCTAAATAAGATATATGCAGTGTGCATAGAAATTCGTTCATAATTTTTGTTTTTACTATAATCTGGCCCTCCAACAGTCTGAAGGACAATGAACTGGTCCCGTGTTTAAAAAGTTTGAGGACCCCTGATCTAGAGGGTCTAATCCTTGCTCACCATTGTTTATCTCTGCTTTCAGTCAGACAGGGCTATGTCCTGTGAAGAAAAATATAGGAAGAACTGATGCAAAGGAAGATAAGGCAGTGCCCACCCCCATGTCTGATAATACATAGGAGGGGTTGTAACCCCTACAGCAGAACCCAATGAATGAGTCACCTGTCACTTACCATCCCACCTCTCTAACATGCAAAGAAAACTGATGTCACATAAATTTAACTAAAGATAGCCACTAGGAGATTGAGAGAAAAGTCAGGAATGACCAGACTTAAAAGAATGCCAGAAAGAAATGTGATGAGAAACTTAAGAGAATGTCAAGTGTCAATCTAAAAAGATGGAGTCAAGCTGGAAGTGATGCTGGAGAGATAATGGGGAAAGAGACAGGACTTGGAATGTTGCTGGAGATCTAAGATGTTGCCATGAAATTCCTTTTGAGAAAGAAACCTCAGCTTACCTAGAAAGGGAAAAACCTCCTTTGGTCCTCATTAGAGCAAACCATAGCTCTTGTTATGAAAAAATGATGAGGTGCATTAACAAATTGGGGATAAATGAGCACTCCCTTGTATAAAGAAGACATATAGAAGCCATTAGACATATGGAAAAGTGCCCATCATTATAGTCTGCCAGGGAAATGCAAGTCAACATGATGAGATACCACCTCACACCAGAGAGAATGGTCTTTTCAAAAAATCTAAAACCAACCAGTGTTGGCTGAGGAGGTTGTGAAAAAGAGCCTCATTCATTATCGGTGGGAATGATGCTGCATGGTTCGGCCACTGTGGAAAACAGTAGTTTTTCCATACAGCTTAGCAGTTCTACTCCTTGGCATCTATTCCAAAAATACAAATAATGGTAAGTTGAAAGATAAATGTTCACCTAGAGTCATTTACAATGGCTAAGATCTGGAAACAACCCAAATGTTCAACAGTAGATGAGTCGATGCAGAAGTTTTGGTCTATATCACAACAACTTAACATTAGAGAGGGTGACATTTTGCCTTTTGTCACAACTTGGATATGAACTAGATGGAATCATGTTAAGCAAATGAATCATGGAGAGAAGCACTCATATAGGGTATATAGAGAAGCAAACCAAAGGAATTGACAGTAAAGATAAAATAAAAAACAACCCTTGGACTTTGATTAGACTGTGGGTAGCCAAGTGATAAGCGGGCAACAGGGGGATAGAGAGGAAAATTAAAATGACAAGGATTGGGGGCTGGAGAGATAGCATGGAGGTAAGGTGTTTGCCTTGCATGCAGAAGGACAGTGGTTCGAATCCCGGCATCCCATATGGTCCCCTGAGCTAGCCAGGAGCGATTTCTGAGCCATGAGTAACACCTGAGTGCTACCAGGTGTGGCCCAAAAAAACAAAACAAAACCAAAAATGACAAGGATTGTAGTGGACGGTCTTGGGCACTTTGGTGATAGGAGAGGGGCAGTAACTGTACATCAAAACTATAAACAATACCATTATAGCCAAGTCGTTTTAATTTCCAAAAAAAAAAAAAGAAAGAAAAGAAAAGAAAAAGAAAAGTTAGTAGCCCAAATCTAAAATACACACATAGCACCTCAATAAAATTTCTGTAGGGGTCAGAGAGATAATTCAGGGATTAAAATATCTGCCTTAGCATCTTCAAGGAGGAAACTGCACTCTCCAAGCAAGTGAAAGCAGAGATTAACAGATGGGACTATATTAAGCTGAGAAACTTCTGCACCTCAAAGGAAATAGCGCCCAGGATACAAGAGCCACCCACTGACTGAGTGGGAGAAACTATTCACCCAATACCCATCAGATAAGGGACTAATCTCCAAAATATACAAGGCACTGACAGAACTTTATAAGAAAAAAACATCTAATCTCATCAAAAAATGGGGAGAAGAAATGGACAGACACTTTGACAAAAAAAAAAAAAATGATACAGGGCCTGGAGAAATAGCACAGTGGCGTTTGCCTTGCAAGCAGCCGATCCAGGACCAATGGTGGTTGGTTCGAATCCCAGTGTACCATATGGTTCCCCGTGCCTGCCAGGAGCTATTTCTGAGCAGACAGCCAGGAGTAACCCCTGAGCAAAGCCAGGTGTGGCCCAAAAAACAACAACAACAACAACAACAACAACAACAACAACAACAAAAGAGAAATACAAATGGCCAAAAAGACACATGAAAAAATGCTTCACATCACTAATCATCAGGGAGATGCAAATCAAAACAACTATGAGGTACCACCTCACACCACAGAGATTGGCACACATCACAAAGAATGAGAAAAAACAGTGTTGGCTGGGATGTGGAGAGAAAGGAACTCTTATCCACTGCTGGTGGGAATGCCGTCTAGTTCAACCTTTATGGAAAGCGATACGGAGATTCCTCCAAAAACTGGAAATCGAGCTCCCATACGATCCAGCTATACCACTCCTAGGAATATACCCTAGGAACACAAAAATACAATACAAAAATCCCTTCCTTACACCTATATTCATTGCAGCACTATTTACCATAGCAAGACTCTGGAAACAACCAAGATACCCTTCAACAGACGAATGACTAAAGAAACTGTGGTATTGGGGCCAGAGAGATAGCATAGAGGTAAGGTGTTTGCCTTTCATGCATAAGGTCATTGGTTCAAATCCCGGCATTCCATATGGTTCCCCTAGTCTTCCAGGAGCAGTTTCTGAGCGTGGAGCCAGAAGTAACACCTGAGCACTACCGGATATAACTCCCCCCCCCCAAAAAAAGAAGCTGTGGTACATATACACAATGGAATATTATGCAGCTGTCAGGAGAGATGAAGTCATGAAATTTTCCTATATATGGTTGTACATGGAATCTATTATGCTGAGTAAAATAAGCCAGAGAGAGAGAGAAAGAGAGAGAAAGACAGAGAATGGTCTCACTCATCTATGGATTTTAAGAAAAATGAAAGACATTCTTGCAATAACTTTCAGACACAAAAGAGAGAAGGGCTGGAAGTTACAGCCCACCTCATGAAGCTCACCACAAACATTTCGAACTATCCTAATAATGAGAATGTATGAAGGAAATAGAAAGCCTGTCTAGAGTACAGGCGGGGGTTGGGTGGGGAGCAGGGAGACTTGGGACATTGGTGATGGGAATGTTGCACTGGTGATGGGTGGTGTTCTTTACGACTGAAACCCAAACAACACAATCATGTATGTAATCAAGGTGTTTAAATAAAAAATATATTAAAAATATCTGCCTTAGGGGCAAGCAGTGGGGCATCTGCCTTGCATGTGCTAACCTAGGGTGGACTGTGGTTTGATCCTCCAGTGTCCCATATGGTCCCCCAAAGCCAGGAGCGATTTCTGAGCACATAGCCAGGAGTAACCCCTGAGCATCATCGGGTGTGACCCAAATCCACCCCCCCCAAAAAAAAGATATCTGCCTTCTAAGTGGCCAACCCCTGTTTGAATCACAACATCACACCATCCTTGAGTATCACTTGGAGGCCCTGGAGGCCATCAAGCACCACTGGGTGCATTATGAATCAGTTTGCTTTGCTTTTGTTTTTTTGGGCCATACTCAGCAGTGCTCAGGGCTTACTCCTGCTTTGTGTTTAAGGAATCATTTTTGGCAGTTCTTGGAGGACCATTTGTAGTGCTAGATGTTGAACTAGGGTTTGCAAAAGCCTCTGGTCCATAATAAACATTTTTTATTTATTTTTATTTTTTTCATGATAAACATTTTTTTGGAAACAAAGTTAGGTATGATATATATTTTTAAAAAAGTTAACAGAGGACACTGAAGCAACAACTGTGACCTACAGATTTATACTACAGGGCCTACGCATCGAACATGTTCAAGCAAACTAACATGCCCTTGCTCTTTTATCCTCTCTCCTCATTACTTCATACTTTTGTTGTTGTTGTTGTTGTTCGATTGTTGGTTTGTTTTGTTTTTCCTTTTCTCTCTTCTTGTCTCCATCTTCTTCTATCTTCTCCTCCTCATTATCATCAATTTAATCCATGTCAAATAAAAACCACACAGTTACCTCCTCTATAGGAAAGGAAAGCTGACATATCGGGTGCTGCAGACAATACTGCAAAGGGTAAACACCTATATAGATAGACCTCACTAACACAATGGTTAGTACTCGAGACACGAAACCTATACATATCCAAAAGTTGATCTATTAGTTTCTTTTCCTTACAAGTACTATACTTACCTATCTTTCTATACTCAGCGCATCCCTTGCCCTCCCCACCTCTCTTCATTAATATATATCTAAGCTAACTTCAATATGTTTATATGTGGCAGGAGCACACAGAGATAGGAATCCTCCTTAAGAGACAAACCTAAATTACAAACAACCCATACCTATACCCTATATAACCCCTCCTATGTACTATTTTCTCTTCCCCCTTCAGGAATCCATATCCCTTCACCCCTCAATCCCATTCCCGATATCCCCACCATATTATAACTCTTCACCCTCAGTTCTTAATCCATTAGGCATCAAGATTGACCTCCCTACCCCAACAAACCAATACTCAGTACCCAAGTGAAGAGATACCCACTCAAACTCACACCTCATTCTCAGCAAGAAAATACAACCAACACCCCGACTGACTCATGCAGTGTGGCCCTCCTAATCACCTCTCCCTAATGTGGACTGTGGCTTGATACCGAACCTAGCTCCAAAAGGACCCCCACTGCAAGAATTCTACCCAAGACCTCCCTGCCTGGAGCCCACACCCCACAAGGAAATCTCAAAAGACAATGGGGAAGCCTATACTTTCATCATAAGTATAAGACCTATATAACACTACCTCTTATCCTGTTTTTCCCCAAATGTAATCTCCTGTATCACTTTCTCCTTTTTTCTTTGTATTTTTTGTTTGTTTGTTTTGTTTTTATTTGTTTTGTTTTAGTTTTTGTGTTTTGATTTGATTTGTTTTTTCTTCTTTTGGGTCACACCTGGTGGCGCTCGGAGGTCGCCCCTGCTGGGCATGGGGGACCATGTGGGATGCCGGGATTTGAGCCACCATCCTTCTGCAGGAAGGACAGATGCCTTGTCTTCATACTATCTCTCCCGGCCCCACTTTATTCCTTTAATTACGTCTTTTATTTAATTTTTTTAAAAGAAACTTTTTTCTTTAGATATGTGTGAGCATATATATTTTTAGTTTTTTTTCATGTGTCTGTTTTCTTCTCTCTCCATCCCCAAATCCACCAGCAATATAATGTAGCACCACTTCTTCCTGCAAAGGCATATTAAAAAAAGGGGAAATTTTACATGTAAAAACAAGCTCTTATCTACTAGGGATAAGAACTCATACTTTTTTTTTTTTTTTTTACAACACAGGGGCATCTCCCACCTTGAACATATGTCATGTGGAACCAACTTAGACCCCAGGGAATTAGGCACTGACCGTCCAGCCTTGACTCCTGGATCCCAGACATAGAAACGACAGAGTTCTCCACAACAGCTCCAGGAACCAAATCCCCTCCAGGGCATCCATAATGCTGCTCTGACACCAACATGCGCCAGTTCTAAATTGATAACCTGGCAACGAGGAAATGGGAACAACTTGATCTAAGAGCAAATTGCCCTTCCTCACCAACCAATGATAAGACAAAATCAGAAGACATGTCACCTTTTGATCTGTGCAAAAACCAAAATCGCTATCTACAGTTGACTGGTTGTTACAACCAGGACTGGACAGTACACATCCCAGGACCACCACCACCACCACCACCAGCAACAACAAAAGCTCAAGCCTAGCTTTTGGTCTATGATCTGTTCAACAAACAAGATCTCCAATTCCAGAGGTCTGACTGAGACAATTGCAACTGAATGGGTCTTCCGGAAACACAATGAAAGACTCTATCCCAGACTCCATCCTAGGAGCAGCATAATGACCAAGACCACCAACTTACAGAAGATGAATTAAAATGACACTGAAGAAGCAGAACTGCTAGAACCACAAAGAAAGACTTCATCATAAGCTCCATTCCTTGAGCTGTACAGACACCAAAATCTCTAGATACAGAGGTCTGATTTTACCATCCGAGACGAAGCAGACGTCTTCCATACACTACAAAAGCACCGAGGGGAGAGTAAATGATCATGCATGGAGTCTATAGTTAATCCCATGACAGTATACTTCAGAGGTGGAGAAACCCTGTATCTCCTAGGCCAAGGGAATTCCCTCTATAATGTCCCCAATAGTTACTGTGCCTATGCAGGGGGGAAAAGAAAACAAAAAACCCCAAATAACCATTTTATCCACATATATATTTATTTATTGATTGTTTTTTTTGACTTCTTTATTTTGGTGTAGATATTGAAGTTGATGTCTCCAATTTTATTTTATTTTCTCTTTCTCTTTCTTTTTGCACTCCGGCATGGTTTGATTTCAGGACTATTGTGTGGTGCTTGTCTTTATTACTGTAGTGCTCACTGGATATTTAATTTGATATTTCTTTCTGTATTGTTGTGGTGTTTCAATTACCTTTTTCCTGTCCTCTCTCAAACTGAGGTTGAAAGCCTCAAGGATTCCGCCCATTTTCAGCTTATTTGATTTATTTTTACCCCATTCTAGTGCTTTTCTTTCCTTCAAACAAAACCACATAACTTGAACTATCTAGTTCCGCCTCTCAAATAGAGGGGGAAACAAGGGAGGGTACCAGGACCCAACAGATATATGATCACTAATAGTAAGCTAGACAAAGAAAGGACCACCTACTCTAGCAGCCCCGGGGGGTGATGGTGGGGGATATGGGTTGCAGGAAGGGAACCTAAAATACTACTGTGAAAGATATGTAAGCCAATATGATCAAAATAAAAATTAAAAAAAAAGTTAACAGAGGAGGCGAAGCGGTGACACAAACGGTAGGGTGTTTGCTTTGCATGCGCTAACCTAGGACTGACCACGGTTTGATCCCCCCGGTGTCCCATATGGTCCCTTAATGAGCGATTTCTGAATGCATAGCCAGGAGTAACCCCTGAGTGTCACCGGGTGTGGCCCAAAAACAAACAAACAAAAAGTTAATAAAGGGGCCGGAGCGATGGCGCAGCGGTAGGGTGTTTGCCTTTCATGTGGCTGACCCAGGGCACACCGCAGTTTGATCCCCCAGCGTCCCATTTTGTTCTCCAAGTCAGGGGCGATTTCTGAGTGCATAGCCAGGAGTAACCCCTAAGCGTCACTGGGTGTGCCCCCACCCAAAAAAGTTAACAAAGTAAGGATATTAGAGCTTTTTGCAAACTTTACTGTATGATCAAAGATATAGAAAAGTCTCATATACACGTAAGAATCAACTAGAGGTCATGGAATTCATGATCACTGAAACAAATTTAATAGAAGGGAAAACGTAATGTTCTGAATATACAAGAAGACAGAGAGAGAGAGAGAGAGAGAGAGAGAGAGAGAGAGAGAGAGAGAGAGAGAGAGAGAGAGAGAGAGAGAGCTCTGTAAAGTCTCCTAGAACATAGTCTCCAAATTGGAATGTGTAAAGAAAGAAATGTAAGAGATAGAGATAGGTTTATAATTTTTATCTAATAAGAGTTACAGAAACAGCAATTAGAGAACACAGAAGCTGAAAATACCTTTAAATAGATCATTTCCACATGATGTTTCTGACTCATGAGAGTGTTTTGAAGTCAGTTCTGTGAGGCAGAATCTTCCAGTAAATTACTCAAACAAGGTTTGTTTCTGCAAATTGAAAGGGCCCACAAAGCTATGAAGAATAAAATTTGTGAATAGAAAATAGGTGATCCTATAAAATCTCTAGAGCAAACAGCTAACGGGCTTACTAAGGAAAGAGAATCAAATAATGGACTTCTCATAAGCAATGATATATCATGACATTTATAAAAAGGATTCTTTCATTATCAATGGATATAACTTTTTTTTTGGGGGGGGCACACTTTGCTCTGCTCACTGCTTACTCTTGGCAGTGCTCACGGGACCATATGGAGTGCCAGGGATCAAACCTGGGTCAGCCGTATGCAGAGCAAGCACTCTACCTACTGTACTATCACTTTGGCTCAAAAAACGTAACTTTTGACTTAGGGTTTTATTAGGTCCAACCAAAGAGAAGAAAAAGGTAGGGCAATTTTTCCTAATAGATTTTCATCTCGAACATGAAGTTATTACTGTTAATATATTGTGGATATTAGTGTATGGATGGAAGGTCAAATAATGAGGAACAGAAAATGGGAAATGTGAAAATGTGATGAAAAACCAAATCATCTGTAAAATGTAGTTTATCTAAAACACTCAGAAGTGTAGGGAAAGGTTATCATTCTAGCATTAACATTGGAACAGCCAGTGATATATATAACTAGACCCCTTGCTCATACCTCATACCCAAAATGAGTTCTAGAGAAAGATCTAAAGGGAAAGTTTTGTTTTGGGCCATATCTGGGAATGCTCAGGTATTACTCCTGGCTCTGCAGTCAGGAATTATTCTTGGAAGTGTTTGGAGGATCACATGAGGTGCTTGGGATCAAACCTGGGTTGGCAGCACGCAAGGCAAGTGCCCTACCTACTGTCCTATCTCTCTCTCTTTTTTTTTTTTTTTGGCCCATGGGCCCCTATATTTAAATATGTTTTTATTTGCTTTTGTTTGGGGCCACTTGCAGTGGTGCTCAGGTTTACTCCTGACTCTGTGCTCAGGGATCACTTCTGGTGGGCTTGGGTGACCACATGGGGCCATTGAGATTGAACAATGGTCAACTGCATGCCAGGCAAGTGCCTGCTATATTATCTCTCTGGCCCCTATTTTTGTCTGTTTTATAAGGACCTCTTCAGTGGTGCTCAGCTCTGAGCAGCTCCATATCTTCTGCCTGACATCAAACTAGTTTAACTTGGGAGCAGCCCCCAAGCACCACAGAGTGTAGCCCCAAACCAAAATCATATGTTAAAAATGTGTCAATAGAAAACTGAGTAGGCAAGTTAGATAAATTAATTAATAAAAAGGACTATCCAAAAGAATTTATGAGCAGATTATACCTAAAATTTTCAGCTGTGCATTCAGAATGGGGAGGACTTTCTTAAAGATATTGAGTGAAGATTCAGTGAGCAATACATCCAGCAAGCTATTAAATATACAATATTGAAAGCCAGCAAAAGAATGCTACCATGTGGGTTGAGGATGTCTGCAGAGTTATTAAATTATAACAAATGCAAAAAAGGAAAAGCACAGAATATAAAAACTAGAGGGAAGGGGAAGAATATACCTTCTAAGAAAAAAATCCATAGAAGAAAAGGACTTAAATCAGACAATTACAACCTTAATCAAACATATAAAACCATATGTGATTTTATAAACAAATAATTTTTTTGAGGGGGCCCACAACTGGCAGGACTCAAGGGTTATTTCTGGCTCTGCTGAGGAATCACTCCTGGCTGTGCTCAGGATTGGGATGTCGGGATCAAACCAGGTCAGGTACATGCAAAGCAAATGCCCTACCAGCTATCATTATGGCCCCATAATAAATATTCTTTTCAAAAACATGTAAAATGGGCTGTAGTGATAGTATTAGGGTAAGGCACTTCCTTTGAATGAGGCCAACCTGGGTTTGAATCCTGACACTGCATAGGGTCCCCTAAACCCAGAAGTTATCCCTGAGCAAAGTCAGAGATAAACCTTGAGCATAGTTGGAAGTGTCCCCCAAACAAAATTCTTCAAACAATAAGTAAACAAATAAAAATATGTAAGACAGCCACAAAAGTTGAGTGTATGGAAGGTCAGTTTTCCAGGCTGTCTCCCTTGGTAACAGAGTCAGACACAGGCTATAGCCCAGATCCAGCACTGTCGCCTGACTCCCGCCTGGGGCTTGAAATTCCTTTTAGCTTACCCCAATCATGAAATGCACAAATATAATTTTCTAAACATAGCACAACACCAAAATGTCCAGGAAGCCGGAATTTGGACAATAAAAAAAGTCCTAGCAGTCTGGGGATGTACTGAGTAGTTGAGCACATTCTTTGTATGGGTAAGGTCCTTAGTTCAATATTAGATTTTGGGAAGTGATTACAATGCAATATGCTTAGAAACAGAAGATAAAAAGAACCATACCATATTTATATGTGTAAAAGTGAAAATGACAATTAAAGAGTTTATAACACATTTGGGGTCAGAGAGATAGTACAGTGGATAGGTACTGGTCTTTTTTAATTTTTATTATTTTTTTTGGGGGGGGGTCATATCCGGCAGTGCTCAGGGGTTACTCCTGGCTCCATGCTCAGAAATCTCTCCTGTCAGGCTCAGGGGACCATATGGGATGCCGAGATTCGAACCAATGACCTTCTGCATGCAAGGCAAATGCCTTACCTCCATGCTATTTCTCTGGCCCCTCTTTTTTCAATTTTTAATTTGTAAGGAATTTTATTTATTGTATTGTATTTTTTTTATTTTTTGGGTCACATCTTGTGGCACTCGGGTTACACCTGGCTCTGCACTTAGAAATCGCTCCTGGCAGGCACGGGGACCATATGGGATGCCAGGATTTGAACCACCAGCCGTCCAGGATTGGCTGTGTGCAAGGCAAACTTTGCTCAACCACTATGCTATCTCTCTGGCCCAATTTATTTATTTTTAAAATAATTTTATTGAGACCAATGTGAATTACAAATCTTTCACAGTTATATTTAAGGTACATAGTGACAGTGAATCAGGTCATTCCACCACCAGTGTTGACCTCCCTCTGCTCCTATTCCCAGCATGCTTCCTCTTAGCACCCTTAGCCCCCTGGACTGCTAGTGTAACAAGTCCCTTTTTGTGTATAGCTTGTTGTAGTTTTGGCCCCTTGATTCTATTGTTCTTGACTTTGGGTTGGGTGTTTAGGACTGATCATTTTCTATTTCTACTCAATGTTCATGAGACTGCTTGCCCTGGTACCATCCATTCCCCCCCACCCACTCAATATATGAGGCAGAACAAGCTGATTCATGTTCTATGATTCTTTTGGAAAAAAAATAGTGGGGAGGAGTCCCTGTGTAGAAGCTATGGATTTAAATCTAACAGGAGAAAGAAATTTGGGTGACTCAAATTTGGCCTTGACTCTTTGTATACTTGATCATCATTAGAAGTGATCCCTGAGCACAGAACCAGGCATAAGTCCTGAGTAACCCAGTTGTAGCCCAAACAAAAACAAAACAAAAATTATATGGATAAAAATAAAGTAAAAATTGAAGTTACAAATTATTAGTATTGGATAAAAGGCCTTTAAAATTATGGAATAGAACAAATAGAAGAAAATGTCTTTTTTCAATGCACTTTTACAGAAACAAGAAAGGTTGGAAAAATAAATCTTGGATTTTTTAAAATTTTTTATTTTTGCTTTTGAGTCACACCT